>NW_006408528.1:23820847-23873434 GCF_000296735.1 Chrysochloris asiatica
ACTCTTTCATTTGATCGCATTCTATTCAGTTTTGCTTTTCTACATTCAAGAGTGAATTTCAGTTGTCTAGCATCCATTTGGTAATTTCTTTTCTTCCTGCTTTTTTTAAACAACCATTTGATCTCTTCATATATGATGTCCTTGAAATCATCCCATAACTTATCTGGCCTTTAGTCATTGGTATTCAATGTTCAAAACTGTTATTGAGATGGTATCAAAGTTCAGGTGAGATATATTCAATGCCGTGCTTTGTATTTCATGGACTTGTACATTTTTTTCAGCCTTAATTAACAGTTTATTCTCTGTCAGCCTCTATCATTTTTTTCTGAGTGACGATATTAAACATTTTTGCTGTCTCTGTACACAGATTTGGTTGATTTGATTCCTGTGTATTCTACCCAGAAATGCCCACATGTATAATGGCAGCCTATATTTTTGAAAATAGGTATTTGTAATGAAAATGTTGTTGGTCTTGCAAAAGTCAATCATGCAATTCCAGAGCCATTTCTGTCACAAAGGCAATATATTCCAGCTACTGATCCTTTTTTGTTGTTTCCAACTACTGCATTGCAATCATGGCTTCTTGATTTCCTGTTTGGTCAATTTTAGATTGTGAAAGTAGGTTAAAAAATTTTTAATTTTGCATCATTGGCTTTAGTAGTTGGTGTGTAAATTAAAATACAGTTGTTGAATAATAGTCATAGCTATATTATTAATTAGGAGCTCTGGTAGTGTAGTGGTTATGAATCAAGATGCTAACCTGAAGGCTGGCAGTTCAAAACTACCAGCAGTTCCGTGGGAGAAAGATGAGGTGTTCTGTTCCCGTAAAGATTTACAGCCTCGGAAACCCTGTGCAGGCTCACTATGAGTCAGAAACAACTCTACGGTACTTAACAACAGCAACATTATCAATAATTATCAAAAATTATGTTTGTAACATTAGCTGTTGTTGTTGTTAAGTGCTGTTGAGGCTGTAAAACTTAGTGGGAGACGAAAGCCTCATCTTTCTCTGGCGTGGTGCCTGGTGGGCTCAAACCGTAACCTTGTGGTTCACAGTTCAGTGCTTAACCTACAAAGACAACATTAGATATGTATTAATAATTCCTCCTGAATCTTATTTGAAAATAGTCATTTTGAAATAAATACATCAAGATTTAAATAGCAAATGATATTTGTCCTTGCAAATATAATAACATTCTTGTACATACAAGGAGGTATGTTATTAAAATGACCTTTGATATTATTTTTACATGGAAGCACTCAAGTGTGTGACATTTGAGTATCTGTGTATATGATGATTATTGAAAACATTCAAAATATGTGTTTACAAGGAATCATGAACTTCAGAGAGATATAATTGACAATTAGTAAAGCCTAGTTGACTCAGAATCGACTTGATAGCCAAGAGTATAGTCTGGATTTAAGTGGTTCAAGATTCAGTAAGAAAAAAAAAAAGAAAAAGCATGTCTATAAGTACTGCAAATCTCTGTGGGACACAATAAATCCCATCCACACACTCAGTATGCCTTCTCTGTCAATTGAATCAATCAGGTTGGGTATTGCCAAAAGAAATGTGTGCAGACCCTTCTCTATGTTTACACATAACAAACCGTCTCTTTGTGTCAACTGGCATATAAAAATGTCAACAAAAAGGCCTGAAACATCTTTCTACGTGTGTAATTTGATACTTCCCTGTCCCTCCCCAGAGTACCTCCCCAGGGCTGGATCTGATCTCTTTAGATTGGTTTCCATAGTGACATGTATTAATAATAACTGCATTATTAGGGAGGTCTGCAGAACTCACAAGGAGGTACTAAAAATGAGCAAACAAATAACTTGCTAATATATTGTTGTTGTAGTTGCTCTTAGGTGCTGTCAAGTTGGTTCCGACTCATAGGACTTCTGGTGTGGTGCTATGAGAGAATGGGATGGACTGTGATGTCGGTTTGAACTGCAAGGTTGGCAGCTCAAGCTCACCAATCACTCCTTGGAAACCCAATAGAGGGTTGTTGTGGGTTGGAGCCGACTCAACAGCACTTAACAACAACAATATAGCGAACTTACGCACAACAGAACAAAACAATGCTTGGTCCTGTGCCATCCTTACAATTGTTTTTATGTCTGAGCCCATGGCTGTTGTCACCATGCCATGTCACCCAACCATCTTGTTGGGGCTCTTCCTCTTTTTTTGCTGACCCTCCCCACTTTACCAAATATGATGGCCTTTTCTAGGCACTAATCCCTCTTGATGACATTTTCAGAAGTATGAGCTACAAGTTTTGTCACCCAAGCTTCTAAGGAGCATTCTGATTGTACTTCTTCCAACATACATTGATTTGTTCTTTGGCAGGGCATGGCATTTTAATATTTTTTTCTAACAGCAACACTCAAATGCATCATTTCTTCTATGGTCTTCCTTATTCATTTTCCAACATTCACATGCATATGAGAATATGCATAATCATCATAATCATCCTGTCCTTTCAGAAAATGTATCATGTTGGCCACTTTGGGTCCCCCAAAATAGTTGCCATGACCTTCTGAACTGACTTCTCTGCCTTGAATTTTACTAGCTCAGCAGATCTCCTTGAATGGCGCTATTGAATTGGTCCTTCTTTTGGAAGGCACCCTAATAAAATTAAGACACAAGTGAATTTCTGAGAAAGGTTGTCTGTAGCCATTCACTGACCACACAGACATGCTTAAACACCCGTGTTTGGTATAAACTGGTGAATGCATGAACTGGAACCCTAATAGCAACACTTTTTGACTTACGTTAGTAGATGCATGTGTATGTACAACTTTAACTGTACAAACTTTTATATCAGTTTACATTTTTATATCCAAAGTAATTTTCATCAATACTTTCATTACTAGGATATTAAATAAGGAAAGTTGTCATTGTTAAGTGCTGTCGAGTCGGTTACAACTCATAGGGACCCTGCATAGGGTTTCCAAGGAGTGGCTGGTGAGTTTGAACTGCCAACTTTGTGGTTCAAACCAACATTGTGGTCCAGTGCTTTATCCCACAGTGCCACACCAGGGAATAGACAGCTAATATATTAATAACTATTTAAATAAGAGAGAATTAGTTCAGTTATTCTCATTATAAGATCAGAGAAAGTCATGATCCCTATTTATTAACAAACTTGCTCAACAAAATAATTATGAAAAATCAAAATGTAGTAGAATAGTTAAATGATTAAATAAATAGTATGCGTTCATTCACAAATAATACAATTGAAAGTAATCAAAATCACTGAAGTGTCTGATTATACTTATTAAAAAACAAAATCAAGTTGTCTTATATTAACTCTTACTCATCACCACCCATAGGGTTTACAATGGCTGGTTTTGCAGAAGTAGATTGATTACTAGACCTTTCTTTCAAGGCACCTCTGGGTTCACTGTAATCACCAATAATTAGAAGCAAAGTGCATTAACTATTTGTACCAAACAGGAATTCCTGAGCCTAAAGTGACATTTGTTGTTGTTGTTGTTGTTGTTAAATGCCATCGAGTCGGTTCCGACCCATAGCGACCCTGAACAGGGTTTCCGAGGCTGTAAATCTTTACGGGAGCAGAAAGTCTCATCTTTCTCCCGTGGAGCAGCTGGTAGTTTCGAACTGCTGACCTCACGGTTCACAGCTCGATTCGTAACCACTACGCTACCAGAGCTCTTTAGGTCAGTCTAAACAGCTCTGCAAACTGACTTGAACAACATTTGTATCATATGCCTTCTTTTACTGGCAATAAATATATTCTTTTCTTTGCTATGCACATGTTTGTTCCAAGATAATCATATGCATGTTTAGTTTTTTAGCACTCTTTCACTGATTTGGTTATGATCAATTAATACTGGAGAGAAGGAAGAGAAGTAGAGAAAAAGAAGGCATGTGACAAAGACTAAAAACAGAGCAGCAAGAAACATATCTAAAAATATCATTTAAACCTAAGATCTTGCCAACCCCAATGCATTTTTTCTGAATTGTTAAACCTGTCAAGTCTCATTTATAGAAAGCCAGCTAAATTGAGTTTCTATTACTTGTGGTTTAAAGAGTCTAGATTATTATAAGGTTGCAAAGGGATTTTCAGTAGGAATGAAATAATTTTATGTATTATAGAATGACAATTTCTACAACAGGATGGAAGATGGATTGAACACAAGGAGGCTAATGAGGAGATTTTATTGTGTCATTGCTTTCGTTTATTGCCATGGTTACAGTTAGAATGTAATTGTTGACCTAGACTAAGACATTAGTTTAGGAGGTAGAGTATCTTTCCCTATCTGTTGTCATCTAGTCAATTCTGAATCATAGACACCTCATAAGACAGGGTAGAAATACCCCCATATAGCTTCCAAGAATGTCCTCTTTACAGATAATAATGCCTTCTCCTGCAGAGTACAGAGTGGTTGGTTGGTTCAAACCACCTTTGTGTTATCATTCCAGTGCCAAACCACTGTACCATCAGACTCTTCTTTATCAAAGGCAAAATAGCACACAATTATCTGGGGAACTAGAGGGAGAAAAAGGATTTAACCTGTAGAACCCTGTCATGAGAGTCTGGTAATAATGCAATTTAATAAGATGAAGAGTAAAGAAAGTATAACCGTGTTGAAGAGTGCTATGATAATCCATTTAGGGCTGGTTGAGTCTGACGTATCTGTGGGCTAGTCAATGGAAGGTCATTAAATTGCTGAGGTGAAGATTTGGAGCACAGAAGAGACAAGCTTGTGACAAAAACAAAACCAAAAAACAAGAAGATATTAAAGATGTCATATAATATATAGTGAAAAGTCAGGAGAGAATTATGAATGCAATTGCAATTATAATTAAGATGACTAGCAAGATGAAAATGCAAGGTACAATATTAAGTGAAAAAACATTGAACTGTTAGAATTACAGCAATGCAAAAGACTATATATATGTGTAGAAAAATCTGAACAATAATACAAAATAAAAGAAAATGTGAGTTGAACTGAGTATAAGAAAATCCATATGTAGTTCATTAATATATGCTTATTAAATTTCCTTTTATCTTTCAATTTTGTAATTGTATCCTTTTTATCACAGCCAATACTCTTGTAATTTTATTTTCATTGAATTAAAATATTTTTCCAAAATTTCAAAGCAGATGCTAACTATAACGAGGTCTTTAGTTTGCTGACAGTTTTAATGCTTCAAATACAATGGACCCCTTAGACAGAATGGGAGATGACTATTTGTGACAAGAGTTCAGAAACAGAGCTTTGGAGATGAACATTTGTGACAAAGGTCAACAGGACTTGGTGATGTGTTTGCTAGTGAAGCTATGGTGAGAAGTGTATTTTACTCATTCTTACCAGAATTTATTTAAAAAGCACGTGTCAATAAGTTTGTCATAAAGGCAGATGAAACTTGATCTCAGTTACGTAGTGCGGCTATAACAGAAATACCACAAAGCAGACAGTTCGAAAAAACAAAGCTTTTTTTTCTCTAACAGTTTAGGAGACTAAAAGTTCTAAAAGGGAGCACCAGCACTAGGGAAACACTTTCTTCCTCTCTCTTCAGTTCTGGAGGAAGATCCTTATCTTCTTATAACATCTGTTTTCTTGGAAATCTTCATGTGTCTTGGCATCCATCTTCCTCCAAGTCTAGCAGGATCCCTGCTCGGGACTCTAGATCCAAAGGACAAGCCCACTCCTGACTCTTCTCTCTTGATCGTAGTCAGGTCTGTCTCTTCTGCTTGTTCTTTTCTGCTTTTATCTTTTGTAAGATAAAGAATTGTGCAGACCATTCCCCAGGGAAACTTCCCTTGAATTGGATCAGGGTTATGATCTCATGGCATCCTAATCCTTTTACAGCTAATTGTCTGATCACATCAGATCACATCATAAGGCATTGCATCATTATGTAACTTCCAAATGGTATCATTATGCAACTGTTAAACCTGTGAGAATTTTGGCCCAGTTAAGTTTATGCATATTTTGGATGGACATAAATTCATGACAGACCTTGAGACCACCGGAGTCTACAAGAAATGGTCAATGTCTCTGCATTTAAAAAAAATGAAAGAAATATGTTATGTATTGGAATCTTGGTGTGGCGCTGCAAGATAATGTGCTGGACTGATAGAAAGATTGGTTTGAACTGCAAGGTCGGTAGTTCAAACTCACCAGCTGCTCCTCAGACACCATATACATGGTCACTATGAATCGGAACCAACTCAATTTCATGTAACAACAATAACAGTATTACGTAACAGGATAAGGAAAAATGGAATAAATGGAACATAAAGAGAAGGACAAATATAGGTCAGTATAGAGGTGGTTGGTGGTTATGTGCCGTGGAGTCACTTTTGACTCATAGCCACCCTGTGCAGGGTTTCTGAGGCTGTAAAACTTTACTGGAGCAGAAAGCCTCATCTTTCTCCTACGGAATAGCTGGTAGTTTCGAACTACTGACCGGGAGATTAGCAGCCTGATTAGTAACCACTATGCTACCAGAGCTCCTTAATATTGAGGTTTTTGTTGTTGTTGTGAAGTGTCGTCGAGTCCATTCTGACCCATAGCGACCCTGTATAGGGGTTTCCAAGGAGCAGCTGGTGAGCTTGCAGTTCAAATGGCTTTGCAAATTGGCACATTAACCCACAGGGTCACACCAGGACTCCAATATAGAAGCAGCTGGCGTCATATTGAAGTGGTCAATGCTCATAACATGCAACTTTTTTTCCCCCTTTTTGATAATGCATAAAACAAATGGTGCCACTTATAATAGATGGCATCTTGGATTACATAAAATATAATATAACCACTTCACAGCTGAGACGCAATTAACAAAGTTTAGCAACATGCCCAGGGTCACACTGAGTGTAAATGGCAGAGTCAGGATTTCAACATAAGTCAGTCTCACACGACATCCCAGGATCATTACTCCAATAATTGAATTACATTGTCCTCTGTCACACGATCATAGATGATCTATTCTTGCTTTCTTTCTTTTTTCTTTTTTTTTTTTTTGTGGTTTGCAGGGAGATTTACAGAGCAATCTTCTCAATGAAGCAGCACTTTTCCATTTTATCACTGAGTTCCCTGTTTCCATTAGTGCTTATTTCCTGCACTTTCCTGCCTTCTTGGCTTTGTTATTGGGTAAAACCTGCCCGTTTAGTCTGCTGTAGTTGATGTTCTAAGAAGTATGTTCCAAAGGTGTTATTGTTCACTGTATAGGCCTCTTATTGTTTGGCTGAAAAGTGATCACCTGGGATGTATCATTTTCTTAATGGAGGTTGCACCAAAATATGCAAGAAAGATACTTTCCAAGCTATCTTGACCATATAAATGACCACATGTAACTTATTAGCATCTATAAAGTTACAGCCATTAAATTCAGCCACATCAACTCTTATTCATTCCAGATTGTTAAGTCTTAATCATTTGAGTGTATCTTCAACCAGAAACCTTTCCAATCCTTTGATGTTCTAATTGTGCCTTTAAAAATGTTCTACTTCATTATAGTTTTGTTGAAGTGTAACATGTAACAAGCAGTCATCATGCAACACATGCTCCTCAGAAGGCAGAGCTCAGACCCTGAAATCTTTCTCACCTAGGAAATAAAGTATCTGCCATAAAGTAGTGTGCAACATATGTTAAATAAGTAAACAACCAAACAAATAAGCAAGTACTTAGTTTCTATGGAATTCCTGATATACCAGCTTATGATAGACTTTTGGATCCCATTTGGATCTGGATAGCAGCTTGTTCACAATTATACATTTTCCTTACTCTATACTGGAGGTTCGGGTATAATCCATAATGAAGGTTTCAGCATGCTCGGTAGAAGGTTAATGAAACAAACCCATTCACCTACTTCCATTAAGTCAATTCCAATTCATAGAAACCCTGTATAGCAAATTTTTATGGAAGCAAAAAAACCTCATCTTTCTCCCAAGGAGTAGCTGATGGGTTTGAACTAACAACCTTCTGTTTAGCAGTCTAATACTTTTCCTACAACACCAACAGCTCCCCTTAATGAAAGCATAAGAAGCCCTCAAGTCGATGTATTGACTCAATAGACTCAGATTTACCAAGCATCATATGATGGCTCTGAATCAGGCAATATTGTCTACTTCTAGTTACTCTTAGGGAACCATATATAGGTCGTTATAAGTTGGAACCAATTCAATGACACTTGACAACAACAACAACAATGACACTTAACAATAACAACTCCTTCAAACTATGGAGTCCTAGTGTGGCATTGTATGATAAGCAATAGACTGCTAACTACAAGGTCAGCAGTTTAAACCCACCAGCCATTCCTTAGACGCCCTACACAGGGTTGCTATGAGTCAGAACTGATTCAATGGCTCTTAACAACAACAACATTATACATAAGGACATCATGATCTAAAGCTGGCTTTATAACTAACAATTTAGCAAAGATTGTCAAACTATGAGCTATGGGCCAGATATATCTGTTTTAGTAAATATAGGCTCATTGGAAAATTGCCATATTCATTAATTATTGCATTGTCATGGATGCTTTCGCACTATAAGGGTCAAGTTGAAGACTTGCTGCCAAGACCATATGGCTTATAAAGTCTTGCACATTTACTATTTGAACTTTTTCAGGGGGAAAAAATCCAATATTTGATCTATTTCATTAATGATACCTAGATTTTATCATTCTGATTCAAGCCATGATAGTTTCAGTCACCTAATAATCTGGTATGGCACTGTAGGATGAGTACCAGACTAGTACCAGACTATGAACCACAAGGCAGACAGTTCAAACCCAGCAGCCATTCTTCCAAAATTCCTTACAGGCTAGATGTGAGTCAGAAACAATTCAATGACACTTAATAGCAAGTATGCATATGAAAGATGGACAATGAATAAGGAAGGCCAACAAAGAATTGATGCCTTTGAATTATGGTGTTGGCAAAGAATATTTAATATACCATGGGTTGCCAGAAGAACAAACGAATCTCTCTTGGAAGAAGTATAGCCAGAATACTCCTTAGAAGCAACCATGATGAGAGTTGGTCTCACATACTTTGGATATGTTATCAGGGGCCACCCATCTCTGGAGAAGGACATCATTATCCTATCCAGTAGGGTCACAGTGAAAAAGAGGAAGACCCTCAATGAGAAGGATTGATACAGTGGCTGCAACAATGGGCCCGAAGAGAGCAGTGATTTTAAGGTGGTGCAGGGTCAGTGGTGATTCATTCAGTTTGTCATGGGGTTGTTATGAGTCAAAATGGACTCAACAGCACCTAATAGCAACAATAACAGAGTTCATTATGTATACATTTAGTGTCATCTTTTTGTACATATGTATAAGATGATTGCTTACTGATGCAAGCATATTTATTAAGTCTTTACACTCATAACTTATGAAATCTTTTATAATCTAACTTCACTTTGACCAACCCTCAAATTGTATTATCCTCAAGCTTAAAAAAAATAAATAATTGAATAGCCTCATTCCCAGAAATATTGTAAATGGCGATCAGACAGTAATTCCCAGTGGACTTTACCATGATTATTTCAGTGTCTGTTAATAAAAACAATCTTGTTACCTTTACAAATTATATAAAGTGTTCACTATATATCACTTCATTCATTTCTCACATAATTTCTTTAATTTAAAATTTCTTATTATGGTTATTTTTATTTCCTTTAAAAGAGGAAATATATATTTATTCTAGTTAAATGATATCCTCAAGATTCCAAAACCAGGTAATTGCTTATTGTCCCTAACTGATTATTTATTCCCATAACTAAGAATTTTCCCCATGGACATGTAATTTCACCTTCAAAATATACTTTGGGTTAAAAATTGTCAAAAAAGTTTTATAGGCAAAAATAGGTGCACACGTTGCTCCCTCCTCACCCTCCCTCACATATTCTCTCATAAAACACTCAATGAAGAAGAATAGAATATTTTCTATGACATTTGGTCTTTTTGTTTTAAGGCAAATGCTTTCTGTTTTGTATAAATGTGAAAATTTAGCTTCTAATACTTTTCTACATTCTAAAAGATAAAAAGGAAGATAATAAAAGTGTGTCTATATTCTGTTCAATAAAGTATCTGATGGCACAGCAATTAAGTAATAGGAGATTTGAATCCACAGCAAGAGAAGGCTGAGGTATCTGTTTCCATAAAGATTTAAGGCCTTGAAAATACTATGTGGCAGTTTTATCCTATGCAATAGAGTCACTATGGGTTGAAATTAATGTAATGGTAATGGGATATGCTGCTGAGTAGGTATACTCTATATGTAATATTGTGTGTGCTTTTTAATGCCCCACCCCTAATTATAAAGCTGGAGTTATTAACAGAAACAATCTCCAAAGCATGTTTACTGCTACTTAGATTAAATCAATGAAGAGCATAATGTCATGAGGGATTTACTTCAGAATAATTGCAATAATAAAGTGGGGACCATGTCTTACTTCCCCTGACTCCACAAGGGGGAAAGAGAATCTAACTCAAAATTAGCCCAAGGCTGATTTCTATGCAGCTGAGGTCAGACATACTTCCACCCTATTTATTGTTATTAACTGCCATCGAGTCAGTTCCAACCCATAGTGACACTGTATTGGGTTTCTGAGGAGCAGCTGGTGAGTTTGAACCACTGACCTCATGATTCACATTGATCTTGCAGTCCAGCACCACACCTTGACTCCACTTATACCTTACAACCTTCTTTACTCTATTCTGACACCAACCATTCCTCCCACAGTATTCTTTGCTTCAGATCTGGGTTTTACAATACATTACAATGGCCACACAGAATGCATAACAATACTCATGATTATGGGGTTTACTAAGGAAGTGAACAGGGTACAATTCAAGATCAAAACCAACTCAAAACACAGCAGTTCTCTAGTGAGGAACACCTCATCTGCCATGCTGCAAGCATGCCTCATTCTTGTTTTCAGCTTCTCAGTTATGTGGTCCTTTGGTGGCTGCCCTGCTCAAGCATGCGTTACAAGTTCTTTTAGTCAGTCTGTGAATGCCCAAAGGATACATTCTTCAGGTCAGTATCTTGCCCGTAGGCAGTCAGCTTTAATGAGTCCATAGTCCTAGAGCCCGAAGCTGCTCTGTCTCTCTCTATGCCACAGCCTTTGCTGTGGGCACTTACCAGTCACTTTTGCCATTGCCTCTACTGTGACCTCTGCAGTCACTGTTTCTCTAGATAGGGATCTCACTTGTCACTTATACTCTCCCATCTTGATGGTCCCAGGTCATATCTGCTTCTGAGATGGCTCCTTTTAAACCTAGTTGTAGGGCAAAACTAACAAATCCCAGCCTTAGATTCCAGTATAACTTATTTGCATGGTCTCACCCAATCACTTAGTG
This sequence comes from Chrysochloris asiatica, assembly GCF_000296735.1. Classification (NCBI taxonomy): domain Eukaryota; kingdom Metazoa; phylum Chordata; class Mammalia; order Afrosoricida; family Chrysochloridae; genus Chrysochloris; species Chrysochloris asiatica. The sequence goes on from NW_006408528.1 coordinate 23,832,198, forward strand.
GGAATTTAGAAGACTTTGCATAGAAAATTCATATCAAACACATTCAAGACACCACAGTAATATATACACTAAGGCTAATTTAAAATTACCTTACTCCTGTTACTCAAACCACACCACAATGGGAATGAAATACAATAATGGAAGCAATAGCAATCAATATATGATTTTCTAATGCTGTCCCTACTTGAAAAATGGAGTCAATCTCAAATTCACTCTGGTTGAAGTTTTAGTGTTTCCCTTTCTTCAACCATATCAATTAAAACAAAAGAGTAAGAGATCAGGAACATAGTTCTGTTAAATGCTTTGTGAAGCTTTCGTTCCTTCATCTCCTGTTTCTGATGCTTCAGTGATGGACCATGCTGCCCCAGTTCCATGGTGTCCTCTTAGTTCTCCAAACTGGTTAAATTGGTCCTTCTAAATGGGTCCTTCTAAATGATCAAGGCACCATCATCCTGTCTAACATCAACTTCTTAACCAGATTGCCATTTCATGCTACAAATGACAATAAACTACATTATGCAGTCTGATTAAAAGAAAACAATTAAGAGCAGAGTGCGGGATTCTACCCAGAGAAGCTGTGATGCATGAGATGGAAGCAGAGATGATGACATGGAGAGATGGAGCAGCTGGGGGACTTTAGACCCAGAGAGGGAGAGGGGGTGTGTGCTGATGACCTGGGGAAAGGGGGCCAGGCTTGTAGATATACCCCTTGGTTGGTTGATGATGCATGGAGGGGATTGTAACCATGGCAATGAAACAATATATGATAGGATGAATGTAAAACTAATGTTCTTCCATGTAAACTGTCACATAATTCACAATAAAACATTTAAAAAAAGAAAAAGAAAACAATTAATATCCACCTCTCTTGGCCTGCATCATGTGTATAGACTGTTAAGTCAGCACTGTCTATGTCTTAATGTCTTTTAAAGTGTGTGGGAATGTGTGTGATACAACTCTTTCTTTCTTTCCCTTCTTGAATTTGTATATGATTTCTTTAGCTCCAGTGTCACTTTGAGGATTAAGAAGTGCCTGACTCAAATCATGGTATTTTCAATCTCCTCACATGCATATGAAAACTTGATAACGAATAACTTAGACCAAAGAAAAGCTGTTTGAATTCTTACACTGACAAAGAATATTAAAATTACTATGGACTTTAGAACTAACAAATCTGTCTTATAAGAAGCACAACCAGAATACTCATTAGAAGTGAGGATAGTGAGACTTGGGCTCACGTACTTCGGATACGTTATCAGGGGCAGTATTCCCTGGAGAAGGATATTGTGCTTAGTAGAGGGTCAGAGAAAAAGAGGAAGACTCTAAAAGAGAAGGAAGGATTGACTCAGAGGCTGCAATAATGGCCTCAACTATAACAACTTCTGTGATTATGGTGCAAGACCGGGCTGTATTTTGTTGTGCTGTACATAGAATTACTGTGAGTAGGAACAGACAAAACAGCACCTAACAACGACAGTTGCTAAGTTCCTGCTTGGAATCTATTATTTATTAGAAGACTACTCTTATATTCATGCAAACAGGTCTCTGCTAAAGTCCGTATAATAAACCAGCCTTCATTTAGATCCACATGCCTAATTCTGACTTCTGCAAAATTTAGAATAATTTCAAATTCCTCATTCTTTTTCTAATAGATTAAGAATAGTTCACCTCCTGTGGCCATTATTTTCTCTGATATCTGTTATAATCCAAATCTGAAATATAACTTTATTCCTTAATTCTTTGAATTCTTGAATCAATATTCTTGAATGTCATTTCTTAATGATTTTTGGTGTTCTCTTACTCAGTCATCAGTCTCTACTGGTTCTATCCTCCTCTTTGTGACTCAGCCACCAATTTGGTAAAAGTTTCCTCTTATCTCTGAGTTTCTATTTTCCTGATACCTTCACCGCTACCCTTAGAAACACATTTAATATCATTTTTTTTTTCATATAGGACTACTTATATTTTCCTCTCTTTCTCAGTCACATATTAAAGCACTCATTGATATTCCTATTACTTTTTAAAAATTTGTTTACTTAAGATTTTTTTCCCTTCTAAAGTTACAACTATAGCAAAGATGAATTTTTTGGTTTAGCACTACAAGAGAGATAATGAATTTCAAATTTTTGAAATTTTAGTCTTTCCCTTCCTTCTCCTCCATCAATTTCAGTAAGTGTGAGGAAAAAATATAGATGTCTGTCTTCACTGCTTGTTGTTGTTAAGTGCCGTCAAGTCAGTTCTGACCCATAGCATTTCCAAGGAGTGTATACGATTTCCAAGGAGTGGCTGGTGAGCTTGAACTGTCAACCTTGCAGTTCAAGCCAACCTTGTAGTCCAGCCCATTACCACACAACATCATACTATTCCTGGTTAAAGGCAGAAACCAATCAGTTCAAAGGTAGAAATGAGTCAGTTTCAAGTTTAAATATTTCCTCTAGCAGCAGTTACCTTTCTCTTTGAGAAAATAGAAATCAGGACAGTAGTTAATGTGAAAAGTTAAAAATTGTTTTTATTTCTGCAGAAACCATACTGCAAATCCAATTCATTTATAGCCAATGTGGTTGTGATAAATTAGTTATCTATCCCTTCTTATCTCTTTTCTGTTAGAAATAATGGAGTTCTGGTGTGGTCCTGCAAGAGAATGCACTAGACCTCAAGGTTGGTTTGAACTGCAAGGTCAGCTGTTCAAATCCACCAGTCACTCCTTAGGAACCATTGGCAGGGTTACTATGAGTGAGAACCAACTCAACAGCACTTAACAACAACAACATTAGGAATAATAGCCACAGTTTTGTTTTATGGGATAGTCTTTATAAGTCTCAGTAACCTTGAAACATCTGCAGAACAGTCCCTTCTCACTGTTTCCAGGCACCACATGAGCTTTTATTTGTGCACATCTTTAATCTCATGATTAAAACAACTTGATTGAAATTTGAATTCATGTAAATTCTACCCCGCTCCACTTTAAGCCCTTTTAAATACCTGATTTTCATCTTGTTGCTGAAAGTAAAGTTTGCCAAAAAGAACAATTTTAAAGACAATAATCCAGGGTGACTATGTTATTGTTAAATACTGCTGAGTCAATTCTGACCCATAGCAACCCTGTATAGGGTTTCCAAGGAGCGATTGGTGAACTTGAACCGCCGATCTTGCAGGTCAAACCAACTTTGCAGTCCAGCGTGATAATCCACAGCACCACACCAGGACTTCAGGGTGACTATATGGAGGGGAAAATATACCAACTAAAATATATGTGCTTCCAGTATTGCAGAGAACACAACTGGACAATAAATGTCTTTTCTTTTTCTTTCTTTCTCTTTCTCCCTTTCCTTAAGAGGCTGCAGAGGATTTCTGAGGCTGTCATCTTTCCAGAAGCAGACAGCCAGGTCTTTTCTTCCAGAGTTGTTTGAACCAATGACCTTTTGGTTGGCGGCCAAGTTCTTAACTATTACATCAACAGGATTACTTTGACATGAGGCAGTACTTAATAATTATCTTCTTGTATTGCATGCATACATTTTTTTTCTTTTAATAAATCAAATTTGCTTGAAAAAACTGTGTTGCTCCATTAGAAACACCTTCTTTGTCTCCTCACCTGTGAAGTGAACCCAGAATTCTCTTCTAGTGTGCAAGGTGGTATCAAAGTAAAGCTCAAGTATAATAATAACCTGTGCAGGTTTCGGATTCTCAGTGTAATCTGAACTCTTTAGTGAAGAGTTGGGCCCTTTAAAAAGGTTTGAGTATAAGAAGTGTGCTCAAAGTTATATTAAAATGTCTTTACTTTAACTAAAGAGATCTCAGTAAACATTTCAGAGAGGGCAACTCTAGGGAAATTTAAAATGCTTTAAACATATGGTTGAGTTGGTGAACTATAAAGCCAGTTTTGTGTGGGGGGTTTGCACAGTGTCATTCCCTGAGCAATATGGTCCACAGGAGCCACATAATAAATGAATTCTCTGTCTGCTTGTTCTACTTCCTCTCCTTAAGTTTTAATTTCTTTCTGGGGAAAGAAAAACCTGTTCCATATGTCTGAATAATGCTTTTTCATGGCATTCGTATAGAGATAATGGCTACATTTTCTTGGTATATCCCCTTGTAATTCTCAGTAACTTTTTAACATCTGCAAAACACCCCATTCTCACTGTCTCTAAGGCCCACATTAGCTCTTATTTGTATACATCTTTAATCTCGTGATTAAACAACAATGTGATTGAAATTTGAATTCAAAGACATTCTTTCCTGCTTCGTTTTGTTCTGGTGGTGCGTACTTCCTTGCAGTCTTTCCCGGGTACAAAGCACAATAATTAAAGACACAGTACTTCAGGATAGTTACAGTGTGTTGACAAAAATAAGAAACAAATGGAGAATGACTTATGGAGAACATGTACTTCAATGGACAAAATCTAATCTGCTGATAACTGTATTTCTTATGAATAAATGGAGCCATAATTCTGCAGAAATCATATAAAGACATTTTCTAGGTTTTCAAGTCAATGTTTTCCTGATTTTGCTTTTCCCAATAGGAAAAAAACAATTTTCTTAAAAGCAGCTTAAGCAATAAACAAGGCATAACCTAAAACAACTTTAATATCACATTTAAGTAGAAGTTCAGAAAATAGATTACAAACTTTAAGGTCAAAGACTAAGGTCTTTGTTACTATGTTTGTAGCATGCATACAATGATTGACTTAAAGATAAATTAGTAGGACCACATCATCTTTGAAAACATACTAGTGTCAGTTCCACTAACATACATTTTTCATGACACTTCTCACAATTAATTAGGTACTTTCATTATCCATATTTTGTAGATGAGAAAAATGAGACTTCAACTAATACATTTATAAAATGTTCCTCATCTACTAATTGCAGTCAATATCATTTTCTTCTAATTATCAATGTTCATTTCATCTGACTATCTATCAAATATGATCTTGGAGATAGAAACGATGCTGGAGATTGCATGATAGAATTTTGAAAGCCAATGACTTCTTCTTTGCAAATACCTTTTTAAACAACATAAAAGACAGCTATACATATGAACCTAACCAGATGGAATACACAGAAGTCAAATTAACTTCATCTGTGGGAAGAGACAGTGAAAAAGCTCCATATCATTAGTTAAAACAAGGCAAGGAGCAGAATGTGGAACAGACAATCAATTGTTCATATGCAAGGTCAGGGTGAAGCTGAAGAAAATTAAAACAAGTCAACAAATCCAAAATGTGACCTTGAACATATCCCAACAGAATTTAGTGATCATCTTAAGAACAGATTTGATGTTTTAGATACTAATGATAGAAGACCAGAATATTTGTGGGATGACGTCAACAACATTAAACAGAAAGAAAGAAAAAAAGGTCATTAAGAAGACAAGAAAGAAGGAAAAAACAAAAATAGATGTCAAAAGAGACTCTGAAACTTACTCTCCAGCATAGAGTCACTAAAACACCTGGAAAAAACAAGGAGGTAAAAGAGCTGAACAGAAAATTTCAGAGGGAAGTTAGAGAAGATGAAGTTAAATATTATAATGAAATATGCAAAGACCTGGAGTTAGAAAACTAAAAGGGAAGAACACCATCAGCATTTCTTAAGATGAAAGAACTGAAGAAAAAACTCTAACCTCAACTTGAAATATTGAAGGATTATATGGGCAAATTATAGAAAGATGTAGAAAGTATCAAAAGAAGATGAAAAGAATACATGGAGTCACTGTGCCAAAAATAAATGGTTGATATTCAACCATTTCAAGAAGCAGCATATTATCAAGAGCTAATGGTACTGAAGGAAGAAGGTCAAGGTGCACTGAAGGCATTGGCAAAGAACAAGACTCTGGGAATTGGTGGGATACTAATTGAAATCTTTCAACGATCTGATGCAGCATTGGAATCACTCACTCATCTATGCCAAGAAATTTGGAAGACAGCTACCTGGTCAACTGATTAGAAGAGATCTATATTTGTGCCCGTTACAAAAAGAGGTGATCCAATGGAATGCAGAAATCATGGAACAATATCATTAATATCACATGAAAATAAAATTTTTCTAAAGATAATTTAAAAAATTGCTGCCATAGTACATTGATAGGGGAATTGCCCGAGGTTCAAGTGGGATTCACAAGAGGACATGGAAAGAGGGATATCATTGCTGATGTCAGATGGATGCTAGCTGAAAGCAGAGACTACAAGAAAGATGTTTAACTGTTCTTTAATGACTACACAAAGGCTTCCAACTGTGTGGATCATGAAAAGCTATGGGCAACATTGTGAGGAATGAGTATTCCAGAACACTGAATTGTATTCATGAGGAACCTGTGCTTGTAACAAGAAGCTGTCATTCAAACAGAACAAGGAAACATTGAATGGTTTAAATCAGGAAAGGTGTGCATGAGGGTTGTATTCTTTCACCATACTTATTCAATATATATAATGAGCAAATAATCCAAGAAGCTGGATTACATGAAGAAAATCATGGCATCAGGATTGAAAGAAGACTCATTAGCAATCTTACACAGATGATAAGACCTTGCTTGCTGAAATCTCAGAGGAATAAAAATACTTCCTAATGAAGATCAAAGACAACTTTTGTCATGGTTTGCACCTAAATGTAAGAAAACAAAATCCTCACTACTTGACCAATAAATAACATCATGATAAATGAAGAAAAGAATGAAGTTGTCGAAGACTTCATTTTGTTTGGATTCACAAACAACACACATGGAAGCATCAGTGAAGATATCAAACAACATGTTGCATTAAACAAATCTGCTCCACAAGACCTCTTTAAAGTGCTCAACAGAAAAAAACGTCTGTTTGAGGACTAAAGTGTGCCTGACCCAAGCCATTGTATTTTCAATAGCCTCATATGCATGTGAAAGTTGGACAATGATTAAGGTAGACAATAAAAGAATTGATACATTTGAATTATGATTTTGGAGAAGAATGCTAAGAGTGCTATGTTGGAAGAAGCACAGCCAGAATTCTCCTTAGACCAGATGCCGAGACTTCATCTCTCATACTTCCGACATTTTATCAGGAAGGACCAAACCCTGGACAAGAACATCATGTTTGACAAATTGAAGGATCACAAAAAAGAAGAAGTCCCCCAACAAGATGGACTGGCACAGAGGCAACTTCAATGGTTCCAAGCTTAACAATGATTGTGAGGTGGGTGGAGGACAGGACAATGCTTCATTCTTTTGTGCATAAAGTTGCTTTGAGTCAGAACCAACTCCATGACACCTAATAACAACATAAAGCAAGTGTTTCTGCCTATCACTTTAATCCATAGAAGAAATGAAAGAGAGGAATGAGGTATATTGAGAAATAGTGGAAAGATAAACACATATACACACAGAGAAGTAAATAAATAAAAAACAGAAGCTGCTGATCACTTGATTTTGGAGGGTGTTGTTAAGGGGAAGAAAGTCTAAAGTAGGAGAGCTTTCTGGTCTTTTGTTTGTATGGTTACTTGAATGGTGATGTAATTTACATAGTTAGGAATATTGAAGGGAAAACAGGCTTTTTGGAAGTGGGGGAAGGGATAGGAGCAGAGGCAAAAATACATTTGAGATTGGATATTGGAGATTTAATCATATTTCTTGGCAGCTAGTAAGAAAGGGAGTTGAGCACTAGCATGGGTAGCTCTGAGAATCAGTATATAAGGTTGAGTTAATGAGATATGTGGATTTGGATAATATATATATATATACAAAGTTTTCAATTCTTTCATATGTTTATACCTCTTTTATTCCACAAAGGGATTCTAGGAGATTGGGATAAAATGCATAAAATAATAAATTAGTAAAATATAAACTAAAAAATGAAGTCTAAGAAAAATAATGTAGGAACAATAAATAAACTAAGGTTATAAATTATATAGCCAGACCACAGGATTCTGTGGAGTTATTAAAGCCAGGTAACAGATTTAGGTCTGAGGTTGTGGATATACAGAATGAGATGATTTAAAGGTCAGGTACAAAGTCTGGGAAAGTCTATATTGAAGGGGTAGGTAGAAATAGAGCATCTGCCTGAAGATAGTAACCCCAGAAATGGTCTTGATTCTTAGTTTGTATCTCTTTATGATCTGTCCAGGAAAAAATATTTTTCCAAAATTTCTTTAACAAATTAATACTTCATGTTAGAATTTGAAGAGGTCACTCTGCAACTCCAGCTTCTATGAAAGTAGTTGTCTTAAAATTTTTGTGAATTGAAAACTAATGCTATAGATACAGATTATTTCACTCTAAAGCAAATGTAATTTATAATATGTATGTGTGTGTGAGTATGAGTGCCATCAAGTCAATGCTGACTTATAGCTACCCTGTATAGTGTTTCCAAGGAGTGGCTGGTGTACTTGAACCACAAATTACGGTTAGTAGTTCATTGTTTATCTTATAATGCCACACCAGGACTCCCATTTATAATATAGTACATAAATATTATAGTGCAGAAATAATATTGATGCATGCAATTTGTGTGCAAAGATATTTTGTGAATAAGATATTCCAAGTATAGAGAAGCACAAGGGTAAAATAAAATCAGTAATTGCTGGTGTAGACTTGCACCTGCCATTGAGATTCAATTGTATGGTGTACACCTCTTACCAACTCTGTGTTCAAGACATTGTATAAGTAATCTAAAACTGGCTATTAGGCATAATTAGATCTTGGAAACAAACAAATGCTGATTTCTTTCTTTGTCTCTTTCTCTTTTTCTCTTTCTTTCTTCCATTCTTTTCACTGCTGGTGTATATTAGATGTGGCTGGTAGCATAGCAGTTATGAATTGGGCTGCGAACTGCAAGGTCAGCAGCTCGAAACTTCCAGCAGTTCCATGGGAGACAGATGAGATGTTCTCCTCCCCTAAAGATTTACAGCCTCGGAAACCCGGTACAGGGTCGCTATGAGTCAGAACTGACTCCAGAGTACTTAACCACAACAACAAAGCATTGATTAATGACTGGTAATTGGTCTGATTAATATTCACAATACATTATTTTATTTGTTTCCTATGAAATATAGATTATTTCTTAAATAAAAATAAATTTTTAAGATTCAGAATTAATACTGTTATATACCAAGAAATATCATAGGTGAATAGTGAAGAAAATGCAAACTACTCAGTAGAGCTGACATCATTTGTATCAGTCATTTCTTAATCTAGATTTCCATTTACTCTCAAAACAGAATTTATTTCCTTCTATATATAGTGTTAAAAACACTGAAATTAATTCAGTGTGGAAAATGACAATGAATCATTCACAGCTTCCTGAAGATGCTATTGATAGACTTAAAAAAGTCTTTATTCTGTTTTTAACTATGTGCTAACTTAATTAATATCACCTCTGACATGACATTTTTGTTCAGGATTAATACCATCTCATTGTCTAGATTTGATCCAAAAAGATATCCAAAGAAAAAGGAAAGCATAAATGTAATGTTGCATATCTTTTCCCTCATTCTATTAAAATATAGTCTTATTATAATGTCTTTCTAATTAAAACACTTTTCAAACATTTAAAAATTTATTTTCATAATTTCCATAGTCAGTCTAAGAAGACCACTTTCTTTGCTATAGTCTTAACTTTTTACTTTTACATTTTGTTGCTCTTGACAGTCCTTTTGTCTTTTCAAAGAGTTAAGTCATTTAAAAAATTTGCTTTTTGAAGCAGTATATGGAACATAATATCATTGTAAACTTAACTCATGATTTAAAGCAACAGAATTAATAGTTTTATCAGACATATTTCACTTTCTTTAATAAATGTGTGCTTACATTTTCATTTAAATCCAATTCTATTATACACTGGGAATTAATTTTTACAAATTTTATCTAATTTTTTTGGGCAACAATTAATAATAAATTCTAATTACTTATTTTCCTGAAATTCTTTGCCAAGAGGACAATGATTTGCAAATGTGTACTTAAATTAGCTTGCTGTTGCTGTTAAGTGTAATCAAGTCAATTCTGACTCATAGTGACCCTGTATAGGGTTTCCAAGGAATGATTGGTGAATTTGGACCGCCAACCTTGCGGTAGGACAATATGGTCCAGTGCTTATCCTACAGTATCACACCAGTTAATTAGTATTCAAGAAACTGTTATTATTGCTTTTGTTAGGTGCTTACCAGCCAACTCCAACTCACAGTGATCCAGGGAACAACAGGGTGAAACACTGTCAGGTCCTACACCATCCGCATAATCCTTCCTATGCTTGTTGCGGGCAGTTACTGTGTCTATCCATCTCATTAGGGATCATCCTGTTTTTGTTAACTTTTTACTTTGCCAAGAATTATGTATTTTTCCTGGAGTTGATCCATTCTGATAACCTATCTAAAGTACATGAAATAAGTCTCACCATCCTCACTTGTAAGGAGAATTGTGACCTTTCTTCTTTCAAAACAGATTTGTTTGTTCTTTTGACAAGTCATGTTACTTTTAATATTCTTCCCCAACATTATAATTCAAATACATGAATTCTTCTCTGGTTTTCTTTATTCATTATCTAGCATTCATATGTATATGAGGCAATTGTTAATACTATGGTTTGGGTCAGGTGTACTTTAGTCCTCAGATTAACATCTCTGTTCTTTAACATTTTAAAGAGGGCTTTTGCAGCAGACTTGCTCAATGCAATCATCCTGATTTTTTTTATTGCAGCTTCCATGAGCATTGATTGTGGATCTAAAGAAAATGAAATCCTTGACAATTTCAATCTGTTCTTTTCATTGACACAGTTGTGGAAAACATTTGTTTTCTTTACATTTAAATGTAATCTATGCTGAAGGTTGTATTCTTTGATCTTCATCAGTGTGTGCTTCAAGTTGTCATCTTCATATCACCAGTGTTAATAGAGTCTTTAACCAATCATGATGCTATGTTGTTTTTCATGTAGGCCAGCTCCTTGGGTTAATTATTCAGCATACAGATTCAAAAAGTATAGTGAAAGACTACAACCCTAATTTTCAACCATTCAGTATCCCCTTGTTCTATTTAAATGACTTGCTCTTATTCTATGTACATGTTCCACAAGAGCACAGTTAAGTGTTCTGGAATTTCCATTCTTCATAATGTTATCCATAGTTTGTTATGATTCACATAGTTGAAAGAAATTGTATAGTCAATAAAGCACAAGTAAACATCTTTCTGGTATTCTCTGTTTTCAGCCAAAATCCACCTGATGCCAGTAATGATATCCTACATTCCAAATTCTTTTCTGAATCAGCTTGAATTTCTGGCAACTCCCTGTGGCTGTACTGCTGCACCTGTTTTTGAATTATCTTCATCAAAATTTTCCTTGCATTTTATTTTGATTCTGTTGGATATTTTCTGCATTCTGTTGTGTCACCTTTCTTTGGGATGGGCTCAAATATGGATCTCTTCCTGTCAGTTGACCAGGTAGTTGTCTTTCAAATTTCTTCCATCAAATAATAAAAACATTTTAATTGGTATTCTGTCAATTCCAGGATCCTTGTTTTTCATCAATGCCTTCAGTGCAGTTTAAAATTTTCCTTTGATACCATCAGTTTGGATCAGATACTATCTTCTAAAATGGTTGGGCATCAGCCAATTATCTTTTAGTACAATGATTCTGTGTATTCCTTCTATCTTCTTTTGGTGCTTCCTGCATCCTTCAATAATTTGCCAATAGAATCCTTCAATATTGCAAGTCTAGCCTTAAACTTTTCTTCAGTTCTTTCAGTTTGAGAAATGCTGTAGGTCTCTTCCCTTTTGATTTTGTAACTACTGGTGTTTGCACCTTTCATTGTAATACTTTCCTTTTGCCTTTTCAAGTTGCCCTTTGAAAATTTCTACTCAGTTCTTAAACATCATCATCTCTTCCATCATGTTTCAGAGTCTCTACTGACATCCACTTTGGTCTTTTCTTTCCTCATGGTCTTTTAAATGACCTTTTGTTTCCTCATTTATGATGTTTTTAATATCATCCCACAACTCCTCTGGTCTTTAGTCATTAATGTTCAAAGCATCAAATCTGTTCCTGAAACCATCTCTAAATTCAGGTGGAATAAACAGAAGGTTTTATGAATTTGCTCTAATTTTCTTCAGTTTCAACCTGAACTTGCATATAAAAAATGGATGGTCTGTTCCATAGTCCGCTGTTTTCATTGATGATACTGAGTGTATCCATTGTCTCTTTTCACAGATATAGTCCATTCGAATCCCATAGTATTTCATCTTGTGAGATCCACTCATATAGTTGCCATTTATGTTGTTGATAAAAGATATTTGTAAAGAAGTCATAGGTCTTGAAAAATTTTATAATGCAACCCCCACTGTCATTTCTATCACTAGGAATCTTTCATCTTTTGTATTTATATCACCAGTAGTTACCAAAGCTTCTTTTTGTTGTTTTTTAAAAATGTTTTATTGTGAAATATGTGATAGTTTACATGGGAGAACATTAGCTTTACATTCATCCTATCGTGTATCATTTCATTGCCATGGTTACAATCCCCTCCATGCATCATCAACCAACCAAAGGGTATACCCTGCAAGCCTGCCCCCACTCCTGGTCGTCAGCACATAGTCCCTATGCCTTTCTGGTTCTAGAGTCTCCAGCCATTCGATCTCTCCCCGTCATTGACTCTGCCTCCATATCTGGCATTACTGTTTCTCTGGGTAGGGTCCCACACTCCACTCTTCTCCCTTGATGGTCCCAAGTACCTCCACTCCTGGACTGCAAAGTCAACCACTCCCCTCTTTTTGCTACAAAACATCTACCTTTACATTAACAACCCTCATAGTCAGTCCTGATAACAATTATTCACTATTGTACCACAAGAGACCTATCTCCATCTCTTTCCATCAGCCCTGCCCAGACAGATTGGATACTACTCACTGGAGATTCTACCTTCCTTCACACCCTCTGTATCTAGACTCCCTCTTGAAAGCTTGTTAGTCAGTCACTTCTTGCCTTTGTAGCCCCCCCTCCCATTTTGGGTAGCCAATGCACAAGTTGCCAATCTCTGTCTACTCTGTGTATGGAGGGGGTGGGAATGATCCTTGCTGTAAAGATTTGTACCCTTTTTTGAGCTACTGTATTCATAGGTGTAGGTCAAGTTCATCAAATTTTGTCAAATTACTCTTTTTTTCCTCTTCTGTCTTTTTCTAATTGAGCTCTGAGTTATCAAAGCTTAGTGATTGCATGTTTGATCAATTTCAAATTGAAGAGGTTCGTAGAATTCATCAGTTTCTTCATAAATGGCTTTGGTGTGTAAATTTTAATAACAGTTGTATTAACTGGTCTTCCTTGTAGGCATATATATATATTACACTATCACACAGCACTGTACATCAATATAGGTCTTGAAATATTCTTTGTGGTGATGAATGTGATGCTATTTCTCTTCAATTGTCATACCTGGCATGGCAAACCATATGATTGCTTGACTCAAATGGCCAATAACTATTCATTTCCGCTCACTAATGCCTAAGATATCCATCCTTATGAGTTTCATTTGATTTTTTGTTGATTTCCAGTTTACCTAGATTCCTGTTTTGTACATTCTGATTATTAATGGATATTTGCAGCTGTTTCTTCCTGTTTTGAGTCATATCCCAGCAAGTGAAGATCCCAAAACTTTTCTCCATCCACATCAGTAAGATCAACTCTACAGTCATGTTTTGAGTCCCATCAAACTTAAGGAACTCATCTTCTGGCACTATATCAGAAAATGTTGTGCTGTTATTCATAAGGTTCTCTGTGGCTTATCTCTAAGAAGTAGACCACCTATTCCTTCTTCCTAGTCTGTCCTGGTCTGGAAGTTCTGCTGAAATCTAGCCACCATGTGTGACCGTGCTGGTATATGAAACACCAGTGGCATAGCTACTAGAATCAGAGCACTGCACAAGCCACCACAGGATGACAAACTGACAGACATTTGGGAATTTAAAAAGTCAGACAATAAAACAAAACAAACAAAAAACACAAATTGTGGTAACATCAACAGGTGTCCAAGTCATTTCAAGAAATTATTAGTATATTTGGCTGTTCTTAAAGTATATATGTAAGAATTTTTATTCTCCAAATTAATTTGAACTTTGAGTTTACAAAATTTTTAAAGCAAAAATACAGAAATGATAATAAGGCTATTATTTAATCCTTGTCCTATTGTCTCAAGATGCCCCAGTGACATGCACTGAGTCACTGATAGCACTGATCTGTTGTACCTATTGTTGTCAAATATATCAGAAGAATCAGAAAAAAGAGTTGTGAAAAATATAGGTCCAGGGGTCAGAATAGCTAGCTACTGGTTGGTTATCAACTGGTAGGAACAACCTGGCCGTAACTTAAAGTATTGAGTTTCTCCAAACCTGCTTCCTTACCTAGAAAATGAGTTAACTAAGCAAGTCCTAAGTTTCTTGCTTCTTTTTTGTTCCTCTGGTCCTACATTTCAAATCCAATATATATGTTATACACTCAAAAACATATATATGTTGCTATTTTTAAGTGCTTTTGAGAAGATTCTGACTTATAGTGATCCTGTACAGGGTTTCTAAGGAGTAGCTGGTGGGTTTGAATGGCCAGCTTTGTGGTTAGCAGTCCAGTGCTTATCCTACTGTACCACACCAGGACTACACACACACACACACACACACACACACACACACACACATATTTATGGACTCCTGTTGATTTTCTGGACTGTGAACCATAAGCTCAGTGGTTAAAACCCACCAGCTACTGTGGCATTATGGGTTAATGTGTTAGACTGCAAGGTCAGTTTGAACCATAACGTCAGTGATTCAGGCTCACCAGCCACTCCTTGGAAACCCTGTGCAAGTTTTCTTTAAGTTAGAATTGACTCAGCAGCACTTAACAACAATAAACAGCACACACACACACACACATTTATATGCATATATATCATATTTCACTTATAAGTCTTCTTTCTTTTTATAACCAATTTTAGAAATTGTGTGTATACTGTGAGTTTAAGTTATAGAAGAGGAAACAATTTTAAACCACTTCCAAATTTTGTTTTCCCCTAAATAAGTGCAATTTAACTGCTCTTAAAAAAAAGAAGAAGAAGAAGAGGAAAGATATATAAACAGTTGGGAAAGTTGGCTGTGGTTCATGGCAAAAAGAGAAATTACTCTCATTCTTGCAAAACAGGTTTGGTTTTTTTCTTTTTAAATGGAAATTCACAAAGCTCTATCTTGTAGCCTGAGTAGTAACACATGAATGACAATATTTTACTAGATATCAGATAAGGCCCTAAATGGTTTCTATTCAGACAATGAAGAAAACCCACCTTAGATTTATTTTGATAATATAAATGTACAGAAAGAAGTTCTCAGTTGTTGCAATTTGATGATTTTTATTGAATAGAATTTCTAGTTTTAACTTGGTTGGGTTTCCTATGTCTTCGCCAATAAAAAAATAATGATATTTTCTATTTACGTATAGAGGAATAGGACATCCTCCTTACCACCATTTAGTCCTCATCATGATTTTCCATACTTTAGGCTGAATCAGTGCACAAGACTCTGTATTACACTGGTCCTGATTCATTGTAAATGGAAGCTCAAATGATGCCTATCACTTTCCTAATTCAATGCCAATTGCTGATTTTACTTTATATCTAGGTGCCAAATGGTTTCTTCTCATTTATTTTTCCTCTATTCAATTTAACTGATTTATTTAACACACATTTACAGAACTATCAGTTTTCTCTTAGCCCAGTAACCAAGTGGTGGTGGTTGTGTGCCATTGAGTTGGTTCCAACTCATATAGACCTGTATATGGTTTCCTACACTGTAAATCATTATGGAAACAGAAAGCCTCATCTTTTTCTTGTGGAGCAGCTAGTAGATTCAAACTGCTGACCTGTGGTTAGCAGCCCAACTTATAACACAAGTCATAACACAATACACTACCAGGGTTCCATCAGTAACCAAGAGAGTCCTCTTTTGAGTTTAATATCACTCACCAACAAATACATTAGTAAATATTTTTGATCCAATCTTTTGTTACAACAAACAACAACACACACACACACACACACACACACACAAAACAAAGAAATGGCGGAAAGGAAGGAAGGAAGAAAAGAACAGGGCAAACTAACGTCCTCTGAACTGTGAATTTAGTGTCCACTACAAACTTTTTTGATAAGCTTTACAAACATTTTGTAAAAACACAAATGGAGAAAATTAAGACAAGTGTTTGCAGTGCATTATTTAATTTGTGTCTTCTAGCCAGTTCTTTAATGGACTCTGGTAACATAGTGGGTTACAAGTTAGGCTGCTAACCACAGGTCAGCAGTTCAAATCTAGTTACCACTCTGTGGTAGATAATGAGGCTTTCTCTTCTCATGAAGAATTGTTGTTAAATACTATTGAGTTGGTTCCAACTCATAGCTACCCTGCATAGGAGCAGCTGGTACGTTTTGAACTTCAGACCTTGTAATTCAAACCAACTCTGTGGTTCCGTGCTTATTCTACAGCACCATAGCAAGATTCTTTGAAACCCTCTTCCCAGGACTTTTTCCTAATAGGCCTGGATAAGAGAAGGTGAAGAAAGATGTTGATAGGGTTATATGGTTCAGTTGTGAGTGATTGTTTAAAGTGTTTTATTGAGCTTGGTCAATTTGCCATCCTGCTTGGCATAAAATGTGCCATCTTGATGATGGGAGAGCGCTGTTCCCTCCTTTGCTTGACTAACTAAGCCTGCCCCTTTCTGACCTTTGAGTCTTGGGACTTTGAGCCTGTGGCTTGACCTGTTTTGCCAGGCTCCACACCCTTGTGAGTCAACAGTCTGACTCTGTGAGTTAAGGAGAATCCTCAACACTGACATCTCAACTGCAGATTTGGAACTTGCCAGCTTCCACAACAATTTGCTTAATGAAGACATTGCAGTGAATTGTGGTTGTAGGGGAGAATATTAAGGGAAGGAGTAGTGGTTGACATCAGGGATACACTGGACTGCTAACCACAAGGTTGGTGGTTCAAATCCACCAGTCAATCCTTCAAAACTCTCTACAGGGTAGCTCTGTGTCAGAACCAACTCAACAGAACTTAACAACAACATAACACTTTAGAAAAGTTGGACATTGGGCATGTCTTTAACCTAAATGTCACTGGGGAAGCCTTGAACTTATCCTTCTAAAAGAAAGTCTTGAATCCATATACTGTCATTTCAGCTCAAACTGACCTTGTGGTCCAGTGCATTATCCTGCAGCGCCACACCATGACTCCATATATGTATATGTTAGCCAAGGAATTACACATGCAGCTAGTCCAGGTCACTGGGGGGGGGGGGGGGGGGAAGACACAAATGCAAGCAAACTAACTAAATTAATCCAAAAGTCACTAATTTTTAAGCCAATCAGGTCTGTTTTGTAGACTTTAGAATTTGGTACAATTTTTACCTGATCATGATGCTCTGAATGTGAACAGCTACAGGGCAGAGTCCTGGTGTGGTGCTGTGGGTTAATGTGCTAAACTTTGAACTGTAAGGTCTGCAGTTCAAACTTACCAGCTTGAACACTTTTCTGGTATTCTCTTCTTTCAGTCAATATTCATCTGACACCAGAAATGATAGTTCTCATTTCACGTCCTCATCTGAATCCGGCTTGAAACTCTGAAAGCTCCCTTTCAATATACTGTTGCAGTCTTTTTAAAACTATCTGTAGCAAAAATTTACTTGCATGCATTATTCATGCAATTGTCTGATAATTTCCACATTCGCACAAATATGAATCTACCCAATGAGTTTACCAATCAGCTATCATCCAAATTTCGTGGCATAGTGAGTGCCTCCCAGTGTCTCATCTGTTTGTTGACAGATTTCTATTTGTATTCCATCAATTCCCAAAGCCTTGTTTGTTGCCAATGCCACACTGTACCTTGGATTCTTCCTTCAGTATAATTGGCTCTTGATCATATGCTACCTCTTGAAATGGTTGAACAGCAACAATTCCTTTTTGGTTCTATGACTCTGTGTATTCTATCCTCCTTCCTTTGGTGCTTTCTACATCATTCAATATTTTGCTCCTATTATCTTTCAATATTTCAAGTCAAGGCTTGAATTTTTATTTCAGTTCCCTCAGCTTGAGAAATGCTAAGTATGTTCGTTCCATTTGGTTTTCTAACTACAGGTCTTCACACATTTCATTATAATATTTCACTTATCTTTTTGAGGTGCCCTTTGAAATTTTCTAATCAGCCCTTTTTGCCTCTTCATTTCTTCAGTTTGCTTTAACATCTCTACACTGGAGAGCAAGTTTAAGAGTTTGGGTCTCTTTATTCTTTCTTATTTTCTTAATGTTGCTTTGCTTTCTTTATGTATGATGCTCTTGATGTCATCCCACAACTCTTCTGGTCTTCAGTCATTAGTGTCTAACTCATCAATTCTTTTTCTGAGATGATCACTAAATTCAGGTGGGATGTATTCAAGGTCATATTTCGGTTCTTGTGGAATTGTTTTAAAAATTTCAGCTTCAGTTTGAACTTGCACATGAGCAATTGATTGTATGTATGTTCCATATTCTGCTCCTGGCCTTGTTTTTATGATGATAATATGGAGTTTTTCCACCATCTCTTTCCACAGATATAGTCAATTTGATTTCTGTGTCTTCCATCTGGTGAGGTTTATGTGTATAGTCATCTTTTGTGTTATTGAAAAATGTTACTTCCAAAGACCAAGTCATTAGTCTTGCAAAATTCTGTCATGTGGTCTTCAGCATTATTTGGATCAGTAAAGTTATATTTTCCAAAGACTAATCCTTTCTCTTTGTTTCAAACCTTTGCATTCCAATCACCAGTAATTATCAAAGCAATTTTATATGTTTTTTTTTTTTTTATCAATTTCAGACTGAAGAAGTTAGTAGCATTCTCAACTTCATCATGACTGGCTTTAGTGGTTGGTGCATAAATTTGAATAATAGTGGTATTCATTAGTCTTCCTTGTAGGCGTGCGGATATTATCCTATCACAGACAGTGTTGCACTCAAGATAGATTTTGAAATGTTCTTTTTAATAATGAATGTGAAGTCATTCATCGTCAACTTGTCATTCCCAGCATAGTAAACATGTGGTTCTCAGATTTACTATGACCAATACCAGCAATTTTGGCTTACTAATATCAATGTTTATGCATTCCATTTCATTTTTGAGACAACTTCCAGTTTTCCTAGATTCATACTTCATACATCACATGTTCTGATTATTACTGGATGTTTACAGCTTTTTCTCCTCATTTGAGTTGTGTCCCATTAGCAAATGAAGGTCCCAAAACTTTATTCCATTCACTTCATCACGATTGACTCTAGTTTGAAGAGGCAGCTCTTCCCCAGTAGTATTTTGAATACTTTTCAACCTGAAGGGCTCATTTTCTAGCACCATAGCTAACAATTTTCTGAATATTGAGTATTGAAACATGATGAAAAGCTTTACAGAAGTCAACAAAATTTGGGTATATAATGTGGGATATTTGATGATACTTGTCAATATATTGAGAAGAGATAAAGAAAAAGAGGAAGAGGGATAAGTCCTGGATTTAGACTGGAGAAAATAAATTGATTATGATGTCTTCCACTGAGATGAGGAAGATTAGGTATACCGGGTTGGTTGATTTACTTTGGGCCATATCACCTAAGAAATACCCATTAAATATCCACATGGAGTGACTGAATGAGGAGGTAGACATACAAATCTATAATTAAGTGAGATTAGCATCTGGCTCAATATTTTCCTAAGTGAATTTAAGTATCCTAAGCATTGTATTTTGGAATCCTGGGATGATGCTATAGGATAAGCATTGAACTACTAATCTGAACATCAATCAATTATACCCACCAGCCATTCCCTGGAAACCTTATACAGGGTCCCTATGAGTCAGAATCAACTCAACAGACCTTGACAACAATATCTAGAATTATGTTTGAGTTCTAGGATGGCACCAATACTTAAAAGCTCATTTGCTAACCTGAAGGCTAGCAGTTCAAATCTACCCAGAAACATCCAGCATGAAAGGCCTGTTGATCTACTTTTTGGAGATGGTTTGAAATGTTTGTAGGTTGTCGTCAATAGCCTTCCTGCATTTCCACCACAAGTCCGCTAACATTCTGTCTGCTAGCATCTTTATACTTGGTGGCTATAAATCTAACTCAGTCTTTTCTTCTTCAGATAATTTGAAAAAGTAAATTGTCATTTCTTGTTATTTAAAGACCAAAGGAACAACAATTTTCTTCATATAAGTTTCTGAGATAGAATGTGCAATTAGTGCAATAGTTTATAATCAGTAAAGTAAGAGAAAAAGAAAGGACTTGGAATTTATCAGAATGCATTATAATGAACATAACAGAATCTGTTTTTAAACATAAATATTTAATATCTCAATTTCTGATGTGATTTTATCAAATATTAAATGTAGAAGGGTAACTTTCCATTCCCTTTTTGAAAGAAGTCCTTTTCTTCCCCAAAGCCTATTTTTAGTCATTTTGGATAAGTTAAATAATCAGCAAGTATTTGAGTGCCCACTTTGTACCTAGAAAATCATGCTATATGCACCAGACTGCAGAGTCATTGGAACTGCAAGGTCGGCAGTTCAAGCTCACCAGCTGCTCCTTGGAAACCCTATGCAGGGTTGCTATGTGTCGGAACCGACTCGATGGCACATAGCAACAACAACAACATGCTATAGAAAATATTATTCTTTGAAAGCATTTTTTAGCAAGGGCAGCAGCTTGTATCCAAGTTTTTAAAACTATTTTTCAAGAAAGATCCTCCAATTTATTTGGTGTGCCTTGTGAAACCAACTATTTTAAGCAAATATTTAAACAGAGTTTTCTGATATCGTTTCTTATCTTACCGTGGCTAAAAATCAGCAAAGTGAGTTAAGATTGCTAGATTTTATTTTATTTATATATCTAAAATTTGAAACCATATAAGGCTGTTTTAAAATATATTTAATTAATTTATACCTGAGCAGATTGTATATTTGGAAAGATTTTGATAGCAGTTATGGAGAATACAACCTCAAAAATTATATTTTTAAAAATTCTCTTTTCTTGTAACTTGAGCTATAAATACGTATAAATATTTGAAATTCAAAATATTTTTAAATTTTTAAAATTATTAATATTTGAAATTAAAAATATTTCCCAGAAACAATTTTTATACAGGCACAGATTTTTTTTGAAACTTGTCTTTGGAAGAAATGATCTACAGGGAAAGTTACTCATAATCTGTTGAGAGCCAATGATTAAAATAAAACACAGGGCACTTGGTAGGTTTTTATACACTTCCATAAAGAAATATGGCCAACTTTTTCTAACCTTTTACAAGTCATGACAAATTTGCATCAATTCTTGAAACAGATCATTTGTATATCTCTTAATTTAGGGGAGGTCTATGGTTTCACTAGTGAGAAATTTGAACTTGAAAGTTTCCCCAGTTTCTATGACTTACCTGAACACATTGATAATGGTCTCTTCAGTCCTCATTTGTTCTTCCACATACTACTTCAGGGAGAAATTGTTCTTCAAGCTACACTTCGTTTTCCTTTTTTCCAGTTGCCACAAAGTTGATTTCAAATTCATGATGACTCATGTGTATAAGAGGAGAACTCTTCTCCACAGGATTGTGAATGGAGGATTTGTTAAGTTGTGTATTGTTTTAAATAGATCTCCAGGCTTTCCCATTTCGGCACCTATGGGTGATCTTAAACTGTCACTTTTTGTTTAGCAATCAAGCATGTTAATAGTTTGCACACTCAGAGACCTCTTAGCTTTCCTGAATTTCAATTAATTTTAACACAAAACCTTAGGTATCATTTCATTGACCTAAGAAACATACCCCACAGATTGTGCAGATCCTTTTCTACCGATGAGAGTAAAGTGGATGTGATCTCAAAACTGGCAGGAAGATAAGCATTTAGCAAATAAAGCAGTGCAATGACTTCTGTCTAAAAGTTTGTCTAATTCATTTTTCCTCCCTGTGGATTTCCCTCCACCCACTCCACCCACCTTTGGGAGATATTGCTCACATCTAGCGCTAAATTTCAACAGAAATATATTTAATAACAATCTATGAGTACATTCTCTATGCTAAGTTAGTAGAATTTACACTGGTAGTTGGTGTTGTGTGCCCTACAATCCATTTTGACAGGACAGAATAGAATATTTTCTTAGGCTGCAATCTTTACAGAAGAAGATTGCCAAGTCTTTCTCCCATAGAACAGCTGGTGAAACCAAACCGATCATCTTTCAGTTAGCAGCTATTGTGCCACCAGATTTTCATAACTACCAGAAATTCAAGCCAGATTCAGAGGAGGACATGGACCTAGGGATATCATTGCTGATATCTGCTGAATAATGTTGATAGCAGAAAACACTAGAAGGAAGTTTACCTGTGCTTTATTGACTATGAAAATGTTTTCAACTGCATGCAATATGACAAATTATGGATAGCATTGTGAAGAATGTACATTCCAGAACACTTCATTGCGCTCATAAAGAACCTGTACATAGACCAAGAGGAAGTTGTTTGAACAAAACAAGGGGATACTGAGTGGTTTAAAATCAGGAGAGGTGTGTGCCAGGTTTGTATTCTTTCAGCATATTTATTCAATCAGTATGCTAAGCAAATAATCCAAGAATATGGATTATATGAAGACAAATATGGCATCATAATTGAAGGAAGACTCATTAGAAATGATGATGACCAACTTTGTTTACTGGAAGAAAAGAGGAATTAGAATATTTACTGATGAAGATCAAAGACTAAAGCCTTAAGTATGAGTTGCAGCTCAATTTAAAGAAAAAAAAAAAAAAATCAATCGGACCAATAAAATAACAGCATAATGTTGTTGTTGTTGTTAAGTGCCGTTGAGTTGATTCTGCCTCATAGTGACCCTGTATAGGGTTTCCAAGGAGCAGCTGCTGAGCTTACACCACTGAACTTGCAGTTCAAACTTTGCAGTCTGACACATTAGCCCACAGTGCCACACCAAGACTCGAACATCATAATAAATGGAGAAAAGATTGGAGTTGTCAGACGTCAGTATTGTTTGATCCACAGTCAACACCCATGGAAGCATCAAGCAATGTATTACATTAGGAAAACCTGCTCCTAAAGGCTTCTTTAAAGTGTTCAAGAACAAAGATATATGTTTGAGGCCTAAGGTGTGCCTGTCCTAAGTTTGATGATGAATAAGGAAGACTGTAGAGGAATGATGCACTTGAATTATGGTGTTGGAGAAGAATTTTGAAAACACCATAGACTATCAGAAGAACAAACAAAATTGCCTTGAAAGAAGGGCAGCCAGGATGCTCCTTAGAAGCCAGGATGGCAATACTTCATCTCTAATACTTTGGATATGGTCAACGAAAAAGATGAAGACCCACAAGGAGATGGGTTGACACAGTGACAAAAACAATGGGCTCAAGTGTAACAATTATGAGGGTGGGCAGTGTTTTATTCTGTTGTGCACAGTGTTACTATGAGTGGGAACCAACTGTATGCCACTGAATTACAACTAGAAAAACATACAAATTAGACAAGGTTCACAAATTAACAAATTTAACTGGCTCCCTTTTCATGTACTTTACAAAACTGAAAACAAAACAAAACCAGAAAATGTAAAAAGGGAAAAAGAAAATATATGTATTTCTAATTAGAAACTGATAAATGACGTGTAATCAAGGTTCTGTGAAAATAAATGACAGAGAGGAGAAGGTACTGTTTAAGACCTGATAGAAAAGCGTTCTTTGATAGACTGACATTTAAACTAAGACTTCAGAAATGAAAAGAAAAAATTGAAATAAGTTCATGGGGCTGTTGGGGAGAATAGGGAGAAGCAGACAAAATTAATTGCATGTACACAAACCTATAATGAGAAAAAAGAGTATCATTTTTATAGAAAATTGGTGGAACAATGACTGGAACAATGAAAGGAGGGACATGTACAGATGGTTGAGTAAAATCAATAGCATAGGAAGATGATAAGTGCCTTAAGAGGCCCATGAAGGACTTTAAGAAAGACAGTAAAATAACTCTTAATGCCCGTGTCTCTTTTAGAACGATGAGGGATGTGTACTGAAATGATTCAGCATGGCATCCATTCATGATGGGAAAACACTGGGCAAAATGAAAAAGGCTTTTGAGGGTGATATTTCAATACTCTTGGAAGTCATCCACACTATTTGAGTGAACATATATTCATACCCACCACAACACAGCAAGGATGCATAGCTGAATCAGTAAGGATAATGACACAGGTGGAGTCTGGAGGGGTTCAGGCACAGGCTTCCTAAGAGTTCCCTCGTGTGAGGACCCACACAGAGGTACCTTTACCTTCAGCAGTAAAATGGAACCATGTGTGCAATGTGTCTGCCCAGATCATCTCATTTTAGCCTTAGAGTTCAAGATTTTTATTGGAGGCTAGTCAGGTAGGCAGAAACGACCAGCCATAACTAATGAAATTCTAAATTTCCAGAAGGAAAGCAGGTGCTCAGTACCCCAGGCAAGCAAAACAACCTTATCAGTGTATCAAACTTTTCAAAAGTTGAGTACTCAGGTCCCACCCAAGGGTCAAACCTACAATCAGAATCAGAACTTTCTATAGATAACCATCTACCATGTTAAATCTTTTCAGAACAGCTGTTTGAGACAAGGATGAATCAAGAGTATTAGGGAGAAGTGCCTCTGGAAATTTAGAAGTGGATCCCCCAAACTAGGAACTGCCCATCTTTTATAACAAAGATCTAGTCATAATTCAAGCCAATCACAAATTCTACCTCATCTCTATGCAACTGGAATTCTCTAGTTCCATTTTCTCAGTGAACTCTCAAAAAACCCTGCAGCTAGTATTTGTCATTCTTAAGTTATTGAACACATACTATGTGTTATATTTCTTAGTTTATGTCTCATTTCTTCTCCTCCTTCCTATATGAGAAAAATTTGTTTTGATTATTGCTTTTCAGATTCTCACTCCTTATAACAACAGAAAACATAAAAGTAATTATAGGATGAATGTGACAAGAAATGAGAGAAATGTAGAGCAAATAAGCAAAAATTTACTTTCCTTTTACATTTTTATTGGATTTTATGTCTTTAGAATAAAATCAAAGCTTAAACCTTCAAAAGGAACAAAATCATACTGACAAAAATCATTATGATGATTGATATTTCCCAAAAAGCACAATACTACACAAAACATCTGTATACATTATCATTTTCACATATACATCATTTTCATGTTTCATGTGCCTTTCCTTTGGGGATTAAAATAAATCTGAGTATTCCAACAAAAGAGCTAAATTTACTTCTGAGTGAAAAATAAAAAACCTTGTGGCAAAATATCATATTTAATTGTGTAGTTAGTTTTGTTATTATTTTTATCTCCTAGTAGCAAAGTGAGCATATTCATTATTGTTTTAAACCTCACCAGCTATCCCAATGGTTTCCTTTGTTTGCTTATTTTGGGTTGTGGTTATGATTCCTACATAAATGTTTACAAATCTCTTCATGTTTCAGACTTCTTTTAGAAAGGTTGTATCTTCTAAAGGTAGGAATTTATAGCTCCCTGGGCCTATTCACAAAATACGACAGCGTGTTTGACATAATCAGAGATAAAAAAATAAAATAGATCTATTATAATGGGCTTCATCTATCTCTCCTGGTTTTGCTGAATGTATAAATACCAAGCCTGAAAAAAACAGTGTCTCCTCCTAGCATACCAGACCCTGGAATTACCACTGTCTATAACAATAGTGGTGGTGGACACTTGACAATTAGGAAGTGGATTTTAACCACTAACCCACTCACAAATGCTCCAAACAGACACAAACCTTTAGTTTCTTTCAGCAAATTCTGAATGCACTATTTGGAGGTTAAGTGACAATTTTGTATTTTACAACGAGTAAAAAATATTTTTGAAAGTTGAATAAAATGCCTGACAATTTATCAGTTAGTTTACTGATGTTGTTGCAAAATGCAGTCAAGTTGGCTCCAACTAATAGGGATCCTGTATAGGGTTTCTGAGGAAAGCCTAGAGCATTTTAACTGCCAACCTTGCGGCTAACAGTCCAGTGCTTATCCTATACACTTTTTTTCTTCGTTACTAAACATTTTTCTATTTAATTTCATGAAAGCAATTTCAGATCCTCCCCTTCTCTGCATCTATATTACCTTCTATATTGATTGATAGCTCAGCTAAATTGCATAATTGTTAAGGTCTTGATAATGTAAGGGACATTTTGGTTCAAATCCCTATCCTCCACTGTACAATAAGGGTAATTTTTTGTAAAGTCTTTAAGCCTCAGTTTCCTCTTCTTTAAAATAGAATAATGAGTCCCATTTCAACAAGTGTTAGAGAGAATTATAGCTAATGTACATAAAATTATAAAATATATAGAAGAGTGCCTGAAATTCAATAAACCTTAACTAAGCATTCTAGAAAGTGTTATTCACACTGAACTAGCCATACCTCTGAGAAAAGACTTAGTTTTCTTATTTCAGTGGAAATAATTTTATGATGTCAATTCCACATCTTAATGAAGAGTCAGTTAGTGCTCTGACCTTTCCCTGTTGCAGCTCCAGTCTGTGTGTTAATTTTATAGGTTGAAAGAAGGAAAGAGAAAGAACACCACCAATCTCCAAACCAAACCAGCCTAAACCAATTGCCATTAAGTCTATTGTGACACAGGACACCAACCTCCACAGTCCCTTTAAACAGGAAAGCATGTGACTTCCTAAAGACCTAGCAGATCACTTCTAAATGCCAGGGAGACTACGAAAGAACTTTTGGATTTTAAAACTCTTTAATAAAAGTAGCAATTAGGAAGGGGATTGAGAATGTCTTCCCTTGACATAACTTTGTATCTTTTCACTTCCAGTTACTATTTTTAAGAACTTTACTTTCATTAATTTACTTAATCCATTAAAAACCCAATACAACCACAATGTGTTAGGCCCTATTGTGATTTTCATTTTTAAAATGAGGGAATTAGAGCATGAAAATGTTATATGACTTTCTGAGGATAACATACCTTCTTAATGCTGGGGCTTAACCCCAGTTAGTTTGACTTCAGAGACTCTGCTCTTAATTATCATGCTCTAGTCTAGGTGTTAGGAGCTCTCGTAGCGTAGTGGTTACGAGTCGGGCTGCCAACCTCAAGGTCAGCAGTTCGAAAATACTAGTGGTTCTGTGGGAGAAAGATGAGATATTCTGCTCCCCTAAAGATTTACAGCCTCGGAAACCCTGTGCAGGGTCACTATGAATCAGAACCGACTTCATGGTACTTAACAACAACAGTCCAGGTATGGCACTGTGGGTAAATGTGCTGAACTGCAAGGTCACTTTGAACCACAAAGTCAGAGGTTCAAACTCATCAGCCACCTCATGGATACCCTATACTGGGTCGCTACCAGTTGGTACTGACTCAATGGCATTTAACAACAACTGCCCAGGTGTGGAGTTCTGATGTGATGCTGTGGGCTAATGCACTGGACTGTAATTTTGGTTTGAACCACAAGGTTCAAACTTACTAATTGCTCCAGGGAAGCCCTATCCAGGGTCACTATTTATCTGAACCAACTTGACAGCACTTAACAACAACAACAGCTGTCCAGGTGTGGTGTTGTAGGATAAGCACTGGACTGCTACCTGCAGGATCAGTGGCTCAATCCCACCAGTGACTCCTTGGGAAACCTATTAGGATTGATACGAGTTGGGGCCAATTTGATGGCACACAGCAACAGCAACATTGACTCTAAAAGTCATCCCTGGTGACATACAGGTTAAAATGCTTGACTGCTAAATAGAAGGTCAGCAGCTGGAAATCACCAGCCACTTCATGGGGTAATGATGTGCAGTCTGTTCCCGACAAACTTTATATTTCCAGCCTTGGAAACCCTATGGAACAGAGTTCTAGTCTATACATTGGAATCAACTAGATGGCTATGGGATTTTTTGGATATTGCCTCTTAAAGGAGCCTTGGTAGTACAATGATTAAACACTCTAACCAAAAAGTTGCTAACATAAATGCTGGCAGTTTGAACCCATCCAGTGGTTCCAAGTGTGTTCCAGGAGACCTAGTGTGGTGCTGTAGGTTAATACACTGGACTGAAAGGTTGTTTGAATCGCAAGGTTGGCGGTTCAAGCTCACCACTCACTCCTCAGGAGCCCTCTACAGATAGGGTTGCTATGAGTCAGAATTGACTCAACAGCACTTAACAACAAGTGTGAGAAAGAAGTGGCAATCTACTTCCGTAAAGAACACAACCAAGAATGGAGCAATTTTGCTTTGTTATATTTAAATTATCTTTCACTTCTTTATTGTGAGGTTTCACTTTTCCTTATAGTTTTCACTTTCACCTACTGTTACTGTAGTTAGGTGCCATCGAATTGGTACCAATTCATAGCGACCCTATGCACAACAGAATGAAACACTGCTCGGTCCTACGCCAACCTCAAAATCATTGCTACATTTGAGCCCATTGTTGCTGCCACTGTACAGATCCATATTACTGGGGCTCTTCCTCTTTTTCTCTGACTCTCTACTTTACCAAACATGATTACCTTCACCAGGGACTGGTCCCTCCTGATACTATGGCCAAAGTGTGAGAGACAAAGTCTGGCTACCCTTACTTCCAAGGAGCATTCTGGCTGTACTTCTTCTAACACAGATTGGTTTGTTCTTTCAACAGTCCATTGTGCTTTTATATTTTCCTCCAACACCATAAATCAAATGCATCAACTCTTCTACAGTCTTTCTTGTTAACCATCCAGCTTTCACATGCATATGAGGTTATTGAAAACACCATGGCTTGGGCCAGGCACACCCTAGTCATCAAACTGACATTTTAGCTCTTGAACATTTTAAAGAGCTCATGTGCAGCAGATTTGCCTAATGCAGTATGTTATTTGATTTCTTGACTACTGCTTCCATGAGTGATGATGGTTGATCCAAGCAAAATGAAATCTTTGACAACTTGACTCTTTTCTTATTTATATGGATGTTGTTTATTTGTCCAGTGGTGAGGATTTTTTTCACTTTACATTGAGGTGCAACCCATACTGAAGGCTATAGTCTTTGAACTTTATCAGCAAATATTTTAAGTCCTCTTGGCTTTCATTAATCAAGATTGTATCATCTGCATATAACATATTATTAATGAGTCTGCCTCCAAACCTGATGCCATATTTTTCTTCATATAATCCAGCTTCTCAGATTATTTGCCCAGTATGCAAATTGGATAAATATGGTGCACATACAAACCTGGTGCACACCTTTCCTAAACCAAAAGGTGTTCCCTTGTTCTATTTGAACAACAGCATTTTTGTCTATGTACAGGTTCCTCATGAGTACAATTGTTGTTGTTGTTGTGTACTGTGGAGTTGGTTCTGACTCATAGTGACCCTGTACAGGGTTTCTGAGGCTGTAAATCTTTACGGGGGCAGAAAGACTCATCTTTCTCCCATGGAACAGCTGGTAGTTTCGATCTGCTGACCTTGCGGTTAGCATCCCAATTTGTAACCACTACACTACCAGAGTTTCAAAATACTCATTCTCCACACTGTTGCCCATAGCTTGTCAGGATCCACACAATCAAAAGCCTTTGCATAGTCAGTAAAGCATAGGTACACTTCTTTATGCTATTCTCTGCTTTCAGCCAAGATCCATCTGATATTCCCAATGATATCTCTCATTCCACATTATTTTCTGAATTCAGCTTGAACCTCAGGAATTTTTCTGTCAATATGTGGTTGCAGCTATTTTTGAATTATCTTTAGAAAAATTTTACTTGAAATATTAATGGTATTGTCTGGTGATTTCCACATTCTGTTTGCTCACCTCTGGGCAAGGGGTACAAATATGGATCTCTTCCAGTCAGTTGGACAGGTAGTTGTCTTCCAAATGTCTTGGCATAGATGAGTGAGTGGCTCTAGTGCTGAATCAGTTTGTTGAAAGATTTCAGTTTGTATTCTATCAATTTCTGACTCCTTGTTATTTGCCAATGCCTTCAATGCACTTTGTACTTCTTCATTCATTGGCTGTTAATCATATGCTACCTCTTGAAATGGTTGAACATTGTTCTTTTCTTTTGGTACAGCGACACTGTGTATTCCTTCCATCTTATTTTGATGCTTACTGCGTCATTCAATATTTTGCCCATAGAATCCTTTGATATTTTAAGTTGAGACTTAAATTTTTTTCTTCACTTCCCTCATCTTGAGAAACCATGAGCATGTTCTTCCCTTTTGGTATTAACTCCAGAGCTTTGCACATTCCATTATAATATTTGACTTTATCTTATTAAGCTGACTTTCTAAATTGTCTATTCAGCTTTTATATCTCCTCATTTCTTCTACTGACCTACCATCTCTTTGATGGAGAGCAAGTTTCAGAGTCTATTCTGACATCCATTTTGGTCATTTTCTTCTATGTCATTCAATAACTCTTCCGGTTTTCCATCTTTAGTGTCTAATGCATCAAATCTGTTCTTCAGATGTTCTCTAAATTCATTTTGGATATGTTCAGGTTCATATTTTGGCTTTTATTGACTTGTTTTAATTTTCTTTAGTTTCAGCCTGAACTTGTATATGAGCAATTGAGGGTCTATTCCACAGTCTGCCCCTGGCCTTGTTCTGCTGATGATATGGAGCTTTTCTACCATCTCTTTCTACAGATGTATTGAATCTGATTTCTGTGTATTCCATCTGGTGAGATCCATGTGTATATTCATCTTGTATGTTGTTTTAAAAGGTATTTGCAATTACCTTACACTTATGGTTTAGTTCAATTTGATTTTATACATTTATTGTGTGGTTTGTGAGCATATTCTGTAAAGTATAACCTGTTTATCACATATTGTTACTGAGTTCATTATGACCAGTAAGGTCCTGTATTAGTTATCTATTGCTGTATAACAAAGCACACCAAACTTAAGGGTTCAAACAGCAGTATTCATTTGTGTTGTTCATTAATTTGTGACTATGACAAGGATTCATGGATTAGTCCAATTTTTGTTTCCTGTGGTATCATGTAGAATGGCTTAATTCAGGGATGAAGGATTTGCTTCCAAGATGAATTATTCACATGCCTAGCAAGTTGTTTGCTGACCTCAGCTGAAGGCTGTAGGCCTCTGCTTTATCGTGTGTTGAATACTTTGATCATTAAATTGACAATTAATTATAAACTACTTGTGGCACTGTGGGTTAATGCTCTGGACTTCTAAGTCATTTTGAACTCTAGGGTGAGTGGTTCAAGATACCAGCCGCTCCTCAGAAACCCTATACAGGATTGCTATGAGTCAGAAATGACTCAAAGGCACTTAACAATGACAACTTAACAATGAAGGACCCCTGCTAGGGTAGTGAGTTAAGGGTTAGGCTGTTAACCACAAGGTCAGTAGATGAAAACTACCAGCTGCTCTGAGAGAAAGGATGAAGTTTCTGCTCCCATAAAGATTTGCAGTCTGAGAAACCCAATATAAGATCTCTAGGAGTCAACTGACTGAATGGTACACAACCACCACCAGTTAGCAATGAGCCTGCAATGATCATATTCACGCAAGATGCAAGGAAAGCCAGTAACTACTTCAGATTCAAGTACAGGTTACCCTGGTTCCAAGAACCATACTTTGTCACATTATTAAAACAAAAATCCAATTAAGTGAACTAACATTTTGATAGGACCGAATATTTAATAAGCACTTTTTAAATGAAACATTGACACACACGATACCTTATACTTGTGTAATATAACTGGAAATGTAGCACATTTCAATAAAAATTGCATTTGTTTGGAAAATTAGAAGACCTGAGTCCCATGTGAAACCTACCACTTACTGTTTGTGTTTCATTAAGGAAATTATGAAATTCATCTGGGCCTTAATTTCTTCATGTGTTATGTGAGAATTGAACTAAGTGATCTCTGATATACTTCCAGCTGTAACATTCCTCTATTTAATAATTCTCTATATCATTGTAAATAGGGATTTTTTCAATTTTGAATTACTTAAATGATTTAATGACCTATATAGCGCTTTTGAAGTTGCTTTGTAATCAATCTAGACATTAAAAATGTTGTTAAGTATCGTCAAGTCAGTTCTGCCTTTTAGCGACCCTTTATAGGATTTACAAAGAGCAGCTGCAGGGTTTGAACTGCAGATCTTGTGGTTCGCAGTCCAGTGCTGATCCTACAGTGTGATACAAGGACTCATTAAAAATAGTCCCTGTTTTAATCAGACATCTCCCTCATACCTGTAAGGTATGTTCTCTATAAGTATTGTACTAAATAAAAACTTTACTTTCATTTTCTACACTCCAAGATTAAAATAAATTTTAACTGATGAAAACATGACTTGTAAAAACAAAGGACAAATTGAAAAATCTATTTTAAAGTTGATATAAGATCAACATTAAAAAAAATCAATATAGAATAACATTGTATAACTTAGTAGATCACAATGAGCTCACTATGTTACAATATTTTCAGCTGAAACAGAAGGAAAATAGCACAGTACCTAGAATTTTATTACTCTTGGCTTGCACAAAAGTAAATGGAAAAATAGCTCTCTACCCAGTAATAATAACTCAATACCACAGTATAGAAAAACATATTTATAAGTAGGTTAGTACCTATTTTGCATAAAGATTTTTCTAAGCATCTTTCATGAATATTGTGCTTTTACTGATTTCAATTACAAATAGAGTAATTTTACTATAGTATTTAATTTTTTTATATTTAAAGGAAATGAAATAACTGCTTTTAGATTCCTTTAAATCATCATTGTTACATTGAAAATATGTCCTATAAAACTGACAAGTGTCCATAAATGAATATTTTATCAAGGTAATTTTACTAATTATACCATTTTTATTCTTTGGTTAACTCAAAAAAAAAAAAAAAAAGGCATGTTGCTATTAAGTGCCAATGAGTTGGTTCTGACTCATAGCAACCCTGTCTAGTGTTTCCAAAGAGCACCTGGTAGGTTTGAATTGCCTACCTTAGCATTTGCAGTCTAGTGTTTAGCCTACAACACAACAACAGGAGTCTGAAAAAAATAACATAAACATCCCAAATAATGAAAAAGCATAAACATCCCAAATTTCAAATAAAAGAGATGTGAGAGATACAAAATACAGTTAGAATTTGATCAGCTCATTTTATGCTTTAAAATATATTCACAACCAATATTTGATTATTTAAACAAACAACAAAAAAATTGCCATTGATTTGAAAGTAGAACTGTGCGCCATAGAGTGTCAATACTTGAGTTTTTTGATAGTAGATAATTAGACTTTCTTCCAAGATACATGTGGTTGGCCTATACACCCTGCTACCTTTGACTTGGCAGCTTGGCATGTTAATTGTTTGCACCACTCCAGAAAGCCATTTGTTCATTAACTTCTCACAATTTAAAAAAGATCTAGTTTATATGAGTTATCTGGACTCCAGAGTGATTGAGGTAACATACTAAGTTAATGTACTAATTATTAACACAAACAGGGGTATGAATCAAGTTTCCCATAGTTTTTTTGTTTTTTGTTTTTTTTTTTACTAACTGACTTTATTCTACTTCACAAAAAATCAACTAACCTTTTAGAAAATCTAAAGACAAATAACAGTCAATACTGGGTAATTGCATTGGATCATTACAGCCCCAAATACCTTATATAGTTGTGACTACTGTTGTTACAAGGCATAAACATTAACATGCTGCCATTTAAAGTTGCTCACATGCTACTGCAGTGTCCCTTCAACCATTACTTTGACTCTTCACACCATTACACTGAGTGCTGGTGTGGTGCTGTAGGATAAGTTCTGAACTATTAACCACAAGATTGGTGTTTCTAACCCAATGGCCTCACCTTGGAAATCCTATACAGGGTCACTATGAGTCAGAACCAACTCAACAACACAGAATATAACAACAGCAACAAACAGTCTCATAATACATACACTTTGGGATATGTTAGACATCTAATGAAAAACTGAAATGGAACACAAAAAGATTGATAGCCTAGGCATTAGTGAGTTGAAATGGACAGACATTAGTCATTTTGATGCTGACAGTCCTATAATTTACTATGCCAGGAACTACAACTTCAAGAGGATTGGCATAACATCCATCATCAAAAAGAACATTTCAACATCTATATTGAAATACAAGCCTGAATTTGATGGGATAGTATCTATATACCTAGAAGGAAGACCAGTTAATGTAACTGTTGTTCAAATTACTCACCAATTCCTAAAGCCAGTGATAATGAAACTGAAGAATTCTACCAACTACTTTTCCTGGCATTGTAAACCATGTGATTATAAGATTCACATGCCGGGAATGACAAATTGAAGAGGAATGGTGTCACACTGATCATAAAAAAAATAAATAAAAAATAAAAAAATCAAGATAGGTATTGAAGTACAATGCTGTCTGTGATAGAATAAGATCCGTAATCCTACAGGGAAGGCCAGTTCATACCCTATTATTCAAATTTATGCACGAACCACTAAAGCCAGTGATGATAATGATATTAACTTCTTCCGTCTGAAACTGATCAAACATATAATCAAAATTTATTACTAATTACTGGCTATTGGAATTAAAAAGTTGGAAACAATGAAGAGGGAGCAATAGTTGGAAAATATGGCCATGGAGATAGAAAGAATTCTGGAGAGTAGATGATAGAATTTTACAAGACCATTGCTTCTTCATTACAAATACCTTTTTAAAACAACATGAAAGTGATCATACACATGGACATGAATAGATGGAATACACAGAAGTGGAATTCATTACATCTGTGGGAAGATACTGTAGAATAGCTCCATATCATCAGCCAAAACAAGGCTAAGAGCAGATTGTGGAACATACCATCAGTTGCTCATAAACAAGGTGAAGAAAATTAAAACAAGTCCACAAAAACCAAAATATGGTCTTGAACATATCTCACCTGAATTTAGAGACCATCTCAAGAACAGATTTGATGTATCAGACACTAAAGACCAAAGGCCAGAAGAGTTGTGTGATGACACCAAAAACATCTACAGACAGAAAGCAGAAAGTCATTAAGAAGAAAAGAAAGAAGGAAAAGACCAAAACGGATGACAGAACATATATTGAAATTTGCTGTTGTGCATACATATGCTAAAGCAAATGGAAAAAATGAGGAGGCAAAAGATCTGAATAGAAAACTTCAAAGGGCAGGTCGAAAAGATAAAGTCAAATATTATAATGAAATGTGCAAAGACCTGAAGTTATAACACCAAAAGGGAAGAACATGCTCAGTATTCTTCAAGCTGAGCGAACTGAAGAAAAATTCAAGCCTCAACTTGAAATACTGCAGGATTCTGTAGGCAAAATATTGAATGATGCAGACAGCATCAAAAGAAGATGAAAGGAATACAGAGTCTCTGTACCAAAAAGAAATGGTCAATATACAACCATTTCAAGAGGTAGCATATGATCAAAAGTCAATGGTTCTGAAGGAATGAGTCCAACGTGCATTGAAGGCATTAGCAAAGAACATGGTGCCAGGGACTGATAGAATACAAATTGAAATCTTTCAACAAACTGATGCAGCACTGGAGGCACTCACTCATCTATGCCAAGAAATCTGGAAGACAACTACCTGGCCAACTGACTTGAAGAGATTCATTTTTGTGCCTGCTCCTAAGATTGGTGACCCAATTGAATGTGGAAATAATCAGAAAATATCATTAATATTGCATGGAAGTAAAATTTATCTAAAGATAATTCAAAAACAGCTGCAATCGTACATCAACAGAGAAATTCCAGAGATTCAAGCTGGATTCAGCAGAGAATGTGGAACAAGAGATTATCAGATAACATCAGATGGATCTTGACTGAAAGCAGAAAATACCAGAAAGATTTTTACCTGTGCTTTATTGACTATGAAAAAGGCTTCCTATTGTGTGGATCAAGAAAAGTTGTGGATAACATTGTGAATAATGAATATTTGGGAACACTTAAGTGTGCTTATGAATAACGTGTATACAGAGCAAGAGGCAGTTGTTTGAACAGAACAAGGGAACACTGAATGGTTTAGTAAAAGGTGTGCACCAGGGTTGTATTTTTTCACCATACTTATTCAATCTATACTCTGATCAAATATCCTGAGAAGCTGGATTATATGAAGAAAAACATGTCATCAGGATTGG
The DNA here is from genome assembly GCF_000296735.1 of Chrysochloris asiatica. Lineage (NCBI taxonomy): Eukaryota > Metazoa > Chordata > Mammalia > Afrosoricida > Chrysochloridae > Chrysochloris > Chrysochloris asiatica. The sequence continues at coordinate 23,868,361 of NW_006408528.1, forward strand.
AGGAAGATTTATTAAGAATCTGTGATATGCAGATGATACTGCCTTGCTTCCTGAAAATGAAAAGAACTTAAAATGCTTACTGTTGAAATTCAAATACCACAATCTTTGGTATGGATTACGTCTTAATGTAAAGAGAACAAACGTCCTTACCACTGGATCAATAAACAACATTCATGAACGCTGCGGGTTAATGCACTGAACTGCAAAGTTGGTTTGAACCACAAGGATGGTGGTTCATGCTCGCCAGATGCTCCTAGGAAACCTCATGCACTGTTGTTATGCGTTAGAACTGACTCCACAGCACTTAACAAAAACAACAAATTCAGTGCTCAGATAACATCATACATATACATGTATATATACATACATATCTATATACATTTCCAGAGTCCTGGTGTGGTGCTGTAGGATAAACATTGGACTTCTAACTGCAAAGTTGGCAGTTCAAACCCACCACCAACTCCTCGGAAAGCCCATACATGGTTGCTATGAGTCAGAACCAATTCAATAGCACATACATTGCAATTTTGTTACGTATATTCCAAGTTTGAAGATGAAAAATAACAAGCTCAATAAGGTTAACAAATTTGACTAGGGTGAATTCTTTATAAATGTTGAAACTGAACATTTAACCCAGATCAATAAGTTCATTGCGCCATAGGCACACTAGTCAAGCAAACAGCCTGTTTTATATAGTATGGCAACTGTCAGTGTTGTTGTTAAGTGCCATCGAGTCGATTCCAACTCAAAGTAACCCTGTATATAGTTTCCAAGGAGGAAGTGGTGGGTTTGAACCATGGACCATATGCTTATCAGTCTAGTGTTTATCCTACAGTTCCACATCAGAACTCTAGTGACTGTCAATAATAGGTGTGAATTCAACTAGAAATCACTAGTAAGCATCTTGATAGAACAGCAGGAGAACTTGACAAGAGATCCAGACAGGCAAGTGAAAATCATTAGCAGATAACAAGATCCCAATGATGGGGAAAGGTTTCAGGGCATATTTCAGGTCCCAAAGACCATTGGTGAGGGTATGGTAATATTTAAGACTCAGAGGAAATGGTATACTGTGTAGGTTATCTAGGAAACACCTGACAGAACGCTACCATGAATCTACATAAATGATGTTTTAAAGAAAGGATTTGGCTATAGCAACAAAGTATAAACAGCAAATTTGGTGGTCATCAAGTCAATTCCGACTCATGACAACCTAATGTGTTTCAGAATAGAACTGCAATGGCTATCAACTTTCAGAGACAGATTTCCAGGATTTTCTCCTGAGGCATTTTGGGTGATTCTGACTATCAGTCTTTTGGTTAGTAGTTGAGCATTTAACTATTTGTACCACCCAAGGTCTCCAGGATCAACACAGAACCCACGTATTCATAGGAAAAAGGACAAAGCAGGATTATTTGTAAAGTGACTTGATATTGAGGCAATTTAACCACTAAAATAGGACTCTTTCCAGCTTTAGGACTTTTGTCACCTTACTACTCATAAGATCAAAGATAAAACAGGTTAAAATTGTGAATTATGATTTTTGACTATGTTAGATTTAGGCAAAATGGGGACAGAAGTCAAGTAAAATACTGTTTATCATTTTTATTTACTTTCCATTTTCAAAACCACCTGAATCAATGCTTCAACATAATATATAGTTTCATATTTCATTTAGTATAATTTAAATATAGAATTTTAACTTAGGAATAAAACATATTCATATAATATGATTCTGAAATGTATAATATTTAGAAATCAAATAATCTAAATTTTTTTCTTTTTAATTATATGTAAAACAAATGTATTTTCTTTTCTGGTATTAAAAAAGGTTCATCTATATGAAACCTATGTATTGTTTTATCCCCAATTAATATGTATGTATTTAACATTTTAATCTTGTTTTAATTTATATAACAAAAGCCATCTATAAACATTATAAAATGCCAGTTTAAAATAATGTTGCAGTCATAAAGATAATGAAAACTACTTTAAATCCATGTTAAAACATTGCCTTAAAAGTTACATGCTTTCATTTGCTAAGATGTAATATCTCCCAAATTCCTTCAAAAAAATGCTTAGAACAAGGCATTCTAAGGCATCATGATGCTTTATTCGGTCTTCACACTCTTGTCTAACAAATAGACAAGAAGCTCAATTTCTGCCAAAAAATTTATCAAGAAGTACAATCTTGGTCTCATTTCTAGAGATATTTTTACTGAGATATTACTCATAGTGCCATATTCAAATAGCTCATAATTTGCCAACCCTCCACACATTCCAGGTGAGACAGCAGTTAGTCACTCTGAAATACTCTATTTGTTTAATTGCAAAGTATGGTTCACCAAAGTGATATTTCTGCAGCTTTCCTTTTTCAAATATTATTAACTTTTTATACATATCTCACTTTCTGGAAGAGCAACAATAAACACTAAGTAGTGTTTTCTATGAATACTTTCTTGTCTTCCTTTATTGAAGATTTTGATTCATCTTTGATATGGATAGAAATCATGTAAATTTATATTCTAACTTACTGGTAACTGTAGTAAGGAATATAACTTTTCTGAGCCTGTTTCCTAACACTGAAGCAAATTTAATCATTGGATTGTAATAAATACATGAGTTGATTAATGTAAACTAGTAAACACATAAAAATACTCAATATTATTTTAGCTATTATAATAACACCAGGTTCCTCAGTCTTCTCAAGGTGATGTCACTCTTTCTCCCAGCTTGACTGGTTTGTTAAAGTCATGACTCCAAGTTTACCAATCACTGTAGAATAATTGTATTCCAGTGACCTGTCATGTTTTCCAAGCTGAAATTCATTGCCTTTCCATAATTTAAAAGATGAACCAAGAGAAACTATGTACCACAAATTTCCTGAAGGATTTGTATATATCCATTTATCTTGGACAATGTTTTGAAATATTTATTTCTTTCAGTTATTCCACATGGTTTTAATAAGTGGTAAATAAGGGGACTTTGTGATCAAATATATTTGGAAAACATTGGTTTAATTTAATTTTTAAATCTCCATGAGTTATTTTTCCTAGATTTTTTTCTCATCTAGAGTTAAGACCTCTACTCTTTGCTTAATCCAGTGCCATTCAGTCAGTTATGACTCCTGTTGTTAAGTGCTGTGCAATCAGATCTGACTCATAGCAACCCTTTATAGACTTTCCAAGGAGCCGCTGGTGAGTTTGAACCACTGACCTTGTGGTTAACAGTCCAGAGCTTCTCCTACAGGGCCACACCAAGACCCTTAAGACCATAGATAGGGTTTCCAACACTGTACATTTTTATGGGAGCCCAAAGTCTTAACTTTCTTCCAAGCAGTGGTTTGTGAGATTATCCTTTGGATATTGTGGTTAGTAGACCAGTGCTTATCTTACAACACCACCAGAGCTCCTTTACTCTTAACTCTAGATATTCAAAATCCACAAGTAATCTGGATTTATAACCCAGATTTTTATCTAACTAGCATATTTGCTATTGTTGGTTGTCTACCATGTGTGCAGAGTTTAACTGTGCTCTATAGGATACTCAAGTTTGTGAGCTTGTGGGAGCAGGTAGCCAGGAATGTCTTCCTCTCAGGTGTCTTATTGTAAATTTGAACTGCTAAACTTTTAGCTAGTAGTCAAGCATTTAACTGCTTGTGCCACCTAGTGAATCCTTCTAAGCAGCTTAACCTTCTTTCAATAATCAGAGCTATCCAATTTTGTAGTTTAGGAATTATGTTTTATAATTCTTACTTTCTCCTCCCCATTTTTCAATCAATGGAAACCCCATTGATATTACTGACCTAAACAGATACACAAGTTTCTTACTACACTGCTTCAACTCTATTTTAAATAACCTCTCTTTCTTCCACTGCTGAGTTTTATAAGCTATGTATTGGTTTTCCTATACCCATTCTATTTTCTTCCTAGCCATTTGTCACACTACAGAAAGATAAAATCTTTTCAAAATATCCAATCCATCAGGTTTTTATTATGAGTTTTAGTTTTCCATTGCTTTCTTTACCGCTAGTAATAATTTAATCTTGTTCTAAAAACAGTTTATTATTGACGAACTTTAATTCTTTTATAAAACTTTTATAATAGTCATCCTTGTTGTTGTTGTTAAGTGCCATCGAGTCGGTTCCGACCCATAGCGACCCTGTGCAGGGTTTCCGAGGGTGCAAATCTTTACGGGAGTAGAAAGCCTCATCTTTCTCCTGCGGAGCAGCTGGTAGTTTCGAACCGCTGACCTTAAGGTTCACAGCCCGATTCGTAACCACTACGCTACCAATAGTCATCCTATGCTACTCTAAATATCTTCCTTGAGTTTCTATTGAATTATTTTTGATTTATAGATAAAATTGAGAAGTATTAACATCTTTACAATTTTAACCCACCTCATCCATGAATCTAACTTTTTATTTTTCTGTTTATTTAAGTTTTATTTTGTGACCTAATTTATAAAGGTCTTACAAACTGTTAAACATGTATTTCTTACATAGATTATAGGTTTTTATTTTGGAGATTTATTTTGTTTTCTATTCTGAATGGTATCTTATTATCATTTGATATGATAGAACAGTTTGCCTTTTTAAGTTTGTATTATTTGAAATATATATATATATATATTTTTGAAACCAGTAGTTAATTTGTTAATTATTTGTAACAGTGTTAGAGTCTGTCTTTTCCTCATTTTTAAATGGAGTGTCAAAACACACCAGAGGAGCCAGTGTTCATAAACAATTCAAAGTGTATTACTCCTTCAGGACCCAAGCAAAGCTCTGGCAGAGATATGATACATGTGAGGTGTTATGAATTTATACCTGTGCCAAGTATTAAACAGTGGTTAAAATCAAAGACTGTCTAAGAGTATAAGAAGACGGACACAAGAAAGGCTATATAAGGATCAAACTCAAAATATAGAATTAGCTAAAGGAAAATAAAGAGCTTTCTTTCTTGGCTAGGAAGGCGGTGGTGTGGCACCATAGGATAGACACTAGACCTCAAGGTTGGTTTGAACCACCGGGCTGTTGGTTCAAACTCTCCAGCCACTCTTCAGAAACCTTATGTAG
>NW_006408528.1:23873969-23879670 GCF_000296735.1 Chrysochloris asiatica
GTATATATATGTATATACATATATATACATATATATATGTATATATATACATATATATACAGTTGATTGAACTACATCTTGTTCTACCTTGGGACTCAAACTATGAATAACAAGGTCTGAACGTAGAGAAATATGTCAGTGTTTTATAAGCTCATTTCTATGACCATCATTAAAGTCTTACTCCAGTTGAAACTGGCCTGCCTAGAAGCATAAAAGAAAGGGCTAACCACTTGGTTAGAGAAGCGCTTTCTTCTTCAGAGCATAAGTCCAAATAAGATGAAAGCTAAAGAATACGGAGCTTCACGGGCTTAGAGTAGCTTAGTTTTCTGCTTTATGCTAAAGTCTGTTTAGCAATAGCATAAAGGATGGAAACAAAGCTGGAAATAATATAGAGACGTGGGAGGTCATCCCTGTCCCCAAATACCACCAGCCTCCCATATTCTCTCAGCCAGAGGTAGTGATTATTCTCACTGTTTTGCATTATCCCCTGGAATCAGCCTTTGGGCAAAAGTTGAATACTTGCAAATCTTCACCCTGACTATTAATTTTAAATACCTTGAGAATGAAGACTAAGTCATTATTTGTGCGTGAGGGAAGTACAAAGATCAACAAAAATAATTTTTGCAGAGGTGGAAATCCCCAGATTATTGATGCATATTCTATGTTTCTCCACTGATCTTAGACTTTGCTTATTAGCCGTTGGAATTTTACCACAGGCAAATAAATTTTGAAAGGCTGACAATCTTTTAAAGGAGGTATTTTCCCTAAGAAATCTTAAAAGATGCTAATCAGACCTGAGATACAGCTCTACCCACCCATCAGACAACCTTCTGGCTTCCAAATCTTATGGTAATGAACTGTAAAGATGAGCATTTCAAAATCAGGACAACATCCTCCCCACCACAGTAGGTTAGCTGCAACCATTTAGTACAAGGATCAGGAGACATCTCAGAACAGAGCACATAGCATTGGCTGAAAACTCATTCCATTGCCAGGGCAGGGAGGACTGATACTTTTGTTATGCAGGATAAATTACAGAATTTGGAACAGTGATTGCTTTATACTGGTTCCCTGCTTCCCAAAATTGGAGTTTGGATTTCAGAGAATATATATATATACATATATATCCTATTGCATTTTAATATGTTGAAAATGATTAAGTACAACATTTAACAAAAGCCACTGGATCATGAGGAACTACATTATACATTCCTAGTTATGTTAGACAAGAAATTATTTTTTCTTCTTTTTCTGATGGTTACAGTCAAGAGTACTGGCTATATGTTATAGAATTAACTATCAGTAGTCTGAGAGCATAGAGGTTACTAGTCAGGCTGCTAACCCCAGGGTCAGCAGTTCCAATCTACCAGCCAATCTTTACGGGAACAGAAAGATGAGGCTTTCTGCTCCTGTAAAGATTTACAGCCCTGGAAACCCTTTGCAGGGTCACTAGGAGTTGGAACCGACTCCACAGCACACCAAGACCGCCACCAGTAGTAGCTGTTAAGTACCATCAGGTCAGTCCCTAGTTGTAACGACCCTGTATAGGATTTCCAAGGCTTTAAATATTGGCAGGAGCAGAAAGTCTTATCTTTTCACTGAGCAGCTGGTGACCTTGTGGCTCACAGTCCAGTGCTTACTCTATGGAGATACTGTGCTCCTCAACTAACAGTAGGTGAATGGTTAAATAAATTATAATATATCAATTTGATGCAAGAGTATGCTGCTACATACACACATGCACACACACAGTTAGTGTTATGAGGAAATGCTTATGATAGACACCATAAAACAAAAGGACAAAAAGTGTATACATTCTTATTTTGGTGTTAATTGCCATCAAGTCACTTCCTACTCATAGCAAACACATGGGGTTTCCAAGTAGGGGTTAGTTAAGTTTGAACCGCCAACCTTGTGGTTTAAACTGACCTTGCGGTCCAGTGCTTTATCCAACAGTGCTACATCAGGGCTCCTATATAAATAAATAAATAAATATGTATATAAATATAAATAACACTTTTAAATGATGTTAAACAGAAAAGAAACATATATAAAAACTATTAAAAGGAATCAAATAATTATAAGACTGCTTTTATTTTCTTCATTCTGTATCACTGCATTCTACATATTTTATAAGGAGGTCTGGCGGTTCAATGATTAAACACACAGCTGGTAAGCAAAAGATTGGCAGATAAATATACCATGCAGCTCTCAAGAGAAAGACATGATGCTTGGCTTTTGTAACAAGTTTTACCTATTCTGGATTCATGCTATGGTGCTATATGATCAACACTGGACTGAGAACCACAAGGTCAGCAGTTCAAACCCACTAGTTGCTCCTCAGAACTGACTCAATGGCATGTAACAAAACATTACCTATGAGTTGAAAATCTAGTTATATGAATTGAAAATCTTTCAATGGCAAACAAAACCAACAAATTTTGTGTAGCATTTAGATATTACACTGTTTTTAAAAGTTTATTACAATTGAAATTGCTTAAATATCATATTCTATTTTTCCTAAGAAAATAAAACCAAGACAGATTATGTTTAAAATGCTGCCTAGTCCCATAAACTGAAAACATAAATGCATATTTTGTATATATGTAGGAGTTCCTGGATAATGCAAATGGTTAGGGGCTTGACTAACTGCCAACATTTTAGCAGTTAAAGCCCACTCAGAGTAGTCTCAGCGTTGGAAAACCCTGTTGAGCGATTCTATGCTGCACACTGGGTTGCTATGTGTCACAATGAACTTGATAGCAATTAAAATACATTCATGCAAACCTTGTATGCACCTGCATGTATTGTAATAGTTGATTTTTTTTTTTTGCCTTAATAGAAAGTTGATGCAAACCTACTATATAGTCAATATGAACTCTTCTTTATTTAAGAAAATAATTTGTTCTATGTGATGTCTTATACAATTATTGATTTGTTTTATTAATATTTCAAGTGTTCCCTCTTTATTATTTTGTCCTTTTTCTTCAGTACTTATAAAATTAATATAATAAAAGAATTTAAAATTGAACTGTTTTAACAATATATCAATAGAAAGCATACTTAGATTTATCAGGAGGCAAAGACTACCTAGATATTTGTTAGTGTTGGTGTTAGGTGTCATCAAGTCAATTCAGACTCAGTGGCCTCTGCACAATAGTCTGGAACACTGCTGGGTCCAGTATCATCCTCATTACATTTGAGCCATTGTGGCCACTATGTCCTGATGGCCTCAAATTTTTGTTGTTATTAAGTGCCGTCTACTTGGTTCTGGTGTGGTGCTGTGGACTAATGTGTCAGACTGCAAAGTCATTTGAACTGCAAGGTCAGTGGTTCAAGCTCACCAGATGCTCCTTGGAAACCCTACACAGGGTTGCTATAGGTCAGAATCGACTTGACAACACTTAACAACAGTTGGTTCTGACTTATAGAGACCCTGTATAGGGTTTCCAAGGCTATTAAAGTCTTTGTAGGAGCAGAAAGCCTTATCTTTCTCCTGTGGAGCGGGAGGTGGGCTCGAACCGCTGAAACCTTGTGGTTCACAGTCCAGTGATTATTATAATGAGCCACCGCACTCCCAAAATGCCTCAAATGGTGTCTAGTGAATAGTGGGCACTTAATTAAATGGAAGGAGCTTCAAAAAGTTCATGGAAAAACAGAATCGAAAGATAATATAATTTTTCATTAACTTTTTAAAGCACCCTCATATTTATTGAATTCATATTTTTAAATGGTACATTTCACTTGATCAAGCATGCAATACTTTGCCTGACAAACAGATTCTCTCTACATATTTGTTTTATTTCTGCATGATACAAATTCTAGCAAAAGATAAGAACATTTTATAAAATTATTATACAAATACAATGTTGTTGTAAAGTGCTGTCAGATTGATTCCAACTCATAGTGACTCTATATAGGGTTTCCAAGAGTGGCTGCTGAGTTTGAACCACTGACCTTGTGGTTAGCAGTCCAGTGCTTATCCTACAGCTTTAAAATGCATTGTTTTAATTAATCAAGATCTTTTTCTTTAAAAAAATTATACCCTTACAGATGAGCAATGGTAAGTAAAATTTTCATCTTTCTACCTTCTAAAGAAGAAATAATAAATCAACAACAGCAGTGGATGATGAGAAAATAATCTAGCCAAAATGTCATCCATAGCCTACTTCCATCTGTATTATACGTAAATCAGGGTAAGAGAGGATCTTTAGAATCATTTTGGAGATTTACACAAAGGTTCGTTCAGTACTTCCTCCTTGATAAATACCAGTTATATTTAAATTTAAACAAACTGGGAGCAAAGGGGAAGCTTTATCCAAGAAATCTATTCCAGCTCCTAAAAAAAGAGGTAGATTAGTTGGGATTGAACTGCCTGCCAGGGAAAAGAAACAAAACCAAACTGCAAAAACCACATCTCAGGAAACATTTCCAAATGTGATTGAGGGTGCAGTCTGGTGGTTTATGCAGCAATGGAGAGCAGCAAGTCCATCAGGAAATCAGAAAAACAGACGTGACCATGAGCCAGTGACCAGTAAATCCAAAGCAGAACTCAAGGACAATAACCTCACCATAATGCTTTCAAGACGTTGGAAGAGATCTCTGCACAGAGCAAGTTTTTAACGTGGTGTGGCGATTACTCTTTGTTTGAAGATCTTTTTCTTCCTTATAAGGATGTCACCAATATCCTTCCTTCACACTGTCAATAAAAATTTACCTAATTCTAAAGCAGATACTACAGAATCAATCCTACTCATTTCTACCCTGTTCAAGATGCTACATTTTGATAAAAGAGTGATATCTTTCTTTTGTAATATACTTTTGGAAAGCATGCCTATTAGGCTAAATACTGTAGTGCTTGATAATTCAAATCTTATCAATAAAGTTTGATGTTTCATGTGCTTAATACAAACCCAGTGCATTCATTAATCAGCAAGTAATATTTAGAGCATCATTAACATCATCATCTGTCTGTATGCTTTGGAATATGTCCACTTGCAGAGTTCACAGAGGCTGGCGAAATAGCTTTTTTTTTTTTTTTTTTACAGAGAAGACTTCAATACCCAGGGATTGGAGTGAAAGAAGTAGATATGAGGGCATTTCAAGAAGTTCATGGGGAAATAGAATTAAAAGATATTCCATGAAGTCTTTGAAGTTCCTTTATACAATCAATCTCCAGGTACAACCCAAACTTACAAATGAACCCCTGTAAACCCTATTATATTAAAAATATGAGGTACAAACAATGGTTCATAATAACAAATGAATGCTACTTTGCAAGATAGATTAAAACTAGTATTACTGTATTGCATTAGAGATGTTTTTGTGTATTTGGAACTGTATTTTATGTATAGAAAAGTATACTGTATACTATATACTAAAGCACTGGTGAAAAGCACTGGACTACTAATCAGCAGGAGTCCTGGTGTGGTGCTGTGGGCTAATGTGCTGGATTGCAAAGTTGGCTTTAACTGCAAGGTGAGCAGTTCAAGCTCACCAGCCACTCCTTGGAAACCCTATACAGGGTCGCTATGGATCAGAGCTGACTCGATGACACTTAACAACAACAACAAAACTAATCACAAAGTCTGCAGTTCAAACTCACCAGTCACTCTGCATGAGAAAGATGAGGTCTTCTGCTCCCATAAAGATATACAACCTCAGAAACCCTGCACAAAGTTTGCTATGAGTCAAATTCGAC
>NW_006408528.1:23880170-23881553 GCF_000296735.1 Chrysochloris asiatica
GACTTTGCAGACTGACTCATTATCCCACAGCACCACACCAGGACTCCAACACACTGTATACTAACACAAAAATTTATTTAACTGACTTTAAATACTAACATGCCTAACTGGTTCGATTTACATACAAATTTGACTTAATGACAGATTTAGGAATGGAAATTTTAGTAATTTGAGAACACCAGTATACTAGACACAGGTTTATAGACACTAAAATTTGCAAACAAACACATGTATCAAAGTGGTGGTGGTTATATGCTCTGGAGTTGGTTCTGACTCATAGTGACCCTCTATAGGGTTTCCAAGGCTATAAATCTTTGCAGGAGCAGAAAGCTTCATCTTTCTCCCATGCAACAACTGGTGTTTCTAACTGCTGATCTTGGGATTAGCATTCCAGTTTGGACTAAATGACTGTGCATAGCTACTGACTTGAATTTATGATATTTTCCTGAGAGAATATATAATATAGGAATATGCAAAAAGTAATAAGGTAAGAGACATGCATTCCCTAATACTCAAGGAGTACTGCTTTGATGATCTCAAAATGTTCTCTCTTTAACATTCTAAACCTTTTTTACATTTGGAATCACACAAAGAATATTCTATTGTATCACGTGAAGGTAACACTGAATGGTGCATCATTCAGGTTTAATTAGCAAAGATCAGCCTCATAATGATGTGTTGCATATTATCCTCTCTACAGAGTACTTCTTGTCTACAAATATTACACACACAACCCAAATTCTTGTAAGACTATTTCCTCATGTCATATAAATCATTATTTTGTGATCTTATCTTCAGTGAGTCCCATTTTCAATGTACATGCAATGAAATGTCAATAAAAGGATAATAACTGACAAGACATGTGACCAGATAATAAATGTAGTCTGTGGTGGTGGTAGTTATGTGCCACTGAGTCCATTCTGACTCTTAGTGACCCTGAATAGTGTTTCCAAGGCTCTAAATCTTTATGGGAGCAGAAAGCCTCATCTTTCTCTTGAGTAGCAATTGGTAAATTCAAACTGTTGACCTTGCAATTAGTAGCTCTGCTCATAATCCACTATGCTACCAGGGTTTGTTAATCTGTGAAAGACACTCAAATATATATGTATATATATATGCAACTGAACTGTATAACTGCAATTTGAAAATGTTTAATCATGTTAGATTTATATTGTTTTTTCCTAAAATGTTGTGCTTTTGGCAGAAAATACTATTTTCAGTAAAAAGTTATCAGTCTTCAATTAATAAAAATGTTTGCTTTATTTTTAAAATTAGAATAAACTATACAAAAATCCTCACCACTGGACCAATAAACAGCATTCTTATCAATGGAGAAAACATTGAAGTTGTCAAGGACTTCATTCTTCTTGGATCAACTATCAA
>NW_006408528.1:23882358-23892120 GCF_000296735.1 Chrysochloris asiatica
CTTTAGCAGAAGTAAAATTGCAATCCCTTCCTTACAGCAATACCTCTTCTTAGTTTATTGCATTTTTTCACTGAATCTTGCAGATTCATTATCCAGGAATGAAGAAAAGGACAATTATTTATTTTATTAGAAATATAAATATAATGTTAACAAAAGGAATAGATTCATAATTTTGGGATTTCTCTCTGTCTCCAAAATCTTAAATCCTTTATAAGTCCTTAGTTGTTAGTTTGCGGTTAAATAAAACATAATTATCTGATAAATCTTTGTAGTGTGGTCTGATTTTTTCCTGTCATAAATCCAACAGCCTGAACCAAACTAACACATTTTCTGGCTTCATCCCATTAAAAGAAATTACAAGAAATGGAGCCAGTCTTTCTGTCCTGGGGCAGAGTCTTACAAGAGCTAGTTTGCTAGATAAGGAAAATAATAAAACTTCCTGGTATTTTGACAGGTTTAAAGCCACAGACAAGATGTTGAATTTCTTAGCGCATAAAACACAATCCTGTTTATCTGTCCTCATGCTTATTTTTATCTTACAATCATCAATCTGATAACAGATCAATTATGAGGGTCTAGCTTTGAAGGCAGTGACATGCAGTCATTAAGATAGATAGTGTTTGACAGGTAGGAGTGAAAATACTCACTAGTGGCCAGACCTGTAACTTGATCCTACTAAATGAGAAAATTTTATGTCTTTGCCATGATGCTAGGAAAAAGACAATATATGGTAAAAGTCCCAATGCCAATATTAAAAAAAAAAAAAATGAATTGGAAGATGGATTGATCAAAAGATTAGTATCGGAGAAATAGCTACCAGGTTTCTTAGTATATATATGATCAAAGATGGAGATTTACTTTGAAAATGTTAATGTCATTGTGAAAAGAATTGGGTCATTACCAACTCTTCTCTATTTCCAAAGACTATAGAACAATTTAGGTTATACATAAGAAATCCCTGTGTAGGAAACAAGCCTGAATTTCCAACTGAAAGATTAGGAATCTACTTTCTTGGCAATTACTCAAAGTGCAGACAATTGTACATAAGTGGTTACTTGCCAGCTTGTGGGTAAAGTAAGTGACCTCTGAGGTCACTGCTAGTGCCCAGGTTCTAAATGTGAAGAAATTGCAAGGCCAACTAAAAGGAAATTTAGTTTTTATAAGTGAATAATGACACTTGTGTACAGAAGACTGACTCCTTCATGAACCCATACTGATTTTATTTAATATTATCTTTTGGTTCATGATAATTTAATTGTTTCTCTTAATGTTTATAATTTTTTTAGAGACTGGGTGGTCTTTTATTCTGGGTTAAAATGTAGAAATCATGAATTTGTGGACTTTTAGTACTGTCACAAATTTGCCACATGGCCATAAGCAAATTGCTAAATTTCTATAATATTGATTGATGACATTAATAATTGGAGGCATTAAAAACTAAAACTCAACAATAAAAATTGCTCAGTCTTAATACCCAATATCCTTTAATTTTAGGTTTGTTTTAGACCTTTCTTTCTTTTTTTAGTTAAAATAAGAATCTAACAGTATATAATACAATGGGATTTTACTTTACTTGTTAGTGCCAAGTAAGTATTACAGAATTTAATATCTAAAACTGTAAAGGAATGTTGAAATTTAAGCTAAAAGTCTCACTGGAAAACATTTTTAAAAATTAGCTTCCCCCCCTGATTTATTAAAAAAAAAAAAAAGTCAAATAATTTCTGACTTAGTCATAAATATTAATTGAATATCAAGGTATGGAAGGTATGGAAGCCATTGTATACATTTTTATAATCAAAGCCACTGTTACTCATTTCCTTCAAAAAACTATTTTCTTATAATTACTTAAACGTTTTTTGTTGTTTAATTTTTGCATTAATCAAGTGATAAAAAAATCTAGCAATTCAATAGTGCTTAATGAAGCTATAGTATTTGTTGAATATTATCTGTGGAATATGATAAACTCTGCCTCATATCTGGTTTGGTGAAGTTCTAAACTACAGATTACTCTTATTATAGATTATTGTTGTGCTTGTCGAAGACCATATATACAGTAGAAAGAACACTAGAAATAAACACATTTTTAAAAAATTAGATTAAAAATATTAGTAGTGAAAGTGGAGCCTTCCACAACCTACCCTTTAAATTGTGCTCTGGTATGCAAACTGATCTTGCCTTCTCTGATGCAAACACATTAATAGTCCTTCTGCATTTCCATCACAAATATAATAAAAAATAGTACCTTCTTTTGTAGCCCCATGTGAAGTGTGCAGTTTTCCAATTCATTAGGTCTGTTTTTTTTTATTCCTAAGGTAATCTCTTTGCTTTGACTTTGAAGTAATTAAATAATTCTGGTTTTTACAATTGTTATTGGGCTGTTGAGCCCTGTGGAGTTGATTTTGACACACAGCAACCTTGTGTAGGGTGTGGGAGGCTTTACATCTTTTGCTGCAGCAGAAAGCCTTATCTTTCTCCTGCAGAGTGGCTGATGAGTTCAAACCACCATCCTTGTAGTTGAAGTCCAATGCTTACGGAGTCAAACACTGCTTGTTAGTCTTTGCTCATTTATGCATGAGATTATGTACTTTTAAATTGTAGTGAAATCAGCAGCAATATTTGCTTTGCTGGAATACATATGTTGTTGTTGTTGTTCAGTGCCATCGAGCTGGTTCCGACCCATAACGACCCTGTACAGGGTTTCCGAGGCTGTAAATATTTACCGGAGCAGAAAGCTTCATTTTCTCCAGCGGAGCAGCTGGTAGTTTCGAAAGCTGACCTTAAGGTTCGCAGTCCGATTCGTAACCACTACTCTACCAGAGCTCCTTTGGAATACATACAGCATTAAACAAATTTGTGATAGTGATACGATTCATTCCTCCATTTTAACTACTATTTATGAGTAGTTAAAACCCTTCCAAAGTTCTTCATTTGATAAGCGCACTATTGCAGTGATTTCATGAAGAGAATAGTGTCAAGTATCTCTCTAGTCTTGACCAAATTCCTTAAATTTATGGTCCTGTTTCCTAATTTTTTTAAGACAAACTGTTTGAATTTGATCCCTTTCAGTTACAATATATCATAGGTTTCATAAAGTTTTCGTACATCTGTATTCATGTTGGTAGTGAAGTTATTATTTCCCTCATTTTCTTTCTACTGTTTTCTCCTCCCCTTCTTTTTCTCATAGTTCCTCATAAAACAGTTTCCTTTATTCTTTATAAAATTTCTTATGCATGTTTATATTTCTTGCCCTTTAACACAATAACATGAATTATTAAATTTGTATGTTGAAGATGTTCATTTATAACACATTCTTAAAAAGATTGCTTCTAATGTCTTTATAAAAATGCATAACAGTGTACAGTGGACCATGATCTATATGCGATTTCCACGTCAAAAAAGGCCTCAACTTTTCAAAGAGGTTCTAGTGCTAGACATCCAGCTACAGGCACACTTCTGACTAGCTGCTCCCTGACTGAGTAAGGCAGAACTGGTCCTAGAAAACATATACACAGTAGAAGACTTTAGGTCAAGGACTCCCCGGGGAATCACTTAGTCTACCTTAGGCTGTCTTCCCTCTCTCTCTACTTCACTCAGAGTCAGACTGACATTATGATCTTAGAGCATTCCCAGCCATTCCCACCCCCACCCCCAATTTGCTCCTAAGAATATCACCTCATCTTGCTATCTGCTTCTTAGAAGATACAGATAAGGGTAAGTCCCCAAAACTGTTGCTATTTTTTGTTGTTCCGTGCCCTTGAGTGGGTTCCAACCCAACTCAAGAGACATGAATAGGGTTTCCAAGGAGCTGCTGGTGGATTTGAACCATAGAGCTTGCAGTTAGCAGTCCAGTGCTTATCCTACAGTGCCATACCAGTAAAGTAAAATACAGAAACATCAAATTTGGCTGTATTGAAATCAAATAGAAAGAAGTGATCAACAAACAGCAAAAAAGTTTCTTTCAAAACGTCCTCTTAGAATTTCCTCGTAAAGGAGGAAATCAACATTTAATTCATTCCTGCCTCAGGTTTTAAGCTGTCCTTGGCACAGTACATCCACCCTCACTTCAGCTTTCTATTTGGCAAATGGAGAAAACTGAAACTCACAGAGGCTGAATCTAAATACTGCCAGTCAGAATGGTAGAGTGGAAATTTGAATCTAAGTTTGAAGCCTGTTCTTAGTCTTTCATTCCACACCCCATTTGATATAGTGCTAGATTATAAGATCAAGAGGATGTAACAGTTGCCACATTTTTCATGTTGTTCTTGTTTTCACATGGGCTGCACTAATTCATAGCTGCTTAGGCAAAACACATCAAATCATTGCAATGAGGGCACCCATGGAAGGCCTGGTAGTATGCCACAGGGCTCAATCTATTCTAAATGGCTGGATTTTGGGTTTTATCAAAAGCACAGAAGATATGCTTGTCAAATTTGTAGGAGACAATGCAGGTTTGTTGATATGAAGGATGATGCATTTAGAATGCAAAACGATCTTGATAGCATGAAATGAGCTGTAAGCAGCAAGATGAAGTTAAACAGAGAAAACATATGGCCCTGATTTTAAGTTCAAAAAGATAATTTTGTAAGTACAGGATGTAACTGCTCAAAGATGAGACCTTTTTATTCTTCTCCTTTTTTTCTGAATGTAATATATGGGTTGGTCTTCTGGAATGAGACGAGTTCATGTAAAGGTCCAAGATTTTATATGACCACAAACTTAATATGAGCCAACGTTGTTCCTAGGTTACTTAAAAAAGACAATTTATTTTTGGACTGTTCTAATTTACATATGGCAGTATCAAAGAAAGCTAAACTCAGAGATTTGGAGGATAGTCCCTGGGCCTGCATACCAACTTTAAGAAGAGCACCCGAAAACTGCAATTTTAAAGAGAGAATTTTGAAACAACAGCCTGTATCTACATATATTCAATAAACATTTAAGTACACACTATGAAACAGGAATCCTGGTGTGGCACTGTAGGATAGGCACTGGACTATAGTCACAATTTGTTGTTGATGTTGTTAAGTGCCGTGGAATTGCTTCTGACTCATTATGACCCTGTATAAGATTGCCAAGGATCGATTGGTGAATTTGAACCACCAACTTCGCAGTTCAAACGAATCTGTGGCCCATATGTTATCCTGCAGTGCCACATTACTCCTCAGAAGCCCTATACAGAGTCACTGTGACTCCTAAGTGACTCCACAACACTTAAGAACAACAAATGAAACAAAGGTGTGCTTGATGAAGTGAAGATGAAAAGTGATAGTTTTACTTAAAGGAGGTTAAAGCCTGAGTTAATAATCTGAATACTTGTTGTTGTTGTCAGGTGCCATCGAGTCGGAACTGACTCATAGCGACCCCATGCACAGCAGAACGAAACAATGTCCGATCCTGGGCCAACCTCACTACTGCTGCCACACTTGAGTCCATCAATGATGCCACCTGTCCAATCCATCTCGTTGGGGGTCTTTCTCTTGTTCTCTGACCCTCCACCTTACCCAGCATGACATCCTTCTCCAGCAACTGTATCCTCCGGACAATATGTCCAAAGTATGAGAGACGAAGCTTAGCCATCCTGGCCTCCAAGGAGCACTCTGGCTGCACTTCTTCCAAAACAGATCTATTGGTTCTTTTGGCAGTCCATGGCACTTTCAGTATTCTCCTCCAACACCACAACTCAAAGGCATCAACTCTTCTACGATCTTCCTTATTCACTGTCCAGCTTTCGCATCCATATGAGGCTATTGAAAACACCATGGATTATAGAGAAAAGAAAACCAGGAAAACAAGAGTTGCCTCTATTTAAAATTTGAAAGTATTGAAAATTTTAATTTTTCCAAGCCTGATTCCTTCAATTCAGACTGATCTCAGAGAAAAGAAGATGGCTTCCTGCAAAACAATTATGTCCCAAGTACTTAATGCAATCACTCTTGGTCAACAGTCACTGACCCTGTAGATCATGAACACTGATGTGGTGATTTCTACTTGAACCTCAGGCATATACCTGCCAGAGAAAGGGCGGTAATGGTTGTTCCCCCATCTCCCCTAAACACTGAGCTTGCAGGAAATAAGTCACTGTTATTGTATCCCTGTTTGTGCTCACACCAGAGTTGTTATTGTTGTTAGGTGCCGTGGAGTCAGTACCAAGAAGGGAATATAATAACAAGCCAAGGATCAAAATCATCTTCCTGGAATCTGATATCCAGCCTGTTACAATGCCTTGTTCTGCCAGCGTGTAACGGGTAATGCTGTTGTTCAGTGCCGTCGAGTCGGTTCCAACCCACTGCGACCCTGTATACAGTTTCTGAGGAGCGGCTGGTGGGTTTGAACAGCCTACCTTGCAGTTCAAACTGCCTTGCAGTCCAGTGCATTATCCTGCAGCACCACACCAGGACTCCAATGGGCAATGTAGAACCCACACATTTCTCATCTTCTTTGAGACCTGTCCCTATGAATTCTGCTCCAGCATATGTACTAGATAATTTACCCTTCTTACAAGAACACATAGATGAGGAAATACAAATGAAGCATCCAAATCTTAAATAACTATCTTAGAAATAAATCAATTAGAAATGAATACAATTTTCATCCAACGAAACTTCACTGGAATAAGAAAAAAATGTTATAAAACTACAGATAATGAAACATGCAAGAATGGTTTTGAGCAGGTAGGGATCTTTCAGTAGTCTTCAAGTAGGGCGGATGAAGGCATAATTTAACTAACATTTAATTGGCATAATTTATTTTCACATTGAAGTTACTCCTCTGGTAAGTGTAAAATGCTCTGAAAAACCTCTATGTCCCCTCCCTAAAATTTTATTGTTCTCATGTTTTGATTGGAAATGTAAAACTGCAGTTAAGCAATTTGCTCCTGTAATTGATTAAATTCAGGTACCGGTTTTTATGTGTTCTCAGTGGCATTGTTTTCTGTTTTTCTGTGTACATTTACATCATTGTCCATTTCCTAATGCTACAATTGGCACTTAGTGCTACAATTGCACTTCCTTCATTACTTCATCATTATTTTAAAAGCATACAAATGTATATACCAAAAGGTTGGCGGTTCAAGCTCACCAGCTGCTACTTGAAAGTCCTATACAGGGTCACTATGTTGTTGTTGTTGATGATATTGTTAAGTGCCTTAGAATCGGTTCTGACCCATAGAGATCCTGTATAGGGTTTCCTAGGAGCAGCTGGTGAACTTGAACCATCAATCTTGAAGATCAAGATGACTTTGTAGTCCAGCATAGTAATCCACAGTGCCACACCAGGACTCCATACAAAAATATACATACATACATATATATCTATATATATGTATATGTGTTAAACTTATTGAATTTTGTCTTTTTCTCTTCTAGAGTACAAATCAAGTTTAATAAGTTTAGTGAAAGGTTATTTTTTCATACATACCTACAAAGATTTGTTTTTTCTTTGGAAGTATGACTGAAACCTATTATTTTTCCCTTATAGAATATTTACTGGCAGTGGGAAGTGGAAAGATTGTCCTCAGTGTGGAAATGTAAAAAGGTCATAAATTCCAGTAGCTTGAAAACTTCTGAAGAAAGCAATGTCATTATTATACTATCCTGAAAGACAATATATGTTGGCATATTGAACATTATGACTTAACTTGGCATTTGCAAAATACATCTCTCTTAATTTTGTTTCAGAATAATGAATGTTGCCATTAATTAGCCTCACTATTTTCCCATGTCATAACACACCAAACAATGTAGCTAAAACAATTCACAAAATCCCAAACCTTAAAACAATCCTAATTAAGGATTGTAGAAATATTATTTTCATTGTAAAAACCTGTATATGGATAATACCAAAAGAGAAAGGTTTATGTACCTGTGGAACTAATAAGTAATCAAATCTTTGGGGAAAACACATGGAAAAAATTAAAACACACCTTCATTTCTTTTCTTGGTGATTTCCCATTTTTTCAGTGTTTCTTCCTAAGAGGTACGTGGTTTGTATCCCCCAAATGTTTTAACACGAGAACAGTTGCTAAACACGAAGCAATTTTTCCTTTTCTCTATTTTTCCCTGCCATTTTTGGAATAATTCTCCCTCCATTGAGTTCAATAATGGAAATGCGTTTTCTGATAAATAAATTTCAATATCACTAGATATTTGAAGTTGTTGTGAGCTCCCTTCAAATCATTTTCAACTCCTCAAGAGCCTATATGTGTTAGAGTAGAACTGTGCTCTGTAGAGTTTTCAAGACTGTAAACTTTCAGAAGCAGATTGTCAGGTCTGTCTCGTAGGGGGCCTCTGCTTAAGTGTCAGCATTTCAACTAGTTGTTGAACTCTTAACCATTATATTTAGTCTCTGCTGTGACTATAGTGCATGAGTCTATGGATATTCATATGACAGAGAACAAGGAATGTCATATTTTTAATAGTAATTTAATTTTACATGTCATCTAAACACATGATTCAAACTGAGATGCTCCAAATAAGAAGTTTGGAATAGATAATTTGGAAAGAGAATATGGATAAAGAATGGGGAAATAAATGAAAGATTTTAGATTTAAGAATTAGGGATGGCATTTGGCAAAATTATCTTATGTTTGCCTATTTTGAGTATCTTTATGTGGATTTTTAAAAATAAATCAATAAGCACCTAAGATATTTATAATGTTACCATATTGTTATCTGTTATTGTTAAAGTGCCATCGAGTCGGTTCCGACCCATAACGACCCTGTACAGGGTTTCCGAGGCTGTAAATCTTGACAGGAGCAGAAGGTTTGCAGCCTGATTCATAACCACTACGCTTACCAGAGCTCCTTATATTATAGTGCTTGGATTTAAAACAAATAAATAAATAAATAGTTTCTTGTACTATAGATGGAATCCTGGTGTGTCCCTGTAGGATAATGCAATTGACCACAAGGTCAGTTTGAACAGGAAGCTTAGTGATTTAAAGTCATCAGCCACTGCTTGGAAACCTATACAGACTCACTGAGTCAAAACCAACTCAAAGGCACTTAACAACGGCAGCAATTAACAGCATGAAGACCAATTAGCAATGAATTAAAATGTGTGAATCAGCTGACTGAAATAGCACTTAGATTTTCTTTCCTAAATAACTCTCAAGGTATACATATACAATTTCAAGGTTTGATTTCTTTAAGTTGAAGTAATCCTATAAAGATACTGATAAAGCTATGTCCATAAACCATGCTAGATTTGTAAAGTATGTCTCCAATCTTTTATATTTGTTTCACACACTTTTTGATAGCAAAAACTGGTAGTTTTCCCAAAATATTTAACTTGGTTTTTATAGAAACAATAGTTTTTCTTTTCACCAGTTAAGTAGTATAAAATTAATTATATTAATTTGTTAGGATGAAAAGAATATAAGTAAGTTTCAAAAGAAAAACACCAGCTTCTTGATAAACATAGTTTTAAAAATCATATCCTTCTGATACAACACAGCTCTTTTCTTTTTATTTTTACCTCATTTTAATTGGGCATTGGGAGCAAGTTTTTAGAGCACATCATCAGTTTTACATTCAACAATTCAGACACATTTGTTTCCTCTCATTCATTAGAACTCCCTCAATGGAACATCACTCATCCCACTTCTGTTGTTTCCTAGTCTCATTTCTCCTTCGGTAACCCTTGTGATCCCACCTGAATATAGTGATCATCTGAAGAACAGATTTGATACATTAAACACTAAAGACCGAAGACCAGAAGAGTTGTGGGATGACATCAAGAACATCATACATGAAGAGAGCAAAA
>NW_006408528.1:23893760-23902868 GCF_000296735.1 Chrysochloris asiatica
TGGCTAAGCTTTGTCTCTCATACTTTGGACATATTGTCCAGAGGGAACAGTCGCTGGAGAAGGATGTCATGCTGGGTAAGATGGAGGGTCAGAGGAAAAGAGGAAGACCCCAACGAGATGGATTGGCCAGGTGGCATCATTGATGGCGTCAAGTGTGGTAGCAGTAGTGAGGTTGGCCCAGGACTGAACATTGTTTCATTCTGCTGTGCATGGAGTCGCTATGAGTTGGTTCCAACTCGATGGCACCTGACAACAACAACAACAACAACAACCCTTCTGAAATTTCCCCTTGGGTAAAACATCCATTTGATCGAAAATGGTTGATTATTCTAAGGTGGGTGTACCTCATTACTATTATTGTCCTCCTTGCTGCTGTTGTTGTTCAGTGTCTTCAAGTCCATTCTGACTCATAGTGCTCCTGTGTAGGGTTTCTGAGGCTTTTAAATCTTTGCGTGAGCAGAAAGTCTCATCTTTCTCTTGCAGAATGAATGAAGGGCTCAAACTGCAGAAACTACAGGTTCACAGCCCAGTGCTTATTAGATGGAGCCACCCCTGACACACCCGTTTATTATTTGGCTGAAAATAAAGTCACAGAAGTGAGTTCAGTTCCAGGTTTAAAGAGTGTCTTGGGGGCTCCACCTGTGTCTGACTAGTATTTCTGGTCTTTTGGTGATTTTGTTATTTGTTCCACATTTTCTCCTATTCATCCAGTACCTTTTAAAGTGATCCTTTTTAGAGCAGTACAACCTCACTCTAAAGAGAAAAAGTGAACATTATGCACTGTTAGTTGTTGTTAAGTGCTGCCAAGCCCATTCTGACCCATAGTGACTCTGTATAGTGTTTCTGAGAAGCCATTGGTGAGCTTGACCTGCCTACCGTGTGGTTCAAACTGAATTT
Organism: Chrysochloris asiatica; assembly: GCF_000296735.1. Lineage (NCBI taxonomy): Eukaryota > Metazoa > Chordata > Mammalia > Afrosoricida > Chrysochloridae > Chrysochloris > Chrysochloris asiatica. The sequence goes on from NW_006408528.1 coordinate 23,894,658, forward strand.
GCAGTCAAGCGCATTAACCCATAGCACCACACCAGGACTCCAAAACATTGTATTCTAGAGGGTCTAATCCCAAAGTTCTTGGTCAGTATTAAAGCCCCTTGAAATTTAGTTATGTGGAAGTATGTTATGAAAATTATTCTCTATTTATGTCGGGGTCCTTGTGGCATAGTTGCTAAGCATTGGGCTACTAATTGAGAGATCTTCTATTTGGTTCAAACCCACAGCCATTCTGTGGGAGAAACATGGGGCACTCTGCTCCCACAAGTTTACACCTTTGGAAACTCGATGGAGCAGTTTTACTTTGTGCACTAGGGTCACTGGGAGTCAGAATCAGCTCAAGAGCAGCAGGTTGGCTGTCTTTGGTCTCAATTTATGTGTATCTATTTATTTAAATGCAAACTTTTAGCTAAGCTATAGGTAGACAATAATTATCACCAATATTTCAGTTTGCAAATTGCATTTTGATGTAATAATTTGCCTTGAATTAGAAGTAGATCAAAGAGATGGGAAAGGTCCAATTTGTAGTATAAATTAGAATAATTTACTTCTTGGCCTACCAAAATCTGTAAATGCTTTTCATTATGCTGTTTCCAATACTTACAGGAATGAATCTATGGATAAGTGTGTTCCTCATCATCAACAACGGTTGCTCTTGTTGTTGTGAAGTGCCATAGAATCAGTTCTGACCCACAGTGAACTCCTATAGGGTTTCTAAGGAGCAGCTGGTGAGCTTGAACCAACAACCTTGCAGTTGAAACAACTTTGAAGTCTGGCACATTAACCCCCAGCGTCACACAAGGACTAGATCAACAATGATTATGAATCTTTAAAAACTGCCTGCACTTAAGTATTCTCTTAAGAATTGTTGATAGTAATTAGGGTCAGATCTCTGATAAAGAAAGAAACATGTGGAAGGCTTAGAAATTTCTTAAATGCAACATTCCTATATTCTGTCACTGGATCATTTTATTTGGGATTATTCAGATGAAAAAATTCATTTGGAATAACCTATGGAGTCTTAATGAAGATAGACAATGTCTGAAGAGACTGTCAATTCATGTCTACTAAAGGGAGACTTTTCATGAATATATTATTTGACCAGGAAAAATATTGCAAAATATTGAGTACTTGGCAAGCATATTACTTCTGGCTGTTTGTAAAACTGCTCTTTATTGGATGATGGTCAACTATAATTTTTAAATGTTTGCGTATTTTGAAAATAGCTATGCTGTTATTTTGAATAATGTATTTACACTTTGTGATGGAGATGTTGGGTACTTCATGACCTACATGCTTCTAATGAAAGTGTCACATGAATTTTATTTTTTGCAAATGTTTCATAAACATGTTTTTTAAATGTGCTGGGCATATCAGATATCTAATTATCCACACCATCAGTACAAATCCCTTTGGCCTGTTTTTGACAATAAAGCAAAAGGTTTTGAACAGTTTTAGAGGAAAGTAAAAGATCAAATAGCTTGCATTTTTCTTTCAATTGTTGGCATCTATAGATAGAATATCAAGTCTGATATTGAATCTTGAAAGGAAATCAGATGCTTATTGGATAGAAACCAGCGTTTCTTTTCATTTAGGACATAATTTAATGTTAGTTGGTTTCAAGATATATCTTTTTAACTATTTAACTATTAGTAAAAGATACATCTTTTACTAATATTATTGCCTCTTGGAGGAAAATGGAATCCTCTCTTGAAGCATTTACTAACTTAATATCCAGCTATATACAAAGAGTCCTCATGTAGTGCAGTAGGATAAGCACTAGATTGCTAACCCCAAGGTCAGTAGTTCAAACCAACCAGCCACTCCTTGGAAACTCTATATAGGGTTGTTATGTGTTGGGACCAATTTGGTGACACTTAACAACAAAATATACAAGGGTGAAGTCCTGGTTTGCCACTACAGAATAAGCATTGAATTGCTAACTGCAAGGTCACTGGCTCAAACTCCCCAGCTAACCCTCAGAAACCTTATACAGGGTTGCTATGAGGTGGAACTGAGTCAGCAATACTTAACAAGACAACACATACAAGAGTACTTCAAATGTTCAAGGAAAACTTCCAATTTCATTCCATGTTTCCATAAACTTTTTGAAATGCATATTTATTTTATGATGTCAACTTGAGACCCTTAAATGACCATATACATACACAAGAAGTGATACGTATTGAAGCCAATGCATAGCTCTCAAAGATGACCAAGAATAAAATATGTTGAGTTTTATTTAGTGATAAAGAAAAGTATTGCTTATGGCTTAGCATTGTTGATGTTGTTGTCATTAAGTGCCTTAGAGTTGGTTCTGAATCATAGCGACCCTATATAGAGTTTCCAAGGAGCACTTGGTAAGATTGAGCCACCGACTTTATAGTTTAAAATGATATTTGTACTGAAATGTGTGCAATGATATGTTTCTTCATTGTGGTTCTTTAAGGAGTTGGCAAAACAATTATATAAGAGAGGGAAAAAAAATGTATGCCAAGAATTGAGTGGTGTCATTACCGAACATTTTGATAAATGATTCTATAGAAGAATACTGATCAAAAAGGGGGAAATAGAGAATGCAATATCAAATTCTCATGGACTTCAAACTTCCTGGAGACATGAAGATTGGATGAACCCCTGAAACTACTGCTGTAAAATAGGTTTAAACCTTAAACTAAAAATATCCCCTGAAGTTTCCTTAAAATCCCAAACAGTAACTACTTAGGTCAGAAATAAACCTCTGAAAATTGTCTCTATGGGATCAAACTGACAATAACAACATAAAGGTTTATACAGGAACTTTAGGTGGCAGTGAAATTATATTAAGGGGGAGGAACAACTCAAAAAAGAAGGGTGAAAATGATTTCACAACTCTAAGGAAAACATCAATGTCATTAAATAGTAAATGTTGAAACAGGTGAATCAATGTGTTTTGCTGTGCATATTTTCAACACCACCACCAATACATTATTTTCAAATGAAGAATCATGACAAAAATTGCATATATACATATATGGCAAAAATGCATCTCATCATATTAAAGTAATGTAACAACTCATAAAGGTATATAAATTAGATCAATGAAACTCTTTTCAGCACTTCATTCTTCTTCTAAACTCACTCCAGGTTTGGCTCCTCCTGCCTTCTTCCTGTCCTTTGTCAGCCTGTCTCTTTTTAAGAAATATGCAATATGAAACCAATTTGGAAAGTAGATACTAATACACATGCAAGGTTTAAATCATCACACATGTTACATCTCTTCTTTGGAAGGAACTTCTACCCCTTTTTTGGAAGTATCCCTTAGGTATTAAAACACTCTTCAAGGAAAACCTCTTTAAAGAAGTTGGGCCAATTGGCCACAATAATTTAATTCACTCCAGAAAAATCATCTTGCTAAACTTTTGCATTAAAATTTTATATGACCGTAAGGTTGATGGTTCAAACTCAACAGCCACTCCTCAGAAACCCTATACAGTGTTTCTATGTGTTGGAAAAATCATGCTACAGTGCTTTGGGATAAAGCACTGGACTGCAAGGTTGGTTTTAACCACAAAGACACTAATTCAAACTCACCAGCCGCTCCTTGGTAACCCTATACAGGATCACTATGAGTGGGAACCAACTTAACAGCACTTAACAACAATAATGCATTGAAACCAACTCAACAGTACTTAACAAAAACAACAATATTTATTTCAATGAAAATATTTTTACTGGACCAATAAACAACATTCTTATCAATGGAGAAAAGATTGAAGTTGTCAAGGACTTCATTCTTCTTGGATCAACTATCAGCACTCACAGAAGCAGCAGTCAAGAGATCAGATGATGTATTGCATTAGGCAAATCTGCTGCACAAGACCTTTTTAAAGTGTTGAAGAGCAAAGATGTCAGCTTGAGGACTAAGGTGTGCTTGGCCTTGTTGTTGTTATGTGCCATGGCATCGGTTCCGACTCATAGCGACCCTACACAGGGTTTCCAAGGCTGTAAATCTTTATGGGAGCAGACCGCCTCATCTTTCTCCTGAGGAACCACTGGTAGTTTTGAACTGCTGACCTTGTGGCTCGCAGCCTGATTCGTAACCACTATGCTACCAGAGCTCCTTGTGCCTGACTTAAGCCATGGTATTTTCAATAACCTCATATGCATGCAAAAGCTGGACAGTGACCAAGTAAGACCATAGAAGAATTGATGATTTTGAGTTATTTTGTTGGAAGAGAATATTGAAAGTGCCATGGGTTGCCAAAAGAACCAATAGATCTGTTTTGGAAGACATGCAGCCAGAGTGCTCCTTGGAGGCCAAGATGGCCAAACTTTGTCTCTCAAACTTCAGACATATTGTCAGGAGGGACCAGTCACTGGAGAAGGATATCATGTTTGGTAAGGTGGAGGGTTAGAGAAAAAGAGGAAGCCCCCCAATGAGATGGATTGGCCAAGTGGCAGCATCGATGGACTCAAGTGTGGCAATTGTAGTGAGGTTGGCCTAGGATCGGGCAGTGTTTTGTTCTGCTGTGCATAAGGTCACTATGAGTCAGTAGTGACTCAATGGCACCTAACAACAACAACAACTTTTACTTATTATTTTAAGTAAAAATCAATCATTCAAAAAACATTTTTTAAAAACAGCTATATAATTTAATACATTAAGGTATCTGATATTAATCCTCATTCTAAATCCCTGAAACTACCTTTATTCTGCATATTATGAATTATATACGACCTCACCTGAAATCTGAATCTCACCCATCCTCCTCTGGTGGTAATGGTGGTTACGTGCTGTGGAGTCAGTTCCTACTCACAGCAACCTCTAAATCTTTATGGGAGCACAAAGCCTCATCTTTCTCCATAAAAACAGCTGGTAGTTTCAAACTGCTGACCATCAGGTTAACAGTCCAATCATAACCACTCTGCTCCCCTACAGGGGTGCAATGACTGGTCCAACAGAGATTCTAACTAATGAAGTGTCAGTGATTTGTGTTCTTCATATCATAGCATGGAAACTAGACCCAAGGATTTAAATCAGTTCAGAATATACCTGAACAATTCAAGCTTCAAATGCATATACTAAGCATAATTGTCCAGAAACAGCACGAAGACCCAAAGAATAAAGTAAACTCCAATTATGCAAGAGCAAGTCAAGGCCACAAATACATATACCAAGTGTAATAATAGAATTAGGGAATTGATTATGGGAACAAATATGATAGACTCAGTCTTTTTTAAAACATTCAAACTTGAATATTTCTTCAAACTAGTAGGCACCAGCCTATCCCTAAAAAATAACCCCATTATTGAAAATAGTTCTAGATCACTAGTCAAAACATCCTGATCTTTTTAAGTGAATTTCTTCTCCTGATATCTGTGCCATTTTTATGCCATCTGATCTAAGTTGCAGAGGCCACAAATTTTCTAACCTATCTAATATTGAATATAAAAAGGAAAGCAGTCTAGTTTTAATCAGATATCCCCAAGGAAAACACCTTGTCTCCAGTGCAAACTATCTATCCTGTAACCAACCGCTTTCGAATTCTAAATTTAAGAAGTGTTACCTTTCTGCAAAGGAGTCCTGGTAGCATAGTGGATTACAAGCTGCTAACCACAGCATTAGTAGTTTGAATCCACCAGTGGTTTCATGGGAGAAAGATGAGGCTTTCTGCTCCTGTAAAGATTTACAGCCTCAGAAACGCTTTTCAGAACCACTGAATCAGAACCAATTCTGTGACAAACAACCAACACCACGTTTATCAAATAAGGAATCACATTGTTGTTGTAGTTAGATGCCACTGAATTAGTTCTAAACCATAACAACCATATGTACAACAGACCAAAACACGGCCCAGTCCTGTGCCATCCTCACGACTGCTGCTCTGTCTGAGCCCAGTGTTGATGCCACTGTGCCAGTCAATCTTGTTGGGGGACTTCCTCTTTTTTCTCTGTCTCTCCAATTTACCAAGCATGATATCATTCTCCAGGGAATGATCTCTCCTGACAATGTGTCTGAAGTATGAGAGACAAAGCCTGGCCATCTTGGCTTCTAAGGAGCATTCTTATTTTACATATTCCTTCACAGATTTGTTTGTTCCTCTGGCAGTCCACAGTACCTTTAATATTCTCCAACACCATAACTCAAATTCATAAATTTTCTACAATCATCCTTAATCATTTTCCACCTTTCACATGCATATGAGGCTATTAAGTTCAAGCACACTTTAGTCTTCAAAGTAACATCTTAGCTCTTAAACACTTTAAAGAGGTCTTATGAAGTAGATTTATCTAATGCAATATTTCATTCGATTGCTAGACAGCTGCTTCCATGAATTTTGACAGTGGATCCAAGCAAAATGAAGTCTTTCTTAACGCCAATCTTTTCTTCCTCTATCATGATGTTATTTATTGCTCCCGTGGTAAGGATTTTGGTTTTCTTTACATTAAGGTATAACTCATACCAAAGGCTGTGGTCTTTGATCTTCATCACTTAAGTATTTTAAATCATTTTCATTTTCAGCAAACAAGGTTTTGTCTTCTGCATATCTGCATATCTGCATAAATGCACCTTCCTCCAATCTTGATACCATGTTCTTCAGATAACCCAGATTCTCAAATTATTTGCTCAGCATACTGATTGAATAAGTGTGGTGAAAGAATACAACACTGGTGCATGCCTTTCCTTATTTTAAATCATTCGGTGTCCCCTTGTTCTTTTCAAATGACTGCCTCTTGGTCTCTGTACAGGTTCTTCATGAGCAAAGTTTAGTTTTCTGGAATATTCATTCCCTGCAGTGTTGACCACAATCCACACAGTCATGATCTACATAGTCAAAAGACTTTGCATAGTCAATAAAACACAGGTGAAAATATTTCTGGTATTCTCTGCTTTCTAATTTTGGTTTTTGCATAATTTTTCAAGCTGCTGCATGATCTTTTTTTCCTTACTATTTTATTTCTTCACTGTTGTTTGTTTCCCTTCTTTTTGTGTGTGTATTTGGTCTTCTTCTTTCACCTGATAGGGGACAGTAACCGTGCCAATATAGCCCAGTGGCAACCATACATTCTCCAATCCCTCCCACATGGCAAGAACCAATACTAGCTGCTGTTCACCTGATAAATGAAACAGCAAATGTCAGCCAAATCCATTGTAAACTGAGCTGCATAAACAGTGAACAGAGAACAGTGCACCCACCAGGAAGCTATTGGTGAGTGCCTAAAAACACATCAGTTAATTACAATTACAGGTACAAGTATAACAACACAAAATTGTCTAGGAAGCAACAGACAATTTCTGCTCACATGACAAAGCAAGACAGAATCACTCAAAAAAGTGACAAAGAGGCAGAGCTATAAAACTTTTTGGAAGAAAAATACACTGGAATTACCTGAAAATTTTTCAAGAGAATGATATTTAGATACTTCCAAATGATTGGTTAATTTCTGGTGTGGTACTATAGGATAAGCATTGGACTACGAACCACAAGGTAGGCAGTTCAAACTCACCAGTTTCTCCTCAGAAACCCAATTTAGGATTGATATGAATTGGAACCAACTTGGCAGCACATAACAACAACATGTTATTGATATAAAAGTCAAGGAAAACAAGGAAGAATTCAAGAAAACACAACAAGAACAAACAAACAAAACACATAAAGGACTGGAGACAATTCAAAGCCTGCAAACAGAAATCAAAATGATGAACACTATGATTCCAGAAATGGAAAATACATTGAAAGGACAAAGGAGTAGATTTGATTCAATGGTAGCCCATATTATTAAGCTTGTAGATAAATCTCTGAATACAAGTAAACTAGAAGAACAATAAGAAAAAAGAATTTAAAAATCAGAAGAAAACCTAAGATTCATGTTATACACCATGGAAAGGAATAACTTACAGATTATCAGAATTCCCGAACAGGAAGATACAAAGAAAAGCACAGAAAAGATAGTCAAAGAGTTGTTGGAATAAAACTTCCCTAAGATGAAAGATGAGAAGATAAGCATTCAAGAAAATGAATTAATGCCAAACAGGATGTTGTTGGTAGTGGTTATGTGCTGTGAGGTCAATTCCAGTCCATAGTGACACTGTATAGGGCTTCTGAGGCTATAAATCTTCATGGGACCAGAAAGTCTCATCTTTTCCCCACAGAACAGCTGGTAAATTTGAACTGCTGACCTGTGGTTAGCAGTACAACTCATAACACACTTGTTGTTGTTGTTGTTGTT
>NW_006408528.1:23908923-23911079 GCF_000296735.1 Chrysochloris asiatica
ACCACACCAGGACTTAAAATGATAAAAACTTCTAAAATATTTTCAAACATCTTAAGGCAATGAGTTGCTGAGCCTGTGAAATCAGGACTATAGTCTCAGGGGACACCCAGGTTAATTGGCATAACTTAGTGCACACACACAATATTCTACATCCTACTTTAGTGATTAGCCACTGGGATCTTTCAAGTTCATCTCTAAGGTACATAAGAAAGAAGAGTCATGAAAATTTAAAGATGTTTGGAATCAACTACTCCAATGAACCATTGGAACATGTGAACACCAGTCACCATAACTCTCAGACCAGAAGAACTAGACTGTGCTGCTTGACTAACACTAGTAACTGTGCTAAAATGGTTCACATTAGAAGATCCCAAATAGAGTGGGAGAAAATATAGAAGAAAATTGTAAATTATAAAAAAAAAAAAATGGCTATTGCTCATAAACAGACTGGAGGAAACCTGAAGCTATGGCCCTGGATTACCCTCAGGTGTGGAATGGAATTTATCCTTGTGGCCAATTTTCTGCCAAGCAGTAGATAGGCATATAGTGGGAATAACAATACTAGTAAGGTATGCTCACCATGGAGTGGCCAACCATTCAAGATCAAAAGGCAACATTTACTTAAGGACAAAATTGAGACAGGACAGTGACATGGAAAGAACCAAAGGGAGGAGGTGGGTTAACTGTTGTTACAAGGAAGGGATTGCAATAATTGAGATGAACCAAAGTGTGTTATTTGTTGAATGTAAAACTGATGATCTTCTCTGTAAACTTTCACTCAATTCATAACAAAAAGTCTTGTGTCTTTTTTAAGTAAAAACTTCTTCATAGGAAACCCCAATGATTTTCGTGTGTACTTTGAGAACAGCTATCAAAATTGCCTGTTTGAAAACTCAAAAAACAGTTTCTGTAGCCTTCTGAGTTTGAATATAATTGGCCCAGAAAATCCTCTCAGAGCCCACTGTTATGACTGGAACTTTTTTTTTGTTGTGTTTTGAAGGCACCCTAAGGACTAAGAAAAGTATATTTTTGAGAGAACTTGACTGCAACAATCCACTTAACAAAGAGACAGGTTTAAATATGTTTTCTTTGGCATGTTCATGCATGAATGAAAAAAAAAATTTGAACATCATACAGGAAGAAAATAAAAGATAATTTGAAAGACAAGAAATTTTAAAAAGATGAAAATGTATGTCAGAAGAGACTTTGAAACTTGCTCTAGAGAATGGAGAAGCTAAAACAAATGGAAGAAATGATGAAGTAAAAGTGCTAAACAGAAAATCTCAAAGGGCAACTCGAGAAGATAAAGTGAAGTAATATAATGAAATGTGGGAAGATCTGGAGTTAGAAAACAAAAAGGGAAGGACATGTTCAACATTTCTCAGGCTAAAAGAATTTAAGAAACATTCAAGTCTCAACGTGTAATGCTGAAGAAATTTATAGGCATGATATTGAATGATGTAGAAACTATCAAAAGAAAATGAAAAAAATACACAGTCCTGTACCAAAAAGAAATGTTCAACAATTTCAAAAGGTACAATATTTCAAGAGGTACAATAGGATCAGAAACCAATGATCCTGAAGGAGGAAGTCCAAACTGCACTGAAGGCATTGGTGAAGAAGAAGACTCCAAGAATTGATAGAATACAAATCGAAATCTTTCAACAAACTGATGCATCTCTGGAGGCACTCACTCATCTATGCCGAGAAATTTGGAAGACAACTACCTGGCCAACTGATTGGAAGACTTTCATACTTGTGCCCATTCCAAATAATGGTTATTCAGAATAATTCAGAAATCATTGAACAATATCATTAATATCAAACACAACTAAAATTTTGCTAAAGATAATTAAGACACAGAGAACAGCTAGTAATTAAAGCCAGATTCAGATGGATATTGGCTGAATGCGGAGAATACCAAAATGATCTTGTGCTTTATTAATTATGCAAAGGCATTCAACTGTGTGATTCATAACAAACTATGGATAACATTGTTAAGAATAGGAATTCCAGAACACATAATTGTGTTCATAAGTAACCTGTAAATAGACCAAGTGGTAGTCGTTAGAAGAGAACCAAGGGATATTTAGTGGTTTAAAGCAGGAAAGGTATATGTCAGGTTTGTATTCTTTTATCATGCTTATTCAATCTTA
>NW_006408528.1:23912114-23915520 GCF_000296735.1 Chrysochloris asiatica
TAAGAGTCAAAACTGACTTATCACCTAACAAGAACAGTGATTCCTTCCCTAAGTGAAACTTCTTGCCCTGATGATACTTCACAATTCTGCTGTTTTCCTACCACTTTCATTTTCTTAACTCTGATCTGCCCAGGTTCCCACATAGCCTGTGGTTTTGCAGTCAGGATTAAGGTGCTGGAGTGTTACTGCCATTCCCTAATGTTAGCACTGGGGTCCTGGTGTGGTGCTGTGAGATAAAGCACTGTACCACAAGGTCAATTTGAACCACAAGGTAGGAAGTTCAAACTCACTAGATGCTTCTTGGACACTCTATACAGGGTTGCTATGAGTCGGAACTGATTCCATAGCAAGGACAACGTTAGTGCTGATACCAGCAGTTGTTATAGGGAATTAGCAAGAAAGTCATTAGGAAGGTCATCATGTTTCTAAGTTTAATAAGTTATTAGTTGCTTGAATTTAAGGTTTCAGAATGCAGGCATTAATGTTATATTAAACCTGTTCTTACATCTTCGTTGTCTCTACTCAGTAAAGAAATTTGATATGGAGGAACTACCGTGGTTAGATCAATGTAAATCCAAACCACATCCTGCATCATGTAATATCTATGGTCATTATTCCTTTTGAAATATTAATTAGGTTCTGATTCATTAAAATGTCTATATAAACTTTTGTAGACATTCAAATTGACTTTTACAAGCTACAAATTATGTTGGTTTCTCAACATTAAGTAGTAATTGTCTAATGGTTTTAGATTCTTCATATAATCATGCTGACTTCTGGATTTTAGGTTTCTTACTGGAAGAATGAGAGTTTGTACAAGAGGAATTATAGGGACATTGCTTATTTTAGAATATGTTCAATGTAAGAAAAGATTGTACCCAATATTTAATCAGAAACACAGAATTACACCCATGGCCCTGGCTGCAACCTTCATGCCTCCTACCCACATTAAAAAAAAAAAATCCTTATAGAAATTGTGTTTTGATTTAGAATTATATGATTTTTAAAACCTGAAGTATTTTATCAGACCTCAATATGCATAATATTATCTACTGATTAAGCTAGTATTTGGAATTAATTCAAAAAAGTAATATTTTAAAATATATTTCTTTTATATATTTACTATATTTCATTTTTTAATTCATGTTAAAAATCCAATGAAGTTTCTTCAGCCTATACATACATATTACTTTATAATAATAATTGACATTTTTTTAAAAGAGATGAGTTCCTTACCACAAATCTGATTATGGTCTTTTTTTAGAACTAAAAACCAATTTGAAAGAAAGGAAACATACTTTGTGTCAGATTAAAAAATATATATATATAAGAGTAGTAATCTATCATGTCTAATAATTTCAAGAATGTTTACCTCCTGCTGAGCAAAACCTAATACCAATTTAGTTTTGCTTGGGGCAGTATGGGTAGTTCTTATTTGCTTAAGGTTCTTTTAAAATGTAGCCTACATTTCAAAATGCCATATCATAGATGTTGTGGCTCATTACCTCAAGGATATCTCATATACAAAAAGAAACACAGTTTTTCAATTAACCTATAGATTTTAGATAATTGTCAAAAACTCATTTACCTTTCAAAGTGATTACAAACTTTTTACATTTTAATTTTGTTATAGTGAAAGTTTATGTCTCAATACCTTATACCCTTTACACAAACTGCTGTAATATTAGTCATTTTGCTTTAGCAATTATTTTATTTGCTTATGCTTGACAGAAGCTTTGTTGTTGTTAAGTGCCAAGTGCCGTCGAGTCAATTCCGACCCATAGCAACCCTGTATAGTGTTTCCAAGGAGCAGATGGAGAACTTGAACCACCAACCTTGCAGTTCAAATAACTTTGCAGTCTGACTCATTAGCCCACAGTGCCACACCAGGACTTGATAGAAGTTTTAGTGGTGTCTAAATTAGGTTTAGAAGACATAAAGAGAGACTTAGCACTTTTCCGATGCGACATCTTATGGAGTACCAGTCTGAAAGATGCAAATTGAAAATGAAAAAAAATCTGATAATACTAGGATGAAGGCAAAAAAAAAAAAAAAAGAAGTTTAAAAGTGGCATAATTTAAAACTACAATAACCTTTGTTTACTTATAGTGTCTAGAGAATGTTTTGGTTTGCTTAACCGAAAATTGTGTGTAATTCATGGCTACATGTGCTTTACATGGTTTACTGATTTTCAAAGTACAATGTGATAAAATACATTCATCCCTAAAACTTGAGTTTACCATAATTTAAACTTTGATGATTCAAAAGTTCTTTCATTGTTTGTATATTCTAAGCTTGCTAAAACATGTTCTCTCTCTAGCAAAACATAATGGATTTTAGTTTTTACTCAGCCCCCAAGGATAAAACAAAGAGGAAGAATTGCCTAGTTGGGAAAAATTGCCTATTTTAAAAATGGTATTTGTTCTAGTTTCCTGTTGCCTATCAGAAGATGTTCTAAGTGGAATCAGGAATAATGTAAAAAAAAAAAAAAAAATAGACAAGGGCATCGGAGATGGCAAAAATTCACCAATCCACCAACCAGTCAATTCAAGTCCGTACACCACTAAAGATCCCACAAAAAGTTAGAGGTTTCTTCCAGGGGGCATAAACTGTGTGGTTATATACTTCAGTGCTGATTGTTTAATGCAGTGGAAAGGAAAAGTGAGAAGACAGGAGAATGGAGAGGTGACAGGAGGAGGAAAAAACTGAACGATACTGAAATTCTATCTTGATCCATTCATTCAACCCTAACTAAGCACAGTTATGGTGCAGACATTCCTGAAAATTCTGATGTAAGAAACTCAAATCCAAAAGAGGAGAAAGATATTTAAGCAAATAATCATAAAATATTGTTACTATGATCGAGAAATATGCAGACAGTACTAAAAGAAGAAAAAATAATGAAGGAGAATGAGTTGAGATTAAAAGAAGGAAGTTGTCAAGAGTTTCCTGTAGGAGGTGAAATCTGTTGTTCCTTGAGATATTTTTCATATTGGAGGAATAACCAAAGGGAAGTATGTGTATAAGAAGCAGAAATGACTACCCCCACAGAAGTGAAGCAGTCCACAGAGATGCAATTGTGTACCTGAGAGTACAGACTTGTTTTTGTGTGTTCAGTACTTCTTTTAAGGCACATGGTAAACACTACTCTCAAGATTAAAAAACTCAATTTACAGTCATTAATTTATTCCAGATTATCAATGTTTGTGTGGTACTTATTATTGTTAGGTGCCATCAAATTGTTTTTGACTCAAAGCGACTTTGTGACCATCAGAATGAAATATTGCTAATCCTATGCCATCCTCACTTTCTTTTTGCTATGTTTGAGTCCATTGCTGCCACTATATCAGTTCACCTCATTGTGGATTTTCCTTTTTTATGCTGACCCTCCGCTTTACGAAGCATG
>NW_006408528.1:23915620-23916618 GCF_000296735.1 Chrysochloris asiatica
TAAACTATCACATAATTCACAATAAAACATTTAAGAAAAAAAAAAAAGGGGGGCGGGGAGAGAGACTCTCAGAATGAATAAGAAAACAGGATCCTTTAATATGCTATCTACAAGAGACAAAACTTACACACAAAGACAAAAAAATAAAAGGATGGAATAAAGTATATCAAACTAAAGCTAATCAGAAATGAGCATGTGTGGCAATATTAATTTCTGATGAAATAATCTTTAAGGCAAATATCAGCATAAGAGGCAAATAAGGACATTAAAGGGTCAATTGAACAAGAGGACATGACATAACCATAATAAATATACGTGCTCCCAGTGAAAGAGCCTCAAAATAAATAAAGCAAACTCTAACAGAACTGAAAAAAGAAATAGGTAAGTCTACAATAATTTTGTTGGTAAGGGCCACTGAGTTAGTTCCAACTCATATTGACTCTGTATAAGGTTTCCAAGGAGTGGCTGGTGAGTTTGAACTGCTAACCTGGTGGCTCAAACTGAACTTTCAGTCCATTGCTTTATCCCACAGTACCACACAAGGACTCCTTTCATGACAATTGTTGTTATTGTTGTTGTTAGATGCCATTTAGTTGGTACCGACACAACAACCCTATGCACAACAGAATGAAATGCAGTCCAGTCCTAGGCTAACCTCACAATTGTTGCCATGCTTGAGCCCATTGATGCTGCCACTTTGCCAATCCATCTCACTAAGGATCTTTCTCTTTTTCTCGAGCCCTCCGCCTTACCAAACATGATATTCCTTTATAGTGACTGGTCCCTCGTGACAATATGTCCAAAGTATGAGAAATGAAGTTTGGCCATTCTGGTCCCCAAAGAACACTCTGGCTGCACTTTCCCAACACATATCTGTATTTTCTTTTGGCAACCCTCCAACACCATAACTCAAATGAATCAATTCTTCTATGGTCTTCCTTATTCACTGACCAACTTTTGCATGAATATAAGTTTATTGAAAATACGATGGCTTGGGT
>NW_006408528.1:23917554-23918917 GCF_000296735.1 Chrysochloris asiatica
CCATATTCTTCTTCATATAATCCAGTTTCTTGAATTATTTGCTCAACACACAGATTGAATTAGTGTAGCAAAATGATACAATTCTGATACACACATTTCCTGATGTTAAATCACACAGTATCACCTTATTCCTTTTTAACAACTGCACCTTAGTCTATGTATGGGTTCTTAATGACCACAATTATGTGTTTAGGAATTTGCAATCTTCACAACATTCTTCATAGTTTGTTATGATCCACACAGTGGAAAGCCTTTGCATAGTCAGTGAAACAAAGAAAACATCTTTCTGTTATTTTCTGCTTTTAGCCAAAATTTATCTGATGTCAGCAATGATAAACCCCATGTCACATCTTCTTCTGAATCCAACATGAATTTCTAATAGCTCCTTGTCAATGTACTGCTGAAACAGGATTTGAATTGTCTTCAGAAAATTTTTATTTGCATGTAACATTAATGATATTATTTGATGAATTCCACATTTTCTTTGATCACCTTTATTTGGAATGGGAACAAATATGGATCTCTTCCAATTGGTTGACCAAATTTCTTGGCAAGGATGAATAATTTTAGCACTGCATCAGTTTGTTGACAAATCTCAGTTTGTATTCCATCAATTCCGAGAGCCTTGTTCTTCTCCAATGCCTTCAGTGTTGCTTGGACATCTTTTTTCACTGCTATCAGTTCTTGATCATATGCTACCTCTTAAACTGGAGGAACAGCAGCCAATTCTTTTTGCTACACTAACTCTGAGTATTCCTTTCATGTATATATATATTTTTTTTTTTTTCTGCTCCATTGAATATGCATGTTGTTGTTGTTCTGTGCTTTTGAGTTGGATCCAACTGATAGAGACTACTGTCCTTGAAGTTAGCAGACCAATGTTTATCATACAGCACCACACATCCTATAGTTCATAGAACCCTTCAATATCTCAGCACGAGGCTTGACATTTTTCATTAATTGTTTCAGCTTGAGAAATGTTAAGTGTGTTTTTCCCCTTTGGTTTTCTAACTCTGAGTATTTGCACATTCCATTAAAATACTTTGTCTTCTTAAGCTGCCCTTTGAAATTATCTGTTCAGTTCATTTGCTTCATCATTTTCATGGATTCATACTTTATACATCCCCCATTCTGAATAATATGGTTGTCTATAGCTGCTTCTTCTCATTTTGAATTGTGCCCTATCAACAAATGAAGACTCAGATCCATCCATGTAATTAAGGTCTCTATATTTTGATAAGAGGCATCTTTTCCTAGTTGTATGTTGAGTTCCTTCCAACCTGAGTAGCATCTCTCCTAGCAATGTATCAGGAAATGTTCTGCAGTTGTTCAGAGGTTTTAAGTGGCAAATCTTTCAGTAGTT
>NW_006408528.1:23919517-23923543 GCF_000296735.1 Chrysochloris asiatica
TGTATGATGGTCTTGATGCCATCTCACAACTCCTCTGGTCTTAGGTTATTAATATTCAATGCACCAAATCTGTTCAGATGGGATATACTCAAGGTCATATTATGTTTCATGAGGACTTCTTTTAGTTTTCTTCAACTGAACTTGCATAGGAGAAATTAATGATTTGTTCCCCCATAAGTCCTTTCTCATGTTTTGTCTGACGATACTTTGCCTGATGATCTTCTCTGTCTTCTCTTTCCAAAGACGTAGTTGATTCTTCCATCTGGTGAGGTCCACATGCATAGTTACCATTGATGTTGTTGAAAAAAGATATTTGTAATGAATAGGTTATTGGTCTTGAAAATTATATCATGGGCTCTCCAGCATTGTTTCTATCACCAAGGCCTACTTTCCTACTACCAATTCTTTCTGTATATTTCTAACTTTTGTACTCCAATCACCTGTAATTATCAATGCATCTTAATCTCACGCTTGATCAATTTCAGACTGAAGAATTTGGTAGAATTCATCAATTTCTTCATCATTAGTTTCAATGTTTGATATACACATTTGAATAATAGTTGCATTAACTTGTCTTCCTTTTAACTGTATGGATATTAGCCTGTCAGAGACAACGTTGTACTTCAAAATAGATCTTAAGATGTTCATTTTGATGGTGAGTGTCAAGTCTTTTGTGAAGGAATTTGTCATTCCCAGCACAGTAAATCATATGATTTTCTGATTTAAAATAGTCAATATCAACCCATTTCAGTACACTCTATCAATCTTTATGTGTTCCATTTCATTGTGGGATAAGGTTCTTCAGATATTCTGTTTGAACAATTTCTTACTTTTGCAAGTTCTCCATTGAAATAGTAATAATATTTTGATGATATCCATTTGTGCATTTTTCATTTTTCAGTAAGTCATTCCTTTCTCATCTATCCCAGAAGTCTTTCTATCATAAAAACCAAGAAAAACAGATTTTATTTCTTGCCTTAGGGGACAAATTATACTGACTACCTAAAGCAAAAAGTCACTGAACAGTCTTAATTTTCAGATCATGATTCTGTAAACTAAGCATTATCAAGAGTTTTCTATAACCCACAACTTCTCCTTCATAGGTAAAAGCAAACCTAGCTACTATAAAATAATATTTTAGAGTAAACCTTAGATAGAGAAAACTTAGGATATGATATGAAGGGAGTAATTCCCTAAAAGAAAATGAAAGAGGAAACTTCTTCCTAAAAACAGGACAAGAAACAGTGAGGGTGGGGGTGGAGAAGAAGAAGAAAAGGAGCACAGAATAAAATTGGATATGGATACCCAGATTGTCTTCATTACTGGTATTTCAATTAATAATACTTACTTAATGTCTGTTGTGTTGTTGTTGTTTGTCATCAAGTCTGTTCTAACTCATAGAGATCCTGTATACGGTTTTCAAGGTTGTATATCTTTAGAGGAGCAGTAAGCCTCATTTTTCTCCAGTGAAACAGCTGGTGGGTTTGAACTGCTGACCTAACCAAGGGTAAGCCTTAGTTAGCAGTTCAAGGCTTACCCTTCAGCACCACCAGCTCTCTGTTGTTGTTGTTATTTTTAAGTGCTGTTGAGTCTGTTCTGACTCACAGCAACCCTGTATAAGGTTTCTGAGGAAAGGCTGGTGAGTTTGGATGGTTCAAACCAACCTCACAGTCGAGTGTTTATCCTACAGCCCCACACCATGATTCTAAGCACCAGTTATTTTAGGGCCTGGAGACGGAATCACTCATATGACTATGAATCAGAACCAATGCCACGGCACATACCAACAACAACAACAGGTACCTAATTGAATAAAAAGCCTCTGTCCTCACTGGCAAAATTCACAGGGGAAAGCTATTTTAAGAAAACCCTGGTGTGTTTGAGGAAAATCTTGTAGGACTATTTCTTACTTTCCATGTTGTAGCTTGAAAAATTGCAATCAAACTCAGAGAAGAACTATATCTAACATTCACAAGTAGAATACTAAATGGTGGAGAAAAGGTCTGAAGCAAAGAAAAGACTAAAATGTCATTTTGACCAGGAAAACAAATTGCAAAATATTGAGGACTTGTCAAGCATATCAAGATAACACTGGAAACTTGTCTCTCAACTCACACCAAATAGAGAAAATACAACTAGACAAAAGATACGCCAGTAGTTTGGGCTTTTTTTTAAAACATAGTTGACTCCTGGTGTGGTACTATAGGATAAAACACTGGGCTGCAAAATTTGTGGTTCAAACTCACCAGCCACTCCATGGAAACCCTGCACAGGGTCTCTGTGAGATTAAACCAACTATACAGCATTTAACAACAACAACAAATTTTTTATTAAATAATTTTTGACTTTTAATTGTGAATTAGGTGAAGGTCTGAAAGCAAATCAGCTTTCCATTCTACAATCCATATGGATTTTTTTTTTTTCATGCTATTGATTGCAATTTCTACTTCTTCCCCTATGTTTCCTGTTTATATTCCTTCTTATTTCCTAGTAATTAAGATCCCTTAATCCTTGGATTTTGTTGGCACAGTGGATCACGTGTAGTGCTACTAACCACAAGGTCAGCAGTTTGAATCCACCAGCTACTCCATGGGGGAAAGCTGAAACTTTCTGCTCAAGTAAAGATTTACAGCCTTGTAAACTCTATACAAGATAGTGTTGAGTTGGAACAGACCCAATAGCACACAACCACTACTACCAGGGGTCATTGGGTGGACACTGTGGCTCTGTAGGCTAATTACTGGGCAGCTAATCACAAGGTCAAAGATGTCAGCATGAGGACTAAGGTGTGCCTGACCCAAGCCATGGTATTTTCAATAATCTCATATGCATGTGAAAGCTGGACAGTGAATAAGGAAGACTGGAGGAGAATTGATGTTTTTGAGTTATGGTGTTGGAGGAGAATATTGAAAATGCCATGGGCTGCCATAGAACCAACAGAGCTATGTTGGGAGAAGTGCAGTCAGAGTGCTCCTTGGAGGCCAGGATGGCCAAACGTCGTCTCTCATACTTTGAACATATTGTCAGGAGGGACAAGTCACTGGAGAAGGATATCATGTTTGGTAAAGTAGAGGGTCAGAGAAAAAGAGGCAGACCCCCAATGAGATGGATTGGCAGAGTGGCAACATCAATGGACTCAAGCATGGCAACAGTAGTGAGGTTGTGCCAGGATTGGACAGTGTTATGTTCTGCTGTGCATAAAGTTACTATGAGTTGGTACCAACTCAATGGCACCTAACAACAACAACTACAAGGTCAGTAACGCAAGCCCACAAGATGAGGTTTTCTGCTTCTTTAAACATTTATAGCCTCTGAAACATTAAAAGAGGGTCACTATGAATAGGAACTGACTAAACAGCGTTTAACAACAATATCTTTGAGTAAATTCTGTCCTTGTAATCTCAAATGATGGTTTATTCTATTGAGTGTGTACCTCCTAGAGGTATTGTTCTCTTATAGATCTCTCTATTATTTGGTTGAACACTGTCAAATGAGTTCATTTCTAGGCCTGAAGAACAACTAAGGACTATGTTTGTAGAACTAGTGTTTACCAAACTTGTAAATAGCTATGAATGTAGCCTCCTTTTACTATTCATAACTGTTCTTGCCTATCTGCCTGTGTCCACTTGCAGATTATTGTTGTCATTTCTGATAATGTAGGATTGTCTATATAATGGTTTTTAGTTTTGTTGCCTGTAGGTCTTGTGCACCTCTTCTTCTTGTTGTTGTTAAGTGCCGTGGAATTGGTTCCAACTCAGTGACCCTGTATCTGAGGCTTTACATTTTTGCAGGAACAGAAAGCCTCATCTTTCTCGGACCTGGTGTTTCACAGCCCAGTGCTTATCTAATGGAGTCACCATGCTCCCTGTGTACTTCTTTTTTCTTTATTGACGTTGTATTTTCCTTTCACTCAAATTGTCACTGTGGGTTGGGTGTTGGGCTGCTAACCACAAGGTTGTTGTTGTTGTTGTTATGTGCCATCGAGTCGGTTCTGACCCATAGCAACCATGTATAGGGTTTCCGAGG
>NW_006408528.1:23923963-23925847 GCF_000296735.1 Chrysochloris asiatica
ATAAAGTTCCTCAAGTTATCAATGCTCTGAGGTGTTTTGCAAATTCTTCATTATTCTTTAACATTGAATAATATTCTATTATGTAGGTTATTCACTTATTCTTGATTGTACTTAGGTTACGTCCACCTCCTGGCATTGTAAACAATGCTGCAATGAACATGGGTATACATATATCCGTCCAGGTCCCAGCTCTTACTTTGTTAAGATATACACCTAGTAGTAGGATCACTGGATTAAATAGTATTTTAGTATTCTCCTTTTGAAAGAAATGCCATAACATTTTCCACAGTGGTTGCACCATTTTGTAGTCCCACCAGCAGTGCAGAGGAGTTCCAATCTCTCCACACCCTCAAGAGCATTAGTTTTCAGTCTTGTTGAACTTAGCTATATTATTGCTGGAGTGAGATGGTATCTCATTTTTTTTTTTTTTTTTTTAAGTATGATTTGCACTTCTCTAATGACTAAGTTGAACAGTTGAAACTCACCAGCCACTCCACAGGAGAAAGATGAAGCTGTTTACTCCCACAAAAAAAAATCATTGGCACTCAACAACAATAATGGGTAATGATTGTGAGCCATCGTGTCTTCATGTGTTTCTTGGCCACCTCAATGTCTTCTTTGGTAAAATGTCTCTTCATGTCCTTTGCCTATTTTTTATTGGATTTTTTTGTCTTTTTATTGTTGAGGAAGTGAAGTTTTCTATACATTTTTAAGATTAGTCTCTTGTCAGATATATTGTTTACCAAATACTTTTTTCCAATGGTAGCCTCACTTTTAACTCTTTTGGAAAAGTCATTAGATGCAAATATTTCATTATTATAAGGTCCCAGTTGTCTAGTATATCTTCTGCTGTTCATACATTTTGGGTTATATTTCTATTTCTGCCACAAATATTTGTTCTTGTTGTTAAGTGCTCTCGAGTTGGCTCCAACTCATAGGGGTTACAAGGAGTGATTGCTCATGGGTTTGAACCATAGACTTTTCAGTTAGCAGCCCACTGCTTCTCCTACAGTGGCACACCAGGAATCCATACCACAAAGTAGGACCTTTACATTTTCCCAGTTGTTTCTTTGATGATTTTGAAGTTTTAGTTTTTATATGTAGTTCTTTGATCCATGTTCAGTTAGCTTTTGTTTATGGGATGAGATATGGATCTTGTTTCATATTTCTGCAAATACATATACAGTTTTTCCAGCACTATTTGTTAAAGAAACTGTGCTTTCCATGTTTAATGGTTTTCTGCTGTTTCTCGAAGACCAGCTGTCCATTGATAGATGGATTTACTTCTGGGTTCACAATTCTGTCCATTGATCTATTTAACTGTCATTGTACCAGTATTAGACTGTATTGATGATTGTCATTGTATACTAGGTTTTGAATTTAGGAAGTATGAGACCTATTGTGGTCTTCTCCAGTTGTTGTTACATGCCATTGAGTAGGTTCTGATGTATAGCAACCCTATATAGGGTTCCCAAGGCTGTAAATCATCATAGGAGAAGAAAGCCTCATCTTTCTCCTACCTAAAAGCTGGCGTTTTGGTGTGGAGCTTAGGATAAGCACTATACCATAAATCACAAGGTCAGTGGTTCAAACCTACTAGCTGCTCCTCAGAAACCTTATAAAGGGTTGCTATGGTTCACAATCAACTCAACAGCACTAAACAACAACAAGTCTTCATGGGTGCAGAAAACCTCATCTTTATCCCTAAGAATGCCTGATGAGTTCAAAATATCTGCCTTGTAATAGCAGTCCAGTGCTTATCTTGCAGAGCCATCATACTCCTCATCTTCAGTAATTCTTTGCTTATCCACTATGCCACCAGGGCTTATATATATATAAGTATATAATATATATTGTTGTTGTTAAGTGCCGTCGAGTCAGTTC
>NW_006408528.1:23926222-23936658 GCF_000296735.1 Chrysochloris asiatica
TATATATATAATCTTTATTAGGTTCTTTTATTACAAATCTTTGTTGGAGAGATAGATTTTGTTGCTCTTTACTGTGTGGTCACTTGCCTGTACCCCCTTGTCCTGCTTATTTATTTGATTTGATGTTGCATTCTGTCTGAGACATATCCGGAGTTGTATTTATTTATTGAGTTTGTATTGTTTTGTTATACTCAAATCTTTGGTTTTGCTTTGTTTTGATCTATCCAAGTTCCTGGATTCTATTTTGGCAGCCTGAGGCATTCTCTCCTTTCTCCAGGTGGGTGGGATTGTGTATTCAGGTCTCTGCTTACCTCTCATGAAAAGCAGCTGCAGGCAAGAAGAGCAGATATTGTCCACTGTCTGTCATTAATCCAGTCCTGTAGGAGCAAGTGGTGACATGTGCCCATTAGGTAGGCGAGGAGATGATGGTGGTGGTTGGGTGCCATGGTTCCAATGCATGGTTCCAAACCCTGTATAGGGTTTCTGAGGTTGTAAATCTTTACAGGAGCAGAAAGTGTCATCTTTCTCCTCTGGAGCAGTAGAATCGAACTACTGACCTTGCAGTTAGTAGCTCAGTCATAATCCACTACACTACCAGAGATCCTGAGACCTGTAGATGGTAAATGTGATAAGTATACCTGATATATGGGGTAATAATTCCTTCCTCTCATAAGACTGGACAGTAAAAAAAAAAGAATATAAAGGAGGAGAAATGGAGGAAACATGTAAAAATAAAAGAAGTAGAGGATGTAGGAAAAAGTAAACCAAAAAGAAGAAACCGTAGATCAGACTAAAGGAGAAAAATGAAAGCAAAATGTAACAAACAAACAAAAAACCAAAGCAGAAAAATGCAAAACAGAAAGGCATTGCTGCCAGTTTCCTGTTGCCCAATCTGCAGGAGCTCCTTCCCGCATGTGGGGCAGAAGCCTGACTCACAGTCTGTGATTGCGAACACCTCTGATAGCAGCAACTGGTACAAAGCCTGTTTCCTGACAAGGAAGTTTTGTCAGCCACACAGATTTGTGAAGAGGTTCAGGAAGTGGCCACAAGTAGCAAGAGGTAGTCCAGTCCTACTGGTCATGTGTGGGGTAAATTGAGGTTGTTCTAACTACCGAATTGTTAGGGCCTTTGGAAAGACTCCCTCCTAATCAATGGAAAGGTATGATAGTGAAATCAGGGAGGGGAAAAAGAAAGCAGTTTTCTGATCCTACTTCTGGGGGAGGGGGAAAGAGGGGAGTCAGGTACATTTTTGGGAGGACAGACTAAATTACCCATTTCCTTCCCAGATTCAATCAGATGTGGGGTGGGGTGGCCAAAGTCCATTCATTATCGCTATCCACCACTCTACTGACCTTTCCTATCCACATGGCTCCTCAAGGGAAATGACAGGTCTCTCTCCTAGTGAGTTGTTTCACTGGTTCCCTCCAGTTCTGTGTAATGCTTGAATTTATTTACTGCTCTTGTATCTATTACTCCTTTGCTGCGTTTTCCTCTCCTCAAGTTCTGCTCACCTGTTTCACTCAGAATTTGGTCACACTGAGCCTTTGTTCTAAAAGGAATTCCTTGAAATACACAGACTGACACTTTGAGCCCATTCAAACTCGACCAAATTCATTGCCATCAAGTGGTTTTCAACTCATAGTGACCCTGTACAACAGATGACAGCTGTCACTTAGGGTTTCCAAGGCTGTAAGTCTTTATTGAAACAGATTGTCATGTATTTCTCTCATGGAATAGCCAGTGGATTTGAACCACTAACCTTTCAGTAAGCTGTCAAGTACTTTACTGCACCACTCAGCTCTTTCTTTGAAGCCACATGTTCCATAAATGTGTGAATCTGAAATTAATGTCTCAAAATAAAGCAGGAACAGAAAACACAAATTCCTCCTACAGTCCTAAGTGGAATAGATGTGGGCAAGTGAGCACTCGGTGTGAAGGGAATCACTGTGAAGTTTTGAATCCTATATTCATAAATATAGAGAGTAGAAACCATAAGCAAAGGTATTACCATGAAAAATGGTCCCAAAAATGTATGCCCATGAAAAATGGTCCCAAACTAAAAAATCTTATTGATCAAATGCAAAGTGGTCACATAAGAGATGTCCATAATTTAGGGTACATGAAATTCAAATGGAAAACAATTCATTCTGAAAAAGTCATTGTCCAATACTATAAAGCATCGAAAGAAAACATAATGCTAAGAGCATTTGTAAGTGAAAAAAAATAGAAGAAATAGAAATTAAAGCAATTTGAAAGGTATTAAAATATGTTAATTTAAAAAGTTCAAGTGGACAAAGGAAACGAAATATTATGGAAAAAGCATCTGCATTTGCAGATTATACTAAACATTTTTAAAGACAAATGACGCTAATTCTTCTCAAATTTTCCAGAAAGCTATAGTAGGGGAAATACTACATAACTTGATTTTATAGGACCGGAATAACTTTGAACCCAAAACTTGGTAAGGTCATCATGAATAGGAGTTTTGATCAGAATTATGATCAGAAATATAAAAATCCTAAACAAACAGAAAAATTATCAAATTAAATTCAACCATATGAAAAAGTAAAGATACATCATAATTGAGTGGATATATTCTGGGGACGCAATATGATTCAAAATCAATCCATGTAATTCAACATTGAGAGGTTTGTGTTAGCTTCCCCTATTTGCTCCTCTATAACCATTTTTAACACATCTACATCCTGACCTCTGCTCTGGCATACTGATAAACTTCTGTTGCTTTTTGGTCGGGTCTCTCTAATAAGAAACACTGACAAGAGATAATAGAGGAGAGTGATATCTGGACACTTATTCATGATGTTTTCTCATTATGTTGCCCATTTGACATTCTTTAATTCAAAATCACAGCATCTGTTGGGCAACCTTCCCCTACAGCTATTTCACTAGATTCAGGTAACCCTTACATTATCTTTGGGCTTCCTTGCAATAAAGGTTACCTGTAGTAATTAGGTCTGGATAGTTACACCAACTTTTAGTAATTTTTCTTAAACCTGTCTACACCTTGGAGTGCACCATTTCATTTCTTATGGGCACATACTAATGAAAGGATTAGGAAGACAATCTGATGATTTATTTTAATAAGTGTAAAAAAAGGCTTTTGAAATAATTTTAGATCTATTCCTGCTGTAAACACTCATCAAACTAGAAATATAATGAAACAGTAATCTAATAAAGGGTGACAATAAAAATGTATAGCACACAAAGATGAAGTATTGTAATGATTTCTTTAAGATCAGTAATAAGACAAGGATTTCCACTAACACCACTTCCATTCATCTCAGTAATAGGGGTCTTAATCAGTGCATTGCAAAGAGAAAAATAAATGCAGTATTTTCAAAATATCAAAATTTTAGTTCTCATTTATTCAGAGATAATAGGATTATGTAAGTAAGTGGAAAACCCTAAATCAATATATATAATTACATTCACCAAGATGGTTAACATCATTTGCAATGCCAAAAACATTTGGATTTTATACCAACAACAAAAAAAACAGAAAATAAAAGTTTCTAAATAAATCAGTTAAAATAGTATTGTAAATATCGAATACTAGTAATAAATCTAACAAAGGTGCCGCAAGAAACCTATGCAATTACAATTTATTACTGAGTGATATTAAAAATGTCCTAAACAAAGAGAGCATTATACCACGTTCATGGGTTATTACAGATGAAATAATAAAGAGATCCTGTCTCCCTAAAATGATCATAATTTCAGAATTGTGTTAGTGTTTCTACACATGAAAACTGAAAAAAAGATTCTAAAATTTATATCAAAAGGCAAAAAAAATCAAGAACATCTGGCATTATTAAAGGAGAAAAAGCAAGACCATCTACAAACCTATTACAACAGTATAATAATTGAGAAAACATATTTTTGGCACATGAAAAATAAACAGTCTATGATAGTTCAGAAATATGTTCAGACATATATGGAACTACAATGTTTAAGAATATATTACTATAAAATAATGAGAAAAAGATGGTCTTTTTTACAAAGAAATGATCAAGCAGTTGAATATTCATCTATAAAATAATATACTGCAGTAGGATAGGCCCTTAATCCAATATGACTGATGTCTTTATAAAACAGAGGAAAAGAAACACAGAAACAGGTAAAATGGCCACGTGAAGATGGAGACAGACTTTGGAGTTGTGTTCATGAAATAGAAGGAATGCCTAGAAGTAACAGAAGATGAAAAAAACAAGAAAGGTTCTTCCCCTAATGCTTTTGGAGTATGTACCCTTCCCAAGGGATCCTGGTGTGGCACTGTTGGGTAAGCACTGAACTGCTAACCTCAAGGTTCAAACCCACGAACCACTCCTTGGAAAGTCTAAACAAGGTTACTATGAGTAGGAACAAACTTCAGGGCACTAACAACACCAACATGGTCCTGCCTAAGGAAACATGGTGGTGCAGAGGTTAAGTGCTCAGCTGTTAACCATAAGGTCAGTGATTTGAACCCACCAGCCACTCTGTGGTAAGCAGATATGACAGTCTGTTTCCATAAAGACTGCAGCCTTGGAACCCTAGTCTGCCCTCTAAGGTTACCAGTTACTTGATGGCCTTTTGGTTAGGGTTAGTTTATGGTCCTACAGTACCTTGAATTCAGACTTCTGTTATTGTAAGCCACCTGTTGCTGTTGTTGTTTTTAAGTGACATCAAATTGGTTCTGACTCATAGCAACCTTGTAAAGGATTTCCAAGGAGCAGATGGTGAGTTTGAACTGCTGACCTTGTGGTTCATAGTCCAGTGCTGAAAGTACAGTGCCACCCCAGTCACCTATTTAATGGCAATTTGTTGTGGCAACCTGAGAAAACACATGTAATTCTCTAGCTTCAATCCCTCAAACATTGTAACCTATGCAAAACAAAACAAAAGCATGTAGCCATAGATGTCCTTTGGCACTTTGCTCTTTTAATAGTACAGAATAAGATGCATCACATTTATGAAGACTCCTATTGAAGTTTAGATCTGAAGCCAAGTCCGTCAATGCTGGCATTTTCATTTTACTTAGAAAACAGAGGCATACGAGTACTAGTGTGGCACTGTAGGATAAGCATGGACTGCTAACAGCAAAGTCGATGGTTCAAACCCATCTAATTACTCCTCTATTCTATATAGGGTCACTATGAGTCAGAACCAACTTGACACCACTTAATGACAACCACAAAGAAGTTTTAGTAACCCTGTGTTTGATATTTTGATGCTCTGCATTCTGGGCCTAGAAAAAATTCTCTTTTCTATTCCACACCAATCAGTTTTTCAGGCTAGTTCTGAAGCATTGGGAGCACATGACGCTGTAAGATAAATACTGGACTGTGAACCACAAGGGCAGTGGTTTAAGCTCACCAGTTGCATAGCAAGAGAAAGATTAGGTGTTCTGTGTCCTCAAAGATTGACAGCCTTGGAAACCCTATACAGGGTGGCTATGAGGCAGAACCAACAGAATGGTATTTAATAACAGCAACAACTGAAGCATTATGCTCATAAAAGAAATCCTGGCAGAGTGACTGCTAAGTGCCCAGCTCCTAACCAAAGGTTTTATGGTTTGAACACATTCAGTGACTCTACAGGCAAGTTATTGGCAATCTGCTTTCATAAAAATTACTGCCTACAAATCCCTATTGTTGGTGTTGTTTAGTGCTGTAGAGTCAGTTCTGACTCACAGTGACCCAGTATAAAGTTTCTGAGGAATGACGAGTGAATTTGAACCATCAACTTTGTGGTTTAAACTGATGTTGCGGTCCTGCACTTATCCTACAGCACCACATCAGTACTCCACAAAAACCTGTAGGACTTCTGTATTCTGTGACATGGGGTTCTAATGAGTAAAAACTGGACTTAATTAAGCACAACAATACCATGTTCATTTAATTGTTGATAAGCTGTGATAAGATGCTAATCCCATGTGAGTAGTAAATAATAGAAAAAATACTGTGATTCATTGAAAACTTGAAAAATATATAACAAATTATTCTGATATATTTATTGCCCAATTCAGTATGAAACACAAAAAATTAAAGCTGTATAAACTATGAAGGATGATTTTCACAAGACAAGATTTTTATTATAAGTGGATAGAAAGCTTGATTCTGGGAAGAGTGAATTGAAGTGCATGTCCCCAAATTTCTTCCCTATTCAAATTAGCTACTGCTTCACAAGTTCCCTCCAAAATAAATATTATTTTAGGCAATACTATCCCACATTAGTCCTTTTTGGATTGTGCTGTAAAACTCTTGCCAGCACAATATTTAAGGGTGAGTGAACCTGTTGGCAAGAATGGATGGGAGCAGAAGAATAGTCACATCATACCCAGGGTGTAAATACTTGTATGTTTGAAGCTGTCTTCTGAGATCAAAGCAAGACAAACAAGATTCCCCCTCTTATATTACAAATGGAAGTCCTGGTGTGGCACTGTAGGATCAGCACTGGATTGCAAGGTTGGTGTGAACTACAAGTTCGGCGGTTCAAACTCACCAGCTGCTCCTTGGAAACCCCATACAGGGTCACTAAGAGTTAGAATCAACTGAGCAGCACTTAGCAACAACAAACATGTTATAAATACACCACTGATCAAAAAACAATTTGGGTTCCTGTTTCCTTTCTTCATTGATGAGCCTCCTTACTTTACAAGACTATATTCAATTCTCTGGTGAAAGATAAAAGGGGAGGGGAGAAGGAACTACCCAAGGTTATACAATTTCCTTCAGATACCTTCTTGAATGAAGTTGAAGTAGAAAATATTATACTGTTCCTAGACTATAAGAAGTCTTAGATGGTCTAGGGAGGTGACTGAAAGGTCTTACAGTTTTAAGTTATATTTTCTTTTTCTACTAATTAGTTTTAACATTTCTTCATACATTTGTTACTCATTCATGTATCTTACTTGTTGAAGTTCAGGATACTTGCTGAATTTTCATTTGGGCAATCTCTCTTTTCCTATTGGCTATGAAGATCTATTTGCATACTTTGCTCTATGTTGTTGTTGTTGTTAAGTGCCATCGAGTAGGTTCTGACTCATAATGAACCTATAAAGGGTTTCAAAGGAGCAGCTGGTAGGTTTGAACTGCCAAATTTGTGGTTCGCAGTCTAGCGCTGATCCCACAGCCCCACATCAGGCGTTTGTACTTGTGGCTTGCCTTTTTCTTCTGTTAACAGTGTTTTTTGGAAGCAGTGATGATTCATTTTTAATATAGTTCAGTTTTCAGAAGTCTTGTTGGCTTGCCTTTTTATTTCCTGTTTACTAAACATTTCTTTATCCCAAAACTGTTAAATAGTACTTTAAAAATTGATTTCTCTAAAACATATTGTTTGGGATGAACTTTTAATCTGGGGCCCATTTATACATGGTGTACATCTATAAAAGAATAAACTGGAACTCTCAGAGTGTTACATACCCAGTTTTGCTGCCTTTTTCACAGTGGTTACATATTTTATAAATATAAAATAGTACTTTAACTTCTAATGAGATCATTATATAGAATTACATAGATTTGTGGAAAAAAACTAGCTCTGGGCCTTAATTTCCTCATCTGTAAAATAAACTCTAAAGTGCAGATGATGGTGATGATGGGTGGAGGAGGCCAGAGTGACAAGAAACTGGATAAAAGTTGGCTATAAACCGTGATTGCTTCTATCTTTAATCACTATGTCTATGTCTTTGCCCTATTTCCAGAATCATGTTGTAGGATTTTCATGAACTCACACCCTACACTGAGAAGAAAAGAGCAGTTTGAATGTGAAAGTTATTGTTATTGTTAGCTGCCATCAAGTCAGTACCGACTCATAGCGACCCTATGCACAACAGAACAAAACACTGCCTGATCCTCAGTCAACCTCACTATTGTTGCCACACTTGAGTCCATTGATGCTGCCACTTTGCCAATCCATCTCTCTGGGGGTCTTCCTCTTTTTCTCTTACCCTCCACCTTACCAAACATGATATCCTTCTCCAGTGACTGGTCCCTCCTGACAATATGTCAGAAGTATGAGACACGAAGTTTGGCCATCCTGGCTTCCAAGGAGTACTCTGGCTGCACTTCTTCCAACACAGATCTGTTGGTTCTTTTGGCAGCCCATGACACTTTCAATATTCTCCTCCAACACCATAATTCAAAAGTATCAATTCTTCTATGGTCTTCCTTATTCACTATCCAGCTTTAGATATAATGAAAGCTTACTAATCAGCTTTTGGGGGTTGCTATGAGTCTGAACCAACTTAACAGCATTTAACAACAAAAACAATATTCACTAACTATATCAACAACACAAAGAAAACAAAAGCCTTCACAACTGGACCAATTAACAACATGATGATAAACAGACAAAATATTGAAGTTGTCAAAAATTTCATTTTGCTTGCATCTACAATTAAATCTCATGGAAGGGGCAGTCAAGAAATCAAAGGAAATTATACTGGGCAATGTGCAGCAAAAAAAAAAAATAATAATAAAAAAATCCTCTTTAAAATGTTAAAGAGTAGAGATGTCTTTTTAAGGACTAAAGCATGCCTGACCCAATCCTGGTGTGGTGCTGCAGGTTAATGCGCTGGACTGCAAGCTCATCAGCAGCTCCTTCGTAACCTCTATACAGGGTAACCATGGGTCAGAATGACTGGATGGCATTTAACAACAACAATCCATATGAAAGCTGGGCAATGAATAAGGAAGGCCAGAAGTGATGCTTTTATATGATGGTACTGGAGTAGAAATAGTCAAAATACATGGACTTATTGCCAGAAGAAGAAGAAACTATTTTTGGAAGTTCAGCCAGAATGCTTTTTAGAAGCAAGGATGACAAAACACAGTCTCCTACACTTAGGACATGTTATCAGGAGGGACCACACCCTGGAGAAGGACATCATACTTAGTAAAGCAATAGTTATTGTTGTTGTTAAGTGTTGTTGAGTCAGTTCCAACTCACAGGAACCCTATACAGGGTTTCCAAGGAGTAGGGACTGAGCTTGAACTGCTGACCTTGGGGTTCAAAATGACCTTGCAGACCAGCACATTAAACCACAGCTCCACACTAAGACTCCTGGTAAAGTAGAGGGCCAGTAAACAAGAGAAGGATGCTCAATGTGCTGGACTGACCTGATGGCATCCACAATGGTCTCAAAGAACAAAATAGTAATTGTGAGGATGGCTCAGGACCTGGCAGTGTGTTTTTCTGTTGTTCATAGGTTTACAATGAGTCACAACTCATTTGACGGCACCTTAAAACAAATATAGTTGTAATACTATTCCAAGATGTTGCATTCTATAGTTTACATGAAAACTTTGAATGAAACCAAAGCTTTTAAAGGGTATAAAGGCAATTCCCCATTTTCTATGTACGAAGGATATACAAATATTCATAGAGAATTTTAAATACTGTAATATTTCTGTAAAGCTTTCCTTTCCAAAATTCATAATTAATTTTAGATTTAATCATTCTTGGAAATGTTCTCATTTAACTTTACCCAGGGCACATTCTAGAGTAAATAGATACTTGTTTATGTATTTTTATAAAAATGAATGTGCTTCATGTACTGGTACTTTTATCACACACAAATAACTACAACAAATAAAGCAATGTAGTGGGGGTAGGGAAACCATATCATATTTGAATCTCAAAGGATACAAAATGTCCTGGGAAGCATTCCATGCATTTGCCCTGGGAAAGGTACTGTAATTTGAAATACTATCTCAAAACCCAACATTTTCATAGTGCATGGGTTGTGCATTTTTGCTTTTTTTTTTTTCTAAATGAAGAAATGAAAAGGCAAGATTTTTTTATTTCTCTTTTAAAGAGCACAAAATTAAAATATGCCTTTTAGTAGAATAACGATTTATAGGCCCACATACAAGAAAGCCATTGGGGCTTTAAAAACAATATGTTGAAAACCTAATCAGCTAAGACAAAGGTGCACTTGTGCCTTTAAATGTCTCAAGGAAGAGAGAGCTGTTTAATATGCAGTGCGTCTTCAAAGGGAAAAACAAGTCAGATCGGAACTTAGTAAAATAGATTTTGGGGGGTATTTACTCCTCAGAGTCCTCGTGGGGTGCTGTAGAACAAACACTGGACTGCTAAACCCAATGTAAGCAGTTTAAACCCACAAACCACTCCTCAGAAACCTTAGATAGGGTCACTATAAATTGGGCTGCTAATCTCAAGGTCAGAAGTTCGAAACTACCAGCAGTTCCATGGGAGAAAGATGAGGCTTTCTGCTCTGGCAAAGATTTACAGCCTTGGAAACCTTATGCAGGGTCGCTATGGGTCAGAATGGACTCGACAGCACTTAATAGCAACAATGAGTCAGAAGTGACTCGATGGCATATAACAATAGCAATAACAAAATAGCCATGCATGAAGGACCAACAAAAACTTAATGTTTTTCCTATATACAAAAAATATTTTAAAATTTTAAT
>NW_006408528.1:23938742-23940865 GCF_000296735.1 Chrysochloris asiatica
CCTAGAAGAATTGACACCTTTGAATTATGGTGTTGGAGGAGAATACTGAAAGTGCCATGGGTTGCCAAAAGAACCAATAGATCTGTTTTGGAAGAAGTGCAGCCAGAGTGCTCCTTAGAGGCCAAGATGGCCAAACTTCGTCTCTCATACTTTGGACATATTGTCCGGAGGGAACAGTTGCTGGAGAAGGATGTAATGCTGGGTAAGGTGGAGGGTCAGAGAAAGAGAGGAAGACCCCTAATGAGATGGATTGGCCAGGTGGCATCATTGATGGACTCAAGTGTGGCCGTGGTAATGAGGTTGGCCCAGGATCGGACATTTTTTCGTCTGCTGTGCATGGGGTCACTATGAGTCAGTTCCGACTCGATGGCACCTGACAACAACAACAACAAGTTACTTACTCTGGTAGCATAGTGATTACGAATTGGGCTGCAAATCTCAAGGACAGCAGTTCGAAACTACCAGCTGTTCTGTGGGAGAAAGATAAGACTTTCTGCTCCCATAAAGATTTATAGCCTCGGAAACCCTGTATAGAGTCACTATTAGTTGGAACTGACTCCACGGCACATGACAACAATAAGTTACTTGCTGGAGTCCTGGTGTGGTGCTGTGGGCTAATGCGTCAGACTACAAATCATTTAAACTACATGGTTGGTGGTTCAAGCTCACCAGCTGCTCCTTGGAAACCTTATATAAGGTCACTATGGGTCGGACCGACTCGACAGCACTTTAACAACAACAAAAAGTTACTTGCTATGAACTCCTGGTGTGGCACTGTTGGATCAGTACTAGATTGTGAAGCACAAGGCCTGCTGTCCAAATACACCATCTGCTCCTTGGAAATTCTATACAGGGTCCCTGTGAGTCAGAACCAACTCAGTGGTACTTAAAAACAACAATAGTTCCTTGCTATGAAACAATTAATTACTTTTTCTCCAATTTAGAGATAAGATCTGATGATGTAGTAGACCCTGAGTGGTACTGAAGAGCATGCGATACAGGAATACAAAGAAGATCAGAGGAATGGATCAGAAGAGTTAAAATCACTGAAAAGTGAGAATTGAGGAAAGAGATGAATATGATCATTAATAGGTCTCCTGCTACAAAGATAACGCCAACACCTACTAAAAGTCAGGGAGATAACAGGAAAAAATACATTGTCTAAGGAAATACCAAAATAAACCAGTTCCATGAGATCCAGAAAAATATATTGCATATCTACCATGTGCAAACCATTAGACCTGTGTGATGCTGTAGAATAAGCTTTGGACTGCTAACCACAAGGTTTGAAAGATCAATCATTTTATTCATTGCAAATACAATTTTAAAATAACATCAAAGATGACTAAACACAAGGGCTTCACCAGATGAAATACACAGAAATCAAACTGATTACATCTATGGGGAGAGGCGGAGTCCTGGTGTGGCGCTGTGGGTTAATGCAGTGAACTACAAAGTCAGTTTGAACCACAAGATAGGCAGTTCAGGCTCACCAGCCGCAGCTTGGAAACCCTATACAGAGTCGCTATCGGTCAGAACTGACTCAATGACACTTAACAACAGCAACAACAAAAACGGCGAAAGACAACAGAATAACTCCTGAGCAGATAATCTAAGAAATTGTATTATATGAAAAATGTTGCATCAAGATTGGAAAAGACAGCATATTGTTAGCCAAAACAAGACCAGGGACAAACTATGAAACAGACCACTAGTTGTTCATGTGCAAGTTCAGG
Organism: Chrysochloris asiatica; assembly: GCF_000296735.1. Classification (NCBI taxonomy): domain Eukaryota; kingdom Metazoa; phylum Chordata; class Mammalia; order Afrosoricida; family Chrysochloridae; genus Chrysochloris; species Chrysochloris asiatica. The sequence continues at coordinate 23,940,479 of NW_006408528.1, forward strand.
CTAAAGCTAGAGAAAATTAAAACAAGTCTAAAAGACAAAATTTGACTTTAAATATATTGCACCTAAATTTAGAAATTATCTCAAGAACAGAATTAGACACTAATGCCTGAAGACTTGAAGAGTTGTGGGATGACATGAAGAATATCATACAGAAAGAAAGGAAAAGGTCCTGAAGAAGAAGAGAAACAAGGAAAAGACCAAAATGCATCTCAAAAGAAACTCTAAAACTTGCTCTCCAACCTAGATATTCTAAAGTAAATGGAAGGCATGAGAAGGTAAAAGAGCTGGACAGAAAATTGCAAAGGGCAGCTCATGAAAAACAAAACAAAAAAAATTAATGAAACATACAAAGACCTGAAGTTAGAAAACCAAAAGGGAAGAACATGC
>NW_006408528.1:23940965-23943143 GCF_000296735.1 Chrysochloris asiatica
AAGAAGCAGTTGTTCGAACAGAACATGGGAACACTGAAAGTTTTAAAATTGGGAAAGGTGTGAGACAGGGTTGTATTCTTTCACCATACTTGTTCAACCTAGATATTCTAAAGTAAATGGAAGGCATGAGAAGGTAAAAGAGCTGGACAGAAAATTTCAAAGGGCAGCTCATGAAAAACAAAACAAAAAAAATTAATGAAACATACAAAGACCTGAAGTTAGAAAACCAAAAGGAAAGAACATGCTTAGTGTTTCTCAAACTGAAAGAACTGAAGGAAAAATTCAAGCCTCTACTTGTAAATTTTGAAGGATTCTATGTGCAAAGTATTAAATGATGTAGGAAGCACTCAATGAAGATGGCAGGAATAAACAAAATCACTGTACCCAAAATAAATGGTCAATATTCAACCATTTCAAGACATAGCATATGATCTAGAGCCAATGATACTGAAGGAAGAAGTTTAATATGTACTGAAGGCATTGGCAAAAAACAAGGCTCTGGGCTTTGATGGAATACAAATGGAAAATTTTCAACCAACTCATGTAGGACTGGAGCCACTCACTTATCTATGCCAAGAAATTTGGAAGACAGTTTCCTGGTCAATTGATTGGAAGAGATCTATATCTGTGCCCATTTCAAAGAGAAGTGACCCAATAGATTATAGATATCATCATACTATATCATTAATTTCACCTGACAGTAACATGTTGCTGAAGATAATTTTTAAATGACTGCAACAACACATTTCCATGGAACTTTCAGAGTTCAAGCCATTTCAAACGAGGACCTAGAATATGGGATATCATTGCTGATATTAGATGGATCTTGGCTGAAATCAGAAAACACTAGAAAGATATGTTTATCTGTGGTTTATTGAGTGTGCAAAAGGTTTAGACTGTGTGGATCAAGACAAACTACGGATAACATTATGTACAATGGGTATTCCAAACACTTAATTGTGTTCATTCATGTCCATGAATTCCAAACACTTAATTGTGTTCAAGGGGCAGCCATCAAAACAGAACAAAACAAGAGAACACTGAATGGTTTAAAATCAGGGTGTGTGCCAGTATTCTTTTATCATATTTATTCAGTCAAGATGGGCAAACTTCATCTCTCGTAGTTTGGACAGATTGTCAGAAAGGACCAGTCGCTGGAGAAAGATATCATGCTTGGGAAGATAGAGGGTCAGAGAAAAAGAGGAAGACCCAATGAGATGGATTGGCCAAGTGGTAGCATCGATGGACTCAAGCATGGCCACAGTAGTAAGGTTGGCCCAGGATTGGGCAGTGTTTTGTTCTGCTGTGCATAAAGTCACTATGAGTTAGTACTGACTCAATGGCACCTAACAACAACAACATGCTGAGCAAATAATCCAGGAAATTGGATTATATGAAAATGTTGCATCAAGATTGGAAGAAGACTCATTAACAACCTGCAACATACAGATGATGCAACCTGGCTTGCTGAAAGCAACGAGGCCTTAAAATACTTACCGATGACAATCAAAGACCACAGTATTTATTATGGGCATGTGAAAGTTGGACAATGAATAAGGAAGACTTTATTCAAGTTATGATGGTGGAGAAGAATACCAAAAGTACCATGGACTGCTAGAGGTTAAAGAAATCTGTGTTGGAAGAAATACAGCCACAGTTCTCCTTAGAAGGCAGGATGGCAAGACTTCATCTCTCATACGTCGCACATGTTATCAGAAGGGATCCTTCCTGAGAGGAGGACATCATGCTTTGTTAAGTAGAGGGTCAGTGAAAAAGAGGCAGACTCCCAGTGAGATGGATTGACACAGTGACAGCAATGATGGGCTCAAGCATAACAATGATTGGTAGGATGGCCTAGGTCAGGCAGAGTTCATTCTGTTGTGCATAGGGTTGCTATGAGCTGGAACCAACTTTACAGCACATAACAGCAACAACATATAGAGTATATATATTGTTGTTAAGTGCCATTGTTGGTAAATGCCATTGAGTTGGTTCCAATTCATAGCGACCGTGTATAGTTTCCCAGGAGTAGTTGGTGAACAAGATTGAACTCCCAACCTTGCGGTTGAAACCAACTTTACAGTCCAGCACATTAACCTACACTGCCACACCAGGACTCTCTCTTCTCTCTCTTTTTATATATCTATAGCTATAGCTAAGATATCTATATCGATATAG
>NW_006408528.1:23944275-23945400 GCF_000296735.1 Chrysochloris asiatica
TTGAATAAAAATTGTTATCTTTTAATAAAATCCGAATAATAATATAACAATTATGAAAATAGAATTACTTCCTACATGAAATAATATGATATTTTGCTTAGAAAATTGTCATTTCAGTGTACCCTTACTATAAAACAAAAATTTTAAGCCCAAAGAAAATGAAAAAAGAGAGACTAGAATTTCCTATTAACTTGCCTTTAGCCTTGCTAAGTACCATGTATCATCAACAGAATGTTCACCTTTATAAGGGAGACAAGGAAGAAAAGAAGTAAACTTAGAGATAACTTATGGAAAACTCATTGCAATCAAGTCCATTCTGACTCATAAAACTCACTCACTGCAGTCAAGTCGATTCCAATTCATGCAGACCACTATAGAGTTTCTGAGGCTGTAAATCTTTATGGAGCAGAAAGCTTCATCTTTCTATTGTGGAATGGCTAGTGGGTTTGAACTGCTGACCTTTCAGTTCAGTATTTAGCCTACAGTGAAACCAGATCTCCTTGGTTTTTGAACAAGAACATAAGGCAACTCATACAATAATAGCATCGGATTCCATGCTTTGGATATAAATCTTTATCTTTACTAGTTACTAGTGTTTGTGACAAGTTAAATATCTTCATAAGCCTCAATTCCCAATCTGTAAATTTGCAATAGAAACCCTGTTTTGCCTTTTTAAACATCAGCAATGACATTTCAGTGGTACTTAGTAAATGCTAGCTTTCAAATGGTGACACACTGACAACTGAAAATTAGCTCTAAAAAAAAAGGACTGTCAAAATGTTGGAACTTGGTGTTACACTGTAGGATCAGCACTAGAACACAAGATCAGTTTGAACCACAAGGTTGGCAGTTCAAACTCACCAGCCATTCCTCAGAAATCTTTCACAGTGTTACTAGGAGTTGGAATCGATTTGAGGGCACTTAACTTAAGGAGTTGGAACAAGATTAACCTATAGTTAATTGATATGGGGCATATAACTGAGTCTATTTGAGAAGATCTGATGGAAGCAAAGGGAAGAGAGATCAGACCAAAATGATAATTAATCTTCACTAGTTACTTACTCTGATAAGCATTAAACACTAAAGACCGAAGACCAGAAGAGTTGTGGGATGACATCAAGAACA
>NW_006408528.1:23948050-23984220 GCF_000296735.1 Chrysochloris asiatica
TGTACAGGGTCACTATGGGTCGGAATGAACTTGATGCCACTAGACAACAACAACAATATGCCATCTATATTTTTTAATTATTCAATTATATGAAATTTAATAGTAAAAATATAGAAGTCTACATCATAAGAAATACATGTGGCTGTGTCACTAGCATTACCTCACTCTAGGATCAGTAAAATAAGTTCTAGTTGCACCGTGGTTAAATGTTTGGCTGGTAACCCAAAGGTCAGTGGTTCCAACTCACTAGTCACTCCTTTGGAGAAAGATGTTGATGTTGTAGTCTGCTGCAGTAAGTACTATATCCTTAGAAACCCTATGGGACAGTTCTATGCTCTATTATATGGGTGTGCTATGAGTATGAATCGATTCAACAGGAACAGTTTTAGGATCAGTAAACTTATTTTTTGAAGAACAATACGGAGTCATTATCACCTCTTTCCACAAACCTCACCTTCATGATCCAAAAAAATTAAACTATGATGTATGTATCTTTTGAATATGTGCACCACTTTGATTAATGAGCAATAAAAGTTGTCTTATAAATTGGGCAATATATAAATTACAAAGCCTTTCTGGGACCATTTTGATAATTTAAAAGATAAAAATCTGAATTCTATGTTTTCCCACCCAACACTTTTGACACCCACAGACTTCACTATCCTGCAAACTAACACTTTAAAAGCTCCATTCCTTTTATGGATGCATGACTCATTATCTGTCTTGCTTTCTCCTGACATATGGCTTCAGGACATAATCAAGCATGAAATCAATAGGGAGATGAGTCAGGTCTCAATCAACAGGATTTTACCAACTTTTCCAGCGACTCTGCCTGGGCTTGCTGAGAGGCCTAAAAATTTGCTTTTCCTCCTACATACTCTGAAGTGACTTTTGTGTGTTATCACAACACTATCAGTATCATGAGGACTCCATGAATTCAAGAAGTGTTTGTTTTAGTGAAGTCCATACTTTGTAATGCTCTGAAGTATCTTGAAAATATTATTGAAGAACTCAGTTCCTTCAGGCTCTTAGAATGACATGTACCTTGGCTGAACTTTGAAATAAATTCTACTTTTATCACTGTTTTATTGCATCCTCTTATTTTTGTTGGTTTCTCTCACAAGAATGAACTGTCTTTGATCTTCCCTTACTTTGTATCCACACTGAAATTTATAGAGTATGAGTCTTATTTTTTTTTTCCTATAAAATAGCCCTGACAACTTAATGCCACAGTAAGTTCTTGTCTACTTGAACAAAATAAAATCGTTCCAGGTATTTGGTCCAGTTTTTGAATTTTGAAACATCCCAAATAAAGTCATTCACCAAGAATATAAGAAAAACTATAATTTAAATTTTTCTTGTATACCCCAAAGGTTCTGAATTTCCAAGCCAATGAAAATTGCCAGAGAGTAAAGAAATATGTGTACATTGAGGCACTTAGTTGAAAAGTCAACAATTACAACTCAAATGCATAATCTTCAACAGCCTGTCCCTAGAGGACTGTTAAGCATCATGGCCTACAGGGTAATTCCCAATAAGAAGCATATATTATTTCATCTTCAACCACTGCCCCCCCCCAACTTATTTACTGCTTTTAACGAGGGCTCCCATGTAATTTGCCTCTTTTAATCTCTGAAAGTTTTTTTTTTCTTTTTTCCTTCAGTAAATGCTTATTTCTTGTCTACCATGTTTCAGCCTCTCCACCACTCATATGTCAGTTTGTCATACTGTGATAGCTTGTGTGTTGCTATGATCCTGGAATCTATGCCACCACAGTATTTTAAATATCAGCAGGGACACCCATGATGGACAGATTTTGACTGAGCTTTCAGACTAACACAGTGTAGGAAGAAGGAGAGACAGACCACTACTGATTATTAGTCACTGAAAAGCTTATGAACATCAGCAAAACATTGCTAGATAAAGTTCTGGATGATGAGCCCCTCAGCTTAAAAGACACTTATAATATGACTAAGGAAGAACTGTTTCCTCAAACTACAGCTGACCATAATAACGTGAGTGGAGCAAAGCTTTAGGGACTTCATTTACTCATGGCATGCAACTCAAAATAAGAATAAACAATGCAGACATCCATTAATACTTGGAATGTGGACTGCATGAAGAATTAATCTACGAAAATGAGAATCTTTCAAAAATGAAATAGAATGCATGAAGATGGATGTCCTAGGCATTAGTAAGCTGAAATGAACTGGTAGTGAATTTTGAATAAGACAATCATATAATTTACTATGCTAGGAATAACAAACTGAAGAGGAATGACATCGGATTCATTGTCAAAAACAGCATTTTAAGATCTGTCTTGAAGTACAATGCTGTCTGTGATATAATATAATCCATACTCCCACAAGTAAACCCAGTTACTACTACTATTATTCAAATTTACGTGCCAACCACTAAAGCCAGTGAAGAAGAAATGGAAGAATTCTACCAAGTTCTTCAAGGAAATCTGGTAGTGTAGTGGTTATGAATCGGGCTGCGAACCACAAGCCAGCCAGCAATTAGAAACTACCAGCTGTTCTGTGAGAGAAAGATGAGGCTTTCTGCTCCCATAGAGATTTACAGCCTCGGAAACCCTGTACAGGGTCTCTGTGAGTCAGAACCGACTCCACAGCACATAACAACAACAACCAACTTCTTCAGTCTGAAATTGATTTTAAAAAAATACTGGTGATTGGAATGTGTAAGTGGGAAACAAAGAGAAAAATCAGTAGTTTGAAAATATGGCTTTGGTATAGAAATTATACAGAAGGTCCCATGATAGAATATTTTAAGACCAATGACGTATTCATTGCAAATACATTTTTCAACAACATAAATGACAAATGTACACCTGGATCTCACCAGATGAAATGCACTGGGATCAAACTGACTATATCTATGAGAAGAGACCCTGGAGAAGCTTGATAGCATAAGCCAAAGCAAGGCTTTGGAGGAGATCATCAATTGTTCATATGCAAGTACAGGTTGAAATTGAAAAAAGTTAAAAGAAGTCTACAAGAGCTAAAAATGACCTTGAGTGCTTCCCACCTAAATTTAGAAACCATCTCAGTAAGAGGTTTGATGTGTTAGACACTAATGACCAAAGACTTAAGGAGTTGTGGTATGACATAAAGAACAAAATACATGGCTAAAGCAAAAAGTCATTAAAAAGATAGGAAAGAAAAAAAGACCAAAATGGATTTTAGAAGAAATTCTGAAATTCTCTTTTGAACATTTAAAATTTAAAGCAGCTAGAAGAAGTAAGTACAAAAGCTGACCAGAAAATTTCAAAGGGTGCTTAAGAAGACAAAGTAAAACATTATAATGAAATGTGCAAACATCTGGAGTTAGAAATTCAAAAGGAAAAACACATTCAGAATTTTCCTCAAACAGACAGAACTGAAATAAAAATTCAAGACTCAACTTGCAATATTGGAGGATTCTATGGCAAAAATGTTGACCAATACAAGAAGCATCAAAGATAATGGAAGGAATATACAGTCATGGTATCAAAAAGGATTGGTCAATATTCTATCATTTCAAGAAATACAATATTTCAAGAGTTACACTGTTATTAAGAACTGAAGGTATGAAGGAAGAAGTCCAAGATACACTGAAGGCATTGGTGAAAACAAAACTCCAGAAAATGACAGAACACAAATTGAAATGTTTCAACAAACTGATGTCATGCTGGAGGCCTCACTCATCTATGCCAAGGAATTTGGAAGACAGCTATCTGGTCGACTGATTGGAAAAGATGCATATCTGTGCCCTTCCAAAGGAAGGTAACCCAACGTAATGTGGAAATCACTGAATAGTATTATTAAAATCACATGCAAGTAAAAATTTGCCGAAGATAGGTGGAATCCTTATCCCCATCCAGAATCTTCTGAGGTAGGACATTTCCACTTGAAAGGACAAGCAGACCAGCCTGAAGCAGCTAGAAGAACAGAAGATACTTCTTGAAAAAAAGACCAGCAGGAAAAAACAAAAACAAAAAAAACAATAACAGCAGTCCAATTGATTACTACAACAAGCAAGTTGTTCCCCAGGGAGCCATCAAGGTAAGTGGTCAGGTCCCCTCAAGGTAAACCCCCTTCCAAGATTGAAACTCAATTGGAATACACTAGCAGGCATGTGGTTCTGCTGCTGACCACATTGGTCACCCATAAGGGGTAGTAGAGGAAAAACAACAATGAATTTGTGAGGCAAGTCCAACCACATTCAATAGACTCTTGTTAACCTCGATTGAAACCTGGTTAACCAGCAGTATGACGAGATCTGGGGACCCCTGAGCCCATGGGCAGGGACATTGCCCCAGAGGACTAGAACAGAGTGTGAAGTATCCACTGATATGAAGTGAGGGGAGATGCACAAGAACACCCACACTTGCAGATGGTACTCATTTGACCTAGCCTCGATGGCTGAATGATCAGAACACGACTAGAGGAAGAAAGAAGAAAAAAAAAAAAAGAAAGAAAGAGTAACCCACTACAAGTGGATGAACTTGACCTATGCTTGTGGAGGAAGTATGACAAAGGAGTGGACAAATCTCTACATTGACGATCATTCCCATCCCCTTGGTACACAGCGGTCAACGGGGATGGGGAACATAGACATTGGCTACCCAAAATGGGGGCACTACAAAGGCAAGAAATGACTGGCTTACAAGCTTTCAATAGGAAACCTAGCTCCAGGGGATACAGGGAAAGGTAGAATCTCTACTGAATTGTTTCCAACCTGTCTGGATGGGGTTGATAAAAGGTGTGGGGATAGAACTCCTGTGGTTCAATAGGGAATGATTGCTATCAGGTCTCACAGTGAGTGTTGGAAAGGTAAATGTAAATGTTTGGTAACAAAAGGAGGGGACTGACTGATTTTTGCAGTCCAGGAGTGCAGATCCCTGGAACCATCAAGGGAGAAAAGCAAAGTGTGAGACCCTGTCTGGGGAGGCAGTGATACTAGGGATGGAGGCAGAGACGACATGGACAGAAGGAGCGGCTGGAGACTCTGGACTAAGGGAGGGAGAATGGTTGTGGGCTGGTGGCCAGGGTGCAGGTGTGTGGGGTGTACCCTTTGGTTGTTTGATGATGCATGCAAGGGAATGTGATCATTGCAATGAAACAAAGTACGATAGGATGAATGTAAAGATAATGTTCACCCATGTAAACTAACACAGAACTCACAATAAAAACTTAAAAAAAAAAATTGCTGAAGATAATACAAAAGAATTGCAGCATTACATGAACAATGAGTTTCCAGACATTCAAGCTGAATTCAGAAAAAGATGTGGAATGAGGGATGTCAACATCAATGATGTTGACATCAGATCTTCGCTGAAAGCAGAGAATACCAGAAAAATGTTTAGTTATTCTTTCTGAAAAGGTATTTTGTATGGATTGTAACAAACTCTGGATAACATTGCAAAAAATAGGTATTGCAGAACACTTAATTGTGCTCATGTGGAACACATATATAGAACAAGAGGGAGTCATTCAAAAAGAACAAGGTGATATTGACTGGGTTAAAATCAGGAAAAGTGTGTACCAGGGTTGTATACTTTCCCCAACATAGTGGTTACGGATTGGGCTGCTAACCTCAGGGTCAGTAGTTCGAAACTACCAGCTGTTCAGAAGAAGAAAGATGAGGCTTTCTGCTCCTGTAAAGATTTACAGCCTTGGAAATCCTGTACAGGGTCGCTATGAGTTAGAATCGACTCCACGGCACAAAACAGAAACAACAATTCAATCTGTGTGCTGACAAAATAATCTGAGAAGCTGGATTGCGTGATGAAGAATGTGGCTTCAGAATTGAAGACTGATTCCTTAACAACCTGAGATTAGCAGATGACACAATCTTGCTCACTGGAAGCAAAGAGGACTTGAAGCACTTACTGATGAAGATCAAACCTCCTTGTATATATATATATTGTATCTCAATGTAAAGGAAAGAAAAAATTCCTCACAATGGGACCAATAAATAACATTATGATAAATTGAAAAAATATTCAAATTGTCAAAGATTTCACATGCAAATCTATTTTTGCTTTGATCCACAATCAATGCACATGGAACCCATAGACAAGAAATTAACTTATTTATTGCATTAGGCACAGCTGCTACACAAGACTTCTTTCAAGTGCAACAAATGAAGATTTCACTTTGAGGACTGAGGTGTGCTTGACCACATCCATGGTATTTTCTGTTGATTTATATGTGTGTGAAACTTGAATAATGAACAAGGAAGACTATCAAAAAATTGATGCATTTGAATTATGATGTTGGAGAATAATATTAAAAGTTCCATGGACTTCCAGAAAAACAAACAAATTTGTATTGGAAGTACAATCAGAATGCTCCCTAGAAACTAGGATGGTGAGACTTGTCTCTTGTACTTTGGACATATTATCAAGAGGGACCAGTACCTAAAGAAGGACATCATGCTTGGAAAAATAGAAGGTCAGTGAAAGAGAGGAAGACCTTCAATGAGACAGACTGATACAGTGGCAGCAACAATGAACTCAAATATAACAACAATTGTGAGGTTGGTGCAGGACCAGGCAATGGTTGGTTCTGTTGTGCATAAGTTCATTATGAGTCAGAACTAATTCAATGGCACCTAACAGCAACAACTATCCGTTCCAGTTTGATGTTAAGGAAGTTACACAGTTCGGACTGCTGGTGTGAGATATATCAAAGTGATATAATAACACCTAAGCCTGTGATGATGACCAAATAATGAAAGAAAGGGACATAAATTCAATACCTAAATAGGTATATTTCCATTACATTTCTTCTCTTGATGTTAGGGTTGGGTACAATCAATTTACTGCCATGTAACTGGCTGTTCCCCTTGAGCTATAAAAACATACTATAATGGAGATCAAGGATTCATTTTTACAGATGGAAAACTGGCAATTGTGGAAGCCAAGTCTGTCTTTCTGAGGTGGAGGACCATTTGCTGAGACAATTTATATGACCTTCATCCCTACCACTGCAGCCAGTTTATTCAAGAGTCAATATTAACAGTAAACAACTTACAGACAGAGGCTGATCAACATCCATGGAACAACAATGTTTCAGCCTCACTGGGCTAGGTGCTGGTGATAGAGAAATGAAGAACATGCAGTCCCAGTTCTGAGATGTTCTCCAGGAATTTACAAGACTCTGAAGTAAAAACTGATAGAGACTGTACTATAGTTGGTGGTTCAAGCTCACCAGCTTCTCGAAAACCCTATACAGGGTCGTTATGGGTTGGAACCAACTCGACGGCATTTAACTTAACAGCAAGCAATTTATAATGGAAAGTATCTGTTATCAATAAGTGCTTAAGAAATCAATGGACTCTTTTATCAGGGACCTGACAAGATGGTACCGTGAAGAAAGTGGCCCGGGTCATCATTGAGAAGTACCACACTCGCTTGGGCAACGACTTCCACACCAACAAGCGCGTGTGTGAGGAATCGCCGTGATGCCCGCAAGAAGCCCCGCAACAAGATATCAGGATATGTCACGCATCTCATCAGAGCGAATTCAGATTGGCCCCATGAGACACATCTCCATCAAGCCGCAAGAAGAGACGAGAGAAAGGAGAGATAATGATGTTCCTGAGGTTTCAGTCCTGGATCCGGAGATCATTGAAGTAGATCCCGACATTAAGGAAATGCTGAAGCTCTTGGACTTTGTCAGTCAGTTCAACATGCAGATCACTAAGCCCACAGTTGAGATGAATTTGAAACCACCACCGGGAGTCGTTTGAATCTTTCCACTATGTTGTAATATTTTCAATAAACCTGAGAACACCAAAAGAAAAGAGAAAGAAATCAATGGAAGCATTATCAGTGAAAAAAACATATGCTAATTCTGGGATCAAAATCTTCAACTTCAGAAACCCAGTTCAGTTAAGCTTAGTGAATATTGTTATACGCTAAACAACAATTTCCCGCACTGGGGCACATTAGGAGGATGGCTGGAACTCCTCACTGTCTACTTTGCAATGGACATTAAAAGTGACAGAAATCCTGAAATACAGCCTGGCTCCTGTTTAGACTGGAAATGAAATAAAACTACCAGTTGCTTTGATAGTTATTTGAGAGTAATTGTGGCTTCTATTTTAAAATATAATTCTTATCCTTTCCTTGAATAGTCTGAAACAAAAAAAAAAACCAAAACACTTTTCCAACAACAAAAGCTAGCATTAACATAATTTTTTTTAAATGGTAAAATTTCATAATTGGTACCACTTATTTAAGGAGCTCTGGTTGCATAGTGGTTACAAGTTGGACTGCTAACCTCATGGTCAACAGTTCGAAACTACTAACCATTCTGCAAAAGAAACAGGAGACTTTCTGTTCCCTTAATTTACAGCCTTGGAAACCCTATACAGGGCTGCTATGAGTCAGAACAGACTCCACGGCACACCACCACCATCACATACTTCAACTTCTGGTGTTATGCTGTAGGATCAGCACTGGGCTAGAAACCACAAGGTCGCCAATTTAAACCCACCAGCTGCTCCTTGGAAACCCTATTTAGAGTGGCTGTGAATTGTAACAGACTCAGTGGCACTTAACAACAACAATAATCACTTATTTGTAGTCCTGGTATGGATAAAGCACTGGATCGCAAGGTTGGTTTGAACCATGAGGTCAGCGATTCAAACTCACAAGCTGCTCCTTGGAAACCCTACACAGGGTCACTGAGTCGGAACATCACTTATTTGTTCTTGATATTAGTACAAATTTAGTCTTATAGACACCAACAACATACTGGGAATAAAAAAATAATGGAAAACAATAAATATGTGACTGCAATTAGAAAGCTTATGATATAATCCTACACATTGGCCATTGCTGACCATGTGCCCTCTCGTATATAAGATGGTGCTACTGATTCATCACCAGAAGACTGTGCACCTGAAGTAGAGTTTCAGGGGAATGATGAAGTCAGGACAGCATCTCAGAGTTACTGTCCACTCACTATTATGGTTCTTTTTGAAATTGGAGAAAATTTGTTTCCTAATTTTGAAGAGTATTTGGCAATCAACAATTAGTAAAGCCTTGTTTGACCTGCCTATGGTGGAATGCAGTAACGTTCATCTCTAGTATGAACAACCTAACATTTGGTTAATATTATGATTAGCATTTTTGTTCACTGGTATCATAGTGGGTTACACATTGGGCAGCTAACTGCAAGATCTGCAGTTAAGAGAATCTTGAGGCTTTCAGCTCCAGTATAGATGTACAGCTTAGTAAACTATGAAGTCTTGGTGTGGCACTTCAAGACAATGAACTGCAAAGTCATCGATTCAAACTCACAAGGTGCTTCTTGGAAACCCTATATAGTATCACTGTGAGTCGGAATTTAATGGCACTTAACAACAACAAAAAAACAGCACTTAACAACAACATATGTACAAAACAAGCATCAAATAGAATCTTCAAAATCAATCTGTTTGGTAGTGGTGGAACCTGAACAGGTTCCGACTCAAAGACCCTGTGTAGAGTTTTGTTGTTGTTGTTCATTGCCGTCAAATTGGTTCCAACTCATAGTGATCCTGTAAAGGGTTTCCAGGGAGCATCTGGTGAGCTTGAACTGCTGACCTTGCAATTCAAACCAACTTTTCAGCTTAGCACATTAACCTGCAGTGCCATACCAGGACTCCTTTGTACATATAAAGATTGGTAAAAGCTATCAAAAATTAGCCTTGTGAACTAATATTGAAATACAATCCTGTTTGTGATTGTTAGTTGTTTATTTTTTTTAAAACTTAAATGAGTTTTTTGCATATACCTTGGACTGCCAAAAGAACGTACAAATCTGTCTTGGAAGAAGTACAGCCAAAACGCTTTTTAGAATCGAGGATGTTGAGAGTTCATCTCATGGACTTCTTAATGATATCAGCAGAGCTCAGTCCCTGGAAAAGAACATCATGCCTAATAAAGTAGTGAGTCAGCTAAAACAAAGAAGAGCCTCAGTGTCATGTATTGACATAGCGGCTGCTACAATGAACTCATATAATAATGATCAGGAGGATAGCACAAGACTGGGCAGTGTTTCATTCTATGTTGGAACTGACTTATGGCATCTAATAGTGACAACAATAGGGTTGGCAAGTTCAGATGATGGAGCATAGCGGTCAAATCTTAAATTCATCTGAAGTTAATTTTATGTTCCAAGCATGGCTGTGCTTGCTTTTTTGGAATTCTGAGTTCCAAATAAATTGTTTCTATTGCTCTTAGAAGACTGACTGTCTTCATGGATGTAGTAAGACCTAGAATGCCACTTCTCCAGAGGTAAAGTATGAGTCTGCCCTGGGTAAAAGAGTTCTGAAATGAGGAGGGAAAGAAAGAATTGAGGGAAGTCCTCTGGTCCTTCAAAGTAGAGAGAAGTCAAATTTAATTTTCCACAACATTCTTTAACAATCCAATGTCTTTATTCTCAAATAGTAGTGGTGAAAATGAGAAATAAGATGTAGAAAGAATCCAGCTGTGGCATTCATTTCTAACCCAAAGTAAACAATCGCTGAGCAGAAGTTTCTTTTCCACATATTGCTGGCTTTCAATATATATACACTTTTAATAAAGATCACATGAGAGTTTGATGTAGCACTCAGAGACTCAGAGTTCAAGCCAATGCTTCAGTAGTTCTGGTTCTGATCCAGTAGCCACTGCTGACCACTCATACAATAGTATTTAAAATAAATTTCAAAGACTTCTTTATCTTACAGAACCTTGTTTTCGTAAAAACCATGGCATGTCATAAGCAACAGTTATTTAAAATATTTTATTGCTTGCATAGTTAACCTTGTCCTCAGTCTTTAGAAGTTGCTTACGTTTAAGACCATAGCATTTAATAGTGGGGTAGTGTAGTGGTTATGAATCAGGCTGCGAACCTCAAGGTCAGCAGTTCGAAACTACCAGCTGTTCCTCAGGAGAAAGATGAGGCATTCTGCTCCCATAAAGATTAACAGCCTCGGAAACCCTGTGCAGGGTCGCTATGAGTCGGAACCGACTCCACAGCACAGAACAACAACAACAGTTTATTACATTATCTGTGTATAACCTGGTTCTTTCTTTATTCCTTCCACAGTGACTGCTGCTTATTTGTACTCAGTATTAAATAATTTATGGAATATTAGATAACATCGGACAAAAACTTCAAGGTAATTAACTGTCTTAGTGTTCTAATGCTGCAATAAGGACAATAATAACAAAAATACCACAAGCAGGTAGCATTAAAAAACAGAACTTTATTTTCTCGTCTTTCGGGAAGCTAGAAGTCTGAATTCAGAGTGTGGCTCTAGCAGGGGATTCCTCTTTGTGTCTTTCTGTTTCTGTGGTTGTTAAGTGTCTTCTAGTCAGTTCTGATGCATAGTGACCTTGTATATGGATCAGAGAGCAGCTGGTGAATCTGAACCACCAACCTTGGTTTCAGTTTTTAGTAGGTGGCAAGCTTTGGAGTTATATGTGTGTCTGCATAGGACATCTTCTCCCTGAGTATATTTGGGTCTATTTTGCTCTGCTTATAAATCAAGTGTAATTAGGGTTAGGATTCATCCTAGTGATATATGACCTGTTTAACAAAACAAAGAAACCCCTATTTCCAAATAGGATCATATCTACAGATGTAGGAACAAAGGTGTCAGTATACATTTTAGGGAAGAAAATTCAGTCTATAACATTAGCTAAGTCATGGTGACCCTATAAGACAGAGTAGTACTCCCCAAATGGATGTTTTAGGCTAAAGTCTTTACAGGGGCAGATAGCCAGGTCTTTTCCCTTGTGAAGCTGGTGGTCAGTTCAAATTGATAACCTTTCAGTTAGCAGAAAATGCTTAAATATTGGTCGACCGAAGTACTATCTACTATCACATATGTTGTTGTTAGACACCATCGATTCTGTTTCCACTCATACTGACCCTATTATACACAACAGGACTAAGCACTGCTGGGAACTGTACCATGCTCACAACCGCTTTTATGTTTGAAACTGTTGCTGCTTCCACTCTATTAATCCATCTTGTTGGGGGCCTTCATCTATTTCTCTGACCCTCTTATTGTACAAATCATGATATCCTCCAGGGACTGGTTCTTCCATATGTGTCCAAAGTATGAGAGAGAATGTCTCACCAATCCCACCTTCTAGGGAGCATTCTGGCTGTACTACTTCCAAGACAGATTTGTATATTCTTCTGGCAGTCCATGGTACTCTCAAACCTCTTCTCCAACAACATAATTCATCTATTCTAAATTAATCCTTGTATGGTTTTTATCATTCATGGTCCAACATTCACATGCATATGAAGCAACTGAAATTACCATGGCTTGGGGCAGGTGCATCTTAGCCCTCCAACTGACATCTTTGCCCTTTAACACTTTAAAGAAGTCTTTTGAAGCAGATTTTCCCAATGCAATATATCATTCGATTTCTTGGTTGATATTTCCATGAGTGTTGATTGCAAATTCAAGCAAAGTGAAATCTTTGCCAACTTCAATCTTTTCTTCATTTGTCATGATGTTATTTATTGGCCCAGTTGTGAGGACTTTTGCTTTCTTTACATTGAGGTGTAATCCACACTGAAGGCTATGCTCTTTGATCATCACTGGTAAGTATTTTAAGTCTTGTTCACCTCCAGCAAGCAAGGTTGTATCATTTGCAATAACACAGATTGTTAATGAATCTGCTTCCAATCCTAATGGCAGAATTTTTCTTCATAAAATCCAGTTTTTCAGATTATTTCTTCAGTAAACAGATTGAAAAAGCATGTTGTGAAGACAAAACCCTGACACACATTTCTCCTGATTTTGAACCATTAAGTATCCCCTTGTTTTGTTCTAACAACTGCTTGGTCTATGTATAGATGCATCATGAGCACAATTAAGTGTTCAGGAATACCTATTCACAATGTTACCTCACAGTTTATCATAATCTGCACAGTTGAAAGTCTTTGCATTGTCAGATAAGCATAAGTAAATATCTTTCTGATATTCTCTGCTTTCAGTCAAGATTCATCTGATGTCAGCAACGATCCATATCATTCCATGTCCTCTTCTGAATCTGGCTTGAATCTCTGGCAGTTCTCTATCAATTGCAACTGTTTATAAAATTATTTTCAGCAAATTTTTACTGGCATGTGATATTACTGATATTGTTCGATCTTTTCCCCATTTGGTTGGGTCATCTGTCTTTGAAAGGGGCACAAATATGGGTTTCTTTTGCTTGGTTGGCAAGGTAGCAGTCTCGAAAATTTCTTGGCATAGATGAGTTAGTGCCTCCAGTGCTACATCAGTTTTTTGAGATATTTCAATTTGTATTCAATCAATACTTGAAATCTTGCTTTTTGCCAATGCCTTCAGTGGAATTTGGATTTCTTCCTTCAGTGCCATTGATTCTTGATCACATGCTGTATCTTAAAATGGTTGATCGTCAACCATTTCTTTTTGAAACAGTGACTGTGTATTCCTTACATCTTCTTTTGATGCTTCCTGCATTATTCAATATTTTGCCATAGAATCCTTCAATATTTCAAGTTGAGGCTTGAATTTTTCTTCAATTCTTTCAGTTTGAGAAATACTGAGCATGTTCTTCCCTCTTGGTTTTCTAACTCTAGGTCTTTGCACATTTCATTGTAATACTTGAGTTTTTCTTTTCAAGCTGCCCTTCAAATTTTTCTATTTTATTTTTCTACTGTCTCATTTCTTCCATCCATTCAAGCTTCTCCATGCTAGAGAACAAGTTTCAGAGTCACTTCTGACATCCATTTCTGTATTTTCTTTCTCTCCTGTCTTTTTAATCACTTTTTTGCTTGCTTCCTATATTATGTTCTCGATATCATCCCACAACTCTTAAGGTCTTAAGTCATTAGTGTCTAATATAGTAAATATATTCTTAAGATGGCCTCTAAACTCAGGTGAGATATATTTAAGGTCATATTTTGGCTCTTGTGGACTTGTTTTAATTTTCTTCAGCTTTAGCCTGAACTTGCACATAAGCAATTGATGGTGTATTCCACATTCTTCTTCTGGCCTTGTTTTGGCTGATAATATTGAGAGTCTCTACAACTTCTTCTCACAGATTTAGTCGAT
Organism: Chrysochloris asiatica; assembly: GCF_000296735.1. Taxonomy (NCBI): domain Eukaryota; kingdom Metazoa; phylum Chordata; class Mammalia; order Afrosoricida; family Chrysochloridae; genus Chrysochloris; species Chrysochloris asiatica. Next base: position 23,962,136 of record NW_006408528.1, read on the forward strand.
TTGATTCCTGTGTATGCCATCTTGTGAGATCAATATATATTGTCATCTTCTATGTTGTTTTAAAAAGGTATTTGCAATTAATTAATCACTGATCTTGCAAAATTCCATCTTGCAATCTCCAGCATCATTTCTATCACCAAGGACATATTTTCCAACTTTTGATCTTTCCTCTTCATTCCACCTTTCAAATTCCAATCATCAGTAATTATCAATGCATCTTGATTACATGTTTTGTCAATTTCAGAGTAAAGAAATTGATAGAATTCTTCAATTTCATCATCATTGACTTAAGTAATCAGTGCATAAACTTGAATAATAGTGTTATTTACTGGTCTTCCTTGTAAGCGTATGGATATTATCCTAATACAGACAGCATTGTACTTCATGATAGAGCCTGAAATGTTCTTTTGAAAATTAATACAACGCCATTCCTTTTTATATTTGTCATTCCTGGCATAGTAAACCATATGATCGTCTTATCCAGATGGTCAATATCCTTCCATTTCATCCCACTGATACCTAGGATATTGTCCTTTGTGTCTTCCATTTTATTTTTTACAGATTCTAATTGTCCTAGATTCATACTTTTTACATTCCATCTTCAATAATTAATAGATGTTTGTAACTGTTCTCATTCTGAGTTGTGTACCATCTGCATATGAAAGTCCCCAAACTTTTTTTCCTTTCATGCCATTATGATCAACTCTCCTTTGAGGAGGCAGCTCTCCTCCAGTCATATTTTGAATGACTTCTAACCTGAAGGGCCCAACTTCTGGCACTATATCTGACAAGGATCCACTGCTATTCATAAGATTTCTAGTAGTTAACCATTTAGAAGTAGTCTACTCTTCATCTTTCTAGGCTGAGTCTATAAGATTTGCTGGAAACTGTCCCCTTGGGTGATCCTGCTGGTATATAAAATACTCCTGGCATAGCTTCCAACATCAGAGCAACACTCAAGCCACCTCAGTTCAATAAACTGACAGAGCAGTTGTTGTTTTTGTTGTTAAGTACCGTCGAGTTGATTCTGACCCACAGCGACCCTGTATAGGGTTTCCAAGGAGCAGTTGGTGAGCTTGAACTGCCAACCTTGCAGTTCAAATGACTTTGCAGTCTGGTGCATTAACCCACAGTGCCACACCAGAATGCCATGGCTACTAATACATATCCCTCTTAAATGCGGTCTTGGATTGACTATTCAGTGAAATGTTAACTAAGGTAACTATTGACTTTTGTGTACCTCTAAGAAAAAGAAGAAGACTCCCAGTGACATGGATTGACAAAGTGGCAGCAACAATGGGCTCAACTGTGGCAACAATTGTGAGTTTGGCTCAAGATTGGGCAGTGCTTCATTCTGTTGTGCATAGGATAGCTATGAGTTGGTATCGACTTGATGGTACTTAACAACAACAACCAACTTAATGACACTTAACAATGACAACAAGTGATTCAATTGCAACTAACAAATCAATAATAGCTGTTTTGGAGGATTTTTGCACCGTCTTCTTCTAGTAACTTATAGCTTCTCATCTCAGTGCCACATGGGACCTGGATATTTCTTTCTTCCTTAAATGAGACTCCAGTCCCTCGTTCACTACTGGTAATAGTGTGTCACTGTAGGATAAGCACTGGATTGCTAACTACAAGATCCATTATTCAAAGCCACCACCCTCTCTTTGGAACCTCTATGCAGTGTTGTTATGAGTCAGAACCGACTTGACAGCACTTATCAACAGTAACAACAATAACAATAACAGATTTAATCGTGTATGTTAGATATTTACTAAATACTTCTTAGAAATGCTTTCATTTTTAAAAATAAATGACTTAAGTAACATCAGGAAACAGAGAAACCTGCTTAGGGAATATTTCTGGCAAAGAAAATCTCTGATATTCCCCTAAAATCATGGTGCAGAGGAAGTTTCTAGTTCTGGTCCAAATTGCAGCAAACCTTGAACTCGATGAATTGCTCTTTCCAACGTAATCCTAGCATTACAGCAACAAAAAACTCACTCAATTTTCCTTGGTCTATTATCACTTTTGCCAGGCATTTTTTTCCCCATGTAAACAAAAGGAGATCCCATTTCAGAGAAACATTTATGTGAAGTTATTTCTTCTTAAAGAAAAAAAAGAAATTCCTGTCTTCATTATAATTTAAAATTTTAGCATTAAAAAAACCCAACAATATCAGCCTTTCCAAGACTAAAACTCAATGGGAATACATGCTCTGATTGGTGACCATGTTCATCACCGATAAGGGGGAGTGAGGGAGAAACAGCAATGAAGCTGCGGAGATGGAGTGATACAATGGCTGCAGCAATGGTCTCCACCACAGTATTGATAGTGAGGATGATGCAACACTGGGCATTGTTTGTTTCTGTTGTACATAAAGTTGCTATGTGTCCAAACACACTTCATGGCACCTAACAACAACACTGATCACAAAAGCAGACATCTATGTTGTTGCTAGGTGCTATTGAGTCGATTCTGACTCATGACAACCTTATACATAACAGAACAAAACACTGCCCCAATCTGTGCCAACCTCATTATTGCTAGTGTGTGCTCACTGCTGCCGCCACTGTGCCAATTCATCCTCTTTTTAAGCTCCTCCTCTTTTTTTGCAGCCCTTCCACTTTATCCTACATACTATCCTTCTCCAAGAACTGGTCCCTCCTGACAATATGTCCAAAGTATGAGACACAAAGTCTCACCATCCTGACTTCCATGGAGCATTCTGGTTTAACTTCTTACAATATAGATTTGTTAGTTCTTCTAGCAGTCCATGGTACTTTTAATATTCTTCCCCAACACCATAACTCAAATGCATCAATTCTTCTACAGACTTCCTTATTCACTCTCCAAGTTTCACATGCACGTCAGGCTATTGAAAATACCATGGCTTGAGTCTAGCACACTTTAGTCCTCAAACTGATATCTTTGCTCTTGATCACTTTAAATAGTTCTTGTGTAGCAATTTTGCCTAATGCAATACATAGTCAAGACCACTGTGTCTTCTTGGCTTGCTGCTGGGGGCAGAATTTAGGAAGAAATCTTTATAAATATTTGATTCCAAGTTGTATGCTAAACACATTATACAAAGCTAAACAAAGTTAAAAGTAATGAAAGATTAGCATATTTTAGTTTCTAATACACTTATAGATTCAAAGCCTAGTGTTTAGTAAGGTTTTTTGCTTTAATTAATGACTTATCATATGAAATAATTTAATTAAGTCTCATTTCAGGTTCTAAACTGTAAACCATTTTCTTATACAATAGCATTAAATAAAGACTGAGTTTCATATATAATACAATAGATTTGGGAGTAGATGAGTAACAGAAACATAGAAAGCAAATTAAAATATTTGTTTCCTGATAGAAATATGATTAGTGTCAGCAAATCTTGTGGTGTTTAAAAGTTATTACTAAAAGAAATTTTTCGTGTGAATGCCAAGAAGCTCAGAACTTCTGGATAATGTATAAATCCCAAGAAAGAAATGACCCTATTTTTGTTAAAAGTAAAGACAAAATAAAAACAGTAGAAGTAGAAGCTCCATTATTTTGCCAAAGTTGATATATTTAGTAATCTAACAAATTATTAATCACTGACAACTATTTAGAGAGGAGTTAGTTCTTAACATTCTTTGGAGTCTTACAAGAATAGCAATCAAGTTATATTGTTACTGCTGGGTTTATAATCTTGTAAAATTCACGCAACCAGATATTTGGGGTAATTATTTTCCTAACTTTATGTAAGATTAAAATATTTACAAAATATTTGAATTACAAAAACCCACTTTGACTACTTTTGTTTAACTAAAAAAAAGTATATCTACTGTGCACAGTACTTGGAATAGAAAAATAAAATAACTTGTAGCTGATGCTGTTATAACTTGAGGGTAAAACTGACACAAACTGGTATTTCATATGGTATTTTCATGCTAAATTGGACTATCATACATAGGAAAGATCACAGCTTGACTTTCAACAGCAATGTAATTTTTTGTAAGGTACTTAAGTTCTCTGGGCCTCAATTGCTTCATTTCTAAACTGGGATAATTATAACAGTTATCTACTCCATGGGGTTTGTGTGAGGACCGAATTGGCAAATATAAATAAAGAAATAAGAAAAAGAATGATGCCCAGAAGCAAAATTATTCAATAGATGTAGTTCTCATATCATATTTGATGTAAGATAGTATAGTTCCAGGAACTTAGGGAATATTCAGCAAATATTAGTATAATTATTTATTATGAAAACATAGAATTGGCACTCTTTGATGAGTTGAAATCAAGATCTCTTGTTTTAATAGAAACACCAAATATATATTTAGCAAGCAATTGTTTGGCTTGTGGGGTAGTCATTATGTTTTAATATGATTTTTGTCATGAGAAATGTGGCTTTTTCAGGAGTCTAAGTTAGTTTATTAATCTGTCATAGCAAATAAAATATGGAATTTAAACATGACCAAAAAAGAATGGAGACTTTTAGTATATCATAAATTTTTTTTAGTAGAGGTTCTAAAAAATATAAACGTAGTTTACATTGAAAAGAATTTTGGTCACAATACCCAAACATCTCAATAACATTGAGACCTAAAAATGGTGACCGTAAGTGAATTGGCAATGATAGATGTCTTTGCTGAGAGTTTGCTTTCAATCCCACATTTACTCTAAAGAATGCTAGTTGAATTTCCCTGCTTCATGAAACAGACTGACGTCAGACTCCCATGTCAGAAGTATAAACTGTAAGGGACACACTGACTAGCTGCTGATGGATAAAGAAATAAGTCTATGATTCCTTGGGATTACACTATTTTATCATTCTTAATTGGTTCAAAGGAGGCCTGAATGTTACCCAAAGAATAGATCTCAATTATGTGCCAGGACAAGCCAGAGGACTGTCTTAGAGTCTTCCTGCTAGAGTCACTGGAAGGGTGAGCACATAGAACAGAGTAGGGATTACTGGTGGAGGTGGTATGCAGTGGAGTTGGTTCTGACTCATAGTGATCCTGCTTTGGGTTTCCGAGGCTGTAAATCTTTATGGGAGCAGAACGCTTCATCTTTCTCCTGTGGAATGGCTGGTAGTTTTGAAGTGCTGACCTTGAGGTTAGCATTCCAACTCAACCACTACGCTACTAGAGCTCCTTTCGAGATTACTAGGGACTTTAAAAGGAGTAAACAACAAGCAAGAGTGAATGTGTCATCTTCATAAGGATAACTACCAGTGAGGTAGCCAACAATTGGTGGAAGCTCATAGGAAGTCTAGAAGGGCCCCACCAGAAAGACAGTCAGTTAGATCAAGCCATATGAGATCTTTCTTACTCGTTTTCCTTCTATCCCCTCAGCTGCCCTCAAACTCTGAAAAGTTTAAAAAACACAACAAGAAGAGGCTGGAGAAAAAAGCAATTGAAAAAATGTAAGAGTGGATTCATTCTCTTTGTTGCAGCAGGTGTCTAGACAGAAATACTCCCTAAATTAGGGAGGGGAAGTTATTTTAACTTAAAATGAAGTTGGACTGCTTGACATTATATACAACTGGACATTCTCATTTCTGAAATATAACTCTATCTTGTAAGTCACACTGATCAAAGATTTTTGGTATTGTTACTTAATAGTGATTACAAAAGTCATGGGGTTTGAGGGAGGCTTGTTTTGTTTTTCTCTAAGTGCAAGGGACAGATTAGCTCACTGTGTAATGTTCAAAATCTTGTAGGATAATAGATTAAGTTGTTTTATAATTGAATGCCATAAATTCTGCTTGTTTAATATGTCAGTCACATTAATTTCAAAGAAATATATGTTGAAAAAAAGTATCATTCTGTTTCTGTGGAATGCTGACATAAATACTTACATGTCTTATTGCTGAATCCAGAGAATCACCTTGTAAAAGAGAAAGAAATTATTTTTATTCCTTGAAAAAATGATATATTGCAGAATAAGCTTTAAAAGTCAAATTTTGTTCCTTCCTAGAAAGCCTTTGTTGTTGTTGTTAAGTGTTGTTGAGTCAATTCCAACCTATAGCGACCCTGTATAGGGTTTCCAAGGAGCAGCTGGTGAGCTTGAACCATCAACCTTGCAGTTCAAATGGCTTTGCAGTCTGGCGCATTAACCCACAGCACCACACAAGGATTCCTCCTAGAAAGCCTACTGGCTATTATTTAGAGGGTTAAGTTTGGAGGAGGAGGTGGACCAGGCAGTTTTCTATAGTGAACAGGTCTTGCTTTAGTCCTCTCAGGTATCTTACTTGTCTTTCTTGAAATCAGTTATTTTGTGCCCAGGTATCATTGGCATCATTTCTAAAAAGAAAAGTGTTTGAGATTTTTCTCCAAAGAGACATTTTTATTCAATAACATGTAGTAAGATCCAGGGATATAAAAGGGAACACAAGGTGTCCAATTTCTGCCCTCCTGAAAGTAACATACTAATACAGAAATAGAAAAGTTAAATATATTGATAAATCAACAAGATGGTTCTGCTAATGATAAGTGAAATGATAAGTGAAAAGATCAAATGGAATTTTGAGTCACATGATTTAAGAGAAAGTAGTAGGGTAAGAGAATGAGCAATTCCAGAGTCAGAAAAAAACTGCAAGTCAAAAACCAGGAGACGTGCATCCAGATTGTGGATGTTGGCTGAACTTTGGAAGTTGACCACAGGGTGCAAGATGACATTTAGCAAAAGCAACAGACCAAGACATCATACATCATGCAGAAAACAGAACATACAAAAGCTCAGAGGCACTGGTGAGATGAAATGTAGGGAGAACAAATGAAAAGTAAGTAGAAGACTTGAACTTTCAAAAGAATCAAGAACACCAAAGCAGTATGCCTCGTAATAATAGTAATTGTGGGGTATTGCATTGCAAGCAGGGAGAGTCCAAGGCCTACTCTGTCAGGTTGTGACAGCCAGTGTAAACAGGGTGTCAGGAGTGAAAATTGGGACAAAAGAGTGACTGGGCTCAACCTAGTCCCTTAAGACTCTCAGTGTATTATTTAATGAGGGGGAACTACTGCTCAAAATTCAATTCACAGTTGTACATTTGTGTATTTTATCTTTATTGAAAACAGATAGCTGAATTTAATAGCATATTAAAAGTGAAGTTTGGTTTTAAATATGTTAACTTCAGTAGCATCCTGTTTTGTTTAAAGTCCTAATTTAAGATGGAATCTACTCGAGGGCAGTGGGTTTGGAACCAGGTAGTATAAAATGTGAATAAATGAAAATGCATGAGTTCTGGAAAAAACAAAATGTGGAATCTATATTTATCTTTAGCAGAGTCAAATAAGCACTGATTTGGTTTCCCTATTTTGGAACTGGAGAGTGTTCGCAGTAAATAAGGTGTGTAATGAGACAAATATCTCAGGTTAAAGGTAATATTTATGTAATATATATTGAGCAAACACGGATTATAGCTAAACCTAGGTCTCCTCTCATTTGTGGGTAACCAGTTACCCCCAGCTCATGGTGACCTCATGATTGTCAGAGTAGAATTGTACTCCAAAAGACTTTCAATAGCTGTGACCTTGGATTGCCAGATTTTTCCTCCAAGGCACCTCTGATAGAATTCTAGACACCAACATTTTAGTACATAGTGGAGCGCAAACTCTTTGTACTACTTGGGAATTCCAATATGGATGGGGAATATGAAATGTGTTCTATTAACTCCGATTATCTTAGGTTGTACTCCTTCATAATCAGAAAGCAGTTAATTTCAGAGGTAGCACTAGTTAGGAATGGAAATGTGAGAAGGGAATGGTCATGAAGCCAATGGAATGTATACTATAGAGACGATTGCTGTGGATAACTGGAAAACTCTAGGAGATACTTTCAAATAGCTACAGAGATCTGGGGTATTTGCTCACCAATTCCTGTCTCTCATTGTTTTTCAGCTAGTTTCAGGAATGTTACCTGCCTGCCAATTTCGACCTGCCCAGTACACTGCCTTTGGAGATTGTAGTAGCCAGAGAAAGCCCTTAGATAGAATTAAAGAAATTTACTGCAGAAACTGTCAGGAATGGTGAGTGTCAGAATCTTTCACACTTTTACATAGTAAAAAGTGTTTTGCAAAGTGTCTTTTATACCTACATAATAAAAAGCACTTGAATTATGGTGTTAGAAAAGGATATTAAAAGTATCATGGACTGCCAGAACAACAACCAAATCTGACTTGGAAGAAGTACCACCAGAATATCCTTAAATTGAGGATGGCAAGACTTGTCTCTTGTATTTTGAACATGTTGTCAGGAAAGACCATGCTTGGAAAGGTGAAGGATAAGCTAAAAAAGGAAGACCTCCAATCCAAAAGATGGACTGACACATTGGCCGGAACAATAGGTTCAAATATAACAACAATTGTGAAGATTATGTAAGACTGGACAGTGTTTATTTCTGATGCATATAGGTTGTTCTAACTCCAGATCTTTGCACATTTCATTATAAGATTGAACTTTCACTTCTTGAGCTGCTCTTTGAAATTCTCTACTTAGTTCTTTTATTTCCTCATTTCTTCCATTTGCTTTAGCATCTCTACATTGGAAAAACAAATTTCAGAGTCTCTTCTGACATCCATTTTGGTCTTTTCCTTCTTTCTTTTCTTCTTAAAGATCTTTTGCTTTCTTGCTATATGATATTCTTGATGTGATCCCATAACTCATTTGGTCTTCTCGTCTTTAATGTCTAATGCATCAAATCTGACCTTCAGAGTGTCTCTATATTCAGGTGGGGTATGTTGTTGTTGTTATTATGTGCTGTGGAGTCGGTTCCGACTCAAAGAGACCCTATACAGGGTTTCCGAGGCTGTAAATCTTTACGGGAGCAGAACACCTCATCTTTCTCCAGCGGAACAGCTGGTAGTTTTGAATTGCTGACCCTGAGGTTCGCAGCCCGATTCGTAACCACTACGCTGCCAGAGCTCCTTTTCAGGTGGGATACATTCATGGCCGTATTTGGCTCTCATGGACTTGTTTTAATTCTCTTCAGCTTCTGCCTGAATTTGCATGTGAGCAATTGATGGTGATAATAAAAATAATAATAGCTCTCTAGAAGACAGATGTTCCTAGCATGATACTTGGCACACTGAGTTTTCTATAACTGTTGATTGCCTTGCCTCTATGCCCCTTCTGTATTTAAAGATAGTTCATACTTGCTGACATTTTCTTATATCATTTAAGTTCAATAAAAGCAAGCTAACAAGTTAATCCAACCAAGTTGTGTCTTGAATCCATGGAATATAAAATGGGTACATTCATTTAGCATATAACATTATGAATATCTATTGTATGGCTGGCACTCCCATGCACACAGAAAGTAGTAGACAAAAATATACCAAATTTCTTGTCCTCAAAGTACTATGAAAAAGGTAAAAATAAAAGTTTGCAAACAAAGATCTTTCTATATATAGCTTCCTAACATTCATAATTACTCCTCATCTGTCAGTTTATAATACTGTGGTGACTTGAGTGTTGCTGTGATTCTGGAAAGTATATAACCAATATTTTAAATAACAGAAGGGTCACCCATGGTGGACAGGTTTCAGCTGAGCTTCTAGACTAAAACAGATTAACAAGAAGGAGAAAAAGACTATTTCCAAATATTTAGACACTGAAAATCTTATGAATAGCAATGGGACACTGTCAGATAGCATCAAATTATTAAATATTGAAACATGATGAAAAGCACTAGATTACTGACAGATACAGTGCCAGAAGAGGAGCCCCTCAGGTTGGAAGGTACTTAAAATAGGAATGGGAAAGAGTTGTCTCCTCAAAGTAAAGTTGACTAGGATGACACGAGCAGAATAAAGCTTTTGGGACATTCATTCAAGGATGGGGAACAAGTCAAAATGACTAGAAACAGCTGTAAACATCCATTAATAATTGGAACATGAAATGTATGAATTATGAATCTAGGAAAATTGGAGGTTGTCAAAAAAAAAAAAAAACCCAGAATGCATAAACATTCATTTTGACATTAGTGAAATGAAATGGATTGGTATGGACCATTTTAGATCTGACAGTCACATGATTTACTATGCTAGGAATGACAAATTAAAGAGGAATGACTTCACATTCATCATTAAAAAGAGTATTTTGAGATCTGTCTTGAAGTACAATGCTGTCTGTGATAAGATAATATCCATTCACCTGCTAGGAAGACCAGAGTCCTAGTGTAGTACTCTGGGTTAATGCACTGTCCTGCAAAGTCAGTTTGAACCAAACAGTCAGTGGTTCAAGTTTACCAGCCACTCTTCTGAAACTCTATCCAGGATCATTATGGGTTGAAACCAACTCGATGGCACTTTGCAACAACAGCTAGTTAGACCAGTTAGTATAATTATTATTCAAATTTATGTACCAATCACTAAAGCCAGTGATGTTGAAACTGAAGAGTTCTACCAAATTCTTCAGTCTGAGATTGATCAAAATCCAGTCAAGATGTATTGATAATTACTGGTGATTAGAATGCAAAGGTTAGCAACAAAGAGGAAAGACCACTGATTGGGAAATACAGCCTTGGTGATAGAAATTATATTGGAGATCACATGACAGAATTTTGCAAGACCAGTGACTTCTTCATTGCAGATGCCTTTTGAAAACAACATAAAAGACAATTATACCCATGGAACTCACCAAGTGGAATGCACAGAAATAAAATTGAGTACACTGTGGGAAAGCTCTATATCATCAGTCAAAACTAGGCCAGAGGAAGACTGTAGAACAGATTATATCTGTTGTTCATATGCAAATTCAGGCTCAAGCTGAAGAAAACTAAAACAAGTCTATAATAGCCAAAATATGACCTCGAACTTATCCAACCTGAATTTAAAGATCATATGAAGAACAGGTGTGATGCATTAGACATTAATGACCAAAGACCAGAATACTTCTGGAATGACATCAAGAACATCATACAAGAAGAAAGGAAAAGGTCATCAAGAAGAAAAGAAAGAAGGAAAACACCAAAATGGATGTCAGAAGAGACTCTGAAACTCGATCTCTAGTTTCAGCTAAAGCACATGGAAGAAATAAGAAGGCAAAAGAGCTGAACAGAAAATTTTAAAGGGAAGGTCAAGAAGCCAAAGTCAAATATTATAATAAAATGTACAAAGACCAGAAGTTAGAAAGCCAAAATGGAGGAAGACCCTCAGCATTTCTCACGTTGAGGGAACTGAAAAAAAAATTCAAGCCTCCACTTGCAATATTGAAAGATTCCCTAGGCAAAATATTGAATGATGTAAAAAGCATCAAAAAAAGATGAAAGGAATACAGAGTCATTGTACCAAAAAGAAATGATTAATGTTCAACAATTTCAATAGTTAGCATATGATCAAGAGCCAATGGTACTAAAAGAAGATGTCTAAACTGTGCTGAAGGCATTAGCAAATAACAAGGCTCCAAGAATTGATGGAGTACAAATTGAAATCTTCAACAAACTGATGCAGGACTAGAGGCACTCACTAATCTATGCCAAGAAATTTGGAAGAGAGTTACCTGGCCTACTGATGGGTAGGGATCCATACTCGTTCCCTTTCTAAAGACACAGCTGACATGAAATGGATCTTTGATGAAAGCAGAGGATTCCAGAAACGTATTTAGCTGTGCTTTATCAACGATGCAAAGGATTTCAACTATGTGGATCAAGACAAGCTATGGACCACATTGCAAAGTATGAGTATGACGAAACACTTAATTGTGCTCATGAGAAACCTGTGTATAGACCGATAGGCAGTTGTTCGAACAGAACAAGGAACACTGAATTGTTTAAAGACATGAAAGGTGTGTACTAAGGTTATATTTTTTCACCATACATATCCAATCTGTATGCTGAGCAAATAATCCAGGAAGCTGGATTATATGAAGAAGAATGTGGCATCTGGATTAGAGATAGGGTCATTAACAATCTACAATATGCAGATGGTACAACCTTACTTACTGAAAATGAAGAGGACGTAAAATACTTACTGATGAAGATCAAAGACCATGTCCTTTGGTATGGGTTACTGCACATTGTAAAAGAAAACAAAAATCCTTACCATTGGAGCAGTAAATAACATCATGATAAATGTAGAAAAGATTGAAGTTGTCAAAGATTTCCTTTTGTTTGGATTCACCATCAACACTCACGGAAGCAGCAGTCAAGAAATGAAACTATGTATTGCATTAAGCTAATCTGTTGCACTAGACCTATCTAAAGTGTTCAAGAGCAAAAAATGTCAGTTTGAGGACTAAAGTACACCTCACGCAAACCATACTTTTTTCAATAGCCTCATATACATGTGAAGGTTGGACAGTGAATAAAAAAGACAGTAGAAGATTTTATCTATTTGAGTTATTCGATCTTTTCTACTTTTATAATGATGTTATTTACTGCTCCAATGGTTGAAGAAGATTATTAAAATTACAATGGATTGCTAGAGGAACAAATAAATCTTGTGTTGGAAGAAGTATAACCAGAATTCTTCTTGGTAACCAGGATGGTGAGATTTCACCTCTTATTCTTAGGACATACTGTCAAGAGGAACCAGCCCCTGAAGAAAGATATGATTCTGGGTAAAGTGAAAGGTCAGCAAAAAAGAGAAGTCCCCAACAAGATGGATTGGCACAAAGGCAGCAGCAATCCGCTCAAGTTTAAGAACAATTGTGAGGATGGCACAGGACTGGGTAGTGTTTCATTCTGTTGTGCATAAGGTCCCTATGTCAGAATTGACTTGATGGTACTTAATAAGACAATCGTAATTACAAATAATCATAATTGCTATTTGAATATCACCATTGATATGTATCTCAAACTGACTTCAGCTGATGGTCATAGCAGTAATGTGATATGCTATAATATTCTAGGACATAGGTTGATTAAAAAGCAAAACAAACAAACAAAAAAAAATAGCTAACGAAACCATAGTAATTTTAGAGTTCCTGAAAAAAAAAAAAAAAAAAAAAAAAAAACTATACTGTCTTCTAGTCAATTCTGACCCATAGCTATCCTACAGGATAGAATGGCACTATTCCATAGGTTTCCCAAGTCTACAAATCTTTAAGGAGGAAGATTGCCATATATTTCTCCTTTGGACACTGGTAGATATGAACTGCAGACCTTTTGGTTAACTGCTGAGGGCTTAAGACCTGTACCACGAGCATGCCTTTATTTTAGAGTTAGCCAAGACATATTATCCTATTTGTATTGCACCATATATAATACTACTGCATGATTGTGTTTCTGGGCAATTATGTGTATGGATTTTATTTGTCGAGAACAATTAATTACTTAATATAGACATGATCCTACATTTTGTGATCTGTTGTAAATCCTAACCTCTATGCTGTGACTATGGTCCCATTTGCAGTAAACTGTCTACTATGTTAATGAAGCAGGATTAAGTTAGAATGTAACTTGATTGCAGACTTTTCTAGGGAGTGTGAGTCGGGTCACCACCCTTAGTTTCCTTAGAAGTGTGATCTGCATCCAATACATAGGAATGCCTTGGCAAAATCCACTCTCTTGCTCTGAACCTCGTGTCTGGCTCATCTCTGTCTGAATTCTGTTTCTTGGACTTGAGCTGGACCTATCAGTTGACCTGATTTACTGACTTTCACAGCTTTGTGAGTGAACAACCTGATTTGACATGAGTTAGGAAGATCCTCTAGACTGACATCTGAACTATGGATTTGGCTGAACTTGCCAGCCTTTATCGCCATGTGAGCCATTTTCTTGAAAGTCCATAGGTTCTATGAGATGTTGCAGTGAATTGCAGAACCTTGGGGTATATGAAGAATCCTGAGGGAAGTAGTGGTTGATATCAGGGATTATGGCATTGACATTTGGGATCTCTTTAACTTCCACTTCAAGAACCAGCCTCCTATAAATCCTTCTTAAAGAAATGATTCTTGCAATTAGTAAGATATAAAAATTATGAGGATATAAACAACTTAAAGGTTGCTCCTGCATCTAAAATTCAATGAAATATGACTTGTAAGTTAAATATTAAGTTTAAGAATAATATAAATATAAATGTAGACAACCTAACTTTCCATGAATATGCTCAAAATTAAAGAATTCATAATTTTAGGTGGTATGCTAATATTGCCTAGATCAGAAAGATCCAAGTTGTTATTTTATGATGGCTACCTGGTCTGCAGGAAGCCATTTGGTCACTTTTGCAACACCCCCAAGGCCAACAATCTCCATAGTTGGTGTGTTGAAAGATGAATATGCTTAATGGGGAAAAAGTACTGAACTTAGAAAACAATCTTCTTCTAAGTGGCTATTGCATCAAAAAATAATTATAAGGTACTTGGGAGACTGAATCTGCTATATATAAATGTAATGAACACCAACTCCTGAATAACACTTTGAAAGAGAACTGTGCAAAACATAAGTGAAGCCAAAAAAAAAAAAAAACGTAAGTGAAGCATGGTACAGGCTGATATCTGAGTCTTAAGCTGGGAACTGACCCAAGCCGAAGGTTACTCAAATGTTTTGAATAAAATTATAATCGTTTTTTGCTTACTTTATCTTTGAATAGTGCCTTAGTAATTTGTACCTTAATTTCAATAAAGGAAACAGTATAAAAATGAATTAAGGAACAACTCCCTTTAAATTCCCTCAATGATATTTTTTAACTCAAAGCTTCATTAAGTACAGTTCATGGGCAAACAGTTTAACTTTCACCTAATTGAATCTCTTACTTACATAAGTCTTCATAATTCTATAAACTTTGAATTTTTAGCAAAAAAAAAGTATGCTCCTTAAAGTATTATTAAGTTGATTCTAGTACTTAATGACAGCAATATGTTTTTAAAACATTAAGAGTTTGTCACTTATACGCTTCAAAGTTTGCTATCTTTATTCCCTGAACAGGAAGAAAAAATATATTTACAGTGTAGAGTATACACTTTTAAAATCATTTGCCTAGATCTCAGGGGACACTAGGGTACACTAAGTTAAGTGTCAAGAAGAAGGCAATGATGGATGGTGGACTAAGCAAACACTTCACATCTTTTAGTGTCAATAATGATCTCCACCCATCCAACAAAGAAACAGTATATTTCACTTTTTTTTTTTTTCAAAGTTGGCAGTAACTTAAAAGCTAGATTTCAGATTTAATAAGCAGCATCATTTCCAACTCAGATTTTAAATCAATGGAACAAGATTTTCCTTCTGAGTAGTTTTTTTGAAGTTTAAATTTGAACTTCAATTTCAAAAAACCCACATTTTAAAAAAGGTAATTCAAGGGTAAAATAAAGTACCTAATTGAAAGACATTCAATTGATTTAATGTTGGGTTGCATGCTGATTTTAGAGTAATTTAGTGAAGTTTAAAGCTTGGAACAGATTTGCTAAATCAAGCTAATATTAAAAATAGGCCTTTAAGAACTGATGTAATATACTTTTAATTCCATAAAAGCATTTTTTGGGCAACAGTGCTATGCAAACTTGCACCTGTTCATAAGTCTTGTTTTAATTTTGAAATTTAAAAAATTGTTTTGTAAAAAAGCAAAGAGTAAGGGGAAATTGCACCATGCTCCTTCTGAATACTCTTTATGATTTCAGTTGCATGTTTTCTGCTACCTCCTGAGGGAGGCCTATGGATATGCTGATGTGTAAATTGGAAGACATTCCAATGCAATAATCTCCATAGGTATTGCCTATGGACCACCCTAAAAATAATATGGTAAATTTGATTCTCTTTTCAAGTTTTAAACAAGGAGTACTTATACATAATGGTAAACAAGATATAAAGGAAGATGGTGGGATCACTGGAGAAATAGTTTTAAAGCAGACAAGGGACTGCAGACAAGTAGACTCTTCATTAATCACTCATTTCAAAAATGTTGTTCACCTCCTTCTATGTGCTAAAATCTGTAAGGAAGCCAGTTCTATTGAAAATGTGAATAAGGTATCAATCTCCCCTCCTGGGAATTTCTTCTGGAGTAGGAACCCTAAAAAACGCCACTGCTGTCAAATCTATTCTAACTCTGAGCATCTACTTGGAATTTTGGCATCCCCAACTGAAAATGCACTGGACCCATTTTAATCTTATTTGTCACAAATTGGACTATTGGTGTGGCACTGTGGATCACTACTGAACTGCATGAACCATAAAGTCAGCAATTCAGACCCACAAGCTGCTCCTTGGAAATACTATACAGGGTTGCTATGAGTCGGAATTGACTTGAGGGCATGTCACAAATTAAGAAAGCAAAAATATTTGATGTGCATATGCAAAACAAAGCAAAAAATATATATTTATTTAAGTGCCCAAAAGGCACATTCTGCAAGCCAGCCTCCTGCCCATAGGCAAACAGCCTCACTCAGTCCATGGGCCTGTAGACCGTAGTTGCTCTGTCTTTCCATACCACTGCCTCTGCCACTTCTCTCTTATGACTGCTTTTCCAGGAAGGTATCCCAAGCTCCACTCATGCTCTTCCTTCTTATTGGTCCTGGGATATCTGTCCCTGAAGTGAAAGGTTAGCTACTTCCACCTATTAGTTACACATCTTCTACAACTACATTTTAGAAGTATAATGAATTCTACTAACAATTAGTCACAATTGAAATAATAAAATCCTATCATCATCATCCCTTACCCACTTTTAAGAGACCCATCTGGAAAAGAGGGGATTCTCCTTTGTCCCCTTCATTCTAAAACTAAGTATTCCTATGAAAGCTTGTAATCCAGCAACTTCATGCCTTTATAGCCCCCAGTTTTTGATAGTCAATGTCTGCCAACTCAGGACACTAAGGAAACAAACATGTTCCTTGAGCTGAAGAATGTTCCATTCCAGTTGGAATTTGAGTAATTGCATCTGTAAGCAAAAGTCCAGTTCATCAAATTGTAGCAATTGACAAAAACATAAACTTTATAAAACACTCAAGTTCCATCTTTTCTTCTCCTTTGGACTAACTCCATTCTTATGCATATGGCTTAGTCCTTTGGTATGGTGGAGTACAGTAGACCCTGGACACAGATCAGTCACCCTTTATAACCAGCGTGACATCATCACCACACAACTCCAGAAGCTGCTCTTCTCCCATCTGCTAAGTGTTTTATGCCATTCCCCTTAGTTCTTCCTTCTACAAAACCTCCTGCTTTCATGAGTCTGGAGCCATGAATGCTGCTCCTGATGCTAACTGCAGAAACCATATGGGGACCATGCCTCACTTCCTCTGACTTCACAAGGGGGAAAGAGGACCAAACTCAAAATTAGACTAACTCCTATGAAGTGGAACTCAGAGATGATTCCACCTTATATCAGTGCCTTTAAAATAATCAGACTTGAGTACCAATTTAGAAAACTCATCCTTATGATTTTGTTTCTCTTGAACTCCCCATTCTCTTGGTACAGTGAAACATATGTGTATATGTACAAAATCAGTGAATCATATGTATAGATGTACAAAATCAGTGAAACGTATGTGTATATGTACAAAGAGAACTTTAT
Source organism: Chrysochloris asiatica (assembly GCF_000296735.1). Taxonomy (NCBI): domain Eukaryota; kingdom Metazoa; phylum Chordata; class Mammalia; order Afrosoricida; family Chrysochloridae; genus Chrysochloris; species Chrysochloris asiatica. The sequence goes on from NW_006408528.1 coordinate 23,979,579, forward strand.
TATCAAGGAATTGGCTTACAATTGTAGAGTCCCAGTACTCAGTGGAAGAGTCTTTCCTGCATGTCTGTTATACTGGAACTCAACTGCTAAACTTCTGGAAAGAAGGGCCTCCTCAAGTGGACACAGAAAACTCACCATTATGTTGTTGTTAAGTGCCGGCGAGTCTGTTCCAACCCATTGCAACCTGTATAGGGTTTCCGAGGAGCAGCTAGTGAGCTTGAACCACCAACCTTGCAGTTCAAATGGCTTTGCCTTCTGGCACACTAACCCACAGTGCCACACCAGGATTGTTGCTGTTGTTAAGTGCCATCAAGTCGATTCCTATCCGTAGCGACCTATATAGGATTTCCAAGGAGCAGCTGGTGAGCTTGAACCACCGACCATGCAGTTCAAATGACTTGGCAGTTTACCGCATGAGCCCACGCGCCACACCAGAACTCCAGGGGAGTCTCCATTTATTCAAACCACTAAACATTTATAATAATGCCCAACCTATAAGGGAATTATAAGATTATAAAACAAGCATTTGAGTAAATGTTAATATAGCACTTGCACACAGTAAGATTATGCATGTTAATATTAATAGAACTTTCTTACCATATGCTTTAATACTATCATTAAGGTATAGTTTGTTAAATTTACTATTAAATACATTTCTCATAGAAAATCCAGTTGGAATGTTAAATATCTATATAACAGCAAATCTATATATTCCATACAAATCATAAGATAAGTCTAGAGGGTGTGCATCGATGCTAGACTATTGTTCAACTGTCTACATGTATATCTGTTGGAAGTTGGATTTTCTTGTTAAAGCATTGGTAAGATTGTGTTTAGGAAATGTATGTGAAATAAAGTTTCTATGAAACTTTTACAGTTTTCAAGTACTTGATAAATCTCTAGACCAAACTGTTGAGTTAAATTAGTTTAATATAATTTTGTACTTAATCTTTATTGAGAGCTTTTAAAATATATGCCAGGCATTGTGCTATAATTCCTCTCTAAATATTATCTAAGTGAGTCATCTTAACTAACATACAGAGCTGAAACTAATGTTATTTCCTCATTGATCCCTCTCACACATACATTTTACGGAGAGGAACTTAAAACTTAAAAAAGATCAATAACCCACTCCCTGTCTGATATCTCACAAGTAGCAGAAAAGAGAAGATATTTCTTACTGTTTTACAGCTAGGACAAAGGGATGTGGTTAACAGCAAAATTACATTCATATAAGGGGAGAGAAGTTAATATTTACTTTGGAAACACTTTAAGACATGAAGTTTTCCATTCATTTCATTAGCTCAACAGTATAAATTAATTAAGGAAATGTTAAATAGATCTAATATGTGGGAGTTAGGATGAACTAAAAAGAACATACAGTAAACTGTTTAATAACTGAGTTGGGATATATATCTTTATGATATAAAACTAAATGTAGTTTCCAAAAACTACAAGCAGTTTCTTTTGCAAGTAAAGAGAAGTAAAATAGGAAGAATTATTTATTTATTTTACACATACCATACAATTGACAGAAAATTAAAATCTCTTCAGACAGAGGCATATGACTTAAATTGATGTTTAATATTTAGTAAAAGATGAAAGAACATTAACTTTTCTATCAAAGATCCTATATGATTTCTGGAGTGCTGGTGTGGCACTGTAGGATGAGCACTGAATTGCTCACCCTACAACCACAAAGTCAGTGGTTCAAACTCATTAACCGCTCCTCAGAAACCCTATACACCATCGCTATGAGTCAAAACCAACTTGATGGCACTTAATACATACACACATATGCCTTTAGTTTCTCCATTTGTCCTAGAAAAGCTCCATGAAATTAACTAAAACTTGACCTGGGATCAAATATCACATAAAGAGGACAATAAATATTTAATGGCATTTGATCAACATTTGAAGTTCAGTAAGCTGATTTTTATTTATATGTCAAGGGAAATAATTTATGATAGAGAAACAAATACATTAGCTTTCATTTGGCATTTTATAATTTCTAAAGAGTACATATATTTGTTTGCCAAATAAAAAGAACAAGTTCTAAACAGTATACGCTATAGCAGTATTACTTTTATAGAGAGAAAGGAAGCAACTACCCTTGCCAAATATTTTAATATTTTTAAATGTTGCTTTTAGTATTAAAATTAAATAAAATGTTACAGATAACATTTAATGGGCTTACCCTGCTGCCAATTTAATTCCTATGTCAGAAAACCACTTGTTAATAGATGTGATTCTTTAACATATTATCTGCACAATGGTTTCTATTTTATTTATACAGTTGTGTAATAAAACTAGTAAAGTATGTTGGATTTTAAAAAATGTTTCCATAGTACGTTTAAAAACATGAAACCAAATCCTGATTCAAACAAATGTCAATATGTAAAAGCATTTTAACAGACCCTCCCTATTCACCAGAGGCATTCTTATCAAACATATATGAGACCAAAGCCAGCCCAATTAGTTGATGGAAAGAGCCTTAAGAATTAATGTAGGAAAACATTCCTTTGCAATTACAAATAGCTCCTCAGAGAGATGACATAAAAAGATGAGGTTTTTTTTCAAGTTCTGTTCATGGACTCTTAGATGCCAAGGGCAAAGCACAACACCAAAACTGAGCCACACCAGAAAGGGGCAACAATGAGACCAGGAGTCCTAAATGTTGAATAGAAGGTGTGGAAAAAAAATTAATATTACAAGAAATCATATAATATAAACTAAATAAATAGCTGGAGTCCTTCTTTAGATCATATTGTATAGAATGTGGTGATTCTAGAAGGTAAGTACTGGATGGAGAATCACAAAGTTAGTGGTTTGAGCCCAACAGGCTATCCAAATGAAAAAGTTGAGTCTTTCTGCTCCTGCAAAGATTTATGGCCTCAGAAACCCCATATAGAGTGGCTATGAGTAAGATCCAACAAGAGAGCACTTAATAACAAAAGCAACAAAGAAGGAATTAACAGTGATTTTCATGTAGAAATTCATGTAGGTACAGACGTATTTAGGAAACTCAGAAAGAATCACATAAACCACACATACTCCTCAATTCCCAGGGAAACCTGCTTTTAATACTGTTAAACATAAGGCCTGCCCATGGTTATTACCATGCTTCTGCTGTAAGCTTTGATGAAAGTGATATGAATTTATTTAGTCTTTTCCTTGTCTCCACAGTTCCTTACATTCAATTTGCTTTAAACATGCCTTGGAGAGCTGAAATATGTAAGCATTATTTATTTTGTTGTGGCAATTGAAGAAACTGATACCCTCTTTCCTCCTTTTAGGTTCAAAATTGAAGAGACAATATGAAGCTAGACTTTAGGGGAATGGGTGTGTTAAACATACAATTTCACTGAAGTTCATAAAGGAGGTATGCCTTGTTCAAAAATTTTGTATACTCTTGGCATGCGTTGTGGATCCTCAGCACTTTCTGTTTAGAAATTCCAATTTTTCTAAAATCAAAAGATTCAAGAGATTTAATCTAAAGGTTTAAAATCAGGAAAGGTATACAAATGGGTTGTATTTTTTTCAATATACTTAATCTATACACTGAAAAAATAATCAGAGACACAGGATTATATAGTACAAAACATGGCATTTGGACGGGAGGAAGACTCATTAGCAACCTGTGACATGCAAATGATAAAACCTTGCTTGATGAAAATGAAGAGGAGTTAAAATACTGATGAAAATCAAGACCACAGCCTTTAGTATGGGTTGCAACTCAGTGTAAAATAATAATAATAATAAATTCTTACCATTGGACCAATTAATAGCATCATTATAAATGGAGAAAAGATTAAATTTGTCAAAGACTTAATTTTGCTTGGATCCACTATCAGGGAAACAGCAGTCAAGAAATTAAATGACATATTTCATTAGGCAAATCTACTGCATAAGACAACTTTAAAGTGTTCAAGAGCAAAGATGTTGGAGATGGGGCAGATAGGGTAGAGGTGCAGTGAGGTTCTCCATCAGCAATATCACAGAATGTGAAGCGTGTTCAGGGCAGAGCTTCAAAACTCTGAACCACATAGGTAGGAATATTTTAAAAGTTTGAAGGCTTATAGCTAGTGGAACTTGTAGTGGGAAGCAAGAAATAGCATACCTTTGAAACTGCTGGGCTTGGCGGCCAGGAGACAACAACCTGGGAGAGACCAAATGGCAAGAGCAAGCGGGGGAACGAAGCCACCACAGAATAACGCCACAGGAACTTCGGAGCAAAGGACAATACACTGTGTCGATTTTGCTTTGTTCTGGTTTTCTTTATTTAGTATCTGTTCATCGGCCACTCACTGTTTGGTAACCTCCATTCTGGTGACTAGATGGGGGACCTGAGCGAGTAGACACCCAGTACCCCCGCCACTGATGGGTTCTTTTGCCAAGCACATGCACAGACACTCTCAGCCCAAGAGCTGGCCCTGAGCTGTTTTTTAACAAGGAAAAGTCCAGAACAATGGGTGTGGAGAGGGAAAGAAGGTTTAAAAACAAAACAGGCTGAACATTAAATTAAATCCTGAGGTATAGCATAACAACCAACAGTGGTATCTTGAAATTTATCAGATGGCCTTGAAGACAAGAAGCTAAAAGAGGACATTAAAGTCATACTCATATTAAGCTACAGATTTTT
>NW_006408528.1:23987136-23994122 GCF_000296735.1 Chrysochloris asiatica
GATAGGATGAATGTAAAAGAAATGTTCTCCCATGTAAACTATCACATAATTCACAATAAAACATTAAAAAAAAAAAAAAAAAAAAAAGTGCACAAAAGGCCCTAAGCAAGAAATAACAGGTAGGCTTCTTGTGTAACTGGGTATTTGTTTGCATCTTACAAAGTTTATCAATGGCAAAATATAAAAACTGTCCAGTGCAATAGCAATAAAAAGAGAGCAAAGATGTCTGTGCTATCTTGGTGGGCCTGACCCATTTCATAATATTTTCAATAGCATCATATGCTTGTGAAAGTTGGACATGAATAATGAAGACCGCAGATGAATTGATGAATTAGTGTTATGGTGTTGGAGAAGAATATTAAAAATACCGTGGACTGCTAGAAAATCAAACAAATCTGTATTGGAAGAAGAACAGATAGATGCTCTTTAGAAGTCTGGATGACAAAACTTTCATCTCTCATACTTCATACATATTGTCAGGACGGGCCAGTTCCTAGAGAAGGATATCATGCTTGGTAAAGTGGAGAGTCAGCGAATAAGAGGGAGGCCTCAATTAGATGGATTGACCCAGTGGAATCAGCAATGGGTTCAAGTAACAATAATTGAGAGGTTATCACAGGACGGGGTAGTGTTTTGTTCTGTTGTGCATAAGGTCCCTGTAACTAGAACTGACTAGATGGTACCTAACAAAAAGAAATTAGAGAGAGGGTGTTAGTAGACAAGAGTATCCACAATTGCTTCTTGTTTTCAACTTTAATTTAGAGACCGTTCCCAGTGCAATTAAGAAAAATAAAAATAAAAGCATACATACTGATGCCGAGAAACAGGTGGTTCCACACAATAAGCACTAGACTGTGGACGACATGGTTCATGGTTTGAGCCTGCTAGCTGATCTGAAAGAGAAAGATGAGGCTTTCTGCTCAGCAAAGATTTAAAAAGCCCAGGAGAAGCTATACAGGGTCATTATGAGTTAGAACTGACTCTACTGCACTTAACAATAATAATATTGATGTAGGGATAAATAAAACTGTATTGATTACATGATTCTATATGTAGAAAATGCCAAGGAATAGTTTAAAAATATCTGTTAGAAGTAACAAGTGATTTAAACAAGATTGTGTAGTAAAAGATTAATGTAAAAATTTACCTTCATTTCTACATATTTATAAAAATAATGTAAAAATGAAATTTTAAAATAAATTTTAACATATAATAAAAATTAAATGTAAAAACATTGCATTCCAACAGTGTTAAAAATGTTAATATTAAGACCAGTATAAGTGTAAAATTATAAAACATTAATGAGCAAAATTAGATATCTAAATTGTTGTTGTTCAATACCATCGAGTTAATTCTGACTCATAGTGGCTCTGTATAGGGTTTCAAAGGCTTTAAGTCTTCACAGGAGCAGAAAAATACCCCATCTTTCTCCCGTGGAGTGACTGGCGAACTCAAACTGCAGATCTTGTGGTTTGCGGTCCAGTGTTTGTGGTATGGAGTCACCACGCTCCTAGAGATTGAAATAGTTGGAGACATATCCTATGCTCCAGCATTGGAAGAATCAAGATTGTCAAAATGCAATTATTCTCAAAATGATGAATAAATTTAACTTGTTGCTGTTGTTAGGTGCCATTGAGCAGTTTCCGACCCATGTCAACCTTATATATAATAAAAGAAAATACCACCAGGTTATGCACAATCCACGAAATTGCTGCTAGGTTTCAGCACATTGAGGCTGCCACTGAGCCAATCTTGTTGGGGGTCTTTTTTTCACTGGCCCTCCACTTTACCAAGCATGGTGTCCTTCTCCATAGAATGATCCCTCCTGATACTATATCCAAAGTATGACTTCTAAGGAGCATTCTCACTGTATCTCTTCCAATACAGATTTGTTTGTTCTTTTGGCAGTACATGGTACTTTCGGTATTCTCCTCCAACACCATAAATCAAATGCATCAATTCTTCTAAGGTCTTTATTCATTGTCCAACTTTCACATGCATATGAGGCTACTGAAAATAGCATGACTTGGATCAGGCACACATTAGTCCTCAAACTAACATCTTTGTTCTTGAGATCATTAAAGAGGTCTTATGTAGCAGATTTGCCTAATACAAGACATTGTTTGATTTATTGAATACTGCTTTGATGAGTGTTGATGATGGATCCAAGCAAAAAGAAGTTGTGGACAACTTAGAACTTCTCTCCATTTATCATGATGTTATTTATTGGTCTAATGGTGAGCATATTTATTTTCTTTACATTGAAGTGTAACACATACTGAAGACTATGGCCTTTGATCTTCATCTGTAAGTATTTTAAATTGTGTTCATTTGCAGCAAGCAAGATTGTATCATCTGTATATTGCAGGTTATTAATGAGTTTTCTTCCAATCCAGATGTTATATTTTTCTTCATATGAGCCAATTTCTCAGATTATTTGCTTAACATGCAAAATGAATAAGTATGGTGAAAGAAGATAACCCTGGTATACACCTTTCATAATTTTAAACCATTTTGTGTCTCTTAGTTCTGTTCAAACAGTTGTCTCTTAGTCTATGCACATATTCTTCATGAGCACAATTAAATGTTCTGGAATACTCATTTTCCACACTGTTGTCCATAGCTTGTCATAATCCACACAGCCGAAAGCCTTTGCATAATCAGCCTTTTTAATATTCCATTTCAACCAAGAGCCGCCTGACATAAGCAATATCCCTCTTTCTAGGTCCTCATCTGAATCTGGCTTGAGCCTCAGGCAGTTCCCTGTCAGTATACTTTTACTGCCATTTTTTAAATTGTATTTAGAAAATTTTTACTGGAATGTGATATTAATGATATTGTAGAGTGATTTCTATAATCCATTGGGTCCCATCTCTTTGGAATGGGCACAAATATGGATCTCTTCCAATCAGTTGGCCAGATAATTGTCTTCCAAATTTCTTGACATAGATGAGTGAGTGCCTCCAAGATTATATCAGCTTGTTGAAAGACTTCAATTTGTATTCCATGAATTCCCAAAGCCTTATTCTTTGCCAAGGTCTTCAGTGCACATTGGACTTCTTCTTTCAGCACCATTGACTCTCAATTGTATTTCAAGAGTACCATATCTCTTGAAATAGTTGAACATCAATCATTTCTGTTTGTTACAGAGACTCTGTGTATTCCTTCCACATTCTTTTAACACTTTCTGTACCATTCAATATTTTACTCATAGAATCATTTGTTCCTCAGTTCTTTCAGACTGAGAAATGCTGAGCGTGTTCTTCTCTTTTAGTTTTCTAATTCCAAATCTTTGCACATTTTATTATAATATTTAACTTTGTCTTTTAGAGCTGCCTTTTGAAATTTTCTCTTCACCTCTTTACCTCATTGTTTCTTCCATTTGATTTATCATATCTATACTTCAGAGCAAGTTTTAGTCTCTTCTGACATCCATTATGGTCTTTTCTTTCTTCCTTGTCTTGTTAATGACCTTTTGCTTTCTTCTTATGTGATGTTTTTAATGTCATCCCACATATCTTCTGGATTTTGATCATTAGTGTCTAATTCATCAAATCTGTTCTTAAGATAATCTTTAAATTCAGGTTGCATGTATTTAAGGTCATATTTTGGTTCTTATGTACTTCTTTTAATTTTCCTTAACTTCAGCCTGAACTTATATTTAAGCAATTGATGGTATGTTCCACAGTCTGCCCATGGCCTTACTTTGACTGATGATATGATGTTTTTCCACTGTCTCTTTCCATAGACGTAGTTAATTTGATTTCTGTATGTTCCACTAGTGAGGTAGATTTGTACAGTCATCCTTTATGTTGTTTAAAAAAAAGGTTTTGCAATGAAGAAGTTATTGTTCTTACAAATTCTATCAATTTTGTCATGTGATTTCAAGCACTATTTCTATCACCAAGGCTATATTTTTCAACCACTGATCCTCATTCTTCATTTCCAACCTTAGCATTCCAATCACTAGTAATTATCAGTACATCTTGATTGCATATTTGATCAATTTCAGACTGAAAAAGTTTGTAGAATTCTTAAATTTCATCATCACTGATTTTAGCGTTTGGTGCATAAATTTGAATACTAGTGGTATTAAATAGTCCTCCTTGTAGGAGAATAGATATCATCCTAACACACACAGCATGATTCTTCAAGATAGATCTGAAATGTTCTTTTTTTTTTTTTTTTTTCCCCACCCCCGCCTTTGAAATGTTCTTTTGGATAATGAATGTAACACTATTCCTCTTTAATTTGTCATTCGTAGTATAGTATATTGTCACATTAAAAATGGCCAATAATAGCCCATTTCAGCTCATTAATGCCTAGGATACTAGTGCATTCAGTTTCATTTTTGACAGCTTCATATTTTCCTAGATTTATACTTCATACATGCCATGTTCTGATTATTAATGGATGTTTTCAGCTGTTTCTCCTCATTTTGAGCTGTGCCTCATCATGGTCAGCTGTACTTTGAGGAGGCGGCTCTTCCTCAATCGTATTTTGAGTGACTTCCAATCTGAGGGGTTATTTTCTGGCACTATCTCTGGCAATAGTTTAATGCTCTTCATCATGTTTCAATATCCAATATTCTTGGTGCTATCTGAAACTGCTTCACTGTTAGTCATAAGGTTTTAGGTGGCTAACTATTTGGAAATGATCTGCCTCTCCTTCTTCTTTGTTGTTGTTAAGTGCCGTTGAGTCAGCTCCAACCCATAGCGACCCTATATAGGGTTCCTGAGGAACAGCTGGTGAGTTTGAACCACTGACATTGTAGTTCAAACGGCTTTGCAGTCTGGCGCATTAACCCACAGTGCTACATCAGGACTCCCTCCTTCTTCCTAGTCTATCTTAATCTGGAAGCTCCACTGAAACCTGCCCACCATGAGTGACATTGCTGACATTCAAAATGCCAGTAGCATAGCTTCCAGCATCACAGCGACAGGCTAACCACCACTGTGCAACAAATTGACAAGACAAGTGGAGGATGAACTCAACTAAATAAAAATCTTAGCAAGGCTTTTCATAGTAATTGATTTATCTAGCTTTATCTGGCTTTATCCAGCTTTGTCTCCTCCAATCATTCTTCTCTGCAGAGGAATAACCCATAAGTGGACTTGTCACAATGATGAATACATCATAACTACCCTGTATAGGGTTTGTGAGGAGTGACTGATGGATTTGAACCACCAACTTTGTGGTTAGCAGTCCAGTGCTTATCCTACAGTGCCACACCATTAAATCTTAGGTGTTATTTTTTTCTATGATCATATTTTCTAAATTAAAAAAAATCAGTTAGATGGACGGTCTGAAAATAGGATTAAAAAACTTTCATTTTCAGGGGCGAGCTAAGCCCTACATCATTCAGCAAACTACTGTGAACCTGGGTGGAGACCTGGTCGGCCAGTAGTGAGGCAACATCTGGGGACTCATGGGCTCAGAGTCAATGACACAGCCACAGAGGTCTAGAGTGGAGAGCGGGGTGGCCAGCCGATAAAAAGAGGCTGGAGAGATGTAAGAACACCCACACTTGCAGATGATACCCATTTGACCGGACTTTAATAACTGGATAAACAGAGCTCAACCCGAAGAAGAAAGAAGAGGGTGGTAAAAAAAAAAAAAAGCGTTATCTGATACAATTCAATAAACAGGACCTACACCTATGAATTCAGTAGCTTAAAAAAGGAAACAAATCCCTGCTGCAAGAAGTATACCCAACCCCTTCACACAAAGGGTACATAGGGATGGGCAACTTGGACATTGGCTACCCAAAATGTGGGGAGGGATACAAAGGCAAGAAGTGACTGGCTTACAAGCTTTCAAGAAGGAACCTAGATCCAAAGGGCGTGGAGGAAGGTAGAGTCTTCAGTGAATACTGTCCAGCCTGTCCAGGAAGGGCTGATGAAACGAAATATAGATGGGTCTCTTGTGATGCAATGGTGAATAATTATTATCAGAACTGATTGTGAGGGTTGGAAATCTAAAGATGGACATTTTGTAGCAAAGAGGGGAGTGATTAACTTATCAGTCTAGGAGCAGAGGACCCTGGGACCATAGATGGAGAAGAGCGAAAAATGGAATCCTACCCAGAGAGGCAGTGAGGCCTGAGATGGAGGCAGAGAAGATGACGCCAAGAGATGGTGGGGCTGGGGACTCAGGATCAGGAGATGGAAAGGGGCTGAGGACTGTGGTGGGAGCTGGGGGGAGGGGGGCAGGCTTACAGGGTACACCCCTTGGTTGGTTGAGGATGCATGGATGGGAGGGTAACTATGCCAATGAAATGACGGATGATGGAATGAGTGTAAAGCTAATGTTCTTCCATGTAGACTATCATACAACTCAGAATAAAACATTAAAAACAAAAACAAAAACAAAAAAAACCTTCATTTTCTCATAATGCCATTTTTTCATAAGGACCTGGTCTTTGAAAGCTAACCATACTGATAAATGAGAAGTGGAAGTAATTGATTTTAACAAAATTTCATAGACAATTCAAAGAAGAAATTCTGTCTTTTCAATAAATGTTGTAATTAAATATTCATAGGAAATAAAAAAAGAAATAAAGCAAAGAAAAATTTAGGTAACAACAAAAAGTTATACAAAATAGATCCAATCTTAAGAGCTGAAACCATAGAACTAAAGGACAAGATAGGAAAAACTTTGTGAACTTGAATTGGCAAAGAGTTCTTAGATTCAACATATGGAAGAAATCACTGGTATATTGGCTTTTATCAACACTAAAAACTTTTTAGCTTTTCTACGCCACGTTTTCTTCATAGAACCCAGCTTCTCGTATTATTTGCCAAAAGAACCAATAGATCTGTTTTGGAAGAAGTGCAGCCAGAGTGCTCCTTAGAGGTCAGGATGGCTAAGCTTCGTCTCTCATATTTTGGACATATTGTCCGGAGAGAACAGTCACTGGAGAAGGATGTCATGCTGCGTAAGATGGAGGGTCAGAGAAAAAGAGGAAGACCCCCAACGAGATGGAT
>NW_006408528.1:23994433-24020102 GCF_000296735.1 Chrysochloris asiatica
TTTTGCTTTAGAAAATATTATGAGGGAAAATGTAAAGGTAAGCCACTTCCTGGAAGAAAATACTTCATTAAATGACAGATTTTTCTACAGAATATATAACGAGTAGTTTCAGTTCAATAAGGGAAATAAATCAATGAACAATGTTCAAAAGATTTTCAAAGACATTTCACCAAAGAAGGTATGCAAATCACTAATAAGCAAATGGTGATATTCAACATTATTAATATTAGATAAATGCAAAGTAAAACTAAAATGAAATGCCATTGCACCCTCTAGCATGGGTATAACACTAGCAAGTGTAATGAGGATGTACAGATATTGAAACCATCATACATTGCTTGTGGAAATATAACATTTTACAGCCACCTTGAAAAACAGTTTGGCAGTGCTTTAAAAATGTAAACATAAATTTAACATATGATCCAGAAATTCCATTCCAAAAATCTTAGCCAATAGAAATCAAAACATATGTCTACACAGTCAAGTATATGATTTTTATAGTAGCAGTATTCATAATAACCAAAACATAGAAGCAATCTATGTTTATCCATTAATCTCATAACAGGTTAATGGATAAACACAGTGCTGTATAGCCATACAATGAAACAATATTCATCAATAAAAGAATAAACTACTGATATATACTACATCGTAATTGAATCTCAAAAACATTCATGATGCTAACTGAAACAAACCAGATGCACATTTTATTATTCCACATATTTGAAGTGATCAGAAAAGACAGTACATAGAGATAGAAAACAGATTAGTGATTGCCTAGTGCTAGGGGAGGAACAGGAATTAATTATGGGCAGCTGAGAGTAGAGCGGAGAGAAAGTTTTAGGTGATGTAAATATTCTAAAAATGAATTGTGAAAATGTATGGAGAAGTCTATAACAGATGAATTTGTAATATAAAAAGTATACTTCACAAAAAGTGGTTACAAATCGGGCTGCGAACCTTAAGATCAGCGGTTCGAAACTACCAGCCGCTCCGCGGGAGAAAGATGAGGCTTTCTACTCCCGTAAAGATTTACACCCTCGGAAACCCTGTACAGGGTCGCTATGGGTCGGAACCGACTCGATGGCACATAACAACAACAACAACAAACAAAATGAACCTAGGCATTTACTATGGCTCTGTTTGAGACCATCATTTTTTCTCTATGTGCCTCTATTGCTTATATTTGTTTTCAGTAAATCTATATTTCACACATTAAAATCTATTTAACATCATTGAAATATTCAAGTATCACAAACTTTAAAGGAATTATACCTTTTCACAAGTTCTTTGTTAATTTTTCATAAGCCCAATATCTTACATGGTAAAATAATAATCAATAACCTTTTGAAAGTATTTACCTAAAGGTTATAGAAAAACAGCCAGATTGCTGATGCATGAGTTCAGGAATTTTTAAATGTTATGTCCCAAATTAGTCTCCTCATCTCCTGTCCCAGACGCATCCTCCTCTATTACAACTGAACTTCACAGTCTGCTAATAGCTCCCAGGAGTCCTGGTATGGTGCTGTGGGTTAATGCGCTAGACTACAAAGTCAGTTTGAGCTGCCAGGTTGGCTGTTCAAGCTCACCAACTGCTCCTTGGAAACCCTGTACAGGGTTGCTATGGGTAGGAATTGACTTGACAGCACTTAACAACAACAATATTGCCTATAGTAGGCATTTTGTTTTCTCACTTTTATTTTTCCCAATTTGGATTCTACAGACCACTACAGCTTTATAGAATTAAATCAGGGTCTGTATAGTCCCCTAATTTTTTGTAATATAATTTAATGAAGCAAAACATGTGAAAGCCCAAACTTGCATAATAAGAAAAAGTGTCAGAAAATGAAAATTCAAATCCAAATCTTTTTCCACTAATAGACAATGATAGAAAAATAGTAAGACTACACCACGTTAAAGCAGGACATTTGTGAGATTCAGAAAAAAGAAGGTCTCCTTTACAGATCCGGTTTTCTCAGATGTCATTCTCTATTCATACGTGTCTATCTTTTGAAAAGAGAGCATCTATAGCTTATATCAGATTCTCAAAGGTCCTGATTCCTTAAAAAATGTAAGAGCTATTGCGTTTCAGTATGAAGTCACAGTTCACTGGACTGGCGTGCAGGGTCACCTATGACTTGGATCCAACTGCCCTTTCCAACTCCAAGTTCCTTCCCCGTTTGTTATATCATCATTTCCAAGGGATAGGACATTATTTATAATCCCCTGAAAACACCCAACAATTTTTTTGGCCTCTGATTTTATACAGGTTCTTCTCACTTGATGTATTAATTTCTTCCACCTACAAATAATTAGGTGCTCTGAAAATGTCCCACTAGTTTCAGTAGATATATGTCTTACTTCATAAATTTTTGGTTGTACTTGAGACAATTTCTACTACACACCTACATAGCTTATTCTGGCCAGCCCTAGACTAGCAGGAACTTTCGCCCCTGGCTGTCCTCTGGAACTGAAACATCTAATTCCCCAGATGATCTGGAGTCTGCACAAACTACTTTTAGATTGGTTGCACAGAACATATAATACCTAAACCTATCATTGATGACGTCAAGTGTGGCAGCAGTAGTGAGGTTGGCCCAGGATTGGACATTGTTTCGTTCTGCTGTGCATGGGGTCGCTATGAGTCGGTTCTGACTCGATGGCACCTGACAACAACAAATAGGAACTCCTGGTGTGGCATTGCAGAATCAGCACTGAACTTCTAATCACAAGGTTGGTGGTTCAAACCCAACAGCCACTCACTGGAAATGGTTTTCAGGGTCACTACAAGTCAGAATGTAACGTAATATGACATAGCATAACACAAGGGAACTCCTCTAGGCCTGAGAGTGTCATCATCTCATCCCTTGCCCATACACCAGATGAGTTCCTTGGCTCTCAGGAGATGCCACAATTTTCTCTTCTCTTGGTGTGGTGTCAGCCCTGGTTTTTATCCTTTCATTGTTTTTGTGCCATTATTCTTTCTTCCCCTTCTTCCTCTCTTTACCTTCACTGACTTTTTACCTGTTGTTGTTTTTTTTGTTTTTTTTTTTTGCCTATCTACTCTTCCATTTTTTTCTGCTTCTCTTTCCACTGCATTTTAATTTCTATTTTTTTCTCTTGATCTTTTTAATATGCATTGATCTCTTTGTCTTTTATTCAACCATCTCCCTAATTGTGTTTTGTTATTTTTCTTTCTCCTTTCTCTCTAATTTTCCTCTTTCATGGTGTTTTTCTTCCTCCCTCTTTCTCTTTTTGAGTTTCCATAATTTTCTTTATAGCTGTTGCCTGCTTTTTTTTCCTTTACTAATTTCTTATTTTCACTGTTGCTTATTTGTTTGTTTTTCTTTTTCACTTGTGTGTATATTTTTCTCTTCTTGCCTTACTTGACAGGAAACAGCAACCAAGCCCATACAAACCAGCCACAACCATAGCCTCTACAGTCTCACCCACTGGACAAGAAAACCAGCTGCAATATACCTAATAAATGACAACAACCAACATCAGCCAAACAATTAACACAGAAGGATGCACACACTGCATTTCTCTAATCACATCCATCAGAAGGAAGTTGGTAAGTGCCTATAAACATACCAACATACAGTAATCAATTAGATACCAATGCAACAACACCAGAATGTCTAGGAAGCAAAGGCAATTTCTGTTCACATGAAGAAATAACACAGCGGCACACACACACAAAAAGACCAATAGACAGAGCTAGAAAACAATGTTTGAGGAAAAAGAAAATAGTATTGAAACTGCTTGAAAAAGAATTAAAGAGATGATATCTAGGAACTTCCAAATGATTGGCAGAAAAATCAAGGAAACATCAGGAAAATATTACTAAAACAACCAAAATAGATAAAGAATTAGAGACAATGTAAAGCCTACAAATAGAAATTCAGAAGTTCACTGTTAAAATTTCAGATATGGACAATTTATTGAAAGGACAAAGGACTAGGTTATGAATCAATGGAAGCCCACATTAATGAGCTTGAGGATAAATATCTTAATACTAGTAAACTAAAACAATGAGAAAAATATGATGAAAATACCAAAGAAAGCCTAAAATTGATGTGGGACAACATGTAGAGGAACAACTTAGAGGTGATTGGAATTTCAGAACAGGAAGAGAAAAGAAAAGCACAAAAAAGATAGTTGAAGAGCTGTTGGCATAAAACTTCTATTGCATCATGAAAGATGATAAGGTAAGCGTTCAAGAAGCTGAATGGATGCCAAAAGAAAATGGATGCCAAAAGAACAGATCCCAAAAGAAAATGACCAAGACATCTCATAAACAAACTCAATAAAACTAAAGACAAGCAAACAATCATGAGTGCTGCTCAGAAGAAATGAAATTTATCTAGAAAGGAGAACCAATAAAATTGAGCTCTGATTTCTCAGAATGAACCATGCATACAAGAAGGGAATGGGAAGACACACGCAAACCTCTGAAAGAAAAAAAAATTGTCAGCCAAGAATCATATATCCAGCAAAACTGTCCTTCAATTTGTTAGTGAAGTTAGAACATTTATAGATGAACAGAAATTAAAGAAATTTGAAGTATCCAGAACAACTTCAAAAACTATTAAAGGGAGTCCTTTGAGCTGAGAACCAACAGCTGCAGACAACAACCTGAAATTGATTTACACGGCAACACTACCCAGAATTCAATCCAGATATAATAATGTGCACAGTTAAACAAACCTGTTGTTGTTGTTGTTAAGTGCCGTCGAGTCGGTTCCGACCCATAGCGACCCTGTACAGGGTTTCCAAGGGTGTAAATCTTTACGGGAGTAGAAAGCCTCATCTTTCTCCCGCGGAGCAGCTGGTAGTTTCGAACCGCTGACCTTAAGGTTCGCAACCCAATTCGTAACCACTACGAGACTGAAAATAGGGAATGAGAGATATCAATTTATAATGAAGACAACAGCAAAGCAAAAAGAGGGAAAAGTGTAGCTACAAAAATTCCAAATGGCAAGGAAATCAAATAGATTATAAAATAAAACAAACTGCTTTAATCTGTAGAAGAAACTGATAAATTGTAAAAACTGAATACACCTTGACATCAAAACAAGAAAAAGAAATGCCACAAAGATTTGTTGTTGTTGTTGTTGTTGTTGTTGTTGTTGTTGTTGTTATTGTTATTGTTAGGTGCCATCGAGCCGATACCAACTCATAGTGACCCTATGTACAACAGAATGAAGCACTTCCCGGTCCTGGGCGAACCTCACAATTGTTGCCACGCTTGAACCTATTGATGCTGCCACTTTGCCAATCCATCTCGCTGGGGGTCTTCCTCTTTTTCTCTGACCCTCCACATAAAGATTTAGTAAACATTACATGAAGAAACTGATAAGAAAAGGTACAAACATAATAAACTTAAAACAGATAATTATGTGGAACTGCAAAAACGATGTGGGGGCCATGTCTGATTTTCTCTGGCTTCACAATGGAGTAAGAGAATCAAACTCAAAATTAGCCCAGCACCAATTCCTATGAAATGGATGTCAGTCATGACTCTGCCCTACAACCCTATTATGACACCAACCATCCCTTCTACAAGGAGCTCTGGTAGCATAGTGGTTACGAATAGGGCTGCTAATCTTACGGTCAGCAGTTTGAAATACCAGCTGTTCCATAGGAGAAAGATGAGGCTTTCTGCTCCTGTAAAGATTTATAGCCTTGGAAACCCTGTATAGGGTCGCTATGAGTCAGAATCAACTCCATGGCACATAACAACAATAACATCCCTTCTACAGCACTCTCTACTTTACATTTGGGTTCAATAATTCATTGCAATAGCCACAGGGAACTCATAATAACACTCAAGATTATGGGGTTTATTTGGAATTGGGGACAATACATAGTCTACAACTAGCAATCCAGAAGATTTATATTAAAATTTCAGAAATGGACAATACAATGAAAAGATGAAGGACTAGATTTTAATCAACTCAAGATTGAAACCAACTCAGCATATAGCTGTTTTCTAATCAGGAACACCTCTTCTCTGCTAAATGGCAGACACAGCTTCTTAGATGTGGTCCTTTGTCCTCTGTCCTGCTCAGGCAAATGTTACAAAGTTCTTTTCCAGTCTGTGAATGTCCAATGACTTTCAGTAAGCCAGTCTCTTGCCCATAGGTACTCTGCTTTATCTGGTGCATGGGCATAGGATCTGATGCTGTCCTGTCTCATCATGCTGCTGCCTCTGCCATCATCTCTGCTGTTGCTAATTGTCTAGGTAGGGATTTCATTCTCCACACATCCTCTTCCTTCTTGATGGACCTGAGATCCAGTGTTCCTGCTTCTGAGATGACACCTTTTAAACATAGCTAGATGCCAAAACTATCCTATCCTGGCCTTAGTGCCCTGTACACCTTAACTGCATGGTGGGAATTAAGGAGAAATTGGATAGAAAAGCCATAGCAAGTAAATTCAAGGTACCACAGGAGCAAAGAAACAAGCAACTACACACACACACAGTAAAACAAAAGCAATCAACTCATACTGATAATTAGATTGAACATCAATGGATTAAATGTACCAATTAAGAGACAGAGAAAGTAGAAGAATGGATACGAAAACAGGATAGTTCAGTATGCTATCTACAAGAGACATACTTTACAAAAACAAAAATAGACTAAAAATCAAGGATAGACACACACACACACACACACACACACACACACACATATATCAAGCTGATGGCAATAAAAAATGTGCAGGAGTGGCAATATTAATTTCTGATAAAATAGACTTTAAGACAAAAGCCAGCATAAGAGACAAAGAACATTCACTTATGATTACAGTGTCAACTTAAACAATAAATATCTAAGCTCCCAATGAAAGAGCCTCAAAATACATAAGCCTAACTCTAATAATTAGAGTTGAAGAAAGAAACAGACAACTCTACAATAATAGTAATAGATTTTACTACACCAGTGTCATTGAAGGACAGAACAACTAAATAACAACCTGACACATACACAAGAATTAAACAATACAATTACACAAGTTGACTTCATAGATTTATACAGAACACTCACCCCCAAAAACAGTACAATATGCATCATTTTCTCCAGAATAAGCCATATTTTAGGGCACAAAGAAAGCCTCAATAAATGTAAAAACATTGAAATACTACAAAGTAACTTTTCAAATCATAATGCTATCAAATTAGAAATCAACAATAGGAAGATCAATGAAAATTAAATATATGGAAATTCTACTCAGGCTATTCCAGAATAAAGAAAACAGTGGAAAACTCTTAACACATTTTATGACGTGACCATAGCCCTCATACCAAAACCAGGTGAATATATCACTAAAAAGGTAAACTATAGACCAATATGCTTCATAAGGAGTCCTGGTGTGGCATTGTGGTTTAATGCGCTGGACTGCAAAGTCGGTTTGAACCAGCCACTCCTTGGAAACCCTATACAGGGTCTCTATGAGTCGGAACAGACTCAACGGCACTTAACAACAATAACATGCCTCATGAGCATAGATATAAAAAATCTGAATAAAATCCTAATGAATAGAATTCAGCAACATATCAAAAAAATAATACAACATGGCTAAGTAGCATTTATACCCATTACAAGATGTTTCAATATTAGATAAACAATCAATGTAATCCATCATTTAAATAAAACAAAGAAAAATAACCACATGATTGTACTGATTGATGCAGAAAAGGGCTTTGACAAAGTCCAACATCCATTCCTGATTAAAAAATTCTCAGTAAACTAGGATTCAAAGGGAAATTCTTTAACATAATTAAAGGTATATATACAAATCCAAAAGCCAATATTACTCTCAATGGAGAGAAACTGAAAGCATTTCCTTTACAAACAGGAGCAAGACAAGGATGCCCTTTATCACTGCTCCTACTCAATATTGTGCTGGAAGTCTTAGCCAGAGCAATAGAACAAGAAAGAGAAGTTAAAGGTATCCAAATTTGCAAAGAAGAATTAAAACTGTATTTGTCAATGACATGATCTTATACTCAGAAAATCCTAAAGATTTAGCAGGAAAATCACTGGAACTCATTGAAAGACTCAGCAAACTGACAGGGTACCAGAAAAATAAACAAAAATCCACTGGTGATAAAATTGAAGAATTCTATCAACTTCTGCAGTCTGAAATTTATCAAACATGCAATCAAGATGTATTGATAACTACAAGCAATTGGAATGTTAAGGCTAGAAAAAACGATGAAGGATCAGTAGTTGGAAAATATGGCATTGGTGATAAAAAATATGCTGGAGATAGCATGATAGAATTTTGCAAAACCAATGAATTCCTCATTGTAAATACCTTTTTTAAACACATAGAAGATCACCAGATGGAATATGCAGAAATCAAATTGACTGTATCTGTGAAAAAACTCTATATCATCAGCCAAAACAAGGCCAGAGACAGACTGTGGAACAGACCATTAATTGCTCATATCCAAATTCTGGCTGAAGAGAATAAAAATAAGTCCATGAGAATCAAAATATGACCTTAAATATATTCCACCTGAATTTAGAGATCATCTGAAGAACCGATTTGATGCATTAGACACTAAAGACTCAAACCAGAAGAACTGTGGGATGACATCAAGAACATCATACAGGATGAAGCTAATGCAATTACAATGTCCTTCAAATGGAAGAGAGGGAGGCAGAAAAGTGAACTAACATCATAGGACTCAAGTGACGGTTGCTGACTTTGAAGACAGAGAGGGTCACATAGAATGTAGACAGCCTTTAGGAGATGGGAAAGGCAGAAAACAGAATTTCCTCTCAGTCTCCAAAAAGGAACGCAGCCATGTGTGTCTAGAAAGCAAAGCTATAAGCCACAGAGAATTTTTCCCATGACCTAAAACCAAATGGGAATTTGCCCTGCTTGATTTTTAAGGAGCTTGGAATCAATGACTCTTTTTCTTCCTTCAATTTCTTTCCCCTTTTAATTTGTATTAAAATGTATACAATTGATGCCCTATGCCTTTCCCACTCTCACAATTCAGAATCAGATAGCTAGTTTCCTAAACAAGGTATAAAGATCAAGAGGAAGTTTGTTCAGAGATGGAATACACCCAGATCTTCATCCATATCTCTCTTAGATTATTTAGATGCTGGAATATGGGACCATTAAATTTAAGGAATTTAGATAACAGTGGTATTTTGAGCTGGGCTGCCAACTGCAAGGTTAGTAGTTCAAATCTCTCAGTGGCTCCATGGGAGAATGATGAGGCTTTCTGCTCCCATTATGATTTACAGCCTCAGAAACCCTATAAAGGGTCTATATAAGTTAGAAGTAACTGAACAGCACACAACCACCACTCACCACCATTGAAAGAATTTGTAGGATATTAGAAGGGATGAATGCATTTAGCATGTGAGATGGATGTGAATCTTTGGAGGTCAGAGAACTGATTGTGGTAAAGAGAATTGTGACCCTCCAAAGATGTGCATATCCCAATCTTTGGAACTATGAACATGATATGTTAAATTGTAAGGAGGATTAAAGTTGCAGGTGGAATTAGCGTTGCTAATCAGTTTATCTTAAAATAAAGAGATTATCCTGGATTTTCCCAATGTACCATGTTGTTGTTTTTAAGGGCCATCGAGTTGATTCTGACCCATAGCAACCCTGTATAGGGTTTCCAAGGAGCAGCTGCTGAGCTTGAACCGCCGACCTTTGCAGTCTGCTACATTAGCCCACAGCACCCTAATCAGTTGATCTTAAAATAAAGAGATTATCCTGGATTTTCCCAATATACCATAAGTGCCTTTAAAGAAGGGAAAGACATAAAAGTCAGAAGCAGAGAAATGGCATCATGAAAATATTTGACTAGGGATTGTTGGCTTTGAAAATGGAAGGAGGACATGAACCAAGGAATGCACACCGTCTCTGGAAGCAGGGAAAGACAAGAAAATCAAAGTTTTTGCTAGACCCTCCAGAAAGAAAAGCTGCTTTGCTGACACCTTAATTATAGCCTAGTAAGAACCATTTTACAGAGTCCTGATGTGGCAATGTGGGATAAGCACTAGACCACAAAGTCATTTTGAACTGCAAGTTTGAAGGTTCAAACTCACCAGCTGCTCCATAACAATCCTATACAGTGTTGCTGTGAGTCACCAGGTGCTCCTCAGAAATCTTATACAGGGTTGCTATGAGTCAGAACCTACTTACCCAACAGCACTTAATAACAACAAGAACCATTTTGGATTTCTGATCTCCAGAACCATTAAGTCAGTGGTAATTTGTTACTATTGTTGTTGTTGTTGCTAAGTGCCATTGAGTCAGTTACTACACATAGTGTAGGATTGCCGAGGTTATACACACAGTAGGGTTGCCAAGGTTATAAATCTTTACGGGAACAAAAAACCTCATCTTTCTCCCGCAGAGCAGCTGGTGGGCTCCAACTGCTAATCTTGTGGTTTGAAGTCCAGTGTTTATTATACTGAGCCAGTGCATTACCAATTTGTTGCTGTAGCAATAGAAAACTAATTTATGGGTTTTCTCTTTTCCATAATTAATGAAGATAACCCCCTTACTCCTGAATTTAAATTTTAGGACATTTTAGATTGTTCCTCAAACTTCTCTTTTAAAATGTCTCTTGATAACTTCTGAAAATTCACCTTATAGTGTTTTTCAATTTATTGTAGCAATTTAGTGTAACATAGATTTGAACACTCAAATGTTCACTTTGAAACAAACCAATGTCCAACAAGTGAATCATTTGAGCTTACGCAATTGATTCTATACATGTGTCAATGGACTTTCTATTGGGTGGAAGGGATTTCAACTGAAAGAGTACTAATAGAATGACCTTCCTTATCAAACATGAATTTTTATTTTGTTAAAAAAAAAAAAAAGATAGCAATGTTTGCAAAAAGAAACATTCATGGGTTTCATCAAAATGGAGACTGACAATATTCGACTGTGCAAACTGAAATCTTATTTTTTAATTAAACAAAAAATGTCTCTGTATATTCTTTTTTGGCACCAAATCTGTTTTTATAACTACTTGTGGTATAGTGAATTATTTAATATGTCTTTTCTAATCTTAATATTTGAAACCCCTACTAAATGACTCTATTCATGGTGGGTTTGGTAAGAGTAGATGAGAGAAGATGCTGATAGGCTAATATGATTCATCATTGTGAATGATTGCTAACAGGATTGTGATGATATAAATTTGGAACTTAACATGGGTATAGAATAAGCCATCTCAGAAGCTGGAGGGAGGATCTTACCACCATCAAGGAAGAGCAATCAGGAGTGGCGTATATCCTCTGGATCCTGAAATCCCTTGCAATGAACATCTTCGACCCAGGATCAGAAAACTGTGACACCAGAGAAGCAGAGGAGTGGCAGAGGAGTCACAGCAGGAGAAACATGAGTCAGAGTTGGAGTGGTGAAGTGTCTGGCCTACAAAGCAAGTAAAAATAATTGTTATTGGGAAGGAGGCTGTGTTGTGGAGTGGGCTGCCTCCTGGCACTTAACTGGGGGAGTTAAGTTTGTTGATTCACAGAGCTAAATCTGAGTGCCTTCAGGCTGAGGTTTATGGCGTAGTGGTGTGCCCTGTAGGCATTTCTCAGCATTCTTGAAAGAGCTTTGTGATATTGCTGGAGCAGGGCAGTGACCAAGCCAAGAGGTTAAGGATCAAAGTGAGGCCTACCTGTGAGCACACCAGAGGAGAGGTTGTTATGTTTGGGAGAACTGTGTCCTGACCATTTTCTGATCTTGTCGTGTAGTCTGTTAAATTTCCTAATAAACCCCATAACTATAAGTATCATGTCTGAATTCTGTGTGGCCATTGCCATGAATTATTGAACTCAGCTGAATAGAAAATGCTGTAGGAGGGTTAGTTTGGTGCTCATTTTCTGCACCATTTCTGAATACCATTTAATTTAAAGTTGATTAAATAACAGTAGCAGAGATAAGATAATCATTCCAAACCACTGTATCTACAATGTTTAATCATTACTATAAGGAAAAGAAAGAAAGAGACAAAGGAGAGAGTCTTGGATTCAACAGCAGGCAGGTTTATTGAGAGTAAACCTGGAAGGGGGTACTCTTACATCACTAAAGGAGACCAAGAGCCCGTCTGTTCTCTTACTGACTGGGGTATTTAAAGGCCTTGTGGTCTGGGTACAGTTCTGGTGAGTTTACAATGGCCAGGGGTATGGAGATTTGGGTAGGGGTATGGAGATTTTCCTGAAACCTGGAATTTCTGGTGGGGAGGGTCTCCAGGTGGAACAAAGATCCAAACTTCCCGGGAGATCAGAAGCTCAAGCTGGACCCCATTCAGTGTCGATTGGGGATAGTTGCAATGTCATTCTTTTGATCAGGCACTTCAATTACAAATACAAATGGTATATATTATATTATTTGCTAAATGGCTAATATGAACTGCTTTATTGTTCAGCTTCTGTATTGAACTCTTGTTTTTGATGCTGTTAAAATCAAGTCGTCTTTCAAAATTATAATTTTCATAGAGGCAATGAGATTTTCTTGCAATCTTTGTTAATCCTACATTATTTATCCAAGTTCTCCATACATAATTACTCACACATTAAAAATTGCAGAATTAGTGAAGTTTTGCATTTCTAAGTTGTGTAGGTAGACTAAAATACTCCTTTGGAAAAATATCTGCACAATTACTCTTCAAAAACGGTTTTATTACTCTATGCTAATGGATTAAATTAGATAAATACCTGAGCTGATATAGTGAAATATTGTTAAATGCCTTGGTAAAAAGGTTTAACACATGTAGATTAACTAAGTACTGTTTTTACTGTTCTACTACCATATTTGTTTAAGAATATTGCCTTTTCAATGTATGTTTGCCAAGATTAAAATTACAGTACCATCAAATCAAGTTAACATAAATTAGATGACTTGGTAATTTAAAAAAATTATGGATGTGATCAACAACCCTTTTAAATAAATCCAAACATATGGTATTTTGAAACTATCCTTGAAAATCAGTACTTTCAATATTTTTGCTGATAGATTCATTCAACCAGATTATTTCTTGAAACTGCAATTAAATTTAGGCAAAACTGCAATAAACTCTGATTAATGATAAATAGCTAACAAATTCATTTTCAAACCATATTTCATTTTTTCCAATAAGAAATTGAAATTTCCAATACAAAATTAACAATAAAATACTTTCAAGATTTAACTTGCTGTTATTCTTTTGACATACCCGCTACACCCCAGAAAAAGTATAGATACTCTCAATCAGTAAAAGATAATTAACTCTTAACATTTATGTATTTGGATTCCTTTTTGCTTCTGAATTGTTTGTTTTAATGAGTAACAAACACTAAGAACAATGCATTTGCAAAATCCTGAAATAATATGGAGTCCTGGTGTGGCACTGTAGGATCAGCACTGGACTGCTAACCACAAAGTTGGTGGTTCAAACCCACCAGCCACTCTTTGGAAATCCTATACAGAGTCACTATGAGTTGGAACTGACTCAATGGCACTTAGCAACAATAAAATAATATCATTTAAAAAACAAGCTATTTTAACTTATGCATGATAGAAATTGCTTATAACTTGCTATTTCTATCTGAATTACAGTTGGGGTTTTCTCAGCCATTGCAATAAACAAAAGAACCTCAAAGGCAAACCAAAATATTACTGTATAAATCTACTGCTTCTAACTGTGAATGAAACAGCAAATTTTAACCAAGACACCTATCAGTTTAGAACTGTAACTGTCAGATTAGAGTTGATTTTGGAGCATGACAGTCTCCAACATTGTTACTTAGCTTCAACTGGAAGATGCAGATCCTAATACCTACAAGCATATGACTTCTCTGAACTCTGAAATCTAGGTACTTGGAGAGCTCCTATCTTTCAGAATGAACCCTATTCTGCTGCTGTGAGTTGGAACCATTTCACTGGCACACAAACACAGCTACAACCACCATTTAATGCTTGGAGCTCTATTAGCAAGAAAAGCTTGTCAAATAGAGAAAAAATATGTTTCTAGGAAATAAAGCACAGAATTTTCCAAATTTACATGAGAAAAATGATTTTGATTAATAGAGACTAAAGGAACAAATAGATTCTGTGTATTTGCGATAGAAGAGACTATGCAGAAATAACCCTGAAGGGACAAAGAACAAACTGGGAGACTAAAATCACACAAAAACAGAGGTGGTCCAAGGATATCCATTTAAAACAAAACAAACAAACACTATTAATATGCCACATAATGACATATTGCTATAGCATATTAAATGCACTAATTTAATATGTCCATTTGTGTTGTGGTGGTTGTTAGTCTTCAGGTAGGTTTCCACTCATAGAGACCCTGTAAAGGGTCTTCAACAGTCTTATAGGTCCTAACCGCTACCTTGCAGTTAACATTCCAGCGTTTATCCTACAGAACCACATCAAGGTTCCGTTTAATATGTCCATTTATGTAAATAACTACTAACAGCTCTTTTTATTGACAAAAAGTAAGGCAAAGAGAGTGAACTGACCTTAATTTGATAATGTTCTTGTTAAGTTTCACGGAGCCGATTTCAATTCATAGCCATCCTGTACAGGGCTTTCAGGAGCAGCTGGTGATTTATAACTGCCAACCTTGTGGTTCGCAGCACCATACCAGAAGCCCTAACTTGTTGATTTATTGTTGTTGTTAGTTTAGTTTTAACACATAGAGGCCCTGTATGGGGTTTCCAAGGAGCAGCTAGTAAGTTTGAACTACCAACCTTGAGATTCAAAGGAACTTGTAATCCAGTACTTATCCTATAGCACCACACCAGGTATGGTAAACTTATATCAGGATTGTGTTATTATGAAGGGAAAAACTCAAGGGGTTGTTTCGTTATTGAAACAATACATAGTTTATGTCCATAAATCATAAATGGTGTTCTGATGTGACGCTGTGGGATACAACACTGAACCACAAGGTCGGCAGTTCAAGTTCACCAGCAGTTACTTGGAAACCCTATACAGAGTCGTTATGAGTAGGAACCCACTTGACCACCCTTAAGATCAGCTCTGGCAGCATAGTGGTTACGATTTGGGCTACGAACCTTTAAGGTCAGCAGTTCGAAACTATCAGTTGTTCAGCGGGAGAAAGATGAGGCTTTCTGTTTTCGTAAAGATTTACAGCCTCGGAAACCTTGTACAGGGTCACTATGAGTCGGAGCCTACTCCACGGCACATCACCATCACCACCACCAAGAGCAGCAATGCTCATAACTGTAGCCAATTTAACTTCATTGAACAATGTTATACATTTTAGTTCCACCTGTGCTTCTAATTTTTCAACTTACTTAAAATATTCTTAAGCAACATATTCTGAGTGGTTAAGTCAAACTCTATTTTCAGGTTTTGAATAATTTTATAAAATACAATGGCCAGCAGAGCACATCCTAAAAATAAACGTAATTTAGTTACCTTCCACATTTCTTTGAACGTTTTAAAAGTGAAAGTGAGATGGGGAGGTGGACAGCTGAGGATAAGAAACCATAAAAGCAGCAAGCTAAAGCAACAAATTTAATCTTGAACACAAATGCATGCAGCTGTGCTGTTCTTAAGGAACTGGAGAACCTGTGTGTGTGTGTAATGCAATATTTAGGGAAAACATTCATGTTCTATAGAAGAAACTTCTCCATTTCTTCTTTTGCTTTCTTATTTTAAATATCTGAGATCACAAAATAAAGGATGCATTTAAAAGTGCTTCCTCTTTTTGAATGATTTATCAACCTTTATAATGCCAAGAAAAAAAATCAAGATTTTTATTCATAATTCCAACTATTTCCTATTATTTAGGATGCCATCTTTCTTCAGATCCTATAAAAGTTGGAAGAAATTCATGTTCCAAAGTGTTAATATCATATCACTATATCCTGTGAATATTTTATAACATTCATTTAAATAAAATTAATGATACTCCCCAATTTAGGATAATTAGTGCTTATGTAACTAATCAATGAGAAAATTAAAATCTGTCTTTAATCTATCATGTTTAAATTTTTAGTTGAACTGTTTGTTGAAGTACATGAAAGAATAAGTAAGGCATGACTTTTCTAAGTAAATGAGGCAATAATGAATAAGATTTTTTGCATCAGACATTTCAAACTTCCATTAAGCTTATGAAATTGGTAGTAATAGATTTCTAAATCTATATATAGCAATAAGCTGTTTAACTTAAATGTGTCTGAAACACAGTTCTAATTATAACCTAACCATTAACTTCTTTATTTAGTATATTTCCTATGAGAAACTGAGTCATATTTGGAAAATCAGAGCACACGATTTCCACTGTAAAATTTGAAACTCTTATTTCCACTACCTCGATTTCTAAGCAATAAAAAAACTAAGGTGCACCTAACAACAACAACAATAACAACTGAAAATCACTGATCAAAGCCCCAGCAACCTTTGCATGTAAGGTCCAACTAGGTAAGCCTATGAGATGGTTTGGGTTGTGAGTAGTCAATCCTCAAAAGATAAATGATCATGGAGTATTTAATGAATCAAATTCTAGTAGTCACATGAAGTATAGGAATGAAGGAGGAAATGGTGGAGTTCATCCTTTCCAGTGATCTAATATCTATATTCGTTTCCTCCCAACAACCAGGGAGATACCACAGAACATTGATGATTTTTATTCTCCTCTGTTAACCTTAAGGTTTCCCTTCCTGCTCAGGTTTACATCCATCTGAAAAACATTTCTCTACTTTCTTGTCTCAGTAAGCAATACAAGGTAGTTTACACATCTTTCATGTGCTTTGATGTTTGAAGAAGACAAAAAGGACTTTCTTCTTGTTCTTGAGACAAACAACAGCAACAGTGAAGAAATGTGAAAATTTTGTTTTCCTGCTCTCTTCTCCCTGGTAGTTTATTGCGTTATGCATTGAGCTACTAACCACAGTGTGAATCCACCAGTTGCTCCATGGGAGAAAGATGAGGTTCTCCTATAAAGATGTGCAGCCTGGGAAAACCGATACAGGGTCACTATGAGTGGGGACCAACTGAACAGACTGCAGCAGCAAAACTCCTCTCCTAAATTCTCTACTTTCCTTCTCTCTTATAGGTCCTTTAAGAAAATATACACAATGGTTAAGCACTTGAAAGGTCAGCAATTAGAACCCACTGACCAGTGCACAGGAGACAGATGTGGCAATCTACTTCCATAAAGATTTACAGCCATGACAAAGCTATGAGGCTGTTCTACTCTGACCCATAAGGCCTCTAAGAGTCAACTCCACTGCAACAAGTATGACAAGAGGGGAAAAAAAAGTCACACCTTGGTGATGCTTATCTTTGTATACAAAATACTGAAGAACTTTCATCTACACTTTGGTGTCGAAAACCAGTTCAAATTATGGACATTTCCTCAAAGAGATAGCACTACTTAGAGTCTGGATGGGAAAAGTTGGGAGTCTGGAAGATTGTTGGGAAATTTGAGACTGGTGTCTGAGACTTCACTTGATTCAGAGAAGGCATTATGGACCTGAAGACACAGCTTCCTACTTTCCCACAATTTGGGTTATAGAAGGAGAGCTCCTTTTTTACCAAGGTGGAAGCAAAGTAAGAAACAGCATAATGGATCAGATGACATAGATGGATTATATGAGGGGTGATAGGTATGAGCATAAAGAAGAAAGAAAGAAAATATGTAAATAATATCAGTCTGGAAGCCTAGTTTCAGTCCACACTTAGCCTTTTTGAGTCCCAGCACTGAACCGCAATGTCCATTTGAACTCAAGGGCAAGCAGATCAAACTCACCAGCCAGTCCTTAGAAACTCTATACAGGGTTGGAATGAGTCAGAACTGACTGGAGGGCACTTAACAACAAAAACATGTTAATACATATATGTTGGTCGATCACTGTCAAGATTGTCTTTGCATTTATCTCATGTTGAGGTTCCTAATTGTCCTCACTTTGTTGTTTAATTTCAAAATTATTTTGTGTTGTTCATTACTGGATAGTGAGTGGGTTACTATAGAATGGTATGTTATGTTTCTTTATAAATCACATAAGGGAATGTTGTAAACAATGCTGTTAAATAGCTGTTTCATTTAATTTACTAGTTATATAGCAACTGAAATAAAAGGTAATGGATTTTTTCTAAGGAGGAATGAGATTAAATTTCTCATTTTGAGCTTTTGAAATACGGTAATTACACAAAAATATCTTTTCTTCTTCATTTCTACAATTAAGGTAGAATATGAAATCTCTAAAAGCCAGGTACATATGCAATAATGATAATATAAACATTTAATCATATTCCTTTAAATATAGAAAACTATTAAGAAACTATTGTAACCATTTTATCTAGCTTGCTTCCCAACAGTGGTAAATTCATTCACAAAGTCATACACATTACTGGGAAATATGGCAATTTGCCTTCATAGTGAATTATTTTACCAAAAACTCGTATTCTTTTGTTTGGTTTTGTTTTTTGTTTCTACATTAACTGATTACACATGAATTGGGAATTTTAAGAAAAATGGAACCAATTATGTAAATCATCAGAATCCAATAAGAATTACATAAATAGACCATTGAGTTGATTCTAACTCATTATCTAAATATGGTGATGGTGGTGATGGTGTGCTGTTGAGACATTTCCAACTCATTTCAACCCTATGTGGGGTTTCTGAGGTTGTAAATGTTGATGAGAGCAGAAAGCATCATCTTTCTCCTGTGGTAGATTCAAACTGCAGAGCTTGTGGTTAGCAGCCCAGCTTGTAACCCACTAAACTACTATGGCATTTTCATATCAGTTTGGTACTGAGAGCTAAGCTCTTATTTTTATTTTTATTTTTTGTAATGTACATGAGTGAAAATATCACATAATACCATTTTTAAATAGGCATTATAAAATAGAATTTTTAAAACCATATGTTCTACACTTGACCCATTTCATACAGGATGGGTTTTAATATGCTCCACTGTTGCATTTACTTGCAATTTTATGCTAATCTAAGAAGATCCTCTTTAAGAAATTGAAGATAAGGTGGCTAAGTGTGCCTTTTCAGTTGTATTTAAAAGGAAATTAATTATCTGGAATCTGCATTTGTCATTATAACTGACAGCAGATTTGCCTCAAGTGTGAAATCATAAATTTAAAAGTTAAAAGGTCTCTGGGGGGCAGGGATGGCAGTTGTCTCTTAATGAGGAGACCATTGACAATACACCAAATGACATCCATCAATATAAACTTTGTGGAGTGTGTCCACATGAAATTTATGGAGAGATTTTAATTCTCTTTTATAGTAAGTGTGGCTTGCCTTCTAGAAAAGAAGCAATTGTTATCAGTATGTAACACAAGTGTCTAGGATGTGATTACATAGTTAAGGCATGAAGAATTAGCAATGCTTTCAACAGTCCCCAGGGACTAGCTTAGACTCTTGTGACTGATCAACAATGGAAAGAGTCTTGGTTATAATCCTCACATTACATTCCAAAAGAAAGTCATCACTGTACCCTTAGTTTTCTAAGTTTTATTATTTATGACAACAGTGAAGGCTTATACTAATATTAACTGGACAACTGTATACAGATGTGTCATCTAAGATGGTTAGCCCAAGGGAGTGAAAACGTGTAACATTCGTCTGGTAACAGCTGACAATTTGGTAACAATCTATGTTATGTTAAGAGTTCCTAGTATCCCTCTTTATATTGTTTTATAGGCGTCTGCTTCAAGAATCATGAGAGTAAATAGCATTCTTTGAAGAATGAGTAATTATAACAATCATAGGGTATACGTCCATCTTTAAAATAGATCTTGATGCTTCAGCACATTTACATGACCACTGTGTGTTGTTAAGTGCTGTCATAAGAGGGGGAAAAAGATCAATGCCTAGGGGAAGAGCTTCATAAACTGAAATTCAGTTTTCATAGCTTTGAAATCTGTGCTTCTTCTTGTGTATCAAGGGAGGAGTATTACAGTTTACCCTTGCCTATTTTCAACCAACTCATGTGGATTTCAGAAAGGTATTGCTTACTGCTTTGCAATATTACCATAAGGAAAGAAAAATGTAGTAAGTGTAGAGAATAAAATGACAGGATATTATCTACACAAACAATTCATTCCCTGTTTTTGGACTTTCTGTCTTCCTTATTAACTGGTTCTGGCTGTGAACATGTTTATTAATTGATGGTCAATGTGATGTGTATGTACTGAACCTCTGGTTTCTAAACATACTATGATCATATATTGCTTTTTTCCTGCACAGTAGTTTTTCAATGTCTTATTATTTCTAACTATACTATCTTTATCTCACATATATAATCTGCCTATCTTCTTTCTACATGCCCCCCCAATCCTCATATAAATTTTAAAAAATGTTATCTTGCATACATATTAATATATCTGAGAAAAAGAGTTATGTCATGATTCATTGTAGATAAGTTGCATATCAAGTCTCACATGCCAGTATACCAATGGTCATTTTAGATATTTTTGACTGCCAATAAAATTGATTTACTCTTCTATATGATTAGCTTCTAGATTCCTACTATAGAAGAGTTCTATTAGAATCAGCTGATAGACAAAGTCATCATTACATCATTCACACTGGAACAAGAGCTTTCAGAGCAGCAGACAATAACACTGGAATGAGAGCTTTTGAAGTAGCAGGGAGTTCTCCTAATAGAAAGGGACACCACAATACACAGATACCCTAAACAATACAGAACACCCAAGAGGCTGCAGAACACCATATTAGCCATGCTGCATTCATTCAGATCACCTCATTGTTTTACTCAAATTGCATGGCATGTGAACTGACCAAAAAAGGTTTCCCAAAAGCTGAATAAGAAAATGGCTAACATTGATGTGGTGCTTCATATATAATGAGAAATTGTTGTAGTACTTTAAATATATTGACTTATTTAATTCTCACAACAATCCCCCAAAATAGTTTACAATTATTTCCCCATTTTAATAATTAAAAAATTGAGACTGTAAGAGGTTAATTAGTTTGTCCAAGAAGACAAAACTAGTAGGTAAAAGAGATGGGTTTTCAACTCTGACCATTTGTTTCCAAACCTGTAATCTTGACCACTAAACTATGTTGTCTCTCCCATAGGTTATGAAAAGAGTATAATTAGTTAGTTCATTAAAAAACAATTGCATATATGTTTTTAAATACAGCATTTTTAGTTTATAAGGTTTTCCTCAAAGATTTTTTTATTTTATAATGACCACTGTGCATTTATCAGGTATTTGACCATATGATATTCCTTGTCTTCCATAGCTCCCTGTCTCTACAGTGGTATGTTTTATCCTAGAATTTTTCTTTATGGTTTAATCACATTTCTTTTATAAATTAAGAAACAGCAAAAGTTTTATAGAATTGGCAATACAGAGCAATAAAAAATTGAATTATGAAATCTAAAGCACCAATTTAAATCCTGTTGTTTAGTCTTTAAATCTTTACATTTTTAATCTACAAAATGGAATATTAGCATTTGTATATTTGTTAAGTGCAATTGAGTCAGTTCCGACTCATAGCGACCCTTTATAGAGTTTCCAAGGAGCACTTGGTGTGCTTGAACCGTGAACCTTGCAGTTCAAACTGACTTTGCAGTCCAGCACATTAACCCACAGTGCCGAATTTTTGAGAATCCAATGAAATAATGCATATAAAATACTTAGCACAATACTTGGCACAGATAAAGTGACTTTTAACTATTTTCATTTTTGAGGTAGTGATGGATTAATGCAACTCTTGTTTACCTTTGCTTTGCTTTTATCACTGTGCATCCCACCAAACAGGTAACCTTGAATATGAAATTCTTTCTGTCTTAAAACATAGCCGTAATAACAAATTGTATGCTGATAACAATCAATTCAAAATCCAAGGGAGCAAAACATAAAAATTGAAGTGCACAGTTGGAACACAATCCAAAAATCTTCATTTTAGCTAAATTTTTATTTAGAATCCATCAGATTTTATAAGATTTTTATAGGCAATTCAAATTAAAGAGCTTATATGCTTGAAAGATTTAGAGACAAACTACAGTATAATTAATGTAAGAATGGCTAAATAAGAACCTGTGTTAATGAAACTTGTAATGAGAAAAGAACAAAAAAGTTTTGTTACTAAGTCGTATGTGAGTTTTTTTACTATTCCATCAACATCCATAACTTGCCTTACTCTAATATAGTCAAAGAAAGCAACAGATATTACAGTAAACAGTAGAGATAGATTTAGTCAAAGCTGCTCTAATTGAGCTACATTTAAAAAGCTTTCCTCCGTCCCTGATACCTAATGCTCCTGGTGATTTACTTCCCAAGATGTCCACTTCATATTGTTTTTCTTGGATGATTGGAATAGAGAACCCTTTCACTGTTTTTTGCTTCACTTGAGTTGAGATGGAATGGTTCCAGTTGTGTAAACAGCTCTTGGTGATCTTCCAGCTCTCTTTCCAGTGCCCCATGGAGATGCAGTTGATTAAGCAGGGCACAGTAAGGACAGGTGCTGCACACAATTTCCCTCACAGTTCTACAACCACTCCGTGCCCCCACCTGGAAGGTCTCAAGTGTGATTCTAGTACTAGTCTTTTCATGGACTGAACAGCTAATCATAATTTACTTTGAGGTGATTTGGGTCATGCATACAAATAGCAGATAGAATTAAGTTAATAGGGTCCTTTATTTATGTGCATAGCCAAAACCAGTTCTCTAGAGAGGAAAGGCTAATCGACTAGTTCAATTCTTGAATTTGTATGTTCAGAAATAAGGCCTCAAAGAGGAGAGCAGTGAAGCAGCTACCAGCATCCTAGGAAACCCTGTACAGGGTCGCTATGGGTCGGAATCGACTCGAAGGCACTTAACAACAACAACAACAACAATGGTCTTCTCTCTGAAACCTACGAACTGCAGCGGAGCTTCTTTATCTGATGGGATTTGCTTGCTTCTTAATGGGAGATACAGTTAAAGAGGGAGATTTCCATGGCTGACCCCTTCCCTGCAAAAAAAATCCCAAGTTGATTAAATATTAAGATTTTTGTCCATAAATAGCTTTTTAAAAGTTTTATGAAGTTAAAATATCTTCTAAAGACATTATTACATGTACTTTATGAGAGGGTATTTTAGGAAAAATTAATTTTAACTTTTACCTATAGTAGAATATATTGAAGAAACGCATTATTTATTTCTTTTAAATCTGTCCATATATTTGAGGGAGAAAAACTTACTAAGTCTGGTATGAATATTATTATGACCATGACTGCAACAAAAGAAAAATCAAAATTATTGGGTGACTTATTTTAGTGTTACTAAACAGTTGGCTGTGGATGCAAGAAAATTGAAATCCTTGACAACTTCAATCATTTATTAAGTGCTTCAAGTCCTCTTTGTGTTGTTAATGAGCCTTCCTCCAATTCTGATGCTACCTTCTTCTTCATATAGTCCAGCTTTTCAAATTATTTGCTCAGCATCCAGATTGATTATTGAGAAAGGATGACACAATCTAGCTTGCTGAAATTGAAGAGAACTTGAAATATTTGCTAATGAAGATAAAATATTCCAGCTTTCAGTATGGATTATACCTCAACATAAAGAAAAACATCTGCACAACTGGACCAATAAACAGAAAAAAAAATGAAGCTGTTAAGGATTTCAGTTTCCTTGGAACCACAACCAACAGTCATCGAAGCAGTAGTTGAGAAATCAAATGATGTATTACACTGAGCATATCTGCTGCAAAAGACCTCAAAGGTGTCACTTTAGGACTAAAGTGTACCTGATACAACTTGCGGTATTCTCAGTCATCTCATAGACATGTGAAAGCTGGACACTGAATGTTGCTGTTGTTGTTGTTAAGTGCCATCTAGTCAGTTCTGACTGACAGAGATCCTGTACAAGATTTCCAAGGAGCAGCTGGTAGGTTTGGACTGCTGACCTTCTGGTTCAAAGTCCAGTGCTAATCCTGCAGTGCCACACTGGGTGTCCTGAATAAGGAAAACTGAAAAAGTATTGATGACATTGAATTGTGGTGTTGGTGAAAAATATTGAATATATTAGGGTAAGTGAAAAATAATCCACACTGTTTATATTAAAACACCAGCCCACATCCATGGATGATGACAACATTGAGTGAGCACATGATATGCTTCTGTCTAATAGATGAGTAACAATGGATTGTGTTGCAATTCAGCCATGGCTCCGCCTATGAAATAATCCATGACAGACTTGAGTTTCAAAAAGTTTGTGTGAGATGGGTACTGAAACAATCATGGAAGAACAGAAACAGAATAATTTGGACTTCCGCCAACAAAATTTGGATCAATAATCGAAGGAAGGTAAAATTTTCTTTTAAAAAAATTACTACTGGTGACAAGACATGGATTCATCACTATGAACCTGAGCTTAAATGGCAGAGTATAGAATGGAAACATCCTCAATCACCGATAAAAACTTCAAAAGTCAGCAATCAGCTGAAAAATTGATGCTCACAATGTTCAGGGATTGTCAAGGGTCAAAACTGGAACACTATTAGGAAGAAGTTCAGCAATCAACAGTGCTCATTACAATGAGATGTTCACTGAAGAGCTGAAGCCTAAACTTCAGATTCAATACACAGGACTTCTATCCAAGGGCTTTATAATCATACATGACAATACATGTTCACACACCTTTGTCCACACTGTTGACACAGCAAAAACTTCATGTTGAGGTGTTAAAGAAAGTCTTGATTTTGCTACACCGGACTTTCACCTGTTTGGTCCCCTGAAAGCAGCTGTTGGAAGATAAAAGATTCACCTCTGATGAAGAAGTGAAAACAGCAGTACATTCATTGTTTGCAGCTCAGCCTAAAACCTTATTTTAATAAGGTAATATGAAAGCTTGTTGCAAATGGACAAAGTATATTGAAAAACGAGCAGATTATGTAAAAAAAAAAAAAAAAAATGATGCATTTGTCTTTTCTCAAAGTTGGTTAAAACAAATTGTGCAGCCAGAATGTGAATACTTTTTTACTCACCCTAGTACTATGAAGACCAAGTGCTATGCTGTAGGATAACAACTAGAAGAATGCTAACCACAAAGGCTGTGGTTCATGCACACAAACTGCTTCTCAGAAATGCTATACAGGGTCACTATGAGTCAGCTCCAACTCGAGGGCACTTAACAACAAGAACAATGTGGATTGATAGAGGTGCTTCTTAGAAATGAGGATGGAGAGATTTTCTCTCACATACTTTGGACATGTTACCAAGAGGGACAAGAACCTGGAGAAGTACACCATGCATAAAGTAGCAGGTCAGCAAATAAGATGGACTGACATAGTGGCTTTAACAATGGGTTCAACTATAGCTAATATTGTAAGGACATGGCAGTGTTTTGTTTGTACCTAGGGTCAATATGAGTCAGAACAAGTTGGACATACCTAATAACAACAGAGATGGTATTAAGCAATCTTCAAATTTTGTTTCATTTACTTATATAGCTATCATCAGATGAACTAATAGAAGTACTGGAGTAGTCAGCCTTGAGTATCCAAAATTTAACTCTATCAATTTCTTGATAAAGTCACCATTTAATAAACACTTTTGGTAGCTTAGCTTCAGTAATAAAAGCTTTTTTAAAAAATTCAAATTAATATAAAGAGTTAGTTATCTGAGAAGTGTAAGATGTAAAAGGCAACTCCTTTACAAATACCACTTTG
>NW_006408528.1:24022330-24023328 GCF_000296735.1 Chrysochloris asiatica
GTTCTGACTCATAGCCACTCTCTACAGGGTTTCCAAGGCTGTACCTCTTTATGGGAGCATAAAGCCTCATCTTTCTCCCACGGAACAGCTGGTATTTCGTATTTTTAACCCTGAGGTTAGCAGCCCAATTCGTAACTACTACGTTACCAGAGTAATTTAAAATTATAAACTTTATTAGGCATCTCTGTGAAATAAAATTGAATAGAAATATAAAAATTGTATCTTTCATTTTCTCTTTACAAAGTGTTATGCTTATCCTATCCAAGAAATTTGGAAACAGCTGCCTGCCCATTCCAAAGAGAGGTAGCACAAGTTAATGTAGAAATCATCAAGCGATGTCATTTGTATCACATGCAATTAAATTTTTCCTTAAGATAATTAAAAACGATTTCAATAGTATGTTGACAGAGAACTGAAAGAAACCCAAGCCAGGTTCAGAAGAGGACTAAAAGTAAGGACATCAGTGCAGATGTCAGATGGATCTTGGTTAAAAGCTGAGACTATTAGAAAGATGCTTACTTGTACTTTATTGACTATGCAAAGGCATTCAACTGTGTAGGTCATGACAAACTGAATGTGTTTTTCAGAACATTTCATTGTGATCATGAAGAACCTGTACAGAGACTAAGAGGTAGTTATTAGAACATAACAAGGAGATACTGAATCATTTAAAATCAGAAAAGGTGTGAACCAGTGTTATGTGTTATATTATTTCACCATAGCTGGTAGCGTAGTGGTTACGAATCGGGCTGCGAACCGCAAGGTCAGCAGTTCGAAACTATCAGCTGCTCTGCAGGAGAAAGAGGAGGCTTTCTGCTCCCTTAAAGATTTACAGCCTCGGAAACCCTATTCAGGGTCACTGTGGGTCGGAACCGACTCGGCGGCACTTAACAACAACAACAACAATTCAATTTGTATGATGAGTAAATAATCTGAGAAAACTGGATTATAAAGAAGAACTTGACATCACGATTGGAAGAAGACTCATTAACAACCTG
>NW_006408528.1:24023573-24034265 GCF_000296735.1 Chrysochloris asiatica
GATCTCTTTAAAGTGTCCAACAGCAAAGATGTCAGTTTGAGACTAAGGTGTGATTGACCAATCAATAGTATTTCAATAACCTCATGGGCACGTGGAAGTTGGACAATGACTAAAGAAGACCATAGAAGAATTTATACATTTGAATTACAGCATTGATGAAGAATATTTAATATACCATGGACTGACAGACGAACAAATACATCTCTTTTGGAAGAAGTACAGCCACAACGCTCCTTAAAAGTTAGGATGGTGAGATTTTATCTCTCATACATTGGACATATTATCAGGAGGGGCCAGGCCATGGCTAAGAATACCATATTTGGTGAAGTGAAGAGTTGGAAAGAAAGAGGAAGACCACCAACATGATGGATTGGCACAGTGGCAGCTGCATTGGGCTCAAATGTAACAACGATTGTGAGGTTGGCACAGGACCAGACAGTGTTTTGTTCTATTGTGCATAGTGCTGCTAAGAGTCAGAACCAACCAGCAGAAGTAAAAACATTACTAGTATTAGCTAAACTTTTATTGGAGAGTGAAATTATTCTCTAATCCTAAATAAATCAGTGTAGCATAGCTGACTAATGCAAACAGCACACCGAGAAAACTCGGTTTTAATAAACATCTCTGGATTTCAGTGCCTATCATTTGAGGCTATAAAAATGTTTTGCTAATAAGTGTCTACTTCATTTTCCACAGGTGAAAATAGTGGTACAAGAGTATCATGAACAACAGAACATGTAATTTCTGATAGGCTATAATTTCTCTGATTACATAGGTTCAGTCACAGTAATGAGCTTTTAAATTAGAAAATTGACTTCAGTGGGTTTAGCTACCAAAATAAAATAAATATCAAGAGTGTCCTTGTGGCAATCAAACACTTTCAAATAAAATAATCACTTTTTTCATGCCTTCATTATGAAAATATTTTACTTCCAGTGAATATTTTCTATACCTCTTAAAAAAAATTTGTTTTTGGTGTTTTAAAAACAATTTCCATTCAATGTTTTTAGCATTTCGGGGACAGAGGATGAATTGAAAATCTGACCATTTGAAAGGGATCCGCTTTTTTTATAACAACAGAAATCTCCAACATAAAAAAATAGATATTTATATATTATTCAGTATTTCTCATAGCTCTGCACATGATTATATGACTCTTAATCATAATAAAGAATTAGAATTGACATAGCAAGAAAAAATAGTTTTGAGAAGAGGTTGTTATTGATAAACACAAGAATTCTGATTTAAAGAAAATATGAAGGGGAGGCAGCAAGTGGCAGACTGGGCAGAAACCCAATACAAATGCCTAAAACAAATCAAAGGAAAAACAATGAACGCGAGGTAGATGATAGTCCTGCAAGGCTGAGTTTTAGATGAAGGGCTGTTGTTGTCTTTAAGTGCCTTTTAGTCATTTCCAACTCATAGTGAACTGGTATAGGGTTTCTGAGGAGCAGCTGAAGAGTTTGAACCACCAACTGTGTGATTCAAATGACCTTGCAGACTTGTGCTTACCTTACAGTGCCACAGCAGATGAAAGGATAGAGAAGGGAATTGAATGCTTATTAAGACAAGAAGCTGAACAGATGAGGCAAAAGAAGACAGATTAGTGACCTGTGCAAGTCGACCAGATGCAACATG
Source organism: Chrysochloris asiatica (assembly GCF_000296735.1). Classification (NCBI taxonomy): domain Eukaryota; kingdom Metazoa; phylum Chordata; class Mammalia; order Afrosoricida; family Chrysochloridae; genus Chrysochloris; species Chrysochloris asiatica. The sequence continues at coordinate 24,025,212 of NW_006408528.1, forward strand.
GCCAACATAAACTTTTGTGAGTGACTTCAGAGTTAAAACAGCATATTGGTATTGCAGAAACATACTAGTAACTTGAAGAGATAAAGGTGTGATTTTTTTTCTTGTTCACCACACTCCCCTGGTTACATAAGTGGCCCTCATATGCATGCCCCTCTAGCAAAGTACATGATCTTCCAAGGTCAGAGCCTCAAATTGATGAGAGCCATAAATGTGAGCCCCATCAAAGTGAGCAGGCCGCTATTTGCACCGACTCTGGCACCTGGATTCAGTAAAACCCTGCACCAAACCTGCAAAGTCAGCTCTAGCAAGCACTGGACTAGCCCTAACTAGAAGCAGCTGAAAATATGTGGGGACACAGGGGGAGGCAGGTGATCTGGCTAGCAAGGTATGCTGCAGTCATCTTGATTTTGTTCAGATGGCTTTGAGGGTGGGGAGCAGCCAGTGTTGCAGAGGCATATCAGTTATTGGTAGAAAGAAAAGTGTGACTTTTTATCATACCTCACTTTACCCTGATATCCGGAGGCATGGACAGTCCCCACCTGTGCACACTGCCAGCAAAGTTTCTGCTCTCCTGGTGGTCATAATCCATCAAAGTGAGCTGGGAGCTAGCAGCATCAGGCCAGCATGTGTAATCAGGTATGGTTTGCTCCAGATCTGTAGAGATGGTCCTAGTCAGCCCTGGACAAACTACCTTATGGGAGGGAAATACCCTGATCCCCCACTGTTTGGTGTCTGTACAAACTACTACCAAATTGGGTTCCCAGAACAGACATCTAGCATTATAGGAATTCCATTTAGGGCCAGAGCACCACTGTCTCATCCCATGTGAAGCTCTTGGCTGGCAGGAGACCCCAGACTTTTCTCCTCTCTTGGTCTGGCAGCTGCCCCCCCAGTTTTTTTTCCTTTCATGGTTTTTGTGTATTTATTCTTTTTACCATCATCCTCTATCCTTCCTTTTAATTCTTTAACTACACTTTCATTTGTTCCTTTTTTCTGCTTCTCTTTCACAATCATTGCTGCTGCTTCTTTGTTCTTCTTTTTTCACTTGTTTGTTGTTTTTAATGTGTTTAATATCTTTAATTATGTAAAGATTTGTTCATTCACATAACCTAGAGAACATTTTACCCACTGCTCTGCTTGGCACTCTTCAGCAATGGTAAGGAGGACACCTTTTCCTTGGGAAAGAGAAATCCATGGTTTGTTGCCTTTGCCAACAATGAAAATGTTGGAAAGTTGGGTGGCAAAGCTGTTGCCATTGGCATCTTTCACATGAACCACATCAAAAGAGCCAGGATTCTTCCCAGGTTGGCACCTCCAGTCACCATACAGAGGTTACCAATGTCAAACTTGATGAAATAGTAATCATTCACCTTGATGAGGGGATCAGGGTAGCATATGGTGCAAGCATCATGGGTCACCAGATAGGGGGTTCCTTTTGTGCCCACAAAGATCTTTCTTACTTTGCACAAGTTGTACTTGACCTCCTCAGGTATAATACGATGAAGAGCAAATTGCCTCTTGGTGTAATAGACCAGATGGAAATTTTCTTCGGTTTTGTCAATGTTGATGACATCCATAAAACCAGCAGGATAGGTTTTACCAGTTCAGACCTTGCCATCAATCTTAATGAACCGCTGCATACAGATCTTTTTAACTTTATCTCTTGTCAGGGCATACTTAAGTCTGTCCCTTAAGAAAATGATGAGTGGGAGCATTCTCTCAGCTTGTGGGGGCCAGTGGATAGGCATGGAGCAAACACACCAGTCAGATTTCCAGCATCCAATGCTTTGGGGCAGCCACACACTAAAGATGCTTCTTGGGACCACGAGCCATGGCTGCACTGAGCAGGAAAGAGCTTCACTTGGTTTTTATTTACTATTCTTTATCTTGTTCCATTTTTCTCAAACCTCATTTTAAATGTGGTAAGTTCTTTTTCTCTTTTTTTTCTTTTCTTTCTTAATTTTTTTTCTTTGATTTCTTTTTTATCCCTCTCCCTCTTTACTGTTTTAGTTTTTGTATGTTTTTGCTAACTGTTGACTGCTGTTTTTCTTTACTATTTTCTTTTTTCACTCTTGCTTGCTTGTTTGCTTCTTTTCTTTCTCTCTTGAATGTGTGTTTTCTCTTCTTGCCTCACCTGACAGGGAATAGAAACAGTACCCATAGAGCCCAACCACAACTGTACTCTCTGCAGATTCAGCTCCTGGACAAGAATCAATACAAGCTGTTAAACAATGATAACAGCCAATGTCATCCAAACCTATGCTAAACTGAGCTGCATGCTAAGTGAACAAAGAACAATGCACATGCTTCCATGCCTGGCTGACATGCATCAGGAGGCAGTTGGTGAGTGCCTAAGAATACACCACCACACAATCATCAATTTAATACAATTACTACACCACAATATCTTGGAAATAACAGTTGATTTTCTATTCACATGAAGAAACAAGACACAGTGGCTCAAACAAGTGACCAAAAGGCAGAGCTAGAAAACATTTTTGAGGAAAAGAAAGCATTCGAACTACCTGAAAAGGAATTAAAGAGAATTATATTTGGCTACCCCTAGATAATTGACAGAAAGTTTGAGGAAAACAAAGAAAATTTCAGAAAAACACTATAGGAGCAAATAAAGGATTGGAGACAACATAAAAGTTGCAGTTGAAATCCAGAACATTAATACAAAGATTTCAGAAATGGACAATATATTAAGAGGGCAAAGGAGTAGACCTGAATCAATGGAAGCCCAAAATAGTGTTCCTGTATAGGATGTCTGAGGAGCAACTGGTGGATTTGAACTGCTGACTTTGTGGTTTTCAGTCAAGTGCTGATTCTATAACACCACACCAGGAGTCCAAATACATACGTAGGGTGGACAAAAACACTATGCGCACTATGGAATTGTCAATGATTCAAGATCAAAAGTGCAATATTTACCTAATGACAGAGTTGAGAAGAGATGGGTGTGAGTGTGGAATGGAGATAGAACTACAGGGAAGAGAGGGGATAATTGTTGTTGCATGGAGGGAATTGCAATAATTGAGATAAAATAAAGTATATGATTTGTAATCTGTCAATTCATAATAAAAAGTATTAAAAACATAAAAGAAAATATGATTATACTATATGTAGTGTATGAGAGTTTAAAATCTGGTATACTTGGTATGTGTAAATACAGCAGCCTGAAAATGGAGTCATATCTCTATCTTAAATCTTGTCATGAGTCTGGAGTCCATGTTGAATTTTTAAGTTCTCTTTTATAATAGCAGTTTTCCTCTCCTATACCTAACTGCATAGCCTAACAAAAATGTTTTTCTCTGTAATGCAGAGGCTATAGTTTAGTGTATAAAAATATAGGTAGTGTGTTTCCAGAGAGTCTTTCTCTCTGTGGTCAAACAGATTTAGAATGTTATAGCCTATGCCTGACACATAACATTATCAACAAATCAATAATAGATTCCCTGGAGAAGACTTGCTTGAGAAAGCTGTTTTAATAACATGTTCACAGGAAAGCACATCCTGCTATTGTCCTGTGAGCATTCATTCTATAATCATCTGAAAAGAATATATGCTTACAATTATGCATCCTTTACCTATAAAATAATTTCACATTTGTTTTATCCACCAATCTCCAGTAACCCCCACTTTCAGATAATCTGCCTTCAATGCCTCAGATTGCCTTTCAGCCAATCATAATATTGTAGCTTTAGTTCTTGCTTCCTTGTTGTTCTCTGGAGTAGCAATTTTCACTGAATTCAAGTTCCTTAGTCCAAACTGACTGTGGACATTAAATAAATCTCCTTTGATTTTACTTTTATGGAGTGTGAGTTTTCACTCTAGGACAGTAGTAAGCATTTCAGCGAAACAAACCAGAGTTGTGTCTTTCTGCAGGAAAGCCCTCCAATTTACTGTTTTGTTTGGTTCAGGAGTTTTCCTACTTTTATCTTCTTTATAAGGAGCCATGGTAGCATAGTGGATTATGAGTTCTTCTGAACTATAATGTCAGCAGTTCAAAACTACCAACCTCTCCATAAGAGAAAAATTAGAGTTTTAAGGTCCTGTGTAGATTTAGAGCCTCAGAAACCCCATAGTTGGTTTCTGTGAGTTTGAAGCAACTCCAAAGCACAGAACCACCACCATCTTCTTTATGCATCTAGAACAAAAAATAAAATCTGATAGGCTCGTGTCAATAAATCATCAGTTTGCTGCCTTTTCTAGGAAAAAAAAAATACTAGAATGAATTTTTCAGTACTGTAAAAATAGGATTCACAGGAATTTTAGTAACTGAAATCAAATCTCTTCCATTAGAAAGTTTTTTTATTCAATTGAGTATAGATATCATATTAAACATAAATATATATGTACACACAATGATATTACTCTGTTACACTCGTGATTCATTTAGAACTAAGTATTTGAGTTTTTGTTTTAGAAAAAGGTAAATTTCCTTAAAATATTTTGCTTTCTTCCATTGGCTATACTTTCTTCTCTTGTTTATTTTCACTTGTTATCATCAAGAAGAAAAAAAAATTAGGCAAACAATAATTATGCATCCTTAGGACCAGAAATAAGGAACTCTGGTGTTGCTGTAGGATAAGCACTGGACTGTTAACCTCAAGGCTAGCATTTCAAGCCTACCATCTGCTCCATTGAAGAAAGATGAGGCTTTCAGCTCCCATACAGATTTAGAGCCTCAGAAATCCTATGTAGGGTCACTGTGAGTTGGAATTTACCTGATGGCAGGGGTAGGTGGGTAGGACCAAACTATCATGCCTTGCAGCATTCATCCACCCATAGTTATCTATCTATTACTTTCCAAATTGCTAGTTGCAAGATCAAAACTTAAAACATAGTATAGGGAACACCTAGTCCTATTGGTATTTTGGGAACATGATTTATTTGGCACTTTATGGCATACACTTTTGCTTTATACCTGTAGCTTATTTTATGACTTGTGTTTTTATCAGACCACTCCATATATGGAGTGCTGGTGTGGCGCTGTGGGTTAATGCACCAGACTGCAAAGCTGTTTGAACTGCAAGATAGGCGGTTCAAGCTCACCGTTACTCCTCGGAAACCCTATACAGGGTCACTATGGGTCGGAATCGACTCGACGGCACTTCACAACAACAACTCCTTATATGGAGTTCTGGTGTGGCGCTGTGGGTTAATGTACTGGACTGCAAAGTCAACTTGAATCACAAGGTCGTCGGTTCAAATTCACCAGTTACTCGTTGGAAACCCTACACAGGGTTGCTATGAGTTGGAACCATCTCTATAGTAATTAACAACAACAATTCCTTGTATGTATAGAAAGACTAGTATGGTTTCATGTATACTAGTGTTTTTCTGAAAGAACTTGTGAGTTGTATAAATAGTATTTGAAAAAGGTCAGAGCAGAGACTATTCTGTTTTGTTCAATATCACATCTTCAGAACCTAGTGTCTGACATATAGGAGGCATTCATTAAATATGCATCAGATGAATAAGAAACACATGACAATCAACAATTTGTCTGTGTAATCATGCCTGCTGTTTCATTTTACTAACCTCTGTGAATGCACCTTTGTTATAATAGGTATCTTATCATTTAAGTTAGTATACTCATCTAGGAAATAACTATATATTTGTATTCATTGTTTAGCCAAATTAATAAAATATGACTAGAATGGGAAATTGAGATTATCTGTGCCATGCGGAGTTATGGTAGAATTATCTGAAAGGTCACACCATTGTTTTAGTCTTCCTGATCTAGAATGTCAACAGTCATTTTTCACATATAATTCTGCTATGGCTATATGGATATTTGAACTGCAAGGTCAGTTTAAAACACAAAGTATGTGGTTCAAACCGACCAGCTGCTCCTATACAGGGTTGCTGAGTCAAAACTGAATCTATAGCACTTAACAACTACAACAATGTAGTTATTATGTTTGCATTAATTTAGATTTTTAAACTAGAATTGAACGATAACTGAGCTCAGTTTATCAGTAGTTTACAAAATTTAAAAGTCTACAACTGGTTACGAATTGGGCTGCTAACCTCCAGGTCAGCAGTTCGAAACTACCAGCTGTTCTGCGAGAGAAAGATGAGGCGTTCTGCGCTATAAAGATTTATAGCCTCAGAAACTCTGTGCAGGTTCGCTATGAGTTGAACCGACTCCATGGCCCACCACCACCACCACAAAAGGACTGTGTTAATTAACCATGAAAGTTAGTCAACATAGTCCTTTAAAAAATAATAATAATAATAGGAATAGGAAGACCCAGTTAAAAAAAAATGTGTCTAGTTAGGCTAACTACAATCTGTACATAATAATTACATAAATTATAATTTATTGTTGTTGAAAGCATGCAGAGTAACACATACACCAATTCAACCATGTCATCGTGTATTTTAAGTGACATGAGTTTCATTCTTCAAGCAGGACAACCAACCTTGCCCTCCTTTTCTGAATTGTTGTTCTTCCCCATTAACATGAACGCACTCCCCCCTAAGTTTCCTATCTGCCCTTTTCAGTTGTTACTGTCAGTTTGATCCCATATAGACAAATCTTCAAAAGAGTATGACACTCAAGGCAAACGTTATTAACTAAATATGCTAATCTACTGTTGGTTTAAAGAGGATTTGTGAGGATAATTTTGATGCCAGGTTCAGTATTTCGAGATTATTTCAGGACAACAGTTTTGAGGGGCACATCAGTGGTTTCAGGGCATCTGAATTCCATGAAAATTTGAAGTTCTCTTCCACATTTTCCTCTTTTAAATTAGGATTTTTCTGTAGAACCTGGTTAAAATGTTTAGTAATGGTAGCTGAGCACCATCAAGTTCTTCTGGCAAAGGAGGTATTTGATCATGGAAACAATTAGACATACATTCGTTTCTGCTTCCTCTTCCTGACTTTCTTCCTCTACTGTTATAGATCACTAGAGACTGAGTTCTTTTTGTTGGGTGGACACTTGCAAATTTGTAAGGCTCCAGGCACTATGCAACAAATTAGGTGGAAGAACAGAAGAACAAAAAGTGGTATTAAGCCAATTACCTGGGATGTCCCATTCAGTCATTGTCCTAAACCTCAAACCAAGAAGTAAAATTCCATAAGGTGCTTGGCTGTAGATAAGCTTTGCAACCACTACCCTTAATCAATGTGAATTTTACATCATCACAAACAGAAACTCAGCACACCATTAGTAAATACTCCCTTTCTCCCCCTCCTTCCTGTCCCATGTAACCACAAATAAATTTTGATCTCTCTATATTGTGTATCACAAGTTCAGATGTTCAAGCTCAACCAACTGCTCCTTGGAAACCTTATACAGGATTGTTGTGGGTTAGCACCGACTCAATGGCATTTAACAACACAACAACAACATTTTGATTAGTCATTTTCATAGGTATTTTATTTTGCAACTTAAAAATTATGATGCATCATTAAGATATTATTACTAAGAAAGAAGATTTCATAGAACCTTGAGATATCTCTGGGCTAAGATACAATGGGAAGTACCTTTCTATGAGTTTCATAACTAGGGAAAATTCTGACTGCATTATCAGGCCCATTAGACCTTAATTTCCAAATTAGCCTTCTGGAACCCTAACTTCTGCCCAAAGATTTAACATTTTTAATTTGGTCATTTTGGCTGACATTCTATATGAGTTTCACAAAACAAATACATGTCTCCAAAACCATTCTTTGGAGACCACCAAGCTAGAACTTGCTTACAACTTAGTTCCAATAGAAGTAAATAACTCTGTGTTAAGATTTGTAGTTTCTTTTGGAGCTCAAAGTTCTCATATGTTTTTGGTTTATGTAAAACCACCCATGTCATTAGAAATAGTGAAATGCAACATGAAAATACCCAGAAGTGACACAAATTCTAGTCATAACAGAATCATGATATTTTTAGGAACTTGTCAAAATGCAAATGACAAATGCAGAATTTCTGTATTGTAAGCCTTGGCGCTGTGGGTTAATGTACCAGACTGCAAAGCTGTTTGAACTGCAAGATCGGCAGTTCAAGCTCACCAGCTGCTCCTTGGAAACCCTATACAAGATCTCTATGGGTCAGAATCGACTTGATGGCACTTGACAATAACAACAAAGCCTCACTGTGTGGTGCCGTGACTATCATAGCAAATCAGACTTATTTGAATTTGTTTACATTTACTTTCATTGCTATCAAATTCTGTGTTGCTATCTAAAATTCTGCATTACACAGTAGCTTTGTGTGCATAAATGGAAACACTAGGTTGGGAAAGTGAGTAGTGAATTCATTTCTTTGATTTACCTTTTTTTTTTTTTTTTTTGTCTGTACCTGTAGATTAGCTAAGTAAAAAAAAAAAAAAAAAATCCATCAATTATTAGCCATACACTCAAATCTGACGAAAATCTCTCTTTTCTTCTTATTGTTGTTGTTAAGGGCCATTAAGCCAGTTCTAATTCATATAAACTCTGTATAGGATTTCCAAGGAGCAGTTGGTGGGTTTGAGTCATTGACCTTGTGGTTAGCAGGCCAGTGCTTATTTGCCATTGCTAGTGCCTTACTTTAAGCTTCACAAGGAAAGAGAACTTCAGAGAATTTTCCTGATGTTGTTTATGATTTCTCTATTACAGGCAAATGTTACTTTATTTGAAGAAGTGCTTATTAAGCGTTACTGGAAATTTTCTTTTCTTCATGTAAATATTTAAGAAAAGATTGTCATTTCACAACTCAAAACTGACTACTTTCATTTATTTCTATTTTATCTTTAAGAGTTTTCTAGTTGAACAGGGATACTGCTTTCATCCCAATTTTTGCAAAGCAGTAAAAATCAACACTCTAAAAGAATCCCTGCCTATTTGAACTGAAAAGAATATATATATGAGACCATTTAACATAAACATCCACTTGTTTGTTGTTGTTGCTCTTAGGTGCCATCCATTTGGTGCCGACTCATAGCAACCTTATGCACAGCAGAACGAAACACTGCCCGATCCTGGGCCAACCTCACTGCTATTGCTACGCTTGAGTCCATCAATGCTGCCATTTGGCCAATCCATCTCATTGGGGGTCTACCT
>NW_006408528.1:24034915-24041813 GCF_000296735.1 Chrysochloris asiatica
TTTCTTAATTTTAAACCATTCAGTGTTCCCATGTTCTGTTTGAACAACTGCCTCTTGGTCCAGGTACAGATTCCTCATGAGTACAATTAAGTGTTTAAGAATACTCATAGTTGGCAATGTTGTCCATAGCTTGTCAGGATCCACACAATTGAAAGCCTTTGCATACTCAATAAAGCACAGGTAAACATCTTTCTGATAGTCTCTGTTTTCAGTCAAGATCCATCTGACATCAACAATGATATCCCTCATTCCACGTTCTCTTCTGAAACCAGCTTGAACCTCTGGAAGTTCTCTGTCAATGTGTGCTTGTCGCCATTTCTGTATTACCTTTAGTAAAAACTTCACTAGCATGGGATATCAGAGATATTATCCGATGATTTCTGCATTCTGTTGGGTCACCTCTCTTTGGAATGGGCACAAATATGGATCTCTTCCAATCAGTCAGTCAGATAGTTGTCTTCGAAATTTCTTGGCAGAGATGAGTGAGTGCCTCCTGTGCCGCCTCACTTTCTTGAAAGATTTTAATTTTTATTCCATCAATTTCTGGTGCCTGGTTCTTTGCCAATTCCTTCAATGCACCTTGGACTTGCTCCTTCAGTATCATTGGTTCTTGATCATATGCTATCTCTTGAAATGGTTGAACATTAACCATTTCATTTTGGTACAGTGACTTTCTGTACTCCTTCCTCTTCTCTTGAAACTTTCTGTATCATTCAATAATTTGCCCAGAGAATCTTTCAATAATGAAAAGTTGAGGCTTGAATTTTTTCATCATCACCCCAGCTTGAGAAATGCTAAGTGTGTTCTTCTTTTTTGGTTTTCTGATTCCAGATCTTTGCACATTTTGTTGTAATATTTGGTTTTATCTTCTCGAGCTGATCTTTGAAAATTTCTGTTCAACTCTTGGACCTCCTCAGTTCTTCCATTTGTTTTAGTCTCTCTATGCTGGACAGCAAGTTTCAGTGACTCTTCTGACATCCATTTTGACCTTTTCTTTCTTTTTTGTCTTCTTAATGACTTTTTGCTTTCTTCATGTATTATGTTCTTGATGACATCCCACAAGTCTTCTGGTGTTCGGTCTTTAGTGTTTAATGTATTAAATCTGTTCTTCAGCTGTTCTCTAAATTCAGGTAGGATACAGTCAAAGATTGGGCAGTGTTTCATTCTGCTGTGCATAGGGTCACTATGAGTCGGTACCGACTCAATGGCACCTAGCAAAAACAACATAGTCAAGGAAAAAGGAGTGATGAACCACTTCTGAATATTTAGTCACTGAAAACTTGATGAGTAGCAAAGAATCACTGTCAGATATAGTGCTGGAAAATGAGCCCCTCAGGTTGGAAGGCACTGAAAATGTGACTGGGGAAGAGCTGCCTCCTCAGAGTATTGTTGACCGTGGTGATGCAAATTGATCAAAGCCTGTGGGGAAAAAAGCCCACGGGACCTTCATTTGCTGATGGGTCAAAACTCAAAAGGAAGAGAAACAGCTGTAAACATTCATTGATAATCGGAACATGGAATGTACGAAGTATGAATCTGGGAAAACTGGCAATTGTCAAAAATGAAATGGAATGCATAAACATCAACATCTTAGGCATTAATGAGCTGAAATTGTCTGGTATGGGCCATTTTGAATCTGACAACCACATGGTTTACTATGCCCGGAATGAGAAATTGAAGAGGAATGGTGTTGCATTCATTGTCAAAAAGAACATATCCAGATCAGTCATGAGGTGCAACACTGTCTGTGATAGGATAATATCCATGCGCCTACAGGGAAGCCCAGTTAATACCACTATTATTCAAATGTACGCACCAACCACTAAGGCCAGTGAGGATGAAATAGAAGAATTCTACCAACTTCTTCAATCTGAAATTGATCAAACATGCAATCAAGATGCATTGATCATTATTGGTGATTGGAATGTAAAGGTTGGGAGTAAAGAGGAAGGATCAGTACTTGGAAAATGTGGCTTTGGTGATAGAAATGATAGAATTCTGTAAAATCAATGATTTGTTCATTTCAAATTCCTTCATTAGACAGTATAAAAGATGATTAAATACATGGACCTCACCAGATGGAATACATAGAAATCAAATTGACTACATCTGCACAATGAGACGATGGAAAAGCTCCATATCATCAGTCAAAACAAGACCGGGGCAGACTGCGGAACAGACCGTCTAATTGTATGAGTAAAGCAATCCATACTCAGAAAGGTGAAATTATTTTAAATGGCTTGCCTAAAGTCACATAGTGATATATCACAAAGAGCTACCTCTCAGATCTCTGCTCTAGTGTGTCTCCTACTTTACCATGTGAGTTTTAGGTATTTTTATTTGCCATCAAGTCTGTTCCAACTTACGGCAAACCTGTATATGGTTTCTGAGGAACAGCTTGTAAGTGCGAACTACTGACCTTGTAGCCTGCATTTCAATGCTTATGCTACAATGCCACACCATAGGTGTAATAAACCTGAACTACAGGTACTACTTGATTGGTTATAAGAAATGAAAGTCTATTTAATGGATTCATTCTGCTTTAACTAATTTTAAAATTGAAGTTATAATGGGCTAGAACAGAGATTCAAACTTCCTTGGGTAGGACTTGATACTCACATAGCCCGAACCTTACATTTCTTCACTGAAGAGAATACCAAAATAAAAGAACATCATACTTTTATATCACTACTACCAGCATCTTAAACAATAATCCCATTTCTTCACTCAATGGGAGGTTATTGACCACATTTTCTGGTTTGAAATGTGGAGGACTAAAGATAGAATATGCCCTTTTGCTTTTTAAATGTAATCAGATAATTTATAGAATTAAAATTATTTTCATAAAATGTTTCTCTATTAAATTTCTACTGCACCACACCTTTTAAATAACTACTGAAGTAAATCCTTAATTAGAATATGAATGATTCAGTGCATTAATGTTTTTCTCAAGAAACAAAAAAATCTATTTAAAAACTGCTTATCTGATTGCAGATTGCTGACCTTATAATTATTAATGCATTGACTTATGGTGTTGAAGTATAATACTTAAAGCACCATGGACTGCCAAAAGAATGACCAGATTTGTGTTGGAAGAAGTACAGCCAGAATACCTTAGAAGCAAGGATGGAGAGACTTGTCTCATACTTCAGACATGTTACCAAAAGGGACAAGTTTCATACTTCAGATGTATTATTAAGAGGAAATTTACTTAGTAAAGTGGAGGGTCAGTGAAAAAAGAGGAAGACTGCTAATGTGATGGATTGTCACCATGGCAACAGCAATGGGCTCAAGTTTTACAATTGTGAGGGTGACACAGGACCAGAGAGTGTTCCCTTCTGTTGTGCAAAAAAGGTCACCAGAATTTATGCAAAGGCACTTAACAACAAACATATGTTAATGGGTTCCTATTTGGATGAATAAGGAGTGTAATTAACATTTTCCCCTGCCTCCTCACTATCAGCCCCCACCATGCTTCTAGGACACATGTAAAAGGAATTTAGAAAGGTCATTGAAGGCTGTTTTCAGACCTGAGCAAAGCATTGATTCATGGGATGTAAGATTGCTGGCCATTGGTCCAACAATGGGAAAACAATGGAATATATGTGAAGCTTCAGTTGATGTCCTCGGAGAAGGACAATATGATGGTTACTGACAAGAATTCTTGTAGTTTTAATCTCATCCCACCTCTAAACATTGCTATAGGCATTCTCTGTTACTAGTTTTGTTTTTACAACTATAAGTTTTGTATTATCAACATTTTAAAACTGAGTCTTAAAGCCCAAAGACTTAAACAGAATTTTTGTTTGTATCCACAAAATCCACAAAACTTGTAAAATAACTCTTCCTTAAATATAATGTAATAAAAAATTAAATAATGGTATTTATATAATTAAGGGATGCTTTAAAATAAAAAAATACTTCTATGTTTAAGACATAGTTGTTAAGGTAACAGAAGAAAAAATGAGTTGCTTTTTGTTTTTAACATATTTCAGTGATTTAGTCTTTTGACAGATACATTGTTGTCATTGTTGTTACATCCCATGAAGTTGGTTGTGACTCATAATGACCCTAAGTATGGTTTCTGAGGAGAGGATGTTGAGTTTAAACTGCTGACAGTTATGTGCTACTAGTTACAGCAGTTTTAGATTCGTGGTCAAATAAACCGAGGCCACTCAGAGAGCTGAAGCAGAGTTTCAGATTTTATTAAGCTGGCTGACTCAGAGGATCTAATTTCTCCAGATTCTGAGCCCCGAATGGAGGGCAACATGGGCCTATATGGGGTCAGATTCCAGGGAGGGGCCAGGCTGCATGCCTGTTGGAGGGCAGGGGGAAAACCAGGGGGACTGGTCCCATATGGTGACCTGATTAGCATTTTAGCTTGCCTCCAGAGCGGAAAGGGCAATGAATTTTACCTTTCCCTCTTCATTCCCCCTTTTGATGACCTTTAGGACCTTTTTCCCAGGGGCATCGTCTATGTAAGGAATGGTATTTTGGTATTGATTTGAATTGTTGGTACCCCTTTCAATTGATTAGTTTTAATGGAAGTTCCCATGGCCCTGATTGCTAGTGGGAGGAGGCATGAACTGATTAAGTAAATTCCAAAAAAACAGAACCCCACTCACGAGGGTGTTGAACCCTTTAAAGGTGAAGAATTACCCTCCCTATAGGCTCTGTGGGTTCCACCCACTCCGGGTTTGCACAGGGACATGGGAAACTGTCTGCATTTTTACAAGGTATTCTACTTCCAGATTCTGGTCATCTACTTTTATGCAGCAGTTAGCAAAATCAAACTTCTCACATACCCCTCCGCCCTCCGCAGCCAGTAAGTAGTTTAGGGTTATCTATTTTGATAGATGGCATTTAGTATCTGGGTCTGTTGATGTGTAAGAAGGGTTAGGGCCACCTCAGTTCCATTGGTTATAGAGTCAGTTACCTAGGAGGGTGCCCTCTTTTATAGCAACTATAGAAGAGTAGCATGGTTACTGTTTGTCCCATCTTGGTAGTGTGGGTATATAGATTACACAGATTTCTCCCTTTCCCACTCCCCAAAGTCTAATTAAAATAAGTCCTCATGCTTCAGCCATGCTTAGATCAGCCAGCTCCCAGTTTGTGGCTGAAGCAGGGCGGGTTGTACGTCTCAATATTACCTTATGAGGGTTGGTAGGATCAGTTTCAGCTTCTCATGGAGATGAGGCTTTCTTCAGCCTGCTGTGGTGAATCCAGGTGGGGACTCCTTCTACCTTGGCTACTGGGCTTGGGATAATTTCTTGTTCCAGTCCTCAGTAATCTTTGCAGATGCTTCTGGATGCCCTCCCAAAAGGAAAAACAAATCAGATATATTTATTACACTCAGATACATTTATTACACTCTGAGCCCAAATGTTTTTCATCCTGTTGAAATGAATAATGTCTTATGAGAGTCCCATTGTGTTCAAGTTGAGTCCAGCTAAATTGACAGCTGATGGGGTGGCTAGAAGGACTTCCCAAGGTCCAGTCCACTTTTTTCTAACTGGTTTTCAGGTCCGTCTCTCCATGTTCTGAGCAGAATATGATCTCCAGGCTGGAAGGGATCAGGTTACCTGTAGGGAAGGAAGCAGACCTGGGAAGAGCAATTTTACAAATAACAGAAAGTGTATGGTGGAGTTGTTGTGCATACCACTGCACCTTTAAACCTTGGCTGAGGTCATGTAGCAGGATGAGGGAAGCTGCCTGGGAAGGTTTACTGTATACAACTTTATAAGGGCTCAATTTAAGCCTGTTTATAAGGGCTATTCAAAACATGGCTAAGGCAACACCTGGCCCCAATGTAGATAATTTCCTGACTGTTTTGTCATTTGTTTCTCTTTAGAGTATGGTTCATTTTCTCGAACCTTCACGTGGAATGCAATCTCCATTTAATCTGTTCGCTGCTCTGTTGTCACTTTGGACACTCTGGAAGTCCAAACTTGGAGGGTTCTCCTTCAAGAGGATTTTTACTATTTCGGAAGTTCTTAGTTCTGGTGGGGAAAAACCTCTACCAAACCAGAAAAGGTGTCTACAAAAACAAAACCAGCAAATATTTAATTCCCCAGCTTGGGACATCAGCATGAAATCAACCTGTTAATTTCCAGGGGGTTGTTTACCTTGATATTGGTGCAGGACAGCCTGTCTTGGGATTATTTTTTAAGCAGGTAACAGAGCTAACCTCCTGAATGATTTTTTTTTTTTTTTTTTTAATTTCTTATTCTAGTGCTGGGGCCTAATGAACCAAGTCAAGGCCTTTTTCCTGTAGTAGGTCATCTCATGCACTCATTTTAAGAAGAGCAGGTGCTAGTTTTCATAGGATCAGAACCATTCTGAACCATTAAAAAACCATTTACTTTTTAGTTTTTAACTTCTCGGAACCAGAACAATTCCATGCCATCTTCTTTTCATTCTTTAACCCCTCTCTCCAATACTTCTGCCTCAGTTTTACTCATATCCTCTGGGTACACATTCAGTTTTTCTTGCCATCATTTCTAATGCCCTCGTCAGTGCAATCAGTTCAGCCTTTTTTTTGAGCTGAGATCCCAGGCAGGAGTGCTATTGTCTCTACCCAGTCTTGTAAAATTACTATTACACATCCAAGTCCCTTTTTACATGTAACTACTTCTATTCACAAATAACATTTAATCCACCAGATACTGTTAAACAGGTCAGGTTGGCTGGGAAATACTTAGTCAATGATTTCTATACAATCATGGTTCAGCCCTTCAGTTGCCAGATCAGGGGAGGATGGCAGGTTTAGTTGCCCCATAATTCACAGGGTAATATTCAAATTGTCCAGTAAAATAACCTGGTAATGCCTATCCATCCTGCTGTGAGCCATGGGCTTCCCTTCTTTAGCAGCAGTGAAACAGCTTGATGGGGACGGGGA
>NW_006408528.1:24041918-24061097 GCF_000296735.1 Chrysochloris asiatica
GACAGGAGATGCTTGTTGGCTCTCCCTGGAGTTCTGTTAGTCCACATGGGGGGTGGGTGGGGGGGTGGTACCTGATTGTCGATCTCCTCAGGCCAATGTGACTGGTTTACTGAATCTGAATCAGTGATCATCAGTAATCGTCAGATGTTCATGAGGAATCTCAGTCTGAAGACTTTTGGTTTCAGAAAGCTGATTGAACATGCAACTCTGGAAGCAGGTCCTGGACCAGTCAGTTATTTTCTTTTCCCCAATGAAGCAGTCCAGGGGTTTCAGGAAGAACTGAGATCTCAGTCACCATCACTGTCTCCATTATTGTTATCCAATAGCCCTCCTGCCTGGGATCTCAGCTGAGGTCCCATGGGTGGGGACAATAAAGGTGGCAGAGGTTGGTGCCAAATCATGCTGGGCCCCTTATCCCCTGACAACGTTAGTCTTCTGCAGACAATAAAACTTGATCAACCATCTGTTGAGTTGGATGGCTTTTTCTGCCAGATCCTCACTTGAGATTTGGACATTTATTTTTTTTTCAGTGTCCAGGTTTTTGTATAAGCACATAGGTTCTTGTTTAAGGCCCTTGTTCCTTTCCAGGGTCCTCCCTGGGGTCCCACAGGCTCACCTCTAGTGGTCTTTTAGGAGGACAGTTACGGCCTGAGATTTCTCATGCTCTCGGCTGTTAAATACCTCAAAGGTGATGTCCACCAGTTGGGATGGATTCATGCTAATTGTCCTGTCAAATTTCTGACATTTCTTTCTAAAATCCTGAGTGTTTTGGGAGATAAAAAATCATGTTAACCATTCAGATATTTGTTGCGTTCTCAGGATCAAGGCCTGTGCACTTACAGTAAGCTTGGTAGATTTCATTTAAATAATTCAGAGGGATTCTCAGTTGGCTTCTGCTGAATTACTTGTACCACATTCAAGTTTTTTGGTTTAGGAATTCCCTTTTTCAGACCTCTTAGAATGCACCTTTTATAGTGCTCCAGTGTAGCATATCGGGCTTTGAATTGCAAGGTTGGCAGTTCGAAACCACCAGCTGTCCTGCTGGAGAAAGATGAGGCCCTCCTTTCCCTTAAAGGTTTACAGCCTTGGAAAACCTGCACAGAGTTGCCACGAGTCAGAACTGACTCCACGGCACACAACCATCACCACTACCAGTCGTGGCAGGCCCATCTAGATTTTAATTTGTGTCAGCTAGAGGAATTGCCTTACTGGGGGCAAGCATCCTGTTCAGGTTTTTTGGATGTGTGCTGTTTTGTCCCATGTCTTATCTCAGAACAGCCTTTTTCATCCCTGGTGAGAAGCATTGTTAACAGAGCCTGAATATCTGCCCAATTAGGATGAGGGGTAGCAAAATAGTGGTTATTAAATTTGTTGTTTTGGTTAGGTCATCTTACTGTGGCACTGTGTGTCAATGCCCTGGGATACCAAGTCTGTCCGAACCACAAGGTCAGTGGTTCAAGTCCACCCGCTTCTCGGAAAACTCACAAAGGGCCACCATGAGTCAGAACTGACTGGGCAGTACTGAACAAAACATATCAATAAGAAGGATTTGAATTTTTCCTATTTAACAAGTCCAAGATAGAGAAAGATGTGCCTAATAATATCCTACGTTTGCCCTTCTGTATTTAATTCTGTGGGCATCTGCAGAAGGGGTATTGCCTTGCCTCTGTTCTGGGTAGCCCTCTACTGAAACGGGTCCCTAGAAGGGTATAGTATAGAGAAATAACTTCCAAACTGCTTTCCTCAGTGTTTGAATATGGCTGGGCAGGTTCACTAGGTCAAGTTATAATTTTCTCTAATGGCAGCTGCTGAGGTACTAAAGTTATAATAAGACAAGGTTACAATCAAAAGTTGTATTTCATAAAAAGTAACCATTTATATATCTTTGTATATTCACATGCAGGCCTGCTTAGAACTGTTTTTTTTTTACCTAATATTCATCTGTATTCATTTTTCCTCTGCCTGGTTTTTATATTACTGGTATAAGTGCATTATAGTACAAACACACGATGTAACTTACAAATTCTTGGAATTCCAGGTTGTTTTCAGTTTCTTAAACATAAATACAGGACAAAAACATAGTAATTTTACAAACAAATAGACAATCTGACAGTAGTTTAATAATTCAAGCTGTAAGATGATATAATAATTTTATGGATCCATTCAAAGGTTGTTTTTCCCATCATCTAGATTGTACATCGGCCAAGCTGTATTACATTAAAACACCATTTCTTTTGATGTCATAGGAAGGTACCCATATAGAAACCAGTTAGAATTATGCTTTACAGAGCTTTTCTTTCAGAATGAGGCCTATATTTTATTTTAGATATGGAGGTTAACCTCAACAGAAACAGAAGGGACATTTTTAGGAAAGTACTTCCTGTCTATCATGCCCCGATGTATGTATTCAGAATAAATCCAAAGGGGATCTACCATGCCCTGATGCGCGCACCGAGAATAAAGCAAAAGCAGATCTCAAAGTGAAGGCAGAGGTGAGTGTAGGAGACACAGAGCCGAAGACTTCCAAGAAACCATTCAACAGGCAGATACAGACTTTGCTGCTTCTCTCATGAGAATTTTCAAGTGTCTCAGGTTTGGAGAGTTTTGAATCAGGAGTTCGCTCAGCGCCAGCAGAGAGGACTGTCTCTTTAAGCCATATCTGGTAGCGTAGTGGTTACGAATCGGGCTACGAACCTTATGGTCAGCAGTTCGAAACTACCAGTTGCTCCGCGGGAGAAAGATGAGGCCTTCTACTCCCGTAAGAATTTACACCCTCGGCAACCCTGTACAGGGTCGCTATGGGTCCGAACCGACTCGAAGGCACTTAACAACAACAACAACAACCAGCCAGGTATCTGGGTGGGCATGCATATCTTTTCAAACACAAATGTCTCAACTCAGGTTCTGGCTCAAGACACCACCTCAAAGTTGTAATGAATCCAGTTAAGTATAGGACAAAGGCCAGTTTACAAGCTTTCCATGATCATAATTCTCATTATTCCTATTACACATTTTACATTAATTAAACAGAAGCCAATATCCATAAGGTAATCAAACACATTAACCTTTAAAACACTTAAGTTTCTTCCACAGTGGACTATCCCCATTAACATGCATATGGCCTTGGGCCAGTTCTGGGTGGGCCTGCATCTTTTCAAATGCAAATGTATCAACTCAGGTTCTGGCTCAAGATATCACCTTAAAGTTCTAATGAATCCAATCAAGTATAGGCCAAAGGACAGTTTACAAACTTTTCGTAATCATAATTCCTATTCCCCTTCTTATTCTTTTTTTTTTTTTTTAATCCATCAACATACATCCCAAGGATGTTGGCTCACCATGAGAATTCCCACTGTACTTAAGTGTATGTAGCACGGAAGCAGCAGTCAAGAGATCAGAGGACGTATTGCAAATCTGCTGCACAGGAACTTTTTGAAGTGTTGAAGAGCAAAGATGTCAGCTTGAGGACTAAGGTGCGCCTGACCCAGGCCATGGTATTTTCAATAACCTCATATGGATGTGAAAGCTGGACAGTGAATAAGGAAGATCATCGTAGAAGAATTGATGCCTTTGAATTGTGGTGTTGGAGGAGAATACTGAAAGTGCCATGGACTGCCAAAAGAACCAATAGATCTGTTTTGGAAGAAGTGCAGCCAGAGTGCTCCTTGGAGGCCAAGATGGCTAAACTTCGTCTCTCATACTTTGGACATGTTGTCAGGAGGGAACAGTAGCTGGAGAAGGATGTCATGCTGGGTAAGATGGAGGGTCAGAGAAAAAGTGGAAGGCCCCCAATGAGATGGATCGGCTAGGTGGCATCATTGAGGGCATCAAGTGTGGCAGCGGTAGTGAGGTTGGCCCAGGATCGGACATTGTTTCATTCTGCTGTGCATGGGGTCGCTGTGAGTCGGTTCCGACTCGATGGCACCTGACAACAACAACAACAGTGCCCTTGATTGGTGTCACGACAAGGGAGGTTTTACACTCAGTTGCCCGTCTGGCAGTGTCCCTTTCTCTCAGGGACTTTTATGCCATATGACATTGTAGTGGAACAGCAGGTTAGGGCCCACTCTGATTCCGTAGCTGGAGCCATGGAACCTTACAGACCAAGTGCGACAAGTCTAGCTACAGTAATATGCACACTCACATTCAACTAGTCACACAGAGTTTATGGCAGTTTCACCCCACCTTTTGGGGAGTCCCTGACTGAGGCCTCTAGATAAGGCCTTAGAAGAGGATCAGCCTTTGACTTCTGTCTGCAAACACAGGCCTTACTGGGTTTAACCTGTGCCTGGGGGCATACCTGTTCCAGAAGTCTTGGCTGATTTATCTGGTTCTACCTCTCATTTTGAATCCAGTCAGGAGAGGTGGGCACGGTGGCTGATTGCCCCCAATCAGAGGCAGGACCTTCATATGTGGCGGTGGTGTGCCATCTCCTCTACCAAGGGGAGCTCACCATTAGTCACTCCCCAACTCCAATCCCGTGGCTCAAGGGGCCAGTGCGGTTGGTTTCCTGGTCAGGGAACCAAATGTTACAGCAGTTTTAGATTTGTGGTCCAATTAAAAGAGGCCACTGAGAGAGCTGAAGCAGAATTTCAGATTTTATTAAGCCGGCTAACTCAGGAGCTAAATTCTCCAAATTCTGAGTCCCGAATGGAGGGCAACACAGGCCTATATGGGGTCAGAGTCCAGGGAGGGGCCAGGCTGCATACCTGTTTGAGGGCAGGGGAAAAACCAGGGGGACTGGTCCCATTTGGTGACCTGATTAGCATTTTAGCTTGCCGCCTGGGTGAGAGAGGGCAGTGAATGATTTTTACCTTTTCCCGTTCACTACCCTGACATTAGAACTAAGAGACAGACATGAACAAGTCAAGTAAACCTAACCATTTCTGTTTAACTGTTAACAAAGTACATCATATTTCATATTTTCAGAGTTATAAAAAATATCATTCCCTCCTTACCTTCCTACCTATTTATTTTCATTTATTGTTTCTTTTTCATTTAAATAACATTTATAAATAGCTCACACAAGCCAGACAGAGTCAGACAACATGTGAGCAACTCACAGTTCTATAATTTCTATATTTGTTGACTTTATACTAGCTCTAATTAAAATTTTTTATTGCCCTGTTGTACTCCATTTGCATTCCTAATGTTTGTAATGATATTTTCCTTAATTTGCTTTCAACTATCCAGATTGAACTGTTGCATCATCTATGATTTCTCTCCCCGTTCTCTCACATTCACTCAGTAGAAAAGTATCGTTAATTTTCTCCATTTTTATTGTTGTTGTTAAATGCTCATAAATTGGTTCCAACTAATAGTGACCCTGTATAGGACTTCCAAAAGGAGCTCTGGTAACATAGTGGTTATGAATCGGGCTGCGAACCGCAAGGTCAGCATTTCAAAACTACCAGCTGTTCCGCGGGAGAAAGATGAGGCTTTCTGCTCCCGTAAAGATTTACAGCCTCGGAAACCCTGTACAGGGTCGCTATGAGTCAGAAACGACTCCACGGCACTTAACAACAACAACATAGGACTTCCAAAGAGTGGTTGGTGGGTTTGAACCACCAGCTTCATGGTTAGCAGTCCAGTGTTTATCCTACATTGCACACCTGCCCTTCCTTAATATGTTCGCCTGTTCTTTCTTTGTTCTAACCAGCACACTACAGCGAAATTAGTTTTCCTCAGGTATCCTTGAATCATGTCCCACACAAACAAATTAAAAAATGTCATAATCTCCATATTTTGTTTTTCTTGCACTAAGTTTAAAAGCTTTGCATTTTTTTTCCAAATAAAATCAAAACTCTGTTGCTAGACATCCAATGTCCTCCCTATTTTGGCACAAATCATATCTTGGCAGACATATCTTAGGTTACTCCCCTAGACAGACCTTTGGCTCCACCTGTATGGAATAACCTACTAAATTCTAATCTTGCAAGCCACATTCCTATCTCTGATCCGAGGCAGTACTATTCTTTCTTTTGGAAAGTTTCTAACTCTTTTTTCCAACTCCATTGTTCTAAATTTCAGCGTCCATTTTAAGGTATATGAGAATGCTTTTGTTGTTAAAAGGGTGATTTCTAAATTCAAACTGCTTTATGTTCAAAGCCATACGCTACTCAGAAAAATGTAAGTTAATATGAAGTGATAAACAACTTGCAAAACAAAAGCTTAAAATAATGGAGGTTTATTCTCTCTATAATATGTCCACAGCAGGATGGCTGGGACCTCTGTTATGTTTCTTTCATATCCTGTGACATGGAGTCTTCATTTCCTACATTACAGGAGTGGGAAGGAAACATGGAAAACCAAACACTCATTTTTAAAGTCTTCCATTCTTCATGTGCCCATGCCTGACATCCAAGGGAGCTGAGAAGTGAAATCTTCCGTAAGTATGGAACAGCAACAACAAAAGGAATTTTTACAATAGCCCCAGTGAATACAATATTCCCTAAAGTCATAATTCTCCATCTTTACCAAGGAGATAATATTTTGAAGGATTATTCTGAAGTTTAAATGTGATTGGATATCATGTAAAGTGCTTTATAAGAGTCTGGAACCATAGATATGCTAAATAAATATTAGCTATGGTATTTAGTTTCTCTGAGCTAATTTAACACATTGCCTGTCGGCTTGGGTTTCCCCAGAGAACACAAGTTAAGACCTTGGTACAGGTAGTTTATTTTGGGAAATGACCTAGGGAATAAAAGTGGGGAAGTAGGAAAAGTGATACTTGGGAGGAGGGAAAGCTAATCAAAACAAGGATGTGATAACAATCTTGTCACCAAGTGGCCAACTGGGGCTCAGTCCCATAGGAATCCTAAGAGTTATCTATGAGAGGGACAGAAGAGGAGAGGATTTATCCACAGGCGTTCCTGCTTCATTGATCAAAGTTTGTCCCATGGGGTATTAAGTTCTTTACACTTCTAGGTTCATATATGTGAAGTGACCAGTGGGATCCCACAGGCCTTATGTCAGAAATTCCCAACTAATAATGATTGAAAGAAAGAGGTAAGCTAAGAAAATATGAGATGGGACCCACAAGGTGTCTAATGAAGTACCCAACTTGATACTGTTGATATCCTCATATTGATTTTTTTTTTTTCCAAATATTTTAGCTATATAATTATGTTAACCAAATTCATAGAGATTGACACTTATAATACAGAAAATTATTTTACTAATTAGATCTCATCTTTGCCTATCCTGTTTTTCATCTTGGTTTGACAAAAAATCACTTCAATTTTTCTTTGGAGAGCTAAACTCACTAAAACTTTCTTTGGATGAGATGGAGGCAAACTCTCAATACATAACTGAACACATGACCCAGGACATTCTTCAATCCAGGGATGTTTTCTTCAACTATCAAGAAAGCGATGCTAAGCTAGTGGGGCATATACTGTATCATCAGATGATATCTTTGCTACTAAAGGGGGAAAGTTGTCTAAAATAAGGTTAATAGCAATAAAAACTGAGTTAAGGATTACAGAGATCACATCTAAATGACTTCTTTGGAACAACTGCACTGAACCAGATTTGTAGCCAGTCAACAACATCCCCACCACCCCTGTCCCTACCCCAAGCCAATGTGAATTGCATTTTAGTCATTTGTAACAGAACAAGTACTGCCTAACCTTCCAGAATGCTTGTTTCAACTGATTTTTTGTATTTTGTCGTTTTAGTTTGGGAAAACAAATTAAAATTAAAATTTCATGGTAAATCTGGAATAAAAATAAGAGGAACCAGTATATGAATTTAAAGTTAAATGGCACATAACTTGGACACTTTGATGTAACCCTATCCACAGGTTCTGTCCTTGATTTGGAAACTATTCTGGACTATAGTTTTTTGAACACCGTTAACTTCTGCCTGGGTTTTATTTCCAAAGTAATTTATCTTTTTCTCCATCCCTCAGGCTCTCTCAAAAAGCATGTTTAGGATTAACTAAATTACACCCACACAAAACCTGATTCCCTGATTATCTTGATTAGAGGTTACAGAGATTAGTTTATTTACTATTTCAAATGTCTAATCACATGAAAGTTGCATGTTTTTCTTGTTGTTGTTGTTGTTTTTAAGTATCTGAACTTCAATTCTCCCCTTATCTCTATTTTCTCTTTTAAATATTATTGTTATTGTTAGGTGCCTTCGAGTTGGTACCAACTCATAGTGACCCTATGCACAACAGAACGAAACACTGCCTGGTCTTAGGCCAACCTCACAATTGTTGCCACGCTTGAGCCCATTGATGCTGCCACTTTGCCAATCCATCTCACTGGGGGTCTTCCTCTTTTTCTCTGACCCTCCATCTTACCCAGCATGACATCCTTCTCCAGCGACTGTTCCCTCCTGACAACATATCCAAAGTTTAAGAGATGAAGTTTAGCCATCTTGGCCTCCAAGGAGCACTCTAGCTGCACTTCTTCCAAAAGAGATCTATTGGTTCTTTTGGCAGTCCATGGCACATTCAATATTCTCTTCCAACACCATAACTCAAATGCATCAATTCTTCTATGGTCTTCCTTATTCACTGACCAACTTTTGCATGCATATGTGGTTTGTGCCGTGGAGTCGGTTCTGACTCTTAGCGGCCCTGTACAGGGTTTCTGAGGCTGTAAATCTTTATGGGAGCAGAAAGCTTCATCTTTCTCCCACAGAAGAGCTGGTAGTTTAAAACTTTGCAGTTCACAGCCCGATTAGTAACCACTATGTTACCAGAGCTCCTGCATGTATATGAAGTTATTGAAAATACCATGGCTTGGGTTAGGCACACCTTAGTCCACAAGCTGACATCTTTGCTCTTCAACACTTAAATATGCAAGTTTGCAATTAGGCAGACCTGGGTTCAAATTCTAGCATTGCCTCTAATGTCTGAAAGGATTCTAAAAATATCAGTTGCTCCATCTATAATATAAGGACAATTATAAGATTATATGAGCACCTTGGTGTGGCACTGTAGGATAAATGCTAGACCCCAAGGTCAGTTTGAATACCAAGACGGGCAGTTCAAACTCACCAGCCACTCCTCTGAAATGCTACACAGAGAAGTGAGTCAACAGTATTTAATATCAACAATATAATATTGTAAATAATGTTGTTGTTGTTGTTGTTAAGTGCCGTTGAGTCGGTTCCGACCCATAGCGACCCTGTACAGGGTTTCAGAGGCTGTAAATCTTTACGGGAGCAGAAAGCCTCATCTTTCTCCCGCGGAGCGGCTGGTAGTTTCGAACCGCTGACCTTAAGGTTCGCAGCCCGATTCGTAACCACTACGCTACCAGAGCTCCTTAATACCTCCCATTTGGGAGAAAGAGCATAAAGATAAAAACTATACATGTAAGATTATTTCAAAAAGACCTGAAAGGTAGTAATCAAAAAGCATATCTAGCTATTTCTATAATTACTGTTATTATTAGGAATTATCTTACTGTATTGTATGTTGAAACTCCTTAAGTGGGCAGGATATTGCTTAGAGGGTGAAAATCCAGGTATTTAATAGAGATTAATTCAATTAGAATTATTTTGAATACTATTTTATGAATTAATATTTTCTTAATTATAAAAAGTTTGAATCGTGTTATCTTATGACTCTTTATCATTTTATCAATTAACTCATTATCATTATAAGCTGGCATTAGTAAATTCATACCTAAAGTGAATATTCCTCTCAACTTTAGAAAAATCTTTTAAAATTGGAAATTATTTATGCATACATTTAGTCTGTTATTAAGTGAAAATTTGCAGTGAATGATATGTAAATAGAGAAACATCTGAGGTAAAAAAAAAAAAAAAAGCACAGTTTAGCAGTATAATGCAATGAACTACTTAATATAGTCCTCTAGCTAATCTTTGTGACTTCCACACAGTGATTGGGTGAGACTATTCAAAAAGTTGTATGAAATTTGTGATGGTTAAGGGTATGTGTCAACTGGCTGGATCATGACTTACAGTGATTTGGCAGTGATATAATGGGTTGATGTGTTGTAAATTGTAGCCTTTATGTTTGTGGAGTGCTAGTGTGGCACTATAGGATAAGCACTGGAGCACAAACCCATCAGCAACTCCTTGGAAGCCCTATGCTCGGTCACTGTGAGTCTGGTAGTGGTGGTGGTGGTTATGTGCTTGGAGTCAGTACCAACCCATAGTGACCCTGTACAAGGTTTCTGAGGCTGTAAATCTTTAAGGAAGCAGAAAGCCTCATCTTTCTCCCACAGAACAGCTGGTAGTTTCAAACTGCTGACCTTGAGGTTAACAGCAGGACTCATAACCACTATGCCTGTGGGTGGCTGTAGTCCCTTTTGGGAGTGAGTTTTTGTTATGCTAAAGAAGCAAGTTTAAGATCCGAAACTACCAGTTGTTCCATGGGAGAAAGATGAGGCTTTCTGCTCCCGTAAGGATTTACAGCCTCGGAAACCCTGTACAGGTCGCTAGGAGTGGGACCTAACTCCATGGCACATAACAACAAAAACAATGAGGCAAGATTAGGGTAAAATGTATCTTGAGTCACTGCCTTACTAAAGGGTAGATTCAAGTTACCACCCTTAACCCAGTCACCAGACTTACCACCCTAATTCAAGTCATACCCTTGCTAAAATAATAGAAGTTCCTTTGTAAGCATGGTCTGTGTCCAATATCTATGAAAGTTGTGGCAAAGTTCTCTCTCTTCTGGATCCTACAGCTGGTTGATCATCATCTGGCCTCTGGTTCTTGGAACTTGAGAGCTTATCATTAAGCTGATTCACCAGCTTCTACAGAACTGGTATTTAGTTTCCAATAGCCTGTCACTTAGCCTCTGATTTGGGTTCATCAGACCCTACAACCACATGAGTTAGGAGAAGCCTCCTGCCTAACATCGGACCCATGAATTTGGGATTTGCTGGTCTCCACAACTACATGAGCCATGTCCATGATGGCTTGTGAATTCTGGGAAATGTTGCAGTGAATTACAGAACCCAGAGCTGAGAGGGAGACTACTAAGTGGAGGAGGAACAGTTGATGTCAGTTGATGTCAGTTGATGTTAGATGACGGAATGGCACAATGTTTGGAAAAGTTAGACATTTAAGACGTCTTTAACTTCCACCTCATAGGAACCAGCTATGTGCTAACCCTTAAGAAATAAATTATTAATTAAATTGGTTTCAGAATGGTGGGATCTGCAACAGTGGCGTAGAGTTACTGGGATATGTGGTTTTGGTTAAAAAGAAAAAAAAAAAAAAGAAAGGAAGTAAATGGAAGAATGAGAAAAGTTTGGTTTCTGGATGGGGGAAAAAAACAACAACCCATGAACTGAAAGAGTGTTAAGTTTCCATCAGATACCCAAAACAAAAGGTATTTATTGGAAGTGGGAGTGGTGGATCTAACTTCTGGGGCACTGGCAAGTTGAATGCATATGGAAATACAGAGTGATAATGAAAGGGTCAAACATACAGTTCCTTGGTTTATTTTATCAGTAATAGCTGCAACGGCAAGGAGAAAGAATGTAAGAGTATATTGTAGCACTAAACCAATCTCAGATCCAGGCTGGTCAGAGCTATAACCATTAGTCTCAGGGTTGGATTGGGAAGGAAAACTCTTGCCAAAACAATAGGAAGTACCCCTACATATACCACTGGTCATCAAGAAGGTAGACTGAGACAGGAATAGCAAAACTCATCAACAATTAAAACCAGGGATTAGTGTAAAGGAGTTGCTTCAATTTGTATATCAGTATCATCATCTCCCTGAGGCACCATTACTAAAAGAGCTTGTCAGAATGATTAATTTAGGAATAGTGTCTTTAGTTTTGGAGTCTTTGTGTGGCACTGTAGGACAAAGCTCTAGAATGGAAAAGTATATTTGGATTGGTGTAAGAGCAGGGTATGGCACCACAGGATAATGCACTGGACTGCAAGGTTGGTTGGAGCTAAAAGGTCAGTGGTTCAAACTTAGCAGTCACTCCTCAGGAACCCTATACAGGGTCCCTATGAGTCTGAACCCAACAAGATCCACAACATGCTATGGAAGAGTCATGAATGATGACACAGTTACACAGTAAGTTAAACCAGAGGGAATGCCAGATTGGTAGACTGGATAAAATCTGAAGTGATATTTGTTTATCCCGAGAAGGGAACCCACCACTCTAAATACCCAGTGGAACATGCCAAAAGAAGCAAATGAGGTGCTGCTTATGGATGTCATGCTGGAATGGCATATGATGATCAGGATAGTCACCCACTGACTATGTCCTTACATATGTCATGGCAGATATGGTAATTAAGGGAAACCCTTCAATATGGGCAACATAAGTAAACCTCCTATTGTCTTTAGGACCTCTTTGCATAACTTTCCTACGTGGGTTTGAGATACAAGAAACATAAGGGAGACACAAACAAGAATAGAAGAGGCACTGGGGGAAAGAGCAAGCAGTAGTGATATGGAGGCTTTTAGATTGTTACTAAGAAATGGGAAAAGTGCAAGGGATACTGATGGAGTTGGGATCAAGGTTCTATAAAAGATTGATGGAGTAACAGAAGCTCCTGCGGGTCTCCTTATGCTACAGAGCTTTAAACAAATCTGTTCTGTTCACTCCAGTTGGAAGGAATTTAATGATGAAAAGGTCCAATTTAATGGGACCATTTCAACTAGAGGATCAACTAGCTGCTCAAGATAGAAATGGATAAAGATTGATGATGGGGCCAGGATCTTCTGGTTCAGCTCTGTCTTAGGAACAATTCTCCAGAGACGCCAAACCAGTTACGTTTATGATAGATACATTCATAGCTAGACACATAGCTAGATAGCGAGTGTAAACCCTGATAGTGTAATGGGTATGCGTTGGGCTGCTAACTGAAAGGTCAGCAGTTTGAATCTACCAGCCAACTATGGGAGAAAGGCAAGGCTTTCTACTCCAGTAATGATTTACAGCCTCAGAAACCCTATTGGGGTCTTTATGAGTCAGAGCTGACTGTATGGGACACTACCACCCACCACCACCATCACCATTATATATATGTATATATATGTTGTTGTTGTTGTTAAGTGCCATCAAGTCAGTTCTGACCCATAGTGACCCTGTATAGGGGTTTCCAAGGAACAGTTGGTGAGCTTGAACCACCAACTTTAGAGTTCAAACTGATCTTGCAGTCGATTGCATTAACCCACAGCACCACACCAGGACTCCAACCCAGATAAAGAAATATCTAAAGATTAAAAAAAAAAAAACAAAAAACCAAAAAACCCTAAAAGAATGAAAATAATAAGC
This sequence comes from Chrysochloris asiatica, assembly GCF_000296735.1. Lineage (NCBI taxonomy): Eukaryota > Metazoa > Chordata > Mammalia > Afrosoricida > Chrysochloridae > Chrysochloris > Chrysochloris asiatica. The sequence continues at coordinate 24,055,157 of NW_006408528.1, forward strand.
CAGAGATAACAGTTTGAAACAACAAATCATGAAGTAAAAAGACAGCACAGTGTACTTATAAATCTTCCAAATGAAGAGGAAATCAAATAGCCATCAATAAAAATAAATAAAGATAAATTTAACTGTAACTCTAAAATTAGACCAACTCCTACTCCTAGTGCAACCCCTAATCCTAACTCTAACACTATCCCTAGTCCTAACTATAACCCTAATGCACTGAATGTGAAACCTTAGGCCTAGCCATAGACCTACTCTAATTTTACTTCCTTACCCTTAATAATAATAAAAAAAAAGAAATAACAAAATCAAATCAAATGGTGTCATTGTGGGGAAAAGATCATCTAGCCAAACTGGATGCTGTGGTTCCAGGAACAAGGATGTAGTTGTAGATGACAGAAATGGGGTGATGACTCCTAAACCAGAGACTATAATAACTGTACCCCTGAATCTGTATACTAGAATTCCCAAAGGCCTGACAGGATAGATTGTAACTTCCCCTGGTAAAATTTGGGTTGACAGTTATTGATTATTAGGTTGACTGAATACTGCCAAACTGTCTTGGTGGTCGAAATAGGCCACTAGAGTTGTGCCTATGGAACACTACCCAATATGAGTGGGACTGAGCTGAGGAGGAAGCATTTTCTAGACTGATTTTGTTAACAGCTATCATGACTGGCACCACACCTGAACCTGATGCCCCTTCCCAAGGTGGAAAAGTTTGGGTAAAAATAAATAACAAATGGAAGAAAGGAGAAATAATAGTTGAAAGTAAAGGGATGAATAAATGGGCTATGTAATGGGGAAATTCAACATTAAGCTGATAACTCAAGAGAGACTCAGAGTAAGGAATAATCTTTTCTGAGCTCAGTTTTGTCAGAGGCAAGAGAAGGTGAAGCTGAGATGACTTGTGGAAAACCTGATCATATCATATGAATCTCTACCGTAGGCCTGAATGACTGCTACCTGAGTTACCTCATTCTGAGGACACTTTTCCCTAATGAAGGACTAATTGCTAGAGACTGTTTTGGACTGAATTGGGAAAGGGAAGTTAATTCTTCAAGTATGAACTGACCAAAGGCTACAAGAGCGGAGGGTAATCTGCTTTGCATTGCATTACTTAAGGTGGACCTTTAACTATAGTCACTGTGACTCCCACATTGGGTGAAACTATGCAAATAAGGCATATGGAAACTGTGATGGTTAAATGATGTGTTAATCTGGCTGGACCATTGATTTTCAGTCCGTTGGCAGTTATGTAATGATGTAATTTCCCTCCATTTTATGACTACTGTTGTTAAGTGCCATCTAGTCAGTTCTAACTCATAGCGATCCTGTGTAGGGTTTCTGAGGAACAGCTGGTAGGTTTGAACTATCTACTTTGTGGTTCAAAGTCCAATGCTGATCCTACAGTACCATACCAGGAGGCTCCATTTTATGATTAGATATGGGAAAATGGGATGAAAAGATAGTGGAATTTTTTCATGAAGATTTTGAAGCTCCCTTGTATTTTTTTCACTCAATCTAAAGCAAATTAATGTATCTTTAAATCAGCAATTTATAGTATGTGATGAAAAGACGTGTTAAACCAATTAGACAGTTTAAATGCTATCAAATCATCAAGGATATGTTTTAATCAATGAGTCTGTATAATTATACATTTATTATTGGTAAATATTCATTCATATGTGCAGCATTTTGAATTTATGTTTATTTTTTCAATTTTTAAGGGCACCATGATCACTTGTCAAAACCTTGAGAAAATAAAAAAGGAAAATAAATTGAAATCTATCATTACATTATCTCAATTTTAGTTTAACAAGTCTTGGCATCATAGTGGGCAGTTTGAATCTACCAGCCATTTTGCAGGAGAAAGATAAGGCCGTCAAGTAGGTTTCAACTCATAGTGACCCTGTATAAGGTTTCAAGGAGCAGCCGGTGGATTTGAACCACCAATCTAGAGGTTACCAGTCCAGTGCTTTTCCTACTGTGCCACACTAGGGCTCCTGGAAAACCTATATCAGGTTGCTATGAGTTGGAATTGACTCCATGGCACATGACAACCACCACCAACATACTAGTTTTCCTTCCTCTGGCTTGTCCTCAGCTTATAAATGTATTCCATAATTTAACATTTAAATTTTGTAGCAATGTGGGTTAATGCACTGGACTTTGAATTGCAAGGTTGGCAGCTCAAGCTCACCAACTGCTCCTCAGAAACACTATACAGGGATCGTTATGAGTCGAAACCTACTTGAGCCATGAATGACTCTATGGCACTTAACAACAACAACCCTTTTAGTTAAGCATTTTCATGGCATAAAAATAGAAAACACACTAATAATATTTAGCAGAAACATAATAATTTATCAAATATCAGATTCCCAAATTTTATTTTGTCTCCTCTACTTTAGGACTTAAGGGCTCTGGTAGCATAGTGGTTACGAATCAGGCTGCTAATTTCAAGGTCTGCAGTTCAAAACTACCAGCTGTTCCATGGGAGAAAGGTGAGGCTTTCTGCTCCCGTAAAGATTTGCAGCCTTGGAAACTCTGTACAGGGTCACTATGAGTCGGAACTGACTCCATGGTACTTAACAACAACAACAACAACTCTAGGACTTTGCTGGACTGCGAAACATGAGATTGGTGGTTCAAACTCACCAGCTGCTCCTCGGAAACCCTGTACAGGGTTGCTATGAGTTGGGATTGACTCAACAGCACATAACAACAACACTCTAGGACTTTGGAGTCATGGTGTAGTGCTTTAGTATAAGTACTGAACTGCTAACCAAAAGTTGGGCAGTTCAAACTCAAAGCTGCTCCTTGGAAACCCTATACAGGGTCACTTTGAGGTGGAACCAAGTTGATGGCACTTAGCAACAATTCTAGTGAACAGGAAAAGGTAAAGCATTAACTTACTGCCTCCCTTCCCAGGAGACCAGCTAGAATGTTAATCAGGTTACTGAGTGGGACCAATCTTACCTGCCCAGGAGATAAACTTTAATGCTAATCAGGTTACTGAGCAGGACCAATCCTCCCCACCCAGGAGACAGGTTAGAATGTTAATCAGGTCGACAGCTCAAACCCACCAACCTAGCAGGACCAATCTTCTGGTTTCCCTCCTGTCTTTAAACAGGCCCGCAAACTAGCCCCTCCCCAATTCTGACCCCATATAGGCCTGTACTGACCTGCATTTGGAGCTCAGAATTTGGAGAAATTAGCTCCTCTGAGCCAGTGAGTTTAATAAAATCTGAAACTCTGCTTCACCTCTCTGAGTGGCCTCGTTTTCTTCAATGATGGATCTAAAGCTGCTGTAACACTCTCAGATCTAAAACTGCTGTAACGCTAGGACTTTGTGTTCCTTGTGTGGTGCTGTAGGATAATCACTGGACTGATAACTACAAGGTTGGTGGTTCAAACCCACCAGCTGTTTCTTGGAAACCTTATACAGTGTCACTATGAGTCAGACCGAAGTTGACAGCACTTAACAGCAACTCTAGAACACTTTTATGTGCTTCATGTAAGAATTAATAATTTAGTGTCTACTTTATCGATACAGTTTTCCCCAAAATTTCCATAAAATAGAGTTAATACAATTTGGAATTACTTGGAAAATTATATAAGCATTTTTAGTGTGCAGATTGCTTTCTTGTTGTTGTTGTATTCTAATGCTGTTAAGTATCGTGGAGTGAGTTTCAATTCATAACAACCCTGTATAGATTTTCGAGAGTTGGTGGGTTTGAGCTGTCGACGTTGTGGTTAACTGTCCAGTGCTTATCCTACAGAGCCACACCAGGACTGTGCTTTCGGATTGCACTCTCAATTAACAATTTAGTTTTCTTTTGACATTTTATTTAATGAAAAAGTTGATAACCTCACTGTTGTTTTAATTAGCATTGGTTTGGATATTTTTAAGGCACCTTTTTTTCTCCATGTTTTCCACTGTTAATAATCGTTTCCTCTACTTTGTGAATTTTTTCTTTATGAACTCTGACCATTTATCTGAAGAATCTTTTTGTTTCTTTTTTAGACTTTTAAAAGAATTATGAAGTTAAACAATTGTTTCAAATTATCATTTGTCTATCTCAATGATATAACTGGGTTCCCTATAACCTCATTTAATGTTGCCTTGTTTAAAAATGAAGTGTGAAATATAAATGGCAATTGCACCTTCAGCTTAACCATTGTTGTTGTTGTTATTGTTGTTGTTAAGTGCCATTGAGTAGATTCCGACCCATAGCAACCCTGTATAGGGTTTCCAAGGAGCATCTGGTGAGTTTGAACCACTAACCTTGCAGTTCAAATGACTTTGCAGTCTGATGCATTATTGCACAGCACCACATCAGTACTCCAAGCTTAACCATTGTTGTTGGTGGTGGTATGTGTCGTGGAGTCGGTTCCAACTCATAGCAACTGTGTACAGGGTTTCTGAGGCTGTAAATCTTTACGGGAGCAGAAAGCATCATCTTTCTCCCACGGAACAGCTGGTAGTTTCGAACTGCTGACCTAGAGGTTCGCAGCCCGATTCATAACCACTACGCTACCAGAGCTCCTTGAGCTTAACCATTAGAAACTAATAAATAAACACACAAATATGGGCCATATATATGAGTAAATGTTTTTGTAATATATTAACTGTTTTCAAATAAAGAATACTTCCCATAAAGGGAATGAAATAAGCAAGAGATTGTAGAGACTTGGCTGAATGTGACTTTTAAGCGAACTTGTGAGAGGAAATGTGAGTCAGGCAGTGGTAATGGCTAAGATCTTCAGCAGGGGAGAGGAAAGTTTTTGATTCTCTGGCAATGAGGACAAGGAGCTATTCTCTCCCTTTTATAGATAGATGGGTGCTTTTGTGGAGTACTGCTTATCTTGTGAGATGTTTCACAAAGGGGTGTATTAAACTGCAGAATCTTTGAAAGAAAATGGACCATTTAGTCATCATTCACTCTAAATTGTTATTTTATCAGCATATCGTGCAGCAACTTGCTTTACTAAAGTGATTTCAATGGTGTCATAAGGACTCTGTTGACATGCCATTTTGCAGAAAGATTTCATCTTGTTAAGGATGAAGCTGAATAGAGATTTATTGTTCTTATTGTTGTTAAGTGCCGTCGAGTCGGTTCTGACCCATAGCAACCCTGTAAAGGGTTTCCAAGGAGCGACTGGTAAGCTTGAACCACCAATCTTGCATTTCAAACCGACTTTGCAGTGTAGAGCATTAACCCACAGCGCCATACCAGAACTCCGAACAGAGATTTAGTTGCAAATAATTTCTGGTATGCAGGGTGTGGCTCTGAATTTATCTCATCTGCTTTCATTTTTAGCTCATTTCCCTCACTCCTCATTATGCATAGGAGGGGGAAGCTGTTTATACTCTTTGATTTATGGATCATTTTGTTACATTTTTATAAATGCAGTATTTAATTTTATCTCTGCTTAATAATTGTTCTGGCTCTTTTATCCATGCAGACGACTCAGGCAAGCTATTGTTCTCAACAGTTTTTCCCCACATCCCTTGGGTTTGAAATCTGATGATAAAATTTCCCAGAACAGAAACACATTCTTAGAGGGTCTTCAGGTTACAAATATTTGATTCAGTGTTTTTAGAGTCTAAAAAACTTCTGACCCCTTATTAAATCTAAGGGGGAAAAAATCCAAAAACATTCTTAATGGAATTTTCTAAAGTCTCATTGTTGTTATTAAGTGCCATCGAGATGGTTCTGACCCATAGTGGCCCTGTATAGGGTTTCTGAAGAGCAGCTGATGAGCTTGAACAGCTGACCTTGTGGTTTATACTGACTTTGCAGTCCAGCACATTAGCCCACACAGTACCACACCAGGACTCCAATTAGATAATGCTTTATAAAACAATTTAATTGGAATTTAAAGAGCCTACACAAATTTTGACCTAATGTGTTGTAGTTAAGTGCCATCAGGTCAG
>NW_006408528.1:24061762-24067022 GCF_000296735.1 Chrysochloris asiatica
GCAAACAATGGACTAGACCATCAATTGCTCATATGCAAGTTCAGGCTGAAGTGAAAGGGAAGTGAAACATGTACATTAGAACCATGATGTTACCTTGAGTATATCCCACCTAATTTAAAGACCATGGCAAGAACCTTAGACACTGACTGAAAACCAGAAGAGTTGTGGGATGATATCAAGAACATCATACATGAAGAAAGCAAAAGGTCATTAAAAAGAAAAGAAAGAAAGAAAGGATCAAAGTGAATATCAGAAGAGACTCTAAAACTTGCTCTTGAGCATAAAGTGACTGTAAGAAATTATTAAGTCAATGATCTGAACAGAAAAATTCAAATGGCAACTTGAGAAGATCAATTTAAGAATTACAATGAAATGCACAAACACTTGGAGTTAGAATTCTTCCCCAAAAGGAAGAACACACACAGCTTATATGAAGGTGAAAGAACTAAGAAAACATTCAAGTCTTGATTTGAAGAACTGAAGGATTCTATGGGCAAAATATTGTATGCCACAGGAAGAATCACAAGATCAAGGAAGGAATACACAGACTCACTGTACCAAAAGGAAATGGTCGATGCTCAGTCATTTCAAAATATAGCATATTATCAAGAACCAATGGTCTTAATGGAAGAAGTCTAAGCTGCATCAAAGGCATTAGTGAAGTACAAGGCTCCAGGGATTGATGGAATATACAGAGCTGGAGGTGCTCACTTGTCTATGTCAAGAAATTTAGAAGACAACTACCTAGCCAATCCTTGGAAGATATCTACATTAGAACCCACCCCAAATAAAAGTGATCCAATGGAATGCAGAATCATCCAAAAAATATCATTAATATCACAATAAACATTTCACTAAAGATAATTTAAAAATGGTTGCAACCATACATCAACAGAGAGCTGTCAGGCATTCAAGTATGATTTAGAAGAGGGCAGGGAATAAAGAATATCATTGCTGACATCAGATGGATCTTGACTGAAAGAAGAGGATACCATAAAGATGTTTACTTGTGTTTTATTGACTATACAAAGGTATCCAACCATACGGATCATAACAAACTAAGGCTAACATTGTGAAGAACTGGTATTCCAGAACACTTAACGGTGCTCATGAGGAACTTGTACATAGACCAAGAGGCAGTTATTAAAATAGAACAAGTAATGCTGAATAGTTTAAAATCAGGAAAGGTATGTGTCAGAGTTAAATTCTTTCACCAGGCTTATTCAATCTGCATGATGAGCCCATAGTTCAAGAAACTGGATTATATGAATAAGAACATGACATCAGGTTTGGAAGAAGTCTAATTAACAATCTACAATATGTAGTTGACACAACCTTGTTTGCTGGAAGTAAAATGGACTTAAAATATTTACTGATAAAGATCAAAGACAATAGTCTTCAGTACTAATTGCACCTCAATGTATAGAAAACAAAAAATCCTCACAACTGAAACAAAAAATAGCATCATGATAAATGGAAAAAAGGTTGAAATGATCAAAGACTTCATTTTGCTTGGATCCACAATTAATGCTCATGGAAGCAGCAATCAAGAAATCAAAGGATGCATTGTATTAGGCAAATATGCTAATAAAAGACCTTTTTAAAGTGTTGAAGACCAAAGATGTCACTTTGAAGACTAAGGTGCTCACCAAATACCTCATATGCATGTGAAAACTGGACAACAAATAAACATTTGAAGAAGAGTCAATGCATTTGAATTAACATGTTGGAGAAGAATATAGAAAATCTAATAGACTTCCAGAAGAATGAAAAAGTACTATCTTGGAAGAAGTAAAGCCAGAATTCTCCTTAGATGGAAGGATGGAGAAATTTGTCTCTCATACTTTGGATGTGTTGTAAGAAGGTACTAGTTCCTAGAGAAGGCCATCATGTTCAGAAAAGTGGAGGGTGAATGAAAAGGAAGAAGATCATGAATGAGATGTATTGAAACAGTGACCATAATGAGCTCAAACATAACTACAACTATGAACATGGTGCAGGACTAGGAAGTGTTTTGTAATGTGATACATTCAGTCACTAGGAGTTTGAACTGACTTGATGACACCGAACAATTACTTCATTTTATAGTTGACTATTTTGCCCCTATCTTTCTTTACTGCTTTTTTAAGCAGAAAATTAGTTTAATTATGTATTATAAACTATAAGATCTAATGATCTATTATAATAACTGTAAAAAAGATAAAAAGCAAATTATCTTAGTGATTTAACTTGAGAATCATCATATTTCTCTGCCTCTAGCATCCCTCCCAAAGAACAAGCCACCAGGAATTGATGGACTAAATATTGAAATCTTTCAACAAAGTGAGGCGGCACTGCAGGCACTCACTCATCTATGCCAAGAAATTTGGAAAACAATTATCTGGCCAACTGATTGGAAGAGATCCATATTTGTGCCCATTGAAAAGAGGTAACCCAATGGAAAGTGGAAATCATTGGACAATCTCTTTGATATCCCATGTGAGAGAGGTTTTACTAAAGGTAATACAGAAACGGTTGCAACCATTCATTGACAGGGAACTGCCAGAGGTTCAATCTGATTCAGAAGAGGATGTAGAATGAGGGATATCATTCCTGATGTCCGATGGATCTTGCCTGAAAGCAGAGAATACCAGAGAGATGTTTACCTGTGCTTTATTGGCTATGCAAAGGCTTTTGATTGTGTGGATCATGACAAGCTATGGACAACATGGAGATATATGTTGTGTTCACCATTTGTTTCTCTGTCCATCACTTCCCTCAACTTTCATTCTTGTCTGCCTTAGAATTCTTTTCGTATAATCATCTGTTAATATAATCTTTCCACTGAAAATAATTTTAAATCCATTGATTTTTTTTTTTTTTTTTGTATCATAATTATGTGACAAAAACCAGTTGTATCTGAAACCAACTACACTTCTCTTCTAAGCCTCCACTTTAGCATTTAAATATTTCTGGGAAAAACATTCTGAAACTGGAGATAATTGACTCCACTGTAAGATCATTGTCATAAATTTCATTCAGGCAAATCTTAGCAGTCAGAGACCCTAGATACTCCCTGTGTAAGTTTTTTGTTTCCTGTATTGAAAGATCAATAGGCTACACTTCTCTCTTTTAACCTCTTATAGCCTCCAGCCAGCACCTTTAACAATTCTAGAGACTTCCTTCTCATTAAGTACAATTTAAAAGATGCTTCTCCCCAGTTCTAAACTTTCCCATACCTCAGTTAGGTTTGAAGCTAGTGGCCTCATTCTAAGCATGAATCCCTTCACCTTCTCTAAACCAAACCTATAAATCAATCTAGGTTTTCCTAGAAGAAAATACTTTGAAGAGTGGGTATAATCAATTCACTTTTGCTCTAAACTCCATCCTTTGCAAACTTCTCAAAATATATGTTCATTCAGCTATTTCCCAAATCTTCAAATTCACCCTTGCTGATGGAGCAATATCATCAGCATACTCTATAAACCCTAGTCCTTAACATAATTCTTTTCTTCCATCTGTTTTATCCTCTAGATACTACTCTTTCTCTCTCTCTCTCACACACACAAACTTCTTGTAAAAGTTGCTTATACATTTTTATTCCTTTAAAAGATTCCCTGTTTCTTCTTTAATACCATCCAATCCAGTTAATCAAGTCAGGACAATCATAACTTCCTTAGTTCCAAATTCTAAGGACATTATTGTATCATCAATATACTTGACTGTTGGAAATATATAACACAGTTTGACCTTTCGCCCATTCTTTGGGTTCTCTTCTTTCTCATATCACTCTCGTATGATTTACCTCCAAGTTCCCAGGATGCTCATTTGCTTGTTTAATCTCCTTTTCTCAAAGTTTACATAGTGGAGTTCCTCAAAGTGCAGTCTTGACCTCCTGTCACTTCTATTTACATTCTCTACCTGGGAGATCAATCCCATTCCCATACTTTTAAATAGTAGCTGTATGTTGAAAACTTACAATTTTACTTCTCTGACTATGATCTCACATCAGAGATCTAGATTTATATAATTAACTTCCAGTGGGACATCTTAAGAGAAACAACCCAATGTTAAATTATCCAAATCAAAATTCTTAATTAGATTGAAACTAATCCTCCCTCATTCTTAGTTAAGTATTGTAATAGTCCACCTAGTTACAGAATCCAGAGAACTGAGAGTCATGGTTTATTCTTTGTTTACATCACACAGCTCCTCCCTTAGTCCCACATATACGGTATCACAAAGAGTTCCATATATAACTTCAACACATATTTATATCTATTGTTGTTGTTAGGTGTCATCGAGTTGGTACCAACTCATAGCAACCCTAACATAACAGAATGAAACACTGCCCACTCCTAGGCTAACCTGACAATTGTTGCCACGCTTGAGACCATTGATGCTGCCACTATGCCAATCCATCTTGCTGGGGATCTTCCTCTTTTTCTCTGACCTTCCACCTTATCAAACATGATATCCCTCTCCAGTAACTGTTTCCTCCAGAAATATGTCTGAAGTATGAAAGATGAAGTCTGGCCATCCTGGCCCACAAGGAGCACTCTAGCTGCACTTCTTCCAACACAGATCTGCTTGATCTTTTGGCAACCCTTGGAACTTTCAATATTCTTCTCCAATATTGTAACTCAAATACATGAATTCTTCTATAGTCATCCTTATTCACTGTCCAGCTTTTGCATGCATGAGGTTATTAAAAATACCAAGGCTTGGGTCAGGCACACCTTAGTTCTCAAGCTGATATCTTTGCTCTTCAAAACTTTAAAAAGGTCTTGTGCAGCAGATTTGCCTAATGTAACATGTCGTTTGATTTCTTGACTGGTGCTTCCTTGAGTGTTGATAGTTGAGCCAAGAAGAATGAAGTCTTTGACAACTTCACTATTTTCTCCATTGATAAGAATGTTGTTTAATGGTCCAGTGGTGAGGAGTTTTGTTTTTTTTCTTTTCTTTTCTTTACATTGAGATGCTATGGTCTTTGATCTTCATCAGTAAGTATTTTAAGTCCTCTTCACTTTCAGCAAGCAAGATTGTATCATCTGCATATTGCAGGTTGTTAATGACTCTTCCTCTTCCTTCAATCCTGATGCCACATTTTTCTTCATATAGCCCAGCTTCTCGGATTATTTGTTCAGCATACAGGGTGAATAAGTATGGTGAAAGAATACAACCCTGTCATACTCCTTTCCTAATTTTAAACCATTCGGTGTTCCCATATTCTATTCAAACAACTGTCTCTTGGTCCAGGTACAGATTCCTCATGAGCACA
>NW_006408528.1:24068977-24069693 GCF_000296735.1 Chrysochloris asiatica
CTCAATGTAAAGAAAACAAAAATCCTTACCACTGGACCAATAAACAACATTCTTATCAACAGAGAAAAGATTGAAGTTGTCAAGGACTTCATTCTGTTTGGATCAACTATCAACACTCATGGAAGCATCAGTCAAGAAATCAAATGACGTATGCTGCACAAGACCTTTTTAATGTGTTGAAGAGCAAAGATGTCAGTTTAAGGACTAAGGTGCGCCTGACCTAAGCCACGGTATTGTCAATAACCTCATATCAAAGAAGAATTGATGCTTTTGAGGTATAATGTTGGTATCATGGGCTGCCAAAAGAACAAGCAGATCTATGTTGGAAGAAGTGCAGTCAGAGTGCTCCTTGGAGGCCAGGATGGCCAGACTTTGTCTCTCATAATTTGGACATATTGTCAGGAGGGACCAGTCACTGGAGAAGGATATCATGTTTGGTAAGGTGGAGGGTCAGAGAAAAGGGAGAAAATCCCCAGCACTATGGATTGGCCAAGTGGCGGCATCAATGTGCTCAAGCATGGCAACAATTGTGAGGTTGACCCATCACTGGGCAGTGTTTCATAGGGTCACTATGAGTCGGTATCGACTTGATGGCACCTAACAACAACAAATCATGCACTTTCCAGCATCATTTCTATCACCATGACCATATTTTCCAACTACCGATCCTTCCTCTTTGTTTCCAATCTTTGCATTCCAATCACCAGCAATGATCA
>NW_006408528.1:24070433-24072350 GCF_000296735.1 Chrysochloris asiatica
AGGGGCTCATTTTCCAGCACTATATCTGACAGTGTTTCTCTGCTATTCATAAGGTTTTCAGTGACTAAATATTCAGAAGTAGTTCGACTTTCCTTCTTCCTATTCTGTCTTTGTCTGGAAGCTCGTCTGAAACCTGTCCACCATGGGTGACCCTGCTGGTATTTAAAATACCAATGGCATAGCTTTCAGAATCACAGCAACTCACAAGCCACCACAATACTATTTTTACTAACATTAACCTCGTTCCAACCACCTTAATTTCTTGCTTAAATAATTTTTTAAAACTTTCAAACTGATTTTCTTATTTCTACTCTTTATATCCTTCAATTTATTTTCCACAGAGCAACTATAATTTCCATTAATATTTGTCAGATCCTACCGTACCTCAATCTGTAAACTTTCAATGGTTTCCATCTGTTCTTAGAATAAAATGTAACTTCCTCATTGCAACCTGCAAGATTCTGTGTACATTGTATTTTGACTTCCTTTACAATGTCATTTCATGCTACTTCATACCATTCAGTGTATCAGTCAGACCACCATCCTGTCACTTCCTAATCCCTCCTTCTTCATGGTCTCTGGGTCATATTTCTCTGATAATCTGTCTGTTTGAATAGTTTGTCCCTTGAATTTGTAGGACTAACTTTGTATTGTCATTTAATTCTCAGAAGAACTAATAATAATGTTTTCCCCTATCATCCTATCAAATATAGGCCCATTTCTATCCATAGATATTCTCTATAATAGGACTGAATGAATTTCCTGTCTAGCATTATAGATAGCCATGTAATTGTGCAGTTATTTGTTCTCTATTTATCTACTCCCTGTGTCCTACACTAAAATATAAGCACCATGATATTGATGCCTTGTTTATCTTGTTCTATCTATCTTAATTGTCCCAGAGAAAAGTGGTTGGGAGAGTCAGTTTTCAACATGTATATATTGATTAATTGAATGAGTCCATATTTAAAAATAAGAGTTCACTAATTGAATAAAGGGAATGAGGCTCACAACATAAAAACATACACCATATATAAAGATCATCATGTATCCTAAGAACTACAGGCAATTTAATATTCTGTAATGAAGGTTGTATATAAAAAAAATTAAGAGAGAAAAAAAGCCTAATCGTTAAAGACTTTGCATGTCATGCTAAATATTTAAAGGATTTTTTTCAAGTTAATGAGAAGATTGGCTTTGAAATTTGAGGTGTAGCTATAGGGACAATGTTAAAGATAGAGGAGAACATGCACGGCAAAGAGAGAATAGCTAAGGTGCTTTATTATAGTCTTGATTAGAATTAGTGGTGGTGGTGGTGTTCAGTGCTGTCAAATGGGTTCCAACTCATAGCAGCTGCTGAGCTTGAACCGCCAATCTTGAGGTTCAAGCCAACTTTGCAGTCCAGTGAAATAACCTACAGTGCCACACCAGGACTCCTTCCACACCAGAAAGGATTAGAATTGAGCACTTAGGTTGAGCAATTGTACTGCAGACAATGTGACATGTTAGATAATAGAAAACAATACTTGGTGACCATTTGAGAGCAGAATGAAAGAGGGGAAGGGTCAAGGATAATTCCCAAGTGTGTGGCATGGGTGACTGGTGATGTCACTAATGGGAATAGAGAATAGATGAGAGTGTATTTCTTGACAAGGTTCAATTTTAAAACAAACTGTTATTTCCAAAGTTAACACTATCTGATCTACTACAATATCCAAGTCAAATAAACAAAAATAAAATGTAGTGAACTGATCTTCCTCTAAGCTTCATATTATTTGCTCTTACTATGTTGTATGGGCTATGTTTAAAGGAGTCAGAAAAAAATTACTGTGCGTATTCTAGGCCAAGGTGGGGAAGTTGTTGTTGTTATGTGCCCTGGAGTCAGTTCCAACTCATAGCAACCCTGTACAGAGTTTC
>NW_006408528.1:24072510-24073550 GCF_000296735.1 Chrysochloris asiatica
TCAAATTTACACATCAACCACTAAAACCAGTGAGGATGAAATAGAAGAATTCTACCAACTTCTTCAATCTGAAATTGATCAAACATTCACTCAAGATGTATTGATCATTACTGGTGATTGGAATTCAAAGGTTGGGAGCAAAGAGGAAGGATCAGTAGTTGGAAAATATGGCCTTGGTGATAGAAATGGTGCTGGAGAATGCATGATAGAATTCTGAAAAAAACAATGATTTGTTTATTTCAAATACCTTTTTTAGACAGCATAAGAGAGGACTATACACATGGACCTCACCAGATGGAATACATAGAAATCAAATTGACTACATCTGTGGAAAGAGATGATGGGAAAGCTCCATATCATCAGTGAAAACAAGGTCAGGAGCAGACTGTGGAACAGGTCATCAATTACTTATATGCAAATTCAAACTCTTGTTGTTGTTAGGTGCTATCAAGTTGGTACCGACTCATAGCAACACTGTGCACAGCAGAATGAAACACTGCCCGATCTTGGGGCAACCTCACCACTGTTGCCACCCTTTAGTCCATCAATGCTGCCACCTGACCAACCCATCTCATTGGGGGTCTTCCTCTTTATCTGTGACCCTCCACTTTACCAAACATGATATCCTTCTCTAGTGATTGGTCCCTCCTAACAACATGTCTGAAGTATGAGATATGAAGTTTGGCCATCTTGGCCTCCAAGGAGCACTTTGGCTGCACTTCTTCCAGAATAGATCTGTTGGTTCTATGGGCAGCCCATGGCACTTTCAATATTCTCTTACAACACCACAACTTAGAAGCATCAGTTCTTCTATGGTCTTCCTTATTCACTGTCCAGCTTTTGTATGCATATGAGGTTATCAAAAATACCAAATGAAGTTGAAGAAAATGAAAACAAGTCCATAAGGGCCAAAATATGACCTTGAATATATCCCACCTGAATTTAGAGATCATCTGAAGAACAGATTTGATACATTAAACAACTAAAGACCAAAGACTAGATGAGTTATGGGATGACATCAAGAACATCATACATGAAAA
>NW_006408528.1:24073650-24077666 GCF_000296735.1 Chrysochloris asiatica
TTTTTTTTTTTTTTTCAAAGTAATTCTTTGGCCAACTCAGTGTTCACTTGGATTATGTATTTCTTCAAAGCTATTGATAATGTGTTAAACAGTGAAAGGGTTTAGTTAGATGCTCAGCAACAGCAGAATCATATTTTTTTCCTAGGTACTCGAAGACTTTTACATGTTAGTTCAAGAAATAACCACAGCAGTTATTATTATTTTTTTAAAAGATGATGCAAATAGATTTTTATTTTAAACACACACTAAAAGCGCCTGTAATCTCAAACACTATACAGTGCTACCTATTTACACCCAAGACGTCTCAAATATAAACAAGCTCCATTTCCGTTCTTATCACTCCCGTGAGGTAAAAGTTTACATAGGCATGTGAATCATATAACAAATCAGTACACATGGCAGTGCAGTCACTAAATCACACATCAATAATCCTCTGAAGTTACTTTTGTTTTTGGCATTACACTGTTACAAAAATTATATAAAAAGCAAGAAAAAGATGTCACATAATTCTGAGAAAATTACCAAGTTCATTAGGTCTTCACACCAACTGAATCTATTTTCCTTGCAAAATCCATTGGAAAATTCAATCTTTAACTTATTAAAACCATGAAATTTCCTAGGTATTGTTTCAGAGAAGAATTTTCTGGGTAAATAGAAGGAGTCTGGTATGGCGCTGTGGATTGCAAGGTGGCTTTAAACCACAAGGTCACCGGTTCAAACTCACCAGCCACTCCTCTGAAACCCTATACAGGGTCACTATGAGTTAATATTGACTCAACGGTACTTAACAACAATGAGAAAAATTATATTCTGACATCCATTTTTATATTAGTTGTAAAATTATTTTTTGTGTTTTGGCTAAAATCTCATGAGACAGGATTGAGAGTGGACTGGAAAAAGACTGCTGTCTTTGACCAGAAGGAGTGGATGTTTGTGCTAAATTCAGCCGGGTGTGAAGAAGCTCCTGTTTGTTTGGTACCAAACCATGAGATAGATTGACACAGTGATGGCAACAATGGCCCAATCATAGAAATCATTTAGATGATGGTTCAGGAGCAGCAGAATAGACAGATCACTATGAGTTGTAAGAAACTTAAAAACACCTGCCAACAAACAACACTGTTAAGAATTTCTTTGCTTACTATACTTTCTTGTATTTATTTTGTTTCTTCTGGGAGGTTTATTTTCTTTAACATTTTTTTCCTTGAGGATTGTTAGTAATAAAATCTGTATATATTATCTGAAATTTTCATTAATTTACCTTCTAATGGAATCTTATTTTAGATGTAATTCTTGTTTGTCAGTGATCTGCTCTTATTGTTTGAAAGATGTTTTATTATCATTTGACTTGAATGTTTAATTACACTCCAGTTCTTTTTTAGATATTCCTTTTATTTTGTTGTTTCTATTTCAGTGGTTTTAATATCTTCCCTATCTCTTTGATCTTCAACACTTTACTGTGTCTAGATATAATTTTTTTTGTTTGTTTCAAACTTACTCTTTTCATTACTTTTTTGTATTTTGAAAATCTGAAAATAAATGTCTTTCATCGGCTCTGGGGTATTTTCGAATATTATTATCTTGACAATTCTCTCTATTCCATTTATCCTATTTTCTCCACTAAAATCTCCTGTTTTTGTTAAGTGCCATTGAATTAGTTCCAACTCAGATAACGCTGTATAAGGTTTACAAGGAGCAACTGATGGGTTTGAAATGCCTTGACTATTAGCTATATTCCATTTATACTATTTACTCTACCAAAGTCTCCTGTTGTTACTAAGTGCTGTAGAGTTGGTCTGACTCATAGCGACCTGTACAGGGTTTCTGAGGACCAGCTGGTGGATTTGAACCACTGACTTTGTGGTTAGTAGTCTAGTGCTTACCCTAGAGCGCAACATCAGGAGTCCCCAAAGTCTTTTAGTAGGCATATACCGGGCCTTTTCTTTCTGTCTTGCAATCTTTTAATTTCTCTTATGTTCTCTTCTAGCTTTTCATATCTGTCTTGAATAACTTTTTTAGTTCAATCTTCTGGTTTAGTAATTATATATTCAATAGCATTTAATAGACTTTCAAATGTATGCTGTGTTTTAAATTTCAATTAATTTTATAATTCTAGAAATTCTATATGATCTTTATTTTAAATCTATTTATTATCTGAAATTTCTTATGCATACCAAAGAGAGTACAGGATACTTACCATGGCTTAAAGACTAGTTAATGGCTCCAGGATATTGTTGAAGAAGTAGAAAACTTCCGTCCATAAACATCCATTCCCTTCCTGATCGCATTCTTCTGACAGAGGCAATGACTATCTTAGCTACATTTTTCCTTATAAATATATAGAATTATTTTACTTTTTTAAGGACTTCTACTTTTCAATATTATTTCTGTATTTGTGTTTTGTTATTTTTAGATTCATATACTTCATTTCAGATAGCTGTAATTCTTGTATTCTCACTGTTGTATTTTATTACATTTCATTACACATTTTATGTTTCAGGAATTGGTATGTTTTTATATGGGGTGCATGTGAAGAATGTTTTTGAATATCTCTGTAGTCCTTGAAACAATATGCATGCCCATCTACATTTTATGAGAGTTTCCATTTTAACATATCCTGATCCACGTTTTCTAGTTCTAGGTTTTTACTTTTATAGCAATGGGCAGACATGAAATTCTTGTGCTTCTGTTTTTAATTTTAATTTTTCTGATTGCTAATGAAGTTGAGTAGCCTTTCAAGTATTTGCATGTTATTCATTTTTCACCAGGGGGAGATTTTCACTTGTCACAATGGTATGCTTATATTATCAATCAAAGAAAATAGTTTACAACCACAGGGAGAAAAATCTGAAAATGGATGAATTTCCTGATGTCTCTTTAAATATTTAGAAAGTTATGAGAGGAATTTCTACCTCTCTGTTGTGTGAAATACTTCCACACATACTCCTGTTTTCACTTGTTGAACATAACAAATCACCCAAATTAAGTGCAATTCAATCTACCTAGAAAAATTTAACTGTTCTGTCCTCAAAACTAAACACAGTACTGGAGGCACTTGTCCCAAACTAATACTACAAATTGTAAATATGAATAAGGTTCCTATATTACATCTGTTGTTGTTGTTGTTAAGTGCTGTCGA
This sequence comes from Chrysochloris asiatica, assembly GCF_000296735.1. Classification (NCBI taxonomy): domain Eukaryota; kingdom Metazoa; phylum Chordata; class Mammalia; order Afrosoricida; family Chrysochloridae; genus Chrysochloris; species Chrysochloris asiatica. Next base: position 24,076,790 of record NW_006408528.1, read on the forward strand.
GTCGGTTCTGACCCATAGTGACCTTGTATAGGTTTCCAAGGAGCAGCTGCTGAGCTTGAATCACTGCTGTGGAGTGTTGTTAAGTGCTGCCGAGTCCATTCCGACCCAGAGAGACCCTATATAGGGTTTCCGAGGAGCAGGTGGTGAGCTTGAACCACCAACCTTACAGCTTAAACTGACTTTGCAGTCCTGTGTATTAACCCACACTGCCACAACAGTATTCCATGTTACATTTGTTGTTGTTGTTGTGTGCCTTGGAGTCGGTTCTGACTCATAGTGACCCTGCACAGGGTTTCCGAGGCTGTTAATCTTTACCGGAGCAGAACGCCTCATCTTTCTCCCGCAGAGTAGCTGGTAGTTTCGAACTGCTGACCTTGCGGTTTGCAGCCCGATTCGTAACCACTACGCTACCAGAAAATTAAAAAGGCATAACAAAGATGAAAACATTTTTAAGAAGGAATAAATACCAGTTGGAACTGAATTTTGCCTATTGTTATGTTAATTTATCAACATCTACTCCAATTTCTGGAGTCCTCTTATAGTGCAGCAGGTTAATTCGCTGGACTGCAGAATTGGTTGGAACTGCAAGGTCATCAGCCACTCATGGAAATCCTATACAGGATTGCTATGGAAACTGAATTGATAGCACATAACAACAACAACTATTTATTTTTATCTCTATATTTTACATCCTAGATTCTTTTGTAATTTTCCATGTTACCAAATTCTAGTTGCCAGTATACTTACAGATTCATCCTTCATTCCTTCAATCTCATTTAGTTCTTTCAACAAGCTATTGCAACTCAATGGCACTTAGTAACAAAAACAACACATCTGAATTGAGTTTTGGGTGCTGGTGTCATTTTTATTAATCTCC
>NW_006408528.1:24077766-24078233 GCF_000296735.1 Chrysochloris asiatica
AAAGTATGAGTATTCCGGAGCACGTAATTGTGCTCATGAGGAATCTGTACCTGGACCAAGAGGCAGTTGCTCGACAGAACATTGGAACACTGAATGGTTTCAAATTAAGAAGGGTGTGTGACAAGGTTGTATTCTTTCACCATACTTATTCAACCTGTATGCTGAGCAAATCATCAGAGACGCTGGGTTTTATGAAGAAAAACATGACATCAGGATTGGAGGAAGACTCATTAACAACCTTCAATAGGCAGATGAAACAACCTTGCTTGCTGAAAGTGAAGAGGACTTAAAACATTTACTGATGAAGATCAAAGAGCACAGCCTTCTCTATGGATTACATCTCAATGAAAAGAAAACAAAAATCCTCACCATTGGACCAATAAACAACATTCTTATCAATGTAGAAAAGATTGAAGTTGTCAAGCACTTCATTCTTCTTGGATCAACTATCAACACTCACGGAAGCA
>NW_006408528.1:24078333-24089209 GCF_000296735.1 Chrysochloris asiatica
ATGATTCTTGGTTGGGAGGTTTTTTTTCTTTTAGAGTTTTGTATATATGGTTTCATTGTCTTCTGGCCTGCATGGTTTCAGCTGAGAAATCAGAGTTCAGTCTTTTGGGTTATCTTGTATGGGCAACTCCTAAGAAAGACTCTTTTCTTTTCCTGTGATTTTGGCAAGTTTGATTACGATGTGTCTCAGTAATTTTCTTTTAGGGTCTATGCTGCTTTTGTTTGTGATAGTTAAGGTTTTATGTCATCTTGACTGGGCTGGTATTCTCAGTGGTTTGACGGTTGAGATGTAGCTAATCACCATCATGGGAGTTGATGTGATAAACTATTCAGAACCTACTTATAGCGACCTTATATAGGGTTTCCAAGGAGTGGCTGGTAAGCTTGAACCACCGACTTTGCAGTTCAAACCAACTTTGTAGTCCAGCACATTAACCTACAATATCACGCCATTATCCCACCCTTGGTGTCATGGTGTGGTGCTGTTGGTTACTGCACCATACTACAAAGCCATTTGAACTGCAAGGTTGGTGATTCAAGTTCACCAGCTGCTCTTAGGAAACCCTATACAGGGTTGCTATGGGTCAGAACTGACTCCATGGCACTTGACAACAACAACATCCCACCCTTAATTCCACCACACCCTGATCACGTTTATGGGAGATACCCAAGGTTGAGGCATACAACAACTTTTATTTTAGAAGAGATAAAAGGAGAGAGTTAAGCAAAGAAAGAGAGACCAACTACCACCAAGTTAGAAAAGCCAGGTATGGAGTGTGTCTTTGGACATACAGTCGCTTCACCATGAAGCTCCTATATCCTGAGAAAGATTGATGCCAAGGTATGTGGAAATCTCCAAGGAATATTGAGGCTACAAATGATGAAACGAGACAAATACAGTGCCTCTGTGTATTCATTCCATCTTCTCTTGATACTTTCTGCATCATTCAGTAATTTTCCCAGCGAATCTTTCAATGATGAAAGTCGAGGCTTGAATTTTTTATTCAGTACCACCAGCTTGAGAAATGCTGAGCATGCTCTTCCTTTTTGGATTTCTGATTCCAGATCTTTGCACATTTTGTTTTAATATTTGGCTTTATCTTCTCAAGCTGATCTTTGAAATTTTCCGTTCAGCTCTTGGACCTCCTCATTCTTTCATTTGCTTTAGCATCTCTATGCTGGAGAGCAAGTTTTAGAGTCTCTTCTGACATCCATTTTGACCTTTTCCTTCTTTCTTGTCTTCTCAATGACTTTTTGCTTTCATCATGTATGATGTTCTTGATGTCATCCCACAATCCTTTGAGTCTTCAGTCTTTAGTGTTTAATGTATCAAATCTGTTCTTCAGATGATCTTTAAATTCAGGTGGGACATATTCAGTGTCATATTTTGGCTCTCTTGGACTTGTTTTCATTTTATTCAGCTTCAGTTTGAATTTGCATATGAATAATTTTAATTTATCATCAAAAAATCATCTGACAGTTTGTCATACTGTGGTGACTTGAAAGATGCTGTGATTCTGAAAGCTATGCCACCGATATTTTAAATACCAGCAGAGTCACCTATGATGGACAGGTTTCAGATGAGCTACTAGACAAAGACAGACTAGGAAGAAAGAATGATGAACTACTTCCAAATATTTAGTCTCTGAACACTTTATGAATACCAGAGAAATACTGTCAGATATAGTGCCAGAAAATGAGCCCCTCAGGTTGGAAGGCACTCAAAATGAGACTGGGGAAGAGCTGCCTCCTTAAAGTAGAGTTGACCGTGATGACGCAAATGGAGTAAAGCCTGTGGGAGAAAAGCCCACAGGACCTTCATTTGCTGATGGGGCACAACTCAAAATGAAGAGAAACAGCTGTAAACACTGAAAACACTGTAAACATTCAATGTTTCACTGAAAATCAGAACATAGAATGTACGAAGTGTGAATCTGGGAAAATTGGTAGTTGTCAAAAATGAAATTTAACACATAAACATCGATATCTTAGGCATTAGTGAGCTGAAATAGACTGGTATTGGCCATTTTGAATCTGACAACCACATGGTTTACTATTCCGGGAATGACAAATTGAAGAGGAATGGTTTTGCATTCATCGTCAAAAAGAACATATCCAGATCAGTCATGAGGTACAACGAAGTCTGTGATAGGATAATATCCACGCACCTACAGGGAAGCCCAGTTAATATCGCTATTAATCAAATTTATGCACCAACCACTAAAGCCAGTGAGGATGAAATAGAAGAATTCTACCAACTTCTTCAATCAGAAACTGAGCAAATGTACAATCAAGATGTAATGCTCATTACTGTTGAATGGAGTGCAAAGGTTGGGAGCAAAGAGGAAGAATCAGTAGTTGGAAAATATGGCCTTGGTGATAGAAATGGTGCTGGAGAACGCATGATAGAATTCTGCAAAACCAATGATTTGTTCATTTCAAGTACTTTCTTTAGACAGCATAACAGACAACTGTACACATGGACCTCACCAGATGGAATACATAGAAATCAAATTGACTACATCTGTGGAAGGAAAAGATGGAAAAGCTCCATATCATTGGTCAAAACAAGGCCAGGGGCAGACTGTGGCACAAACTATCACTCCATATATACCCTATAAATTTAAATTGTTGCCACTCTCCTTTACCAGGAAGTGTTTATTACAGTAATATAATTGATTATATTCATCACTTTGATTTTGTCTTGGGGGAAAAAAAATTGACTTGTGTGCTACCTGAAAGTATATTTCATATGCAGAAGTCATTTCTACTTCCTACTCCACACTGTTTCATATCTCTCAGCAATATGGAAAAGTAGAGTTTGACTGTTTATTTTATACTTGTTTACTGTAGGATAAACACCAGACTGCTAGCTACAAAGTGGGCGGTTCAAACCTACCAGCCACTCATGGGAACCCCTATACACGGTGGGCAGTACTTAACAACAAGGACATCATGTGACTTGTACTACAGTAAAGAATGTTGACAAAGTTACCATAAAGAATATACATACTGAGTTTACTATGTAATTAATCATAATGCATGCATACTCTAACCTTATTATATCCCCATATTTCTTTCTTGAAGCCCAATTTCTTGAAAACAATACTTTTAAATAACATTAACATAGCTGACCATTTTTATTGCCAATATGAGATTGCTGCACAAAAATGATTTATAGAATAAGAAATCCTCAAAAGGCAAAAAAAAAGCCCTTAGTGGGAGAATATGAGAATACATTCAGGGTAAAGTAATTCATACTCCGTGCATCCTATAGAATGCTTTCCTTAAAACAGCTACAAGTCAAATATTAAAAACATATATATATCATACAATCCATTAACTGTGATTAATGAGTACATGTAAAACAAGTGAAATTTGAATAAGGCCTGTGGACTGTATTAATGTTAATTTATTGGTTTTATATTGTAGTACAGTACTGCAAATTGGTATCATTGTGAGAAACCTGATTAAGAATACAATGAATTCCTTATAACTGCATGTATTTCTACAATTACCTCAAAATAAAATCCATTAATTGTACCTCTTCATTTAGATACAATTTTGAATTATATTATTTGTGAATAAAACAATAGCACAAAATATTTTCTTTGTAAATTCCCTTTTTGAACACAATTATTAGGGAAAAAATGTTTTTTTAAATATTCAGAAGGATTCACAATAGTAAGTAAATTAAGAAAAGAAATAACCTCTATACTTCCCCACAGTTGCAGACTTACAATAAACCCAGGATAAGGCATTTTTCCAGGGAAAAGAAAATATACTGCCATCACCTCTATTATTTTCTGCTTCCTTAGTATGCTCAAAGGTGCTACACAGCAGCCATGGGGGCAGTTAAGGTCTGTCTGAAGACCTTGCAGGGGTTAATGACATACACACCTGGGCCAGCTTCTGTGCAAACTCAGCTCCCTCCCTAAGCAGCTGAGAAATTCCTTTGGACTTGGATTTCTCTGAAACCCTGCAGGCTGCTAGCAAACACTCAGCAAGGAAGACTGCTGGAACAGATCTAAATAGAGAACTGGTCAGTGGTGCAAAGGGACACTTCTCAGACTTTGCTAAACTGTAAATTAAAGTGAAAGATGCTATTAATTTCATTATTTCTTGTTGTTTTGTTGCTAAGTGCCTTTGGGTTGGTTTCTATTCATAGAGACTCTGTATAGGGTTTCCAAGGAGCGACTGGTGAGTTTGAACCACTGACCTAACCATGTGGTTCAAACTGACCTTGTGACCCAGTGCTTTATCCTTCAGTGCCACACCAGAACTCTTCATTATTTCTAAGAACTGTCAAAATCACATGAATTCTGTTAAAACCTTTATTTTCTCTTAGTTTGGTTTCTCTGAAAGTATAGGATATGTATTATTCATTATATAAGATTAGGAATGAATGTGTTTATATTAATGCAACTTTTATGAGTTTTTTTCTGACCTCTATTTAAGCTCTTCTGAGCTTAAGCTCCATAGGTACAGCCCTCAAGCAACTGCTGTTGAGGAAACGGATCCAGTGTTTCCTAGTGAGTAATTCCTATACAGTGAGCATTCACAATAGAATCACTTGCCCCTCAAAAATCAAATCCCAATGACTTCTGCTTCACAACTGTCTTTATTTGTGCCCCAGCAGTCTTGAGGGAAGCTAAACTGGTGGGCACAATGATGTTAAAGTTTTATGGTTCTTCTTAGGGAGGTTTGGGCCTTATATCTCTTTGTCCTTCCCCTGACATTTTACTGAAGCTTTCTAAACATTGTATTAAACTCTCTCATGTTTATCACAATCTTCAGAGAATGCCCAGGGACATTTTAAAGATAAGAAGTAGGTACTAAAATACTTCATCTCTGCAGGTGGCCTTTCAGGGGTCTCAGAACATACCCACTCTTTTTTTTTCCTATGCCTGAAGGGCTCCAGTTGAAGCTTTTATCTTTTTCTGAAACATTTGAGAGAAATGTTGCACATTCCTTTGCCCTTAAATACTTCAAGTATTGTTGTATGCAGTCAAGTTGGTTCCAGCTACTAGGAACTCTGTATAGGGTTTCTGAGAGAAGTTTGTGGGTTTGAATTGCACTAGTAATTTTTAAAATCAAGGCATTCTCTTATGAAACCCTTTTATATAACCAAAGTATAATTAGCAAGTTAAATTAATCAAAATTGATGAAATATTATCTAATGTATTATCTTCATTCAGGTTTTGGACAAGTATCCCAGTAATATCATTGATGGTATTTCCCCCTAACCCAGATCCAATTCAGGCACTTGCATTGCTTTTGACTGACCTGTTATTTTAGACTACTTTAACCTGGAAGAATTATGTACTTTCTTTGTATTTCATGATACGTTTTTTGAAGTACATGTCTGTTTTTTGTAGAGATGCAAGCTTCATTACTGTTTGTTTTTTTCTGTTGTTACCAAATCCAAACCAAACTCATTGCCAAAGTGTCAATTCTGACTCATAGCAACCATTATTACCAGTCCTTTCCATACTATTCCCATAAAAAATGATAACCAATACTATCTTTCTGGACTTCTGGTGTGGCACTGTGGATCAGCACTGGACTGTGAACCACATGGTTAGCAGTTCAAACCCATCAGTTGTCTCTCAGAAACAATAACATCTTTCCTTTTCACATGAGTATCAATAACTGAACAATGATGGGAAGAGAGGTTAAACAAGGGTACTTTATCTAGCTAAGCATAATATGAAGTCGAGAATCAACCTACTTCCAGATTACTTAATCTAGTTGTCTTCTGTACCTTTTCACCGTTTTGTTCAGCCTGATTGCACATGAAGGAGTCCTAGTGGTGGGTTAACTGTTTGGCTACTAACTTCAAGGTCATCAGTTCAAACTCACCAGCAATACCATGGGAGAGAGATGACGTTGTCTTCTGCCATAAAGATTTACAGTCTCGGAGCCTTGGGAACTTCTAATCTGCCCGGCAAGATCTCTGTGAGTTGGAACGGACTTGATGGAAATTGCTTTGTTTTGGTTTTCTGGAAATCACACACTCTCTCCTTGTCTTTGGCAATCAGTGTTGTTGGATTTTCTAAATAAATAAGATCAGTACAGGTTTACTTGTGCTTACTTACTAATCTTTTTACACATTTTTCATCATCAAAGATTCTGCTTCTATGTGTGCCTAGCATCTATCTCTTTCCTAGCCCCATAGCACCTTACTAAAGAGTCAAAGCCTTATTTTAAATTGCAGTCCTTAACAGGTAAGGAAAGGAGCTCTGGTAGTGTAGTAGTTATGAATCGGGCTGCGAACTGAAAGGTCAGCAGTTCAAAACTACCAGCTGCTCCGCAGGAGAAAGATGAGGCTTTCTGCTCCCGTAAAGATTTACAGCCTCGGAAACCCTGTACAGGGTCCTATGAGTCGGAACCGACTCCACGTAACATCACAACAACAACAAACAGGTAAGAAATACCTAGCAAGTGAGGCAAGATTGAAAATAAGCTCTAGTAACCTTGCTTTTTCAGTAATTTGCCCCTGCTGGTAATGATTTAGAAGTAAAGCAGTGTTGCCCTCTGATTTTATATTGTCTAAAACTTGTTCCACACACTTCGGCATTCTAGCATAATTATTAGGTAATGGTTTTAATTGGGAGTTCTAATAATCTCAAAGACTGGACCATTCCAGATTCTATCAGTCTACTCTATTTTTTGAACTTGGCTACTTGGTTACGAATCGGGCTGCGAACCTTAAGGTCAGCAGTTCGAAACTACCAGCCGCTCCGCGGGAGAAAGATAAGGTCTTCTGCTCCTGTAAAGATTTACAACTTCAGAAACTCTGTACAGGGTCGCTATGGGTCGGAACAACAACAACAAAAAAAAAAACTTGCTATTTAAGCAATATCTTTTTCCTATGCACTAACTTATGGCGCTGTGGGCTGATGAGTCAGACTGCAAAGTCATTTGAACTGCTAGTTCGGTGGTTCAAGCTCACCAGCTGCTCCTTGGAAATCCTATACAGAGTCACTATGGGTCGGAATCGACTTGACGGCACTTAACAACAACAAAAAAAACCTATTCAAAACAATTTACCAAGCAGTTGGATAGTTCTCTCTCAACACTTTTTCCTAAATAAGAAGGTAGAGGAAAAGGTGTGCTCCCACCTCATGATGAAATTGTATTGACATGTTATTCAGAAAAGTTGTTTGACATTCAGCAAGATTCCAACATAAAACTTGATAGATTAAACAATTAATTTCAAGGAATGAAGAACATATAGGAGGATTGCATGATGGTGATGTGCAAGTTTAAGGATTCTTTTTTTGTTCCTTTCTCTCCAGTCAGATCCAAGAGCTTACACAGGGTTAATTGTTGTTGATGTTAAGTGCTGTCCTGTCAGTTCTAACTCATTAACAACCTTGTATAGGATTTCCAAGGAGCAGCTGGTAAGTTTGAACAGCTAACATTTTGCTTTAAACTGACCTTATAGTCAAGTGCTTATTCTACAGAGCACACCAGGATTCCTACAAAGGGTTAATAGCCACGCACAAAAACGTGAAGTTGCATAAGTGCCACATTTTAATTGGTACAGCACAGAACTACACATATTCCCAAGAGATTTAGTTTGGTTTTAATGAAGAATCCAGTTTTCATCTTCAACCAATCTTAAGTAGCAGGAATCTCCATTATCAATATTTTAAGACAAGCCTAACTCTTTAAGAAAATTTACTTCCCTTCTTGCAAAATCATAAAGCAATAAAAGATTGAGAGAGAGAGATGCTTGATTCTAGTATGCCAGTGATGAAACATAAAATGCACAAGACTTATAAATAAATTAGCAGGATTTCTATTATGGTCCAAGTAACACAGGACATTGTCCCACCAGACACAAACATAGATGTTGAGATTTTTCTTTCTCCACTGCAACCATCCTTTTGACTGTAAAGTCCACCCATCCTTTATTAAAAATAGTCAGAGTCATTAGAAGAACATAGAGCAAATCAAATTAGGATTAGTTACGCGTTAGGGCAGGGGTGGTTGTCATGATTTATGATGTAGTGGTGAGTCCCTCAGCAGTGAATCTTGTAGAGCTTACAATAATGGCATACGATCAGTAGATATTGGCCTAGCTGCTAGGTGATTTCCCAGTACTGACAGTCTGAGGAATAGTCAGTATCTGATACTAACTTATTCCTCTTCTGCACTTCACTACACTTCCTCTTGTGTCTAGCACTCTTACTCCATTTCCAATTCTCTTCCCAGCCTCGAGCCATGACCATCCTCTGCGTATTTCCTAGTCAATCAGTTAGCGTAGATAAATCTTTATTTTCTTCCTAATTCAATTATTTAAAAAAAAAAAACACTTAACTCTCCTTTCTTCTAACCTTCTTTTAGATATTCAAGAGAACTTGTTTTCGAAAAAAAAATAGAAATTTTCTTTTTACTTGTTTCATTTTGTGGTGCTGTAGGTTAATGCGCTGGACTTCAAGGTTGCTTTGAATTGCAAGGTCAGCGGTTCAAGATCACCAGCTGCTCCTTGGAAACCCTATACAGGGTTGCTATGGGTTTGAACCAACTCAACAACAAAAATGATAATATTACCATTTTGCTCTCAGCTAAGGTGAATACCTCTAGGACTGAATTGAGGAAGGATCATATACAACAAAATATAGAAAAGAAAAAAGCAAAGAATATAATCTTAAAAATACATCTTAAGGCTATATCAGAATATCATTGAAACTGACTCCATATTACTTTAAAACTAATTCTGATATGAAGGTTGGAATAATTAAAGGATGATATGGAAATTTCAATACTTACATGTTTAGGATTATTTTAAACAAATATTAAAAATATATATATATATACTCAGGAAAATTAATGTTGAATTTCACAATGGAAAGGTTGAAGTCTCAATGCATATAGCACTCCAAGATGGGTAAGTCCAGCAGCTGTTTAGAAATATTTTTCTAGACATTAGGGTAGATATTTGCCTGGAGGTATATTTGGAATTAATCTGCATGGAGATGACGGATGTAGGTAATGATGTAGATATTGTAACATAGTAAAAGAATTAAGTAGAAAAGAAGAGAATGCCAAGGACAGATAGAAAAAACAAAGAACTCTATGAAATGAATGTGAAAGAAAGAAAGGAAAGAAGGAAGAAAGAAAGGCACAGTCAGAGACACTGGAAAAGATTCTTAGCAACAACCCCGATACCTAGGAAGAAGCTCTCTCAAAAAACAGTGAGTAGAAGCTATCCTAGACACTAAACTCACAATTTGAGGACTGGGACCAAAGCATACTATATGGGGGAATCTGATGATCTTTCTGAATTTGTTACAGTAGGCAACTAGAGATGAAAGGAACGCTGAGTTCAGATAAGGAAACAACTTAAGAGGCAAGTTCCAATTTCTCCTTTGCATATGCATACTTTGAAATTGAGGAGAAGCGAAGTGCTCTAATGACTATTTGAATAAGTAACAGGTTTGATGGATGCAAAGGATTAATCATTCATAAAGGCAGCTAGCAAATAACCAATAAAGAGAGGAGAACCAAATAAGAAGGTATAATTATTAATAAAATTAAAATTAAATGAACAAGGAGGGAGGCAGCATGTTAGTAAAGGATTTAATCTTTATCATAAAAGTTAGTGGATGGATATTGAGACAAGGAAAAATACTAAAGCAACTCAATTGGGATAAGGAAATGAAATAATTTGGCTGCTTTAATGAGAATGATGGATAATTAAGTAAGATAAAAAAAGGCCTGAAACACTTGGTAATTCAATAGTTTGTCAATATGGAGGACTGTTAAAGTATTGATTGCATTCATGTGCATTGCAATCAAAGGATAGTCCAAAATTAACAATAGAAAATGCACAGAAGTCATTGAATGGTTGACCTTAATTTGAGAGCCACATGGTTCTAAAAAGTTTGTAAAACTCTGAAGGAAAACCTGCAGAGATGTTGATAGATGGTTGATGTTTTGGTTAGCCAATAGTCTGGAAGTGGTGAGGTAAGCAAAGCATACTCACTGGATATCAATAAACAAACTAATAAAACAGATTATGAGTGAAGTTTTGCCATTCAAGGAAACCAGGTTTTTTTCATTTGTTTGTTTTTTGTTTTTTAAGCTTTTATTGTGAATTGAGTGAATATTTACAGGGTAGATCATCAGTTTTACATTCAACAAATCGCACACTTTGTTTCATTACATTGATTATAATCCCCTCTATGTACCATCAGTTAACAGGATTTCTCTCTAATCATTTTAACTCTTTTTAAAAAAAACACTCAGACATATATAATAATTTAAACCACCAAAGGGCATATTCTTCAAGTCTGCCTCCTGGCCACCAGCTTTCAGTCCCTCTCTTTCCATGAATCTAAAATGCTCAGCTGCTCCCTCTCTCCATGTCCCTATTTCTGCTTCCATCTCTGGTATCGCTGCTTCTCTGGATAAGGTCTCACATTCTGCTTGTGCTCTTCTCCCTTGAAGGTTCTAGGGTCCAATGTTTCTGGACTGTAACATTAAACTACTCCTTCATTTTTGTTACAAAATATCTACTTTCACTATTGTGACAGTCGCAATTACTCATGATAACAATTACTCATTATTGAATCATAAGAATCTTATCCCCATCTCTTTCCACCAGACCCATCTAGACAGGATGAAAACTATTCAATGAGGACTCTGTCTCCCCCCCATCCCCCACCTTTATACTAAGCTCCCTCTTGAAATCTTGCAAGCCAATCACTTTGTGCCTTTATTGCCTCCTCATTTAAGGTAGCCAGTGTCTAAATTGCCCATCCCTATCTACTGGTAGCGTAGTGGTTACGAATTGGGCTGCAAACCTTAAGGTCAGCGGTTCGAAACTACCAGTCGCTCCGTGGGAGAAAGATGAGGCTTTCTAC
>NW_006408528.1:24092864-24117611 GCF_000296735.1 Chrysochloris asiatica
GACCAGGATCTGGCAATATTTCATTTTGCTGTGTATAAGGTCGCTATGAGTCGGTACCAACTCTATGGCACCTAACAACAACAACGGCCAATGATTGTGAACTTTTCTTCATATGTATATTGGCTGCTCGAAGCTCTTCCTTGGTGAAGTTACTTGTTTTGGGGTTACTTGTCTTTTTCTTGTAGAGATGTTGTAGTTTCCTATACATTTTAGAAATTAGTCCCTTGTCTGATATGTCATTGCAAAATATTTTTTTCCCATTCTGTTGGCTGCCTTCTTATGCTTTTGGTGAATCCTTTGATGCATATAAGTTTCTAATTTTTGTCTTCTTTTGTTTATGTAATTTTCATAATCTTTGGTAGTTTGTGTGCCCTGGATTAGAGCCTTTACCAGGTTTTATTTGAAGCAGTTGAGAGGATATTTAAAAAACAAACAAAACAGTTTCTTACATTTAAACATAGGTTCAAAAGGAAGGGCTAGAAAAGCAAGGAGTTTGGTAGTGAGAAAGAATGCACTTCAGGGATAAGAAAAAGGAAGGATTTAGAAATATACTAGATCTGACATGTTAGTGAAACAAAGAGAAAATGCTAAATATGCTAAATATGCAAAATTCTGTTATTGGAAGAGGGTTTTGTTTTTTGTTTTTTTTAAAGTTTAATCATTTCCAGTGTTCCATTTGGAATGCTACTCAAGTAAAAGAGCACTATGAAATTTTATTCACTTTCTTTTGTTTTTGTTTATTTGTTTGTTTTTCATCAAAGACAATTAAAGGAATACTCTTTAAAGTTAGATACATGTTAGCAAACAGTATATGTGATATTTGGAGTTCAGCAATAATCTTTTATTAATAATAATCATTAGAAAAATGACCATTTTTGTGGATACAATCCAAATGAGTTGAAACTCTACTCTTATTGAATGTTCTTGTTTCAAATGTAGAAAATACTTATATGGCTTCACTAAACCAAAATACTCAGTTACTAGAGGATATTTTAAAATTCAGCAATGTATCAAGATACTTTATTTAATAATCCAGCATTTCAATTTTATTTTGAAAAATATCTGAAGTATTCTGTAAGTGAAATGATAGTTGGCAACATTTTTATAAGACATATGGATCATCTCATTAACTCGTCTTGTTTTTTTAAAGTTGTTTATCTACTGAAAGTTTAAGATTATATGTGGCTTCAAGATTTTAAAAATGTAACTGTATGTATTTTCATTTTATTAAACATGGAAACTCTCAGTTCTACAACTGAATATCTCATCTTCCTTATGGTAACTAATGCATGAGAGAGATGGAAAGAAAACACAATGGAAATAAAAAATGTATTTTTCAAAGAAAAGTTGATAAATTAAGTTTTGATATTACTTGGGAAATAAACTGAATTAAAATTAATGAAGCAACAACCAGGGATTCTTCTTTTTCCTTTTTACTGTGGCCAATATGCTGTTATTGGTAAGGCTTGCTATACAAAAGAGGTGATTGAATTGTCCTTTGAGATTACCAACACAGTAAACAAACTGAATAGTATTTATTTGTAGTTGTAAGTGCAAGATTTCTTTATTTATCCATCTCATAACTCTCTCATTTCTACTATCATGAACAATGGACCCATAAAAATGGTAGTATTTAGACAACAAAAAATTAAGAAAAAAAAATAGAGTATTTAAAATGAAAGATTAGAAGAATGAAGGAACACTTGATATTTTTTAAAACCACTTTCCAAAGCATGTGTGTGCAGTCAAAAAAGAGTAAAATGAAGAGATTATATGGAGAAAGAATTTCAACTCTGCAACCTGCAAAGCATTAACAAACGTTAGCTAATGAGATTTCCAGATCTTTTTGCAGTTGTTGCTGTTAAGTGCCATTGAGTAGGTTCCAACTATAGGGTTTCTGAGGAGGAACCGGTGGGTTTGAACTGCTTACCTTGTGGTTTGCAATCCAGTATATTTGAGGAAAATATTATAATATTATATATGTTGTTGCTAAGTGCCGTCAAATTGGTTCTGATTCATAGCAACCCTAGATTGGGCTTCCAAGTTGCTGCTGGTCCAGTTCTTATTCTACAGCACCACATCAGTATTCTATTTATTTAGATGAGATGTTTGCCATCCCCTAAATAGCATGTTTACTCAAAAATGGAACAAATACTCACATATATGTTGATACATACTTATATTTTTTTCCATTTAATATATATCATATGTATATACATTATGGAGTACTGGTGTGGCGCTGTGGGTTCATGCACCAGACTGTAAAGCCATTTGAATTCTAAGGTCGGTGGTTCTACCTCACCAGCCACTCCTTGGAAACCCTATACAGGGTCGCTAAGGGTTGGAACCAACTCTATGGCACTTAACAACAACAACAACAACAACAACATATACATTATATATATACATTTGTACATGTATTTGTTCCTTTTTGATTAAACATGATACTTGTTGTTAAGTGCCGTCGAGTTGGTTCTGACCCACAGAGACCTTGTATAGGGTTTCTGAGGAGTGGCTGGTGAGTTTGAACAACTGACCTTTTGGTTCACATTGAGCTTTTATTCCAGCGCATTATCCTGGATTGCAAACACCTCATCAAAATATGAAATGTATTATTCATAAAATATGCATTTAGTGTAGAAAAATATCTAGATAATTAGATTTCTTTTTCTATTTTTTTCTTACATGTTATTGTATGTGGAATGCTTACTAGCCTTTAACGGGCAAATGTTTGACAAGAAATATAAAAATAGAAAATGCAAAAAAATATCTATTAGGATGAATCCATCAAAAACCAAAGATATATAAGAAATCAGTTTTAAATGAAAATGTTATTTCCTTTATAAAACTTATAAAAGTACAGTACAACTTTATGTATAGGTCATTCACTGTAAAAAGTATTCTAAATTAAAAATTTTATGTATCTCCATAACAAGTTAATCAATATGAAACTAATGTGGGGAAAAAGGAGTTCCTTAACTTACAAATGATTTCACTCACATCATTACTGCCAATGTGGAGCCTTAATTTTATTTTGTTTTGCCTTGGAAAAATATATGACTGATCACAAGACGCTAAAAGATTATTTTTGTATCATTGTCCAAAGAATCTCAGAGGAATTGCAATTTTGATCACTTAGGTCTTAACTATAAATATTCTTTAAAATGAGAGGTTTAAAGAGTTCTAATTTATTAAATATTTTCTGCTTTTTATCAATAAACCTTTCATTATCTATTTATTGTTGTTGTTGTTAGGTATCAGCGACTCAGTTTCAATTCATAGCTTAGTGAAAAAACACAGCTCGGTCATGTTCTACCTTCACAATATTTGCTGTGCCTAAATCCATTATTGCAACTGCTGTCACTTTCTACTTTACCAAACATGATGTCTTTCTCTAAGGACCGGTCCCTCCCAATAGCAGTTTCCAAGTATGTGAGATGTATTCATACACATATACAAACGTAATGTTTAAGTATGCTTTCAATTAAAAACTCATATTATTGATGATGCTTCAGATAATAGTGATAGGGATTTTTTTTATTATGTTTAACCATGTTTACACTTTATCTCTATACTTCATAGACAGACATTTATAACTTTTAGAGAAATACTTTACAGAGCAAAATATAAATACAAAGGATTTAATATCATTTTTCAAAAACTATCTAAGATTATTTCAATTACTCTTTCTGCAATTCTATTTTATTTTTATTTGAAAGAGCACAAAGGTCTTGTACGTAATGCACATGCCTTATAAGGAACCACAAGGCTCTTTAATAATCTATCAGTCATCCAATGATGTCTAGACAAATCTTTGCAGGCCCATAAATTTCTGCAATATAAATTCAATAAAAGTCTCCATGGAATAAACTTGGGAAGCATCTGCCCTTGCTCTCTGTAATAAGTCTATGACCAAAAGGGAGACTGTGTTTAACCTTCACTTAAAACAACAACAAAAAAAGCCAACTAATTTGGTGCAAATCTTTGGTGAGTGATGCAAGGACTTTTCTAGGTTTTACTCAGAAATAGTTGTTGTTGTTAAGTGCCATTGAGTCAGTTCTGACTCATAGTGACCCTGCATAGGATTTCCAAGGAGCAGCTGGTGAGTTTGAACCACTGATTTTATGGTTCAAACCAACCTTGTGGTCAAGTGCTTTATCCCATAGCACCACACCAGGACTCCAAAAATTAGGTTTGCTAACTAAGTAAGCAAAGAGTTTCCAAGGAGCGACTTATGGGTTTGAACTGCTGACTTTGGGATTCAAACTGACCACACAGGTCATTGCTTATCCTACAGTGCCTCACCAGGATTCCCCAAAATAATTAGTATCTAGTAATTTCAGTGTTGAAATTGGAAAAAAGCCTTTCTTTTCATGCAACCATTTTCTCAAAGCAAACTAAGAGTTCAAAATCTTTGTTGTTACGACAACTACCACAAAACCTGCAGATATGTTGTCTTGGGTCCTTCAACAGCAAGTGACTTGAAGGAAAACCTGTATAATTTATAGATTAATTCTATATCTAAGTAAAGAAAACGAAGTCACCAACTATAAAATATACCGGTATTGTTGATTAAGAATGTGAACTAGCTTTATTTAAATAAAAAAAAGAAGATAGAGCAGGGTGTCTGGATCACAGTGGAAAAACTTCAAGTTATTACAGTCTACAACTGTAATATTAAATTGATATTTTAATTTTTCAAGCCTAAAACTGTGACTGAAAGGTTCTTCTGAAAATAAATTCTTCAGTCTATTTGCAGTGAACAAAAGTTTATGTATAGTCAACTCATATAAATTCAAGCTGGTAAAGAATATTTATAGCAGAGAGAGTGAAAAAAAAAAACAACACACGAATAAAAGTTTAAGGATTTCAAACAGACTTAATACTGTATGGAAATGTATTAATAATGCATTGTAAAGCAATATGGGGATTAGATGGACGGGACTAAACAAGAATTTTGACACTTTAATGATGACTGGTGAAAAAAATAAACAATAAATGTAATTTAAGATAAAAAGACTCCTGTTTTAAATCAAAATTAGTACAATTTAGTAGCTTATAAATTCGACTTGGTTTTATTTAAACAATGCTGGAAAGTATAGCAGGGTAAAACTTTCAAGGTGATATATTTAATAATTTTCTTAGAATATGATGTTTGCAACATAAAATGATAAAATTCATTTTTGCTTGTTTAAAAGCATGTGCTAGCATAAAAGTATTTTTTTTTTGAAAAAAGGAAAGGATGGAAGAAAGAAAAAAATACTCAGGGAACTAGCTCTAGGATCATTCAAGACACACTCTAGGAGGAATAAATGTTGGTGTAGCATAAATGTACTTGTTGAATCCTCAAATTTATCTGTGCCTGTAGTAACACTGTTCTTTATAACATTTTCCCCCCATTATACAAGGAGCTCTGGTAGCGAAGTGCTTACGAAGCGGGCTGTGAACCTTAAGGTCAGCAGTTCGAAACTACCAGCTGCTCCGCGGAAGCAAGATGAGAACTTCTGTTCCCGTAAAGATTTACAGCCTCGGAAACCCTGTACAGGCTTGCTATGAGTCAAAACCGATTCCACGGCACACAACAACAACAACATACTTATGATAATTTATGTCTTTCAGACAAGCACTTACCACCCACCCATTCATAACGATTGTACAGGACAGAATAGAACTACTTCTTAAGAGATTCTGAAATGGTAAACCTTTACCATGATCTTTTTCCCATGGGACTGCTGGTAGGTTTCAACTGCTGACCTTTCAGTTAGCAGACAGCAGCTCAACACTTAACCCACTTGTGTTCCTTATCTTTCAGACAAAGTGAGGGTAAAAATTCATTAAAAAAAAAAAAGTAGTTATTAAATATGTGTTTGATAATAGATCTGAGTTGTCATTGTTTTTGTTCATAGGTGCCTTTGAATAATTTTACACCCATAGCGACCCTAAGCACACCAGATAGAACCACTGTCTGGTCCTGTGACATCTTCACAACTGTTCTGTTCAAACTTATTGCTCCTGCCACTGTGTCAACCCATTGCGGTGGGGGTCTTCCTCTTTTTCATTGACCCTCCGCTTTACTAAACATGTTGTCCTTCTACAGGAACTGAACTTTCCTGATAACATGTCCGAGATATGCGAGATGAAGTCTTGCCATCCTTACTTCTAAGGAGAATTCTGGCTACTCCAGGACAGAATTGTTCTTTTGGCAGTTCATGGTACTTTCAGTGTTCTTGTCCAACACAGTAATTGAAATGCATTAATTCTTCTATGGTCTTCCTTGTTCATTGTCCAAGTTTCACCTGCATATGAAGCTATTGAAAAATATTCTGGTCATCAAACTGATGTCTTTGCTCTTGAACACTTTAAAGAGGTCTTGTACAGTTTGATTTCTTGGTTGCTGCTTCCATGTGTGTTAATTGTGGATCCAAGAAAAATGAAGTTGTTGACAGTTTTAATCTTTTCTCCATTTATCATGTTTCTATTTATTGGTCCTGGTGTGGCACTGTGGATTAATGTGCTGAACTGCAAAGCTGGTTTGAACTGAAAGGTTGGCGGTTAAAGCTCACTAGCTGTTCCTCAGAAATCCTATACAGGGTTGCTCTGGGTTGGAACCAGCTCACCGGAACATAACAACAACAACAACAACAACAATTCATTGGTCCAGTTGTGAAGACTTTGGTTTTCTTTACACTGTGGTGCACTCTATACTCTTCATCAGTATTTTTAGTCCTGTTCACTTCCAGCAAGCACGGTTGTAACAACATCTTCACATCACAGATTGTTGTTGAGTACTGATGGCATGCTCTTTTTCATATAATCCATCTTCTCAAATTATCTGATCAGCAGATAGATTGAATAAGTATGGTGAAAGAATACAACCCTGAGACATACTGTTTTTGCTTTTAAATCATTCAGTTTCCCCTTGTTCTGTTTCAAAGACTCTTTTAGTCTATATACAAGTTCCTCAAAAAGGAAACTCCACAATTAAGTGTTCTGGAATACTCATTCTTAGCAATATTATCCATAGCTTGTCATGATCCACACAGTTGAATTTCTTTGAATAGTCAATAAAGCATAAATAAACACCTTTATGTTATTCTCTGCCAATATTCATCTGAAGTCAATGATGATATCCTTAGTTGCATGGGCTTGAATTTCTGAAGGTGGGGGTTAGGTTTCATTTATTCTGTGGGAATAAGTGTAATAAATACATGTGCAAATCTTTATATGTTTACATATGTCCCATATTTGCATTTATTTTTATATCTATAGTTATCAAAATCCAGGAATTTACACTTCATTCATACCTCAGAGTTCATCCTAACTTCTCCCTTTCCATATCTGTAACTTCCTTCACTGACAGTGAGAAATCTGTGTCTCATTATTCTTAATGTATTTACTTAATTGATTTATTCTTCCTCTTCTCCCTCTATGTAGAATTGACTCATCATAAGACGCTGTAGGATAATTTTCGGACTGTGAACCATAAGGTCAGCAGTTCAAACCTACTAGTTATTCCTCAGAAACCCTATACAGCATCTCTAGGAGTCGGAATTGACTCTAGAGATGCTGTATAGAGTTAAGCGGACACAGCCCGCTTAACAATATATATAGAATGTTGTTGTTAAGGGCCATCGAGTCAGTTTTGACTTACAGTCTTTCCCAGGAGTGGCTGGTGATTTTGAAGTGCTGACCTTAGTAGTCTGGTGCTTATCCTACAGTGACACACCAGTACTCCATATGTAGAATGTTGTTATTAAGTGCTGTTGAGTTGGTTTCAACTCAGAGAGACCCTGTATATGGTTTCCAAGGAGCGACTGGTAGGTTTGTAATACAGAAGGACTCCCTATGTAGAATTGTTGTTGTTAAGTGCCATGGAGTAATTTCTGACCCATAGCAACCCTGTATAGGATTTCTGAGGGACAGCTGGTGAGCTTGAACCACTGACCTTGTGGTTCAAACTGACATTGCCATCCAATGCTTTATCCCACAGCGCCACACCAGGACTCCATACGTAGAATTGTTGTTGTTGGTGCCATTGAGTGAGTTCTGACTTTTAGAGACCCTGTATGGGGTTTCCAAGGATCAGCTGGTGTGTTTGCACTGCCGACCTTGTGGTTCATAGTTCAGTGCTGCTCCTACTGTGCCACACCAGAAGTCCATATGTAGAATTGTTGCTGTTGTTGTTGTTGAGTGCCGTTGGCTCCGAGCCATAGCGACTCTGTATAGAGTTTCTGAGGAGCAGCTGGTGTGCTTGAACCACCCACCTTGTAGTCCAAACTGACTTTGCAGTCCAGTGCATTAACCCACAGCACCACAACAGGACTCCATATGTAGAACAGGGAGAATAAATTCTATCACCATACCCAACCATTCCCTGTGTGAACACTTTGCTTATCCAACCCTCGCACAAGGATTCCTCTATATGTTAACACTCTTTTCGCCCCCCTCAGGTTCTGACATTCAAAACTCAATTATATCTATACATAGACATTCTCCTTCCTTATTTAGTCACTGAAATCTTCTTCAGCTCTGATGCTACAACACTTCATGTGAATGATTTCCTCATCGTATTTAGACTCTTAACATCCCTTACCAGGTTGCCCCAGCTGGTGAGAATATACCTTGGGGTAGCTACCCTAAAGGCTATAGGGCTGGACCTTTCAAGAAGAGAAAGATGAAGATGGAAGGGAAAATGGGAAGACTAAGGGTCAAAAATAGAAAGATTGCAACTTGCTCAGTTTTTCAATGAAAAACCAAAAGTTGTGATTCTCAAAAAGGAAACTCCACAGATTCTGTGGTTTGAAAAGCATAGCCAGTATATATTTTTTGTATTTGGAAAAGGAAACAAATATATTATTTTCATGATACAACTGCTTAAAAAGAAGTGTGATAAAATCTTTTTGGGTAAGGATATGTATCTTGTGGTTAGGAGAAAAGGAAATGTGATTTTTATATTTATCAAGTGAAGCATGGGTTTAAAAAACTATAGAGGATAGGCATCCTGCTTTTTCAGAGCTATGTTCTCTTGGCTTCCTTTAACCTAGTATCTCTGCACATTATAAAAAATGGGCACAACTGTTGGTTAGTGCTGACAAGACTGTTCTGATTCATAGCAACCCCATGTGTAACAGAATGAAACACTTCCCAGTCCAGCGCCATTCTCACAATTGTTATGTTTTCGTTCATGATTTCAGCCACTGTGTCAAATCTCACTGAGAGTTTTCCTCTTTTTTGCTGACTCTCTACTTTACCAAACAGGATGTCCTTCTCCAAGTTCACAATGTTATGCTTAAATTACTTACCACCAGGAAATCTTCCAGTTCTTTACATTTTAATTCTTATTCATATCTTATGTTTAATAATATATAACTTAATTTAAAATGAAGAGTCCTTGTGTATCGCTGTAGGATAAGAGTTGTACTGCTAACTGCAAGGTCAGAAGTTCAAAATCATCAGCCACTCCTTTGAAAACCTGAGTCAGAACCTACTCAACCACAATTAACAACAACAATTTGCAATTAAAGACATAGGGCGTTTGTGAGAAAATCTATCATTGTCTAATTAGAAAATCATTGTGTTGTTGTCTTGTGTTTACAATGTGCATTACAAATGTTTTTTAAAAATCAGAAATGAATAGAGTGGAAATCTGTAACTGAGGCAACAACACTTAACAGCCATATTGTTGACAGAGTGTCCCTTCATGGTGCAAATTGTTAGAATGCTCAGCTGCTAATCCAGACGGAAGGTTCAAATCTATCCAAGGATGCCTCAGAACAAAGACTTAGTGATCTATTTCTGGAACTACCAGTCATCGAAAACCCTATGGATCACTGTTTGAACTTTGACAAACATGTGGTTGCCATGAGTCAGAATTCACTTGATGGCAGTGGGTGATTTTATTATTGACATAGTGACATGGAGAAGGGGTTACCCCACTTGATGTTTGGAGACGCTTTCCTTTTTTTTTTTTTTTTTTTAATATACCATGTAAATAGTCAATTTCCCCATTAAAAAAAATTATAAAATACTATAACAAGAGGGCACATTGTCATGCTTTGCTTCAATTTAGAAATAGTCATCAAAATGCTTCAGAGCTATAATAATGGTACTGGTGGTGTGCCGTAGAGTCGGTTTCGACTCATAGTGACACTGCATAGGGTTTCCGAGACTGTAAATCTTTACGGGAGCAGAAAGCGTCATCTTTCTCTCGCGGAACATCTGGCAGTTTTGAACTGCTGACCTTTAGGTTAGCTGTACCGACTATGCTACCAGAGCTCCTTCAGAAGCTGTAATATGAACTACAAATTTAAAAAATATATCATTTAGAAAAATTCCCTAAGGAAAGTAGAATATATACAAACTTTTAGCTATATAACAAAGAAAAATGTGTTAGTCTTAATAAAACACATCAGAAATTACATAATGTCCAATAATAAAAAAGCAAATAAATAATTACAACCATAAATTGAGTATTTTATAGTGTTCTGAAACAATTTGAAGTAGATTTATTAACAAATAATTGTTGTATATACTTTTGAATGTGCAACTAGTACATATCAGTATGTTATTGTTGTTAAATGCTGTTGAGTCGGTTCCGACCCATAACGACCCTGTATAGGGTTTCTGAGGAGCAACTTATGAGTCTGAACCACCAACCTTGCAGTTCAAGTCCAGCGCATTAACCCACAGTGCCACACAAGGACTACGTATTAGTATATGTGGACATAATTTTTAAATAATTCTGTGGTTCAGTTCTGACTCATAGTTACCCAGTATAGGGGTTTCAAGGAGCAGCTGGTGGGCTAGAAGCACTAACCTTGTGGTTCACAGTAGAAGGTCATCGAAAAAAATGAAGACCCTTACGAGATGTATTGACATTGTGCCTGCAATGGGTTCAGGTATACCTACTGTTGTGAAGATGGCTCAGACTCTGGCAATGTCTGGTTCTAAGAACGCATAGAATCTCTCAGAGTTGGAGGCAACTTAAGGATACCTATCAACAACATAGTGGTTACGAATCAGGCTGCGAACCTCAAGGTCAGCAATTCGAAACTACCAGCGGTTCCGCGGGAGAAAGATGAGGCTTTCTGCTCCCCTAAAGATTTACAGCCTCGGAAACCTTGTACAGGGTCGGTTCCGACTCCACGGCACATAACCACCATCAACAACAACAATTACAATATATCTAATTGTGTATGAATTAAAATGTTACCTGCATTAGAAACTAGGATCGTTTTGTTTCAACCTTTTGTTTTTTATCTCAATTATTTATTTTAGTTTCTTCTCCATTTATTCAACAAGTGTTTATTAATTCTATCTCATTCCAGGCTCAGAGCAAAATTCATTTTCTCCCTTTAAAGGAAAAAAAAAAAAAAAAAGTATACCTAGCTGAGTAAATGTGCTCTATCTCTTCTTGTTTATAATTATCCAAAAAGGCACCTGAGAAAACATCCTGGAATACTCCAAGTTATACCCTGAGTGATTTAAGCCTTAGAAAACATTGAACTTAAAGTAGACACAAAGCAAATCTTTTGACTTAAAAAGTAAGAAAACAGGGGAAATAATAAAAGGAGAAACTTTATCTCTGAACTGTATAAAAAAATCTTTTGCCATGAAATGTTGGGGCACATTAGCTTGAGCTGTAGGTACACAGTGGATAATGCAGAAAATCAATATCTCTCTTTTGCTTTTGTATTCAAACTAAGTAAGCAAACATTATATGCTACTTTTTGCCTGAGAAGTTTCTATTACTAGAAAAATATTACTTAACCTAGCTAACTCAATATGAAACACAATGGATTATCTACACTTACTTCTATATGTACTTTGTGAGATTAAGTATTTTACTTTGAAATATGTAATGATTACTGCATAGAAGAGTGATTAGAAACACAGGAGAATAATCTTTTACTTAAGTATTCTTGTAAGCACAGTGAGAGTTCAAGACCAAAAGGTGCATTCTGTGCCATTTAATTCTTATGACTTTGTGTTATAAACCATACCATTTAATTCTTATGAAATGGTTTAGGACTTTGTGCTATAAACCATAATATTTAATTCTTACGAAATGGTTTAGGACTTTGTATTATAAACATAACACAGTTTCAAGAATGGTTAAGGGAACTGCAGTCATTTATAAGCAAAGAATATTGACTTCATTAAAAGTAACCATACCCACTGCCTACTAGATCTGAAGCTGTCTAAACAGAACAGAAAACTTCTGGTATTATTACCATGCAAAATAGGTCTAAATGTGGAAATTCATCAATTAATATCAGCTGAGACTTAAGTAATTATCTTCTCTCATATAAATGTTATTTCTCTGAAATTTTGATGCAAATATTCTCTCTGAAGTACTAATTTTGAACTATGATAAAATAAAGTTTGCAAGCACTTCTATATTTCCTGGGCTTTAGGCCTTTTTTTTTTTTTTTCTGGCAGCCTGCTGTGCATCTTTCCAATACAAAACCATGAGGTCGATTGTGGAGTGTAACTCCCACTCCAACAGTATTGTAAGAATGCAGTCCTATTTTGCTATTGTGATAGATATGACACTTGAAGAGCAGCAAACTTTCACAATTACCCCTCCCATCTGCAGAGGATACGAGAACCATTTTCAGCTTCCCTTCTCTATTACCTCTGTCAAGGAGTGCTGGTGGCACAGTGGGTTGAGTGTTGGCTGCTAACTACAAGGTTGGTGGTTCAAACCCACGAGCTGCCCTGTGGGAGAAGGATGTGGCAGTTTGTTTCCGTAAAGATTTACAGCCTTGGAAACCCTATGGAGCAGTTTCAACTCTGTCAGAATAGACTTGATGGAAGTGGGCTATTACTTTTGAAGAGAATTTTATCATTACACTGTAGTTGGGAATGTGGGTATGAGTATTTAGTAAGAGTTGGTTGAGTCTGCATGAGAATCAATCAAATGGAACAGTTGTCTGTGGCATACTGAAAAATGTTGCGTACCAATAAGGGGCCACCCTATCAGCTGCTACATGGACAGAAACTGATTATTTTGAATGCAGAATAATTGAGTTCATTCTGCCCAACTTTCTGTTTATTGAAAACAAGAGCAAAAATAAAAACACACTCAGTTTAGAAAACTTACATTACAAGGTTCCAAAAGATCTTGTCAAACTCCTCTGAAAACAAAGAACTGACAATATCTCAGTGCTTAACAAAACCAATTACATTATTATACAAACAGCTGAGATGATTGAACACATCCCTTTTAAAGTCCCTGTTCTAAGAATTTTATGTGCATTTTCTTGTAATCCTGACAAGAGCAAGAGACCATTTTATAGATAAGGAAATGGAAGTACAGGATATTGACTCTATGTGTTAAAGGACATATAAGTAGTGAAGTCTAAATATGAGCTCAAAGTCTGCTACATGCCCAATAGAAGGCACTTTTCTCAATGACTCATTAATCATGTCAAAATTCAAGAACACAGAGCTCTTAGGAAAAATTTCAGTAAAAATGGCAAGTTGTATACCCCTATTTGTACTTTCCCTTCTACTATGCAATTATGTCTGGAAAAGCTGTTCCGCCATCCTTGCACCTATAAGGGGCCACATGACCAATTCTTCCTAATGGAACAGAAGTGATATGTGATGTTTATAGGCCATTCTCTCTTTCCCCATCAGCCAACTTAACACATAGAGCTCCAAGCTGTACACAAAGAAGGAGGTACAAGCTAGAAAGAGCCTGATTTCCTGGATGTCCACATGGAACAAAGCTACCCACAAACCAGAAACAACAATATTATATAGGCTGAAATACAAGCAATAATTCATTTTTGCTCTGGTAGCAAAGTGGTTACGAGTCAGGCTGCTAACCTCAAGGTCAGAAGTTCAAAACTACCATCTGTTCCGTGGGAGAAAGATGAGGCATTCTGCTCCTGTAAAGATTTACAGCCTCAGAAACTAACTATACATGGTCGCTATGAATCACAACACACATCACTAAACCACAGAAATTTTGGGATTATTTGCTAACAAATATTACCTAATATTGTTTTCTGTATTACTCAATAGAATGATTTAGAGCAGAGGAAAGGCAATATACATGAAAAGAAAACAAGAAAAAAAAGAGTTAAAATAAAAAGCATAGCTGTAACTAGGTTTTTGCTAGTGAGGAACAAAATGATAAACTAAACAATGACATAGCTAAATCTGAGCTAGTAGTTAAGAACCTGTGATATGCAGATGGCACACCCTTGCTTGCTGAAAGTGAAGAGGTCTTGAAGCACTTACTGATGAAGATCAAAGACTACTGTCTTCAATATGGGTTATACCTCAACATAAATAAAACAAAAATTTTCTGGTAGCATAGTAGTTATGAAGCAGGCTGCGAATCGCAAGGTCAGCAGTTGGAAACTACCAGCTGCTCCGCAGGAGAAAGAGGAGGCTTTCTGCTCCCATAAAGATTTACAGCCTCGGAAACCTTGTTCAGGGTCACTATGGGTCGGAACCAACTCGATGGCACTTAACAACAACAACAATAAGCAACGTAAGTGGAGAAAAGATTGAAGTTGTCAAGGATTTCATTTTACTTGGATCCACAATGAATATCCATGGAAGCAGCAGTCAAGCAAATCTGCTGATAGCTTCTAAAATTACAGCAATTCACAAGCCGCCGCAATACAAACTGACAGATGAGTGGTGGGGTAAAGTAGAGAGTCTGTGACAAAAAGGAAGACCCTCAATAAGGTGCATTGATATAGTTGCTTCATCAATGGCCTCAAATCTAGGAACTATTGTGAGAACGGCACAGGACTGGGCACTGTTTCTTTCTGCTGCATATAGAGTGGCTATTGGTCAGAACAGATTCAACAATTCCTAGCAACAGCAACATATATGGAATCCCTGGATGGTGCAAATGGTTAACAGACTCAACTGGAAGTTTGAGTCCACCCTGAGTTTCCTCAGAAAAAAGGCCAATCTACATCCAAATAATCAGACATGGGAAATTCTAAGGAGCAGAGTTCTACCATGAAACGTTGTTGTTGTTATGTGCTGTGGAGTTGATTCCAACCCATAGCGACCCTGTACAGGATTTCTGAGGCTGTAAATCTTTACGGGAGCAGAAAGTGTCATCTTTCTCCTGCGAAACAGCTGGTACGGTACCAAATATTGACATGAAGGTGATATATTAAAACTTTGGGCAAAATTAAGTGGTACTGACATGAGGATCATGAATTAAAACTTTGGACAAAATTAAGTGAGCACAGAAGAACTGGATATGTTGGGAAAATCTCCACGTCACTGATACATGACACACATTGGGTTGCTATGAGTCAAAATAGACTTGATAAAAACTGGAACCAGAAATATGTAACAGATAATTGTGGTAAAGAATTTTTAAGACACCATGACACTTTCCCCTACCCCACTTCCTCATTTGTCATTGTAGTATAAGACACTCTGGTGGGATAGCTTGGCAGAGGCAGCAGCAGCACAAATTTATAGTCAGTTCCTAGCCTCTTACCAAGGGTCACATTCCTCTTGATGTGTACTCCCAGTACACTATCACCTTCAGAGACGGGAAGTGCAGTATGATGCCTTCCTTCTGTGGGGCAGAGAGGAGGTTGCTTATGCTGTGACTAGTTACACAGGGGGAGGCAGAGACACTAACAAATTAAACTTTGGAAAGGATCAAGTAATTCCATCTATCCCTTTTAGCAGCTCATGCCCTTCATATCCAGAAGCATGAGCATCTGAATCCACCATTTGTCTTTTTTTTAAAAATTAATATATATTTCAATGATTACTTTTTTACCTATCAGCAGGCACCCATTTTACGTAATTTTTCCAGTAAAATAATTAGAAATTTAAATACCAAATTCCAATTTTATCTCCAACTACCTAGAAAAAAGTTTTGTTTAAATGGAATGTCAAATCACCACTAAAAGTATAAACACAAGGAAATGTTTAACTTCTCAGGGGGTGAAAATGGTAGCAAAATACGTTTCTGAGTGATAAAGAGTTTCAGATGTTTTACTAGGTTTAAGGCGGTATGTATTTTATAAATGAGAATACATATATGGCTAATTGGACTACTAATATACACATCTTGAGAAAAGACAGCTAAATTTGGTTGGAGTTTCTAAACCTCACTATTACCTTTAGCAATTTTATTATCTGCAATGATATTATGCTTTCTTCTCTGCCTTGTCTTGAGAAAAAGACTTACTTAATGGCTATTAACCTGTGTGTATATGAACTTAAAGGAGCTCTGGTAGCGTAGTGGTTACGAGACGGGCTGCCAACCTCAAGGTCAACAGTTCAAAACTACCAGCAGTTCCTCAGGAGAAAGATGAGGTTTTCTGCTCCCATAAAGATTTACAGCCTCGGAGACCCTGTGCAGGGTCACTATGAGTCGGAACCAACTCCATGGTACTTAACAACAACACATGAATTTAAGTGGCATAACACAATCTACTAGGCTGAGATTCTAATTATACAATTATGTTGATTGACTTTTATAAAGAAATGTTTGCCATTTCCATCAGTGCAACATTGTCCTCTATTTTTTGAAATATTCATAGCATTGATTTCTAAGTTTATTTTCATAGTTTAAATTTTAGTCAAAATTTTGTGTGTGACATCTTGTTTAGATGTGTGTATGTATGTTTCATGCAAATGTCCATAATATAGTCACATATTTAATAGTTGTTGTTGTTGTCAGGTGCCACTGACCCATAGTGACCTTATGTACAGCAGAAAGAAACACTACCCAATCCTGGGCCAACCTCACTACTGTTGCCACGTTTGAATCCATTGATGCTGGCACTTTGCCAGTCCATCTCTCTGGGGGTCTTCCTCCTTTTCTTTTACTCTCCACCCTACTAAATATGATATCCTTCTCCAGAGACTGGCCCCTCCTGACAATATGTCCAAAGTATGAGAGACAAAGTTCGGCCATTCTGGTCTCCGAGGAGCACTTCTTCTAACACAGATCTGTTGGTTCTTTTGGCAGCAAAAGGTACTTTCAATATTCTCCTCCAACACCATAACTCAAAAGCATCAATTCTTCTATGGTCTTCCTTATTCACTGTCCAGCTTTCACATGCAAATGAGGTTATTGAAAATGCCATGGCTTGAGTCAGGCACACCTTAGTCCTTAAGCTGACATCTTTGCTCTTCAACACTTTAAAAAGGTCTTGTGCAGCAGATTTGCCTAATGCATTCATATCACCTGATTTCTTGACTTCTTTTTCTATGAGTGTTGATGGTTGATCTAAGAAGAATAAAGTCCTTCACAACTTTAATCTTTTCCCTATTGATAAGAATGTTGTTTATTGGTTCAGTGGTGAGGAGTTTTGTTTTCTTTACATTGAGATGCAATCCATACTGAAGGCTGTGCTCTTTGATTATCATCAGTAAGTATTTTAAATCCTCTTCACTTTCAGCAAACAAGGTTGTATCATCTGCATATAGCTCTTGTTAACGAGTCTTCCTCCAATTCTGATACCATGTTTTTCTTCACACAACCCAGCTTCTCAGATTATTTGCTCAGCATACAGATTAAATAAGTGTGGTGAAAGAATACAACCCTGTCACACACCTTTCTTAATTTTAAAGCACCCAGTGTTCCCATGTTCTGTTCGAACAACTGCCTCTTGGTCCATGTTCAGATTCCTCATGAGCACAATTAAGTGTTCTGGAAAGCCAAAATATGACCTTGAATATATCCCACCTGTATTTAGAGATCATCTGAAGAACAGATTTGATACATTAAACACTAAAAACCAAAGATCAGAGAGTTGTTGGATGACATCAAGAACATCATACAGGAGGAAAGCAAAAAGTCATTAAGAAGACAAGAAAGAAGGAAAAGATCAAAATGGATGCCAGAAGAGTCACTGAAACTTGTTTTCCAGTGTAGAGATACTAAAGTAAATGGAAGAAATGAGGAGATACAATAGCTGAACAGAAAATTTCAAAGATTAGCTTGAGAAGACAAAGTCAAATATTACAACGATATGTGTAAAGATCTGGAGTCAGAAAACCAAAAAGGAAGAACACACGCAGCATTTTTCAATTGCAGGAAGTGAAGGAAAAATTAAAGCCTCAACTTTCATTATTGAAGGATTCTCTGGGCAAATACTTAATAGTACGATCACATATTTAGTGATCTGTCTTATAATTATTTATATTTTCAGAGCACTACATATGATAACTGAGGCATCAGTGGTTCCGTTGTAGAAATTTTGCTGTCCATGTGGGAATACCAGGTTGAACTCCAGGACAACGCACAGCTACTGCTTGTATTGTCAGTGGAAACTTGCAAGTTGTTAGGATACTAGACAGATTTCAAGGACTCTTCCAGATTAAGAGCAATTAGGTAGAAAGGTCTGAGAAGTCACCCAATGAAAATCACAACAGTCTGATCCATGACTGACCGAGAGAATGGTGCAGGACCAGGCAGTATTTTCTTCTGTGGTGAATGAAATCGCCATGTGTTGAAGGTAATTTGATGGCAGTTAGCAGCAACAATAAATGTGATCAGATCTATTGTTGGTGACTGACAAATGAGAACACCGTAACAACTGTATGATACAGGGATAAGGGAGACCAGGTTTATATCAGACAAGACTGTGTTCATAGCCTGGTCCATTTATGAACTCTGGCATTTTAGCTATTCTCTCAAAACTTGGTTTCCTCAGCTCTAGAACATATGTTGGAGTAATCTTAACCTTTAAAAACCCACAGTTTCTATTTCAAACAATAGAGTGCTTCCTGAATTTCATTTTCCTTCCCTTTAAATTTTAATAAAATTGTTTATTGAGTTTCCCTTTGCTAGTTAGTTTTTGGGGTTTTTTTTTCCTTCTTCTTCTCTCCTTTACATGGAATCCTCTGTCCAAAATGAAATTGCCTGGTAGAACAATGGCACAGTGTACAAATTGACCCATCATTCCTTCCCTAATGGTTCAATGGGATCATGCTAGTTTTGTCTATTTCTGCATTGGGGTCATGACATTAGAGTTTATGTCTACTTGAAAACATGTGAGGCCAGAGTTCTCTGACCCCCCATCACGTCTATACCTGACCCTGACCCTTATTAAACAAAAGAAAAAAGTGCAGTTTGCTACTGCGATTTCTCCTTCACCACTCTGACCCATTTTTCTGATGAATTCTTTGTCCTGCAGTTTATAAAACATGATTCTCTGTAGTTGGTTCCTGGCCCCCCTGACCTAAACCAACGGATTGTACAACAGGTTTAAGTGATCATTCTGGTTGGATCAAAGAAGTAAAGAGACCTTTCACTCTCTGTCAGCACCATTTCAACAGCTCTCTGTCAAATCACACTGTCTCTATCAGACAAAAATAAAACTCATTAATTATAAACTCTGTCATGTTCTTCAGAAATTATAAATCCATAGACACCAACCATCTTTTAATTCTTTCTACCTACACCATGATGTGGATAAGGCATATATTAGTTTTATCTTAATTTTACATGTAAGAACACTAAAGCCCTTAGAGTTAAAATGTGTTGTCCAATGTTCCACAGTAAGCAAGATGCAGAGCCAAGATACAAAATCAGAAACCATTATTCTTTTTCTCCTGATAACTCTATGCCTGACACAAACCATTCATAAAATGCATTTGAAATGAGGGAAAACAGTACCAATAGACATTGTTTTTTGGGGGGAGAGGGGAGGGTGTAGAGAGGGAAAGAAGAGAGGCCCGAAATAATCTATTGATAAACTGTACATAAATTTGTGACTAGAACTTTGCCTAAGAGGAAAAAACATCTGAGCCCTGAAACTCTGCCATCCATATGTATTTTTTATTGAAATGTTTCTAGGCTGACTTGTTGACATAGCCCAAGAAGTCAGTCACTAAAAGAGTGAATTGTTTAGGTACATAGTCCAAACACATGGTATCCAGATCTCTCACAGTACACTTAGGACATAGTACCAGTTGTTAATATTAAGAATGTATAACTAAAATAACTAGGTGAAATAGAAAGAAAAAAAAAATTGGAAGTGCTGATTTTTTAAAATTAAACTTAGAAGCAAGCAAATAGCTTTTATTTATTTATTTTGTGGAGGTGTGTGCTTTATAATTTGCCTATGACATGCCAGATAATACATTTTAACCTTGATGATTTGGAATTTCCTATCGACAAAACTGAAATAATATTGATGCCACAATCCTATGAGCCTTTTGTGGGGGACTTTAAATATATTATTTTTTTCTTCATGAATAAATGATCACTTATGCCACTTGTCAATGATCTTTATTGATTTTCTCCCACTAGTTTCTTTGAGATGGTGAAGCCAAATTAATTGTTAGGTGTCACATAAGATATTTTGCATATATAATTATACATTTTCCACTAGTACAACTATTTCTCCAATAATTTATATTATACCTACATCATTGAAAGTCTTATAAAACATCTAGAATAGCATTCCTATGTGTGTGCATGTGTGGGCAAGCGTGTAACAACTCTATTAGGAGACTTTATTGTATGATAGACCTTTTAATCTTACTATATAACTATTTTTACTGGATATATTTCTATGTATTAAATAAATTAAAATCACATATAATTACTACAGTTACCATGGAGAGTAACTATAAAATTGGTGATGTTTTGCTGGGCAAACCAAAATATCCTCCTTCCTGTCTTAGTGTGCTATTAACTAGTAAGTACTTGGCATGGAAATACATATGTGAAATACAATAATGAATGAAATATGATCAGGCATTCAGTTATACAACTCTCTTCACGCCCCAAAGAGGTCTAGTTTTCTTTCTTTTTCTTCTCTCCTTGACTTTTTTGGATTTTTGTTTTTTTCCCTTCCAATTTGCTGCTACCACAAATTCTGGTACCGAGGGTTTTAAACACACAGCTCTGGTTGGTATTGCTACACATTGATTGTTTTCTGGCACTGAAGATGTACAAATAACCCATCTCATACTGAAGAATTTTACCAGTAATTATTATTAAGAAGGAGATGATGGAGAAGCCAATGTCCAAAATAATTGCAGATGAATCAGGAATCTTTATCATCTTGAATGTTAAGTGTACATCAGAATCTCTTTGGAAGTATATTAAATAGCCATACCCCTATTTAGATCTATTGGATTGAAATCTGTTGTAGTTAGAACTTGGGTATATCCATATATCACAGAAGCATCCTGAGCAAGTAAACCCTGCTTTAGAGTCTCATCACATAATACTTAACCACCGATGGCAAAAATACAATGCAAAGCACTAAGGTATGAGTGTCTAAGGTAGATTATGTGTCAGTGGATTGTTTGTGGCAAGAATAAAATTTTGTAACTTTTATTCATGATAATCTTTATCTAAACTTGAGGCAATTTAAAAAGCTTTCCTTTTAAATTTCAGCTGGAAGACTATGTTAGTAATACAAATGAAATGTATACAGTAATAATAATAATAAAGGAAGAGCTGACATATCTTCAGCAAGCATACATTCTTTGAACTGCAACATGAAGTAAAAACAATGATGATTTTATCAAATTGGCCAATAAATCATTTAAAAATACTCAAACATTTCAAATAGGTTATTTGAGATGTGAACCTATAGCAGCAATAGCTAACAGTATGTTGCTGTTTTTAAGTGCCATAGTGACCCTACATAGGATTTCCAAAGAACAGTTGGTAAGCTTGAACCTCCGACCTTGTGAGTCAAATCGACTTGTAGTCCAGTGTATTAACCCACAGCACCACACCAAACTCCAGTCAATGGTATACTTATAGTGGAAAAGTTAAATAAATCTATTTAATATTTATTTTATTTCTAACTTATATTTGATGAATCTTTTATACTGTGCTTAATAGTACAGAATGCATAATACTTTTTAAATAAGCAAATATACATGTGTTAGCATGCATTCAAATCTTTCTTATTTTATAGATGTGCAGTTAGAAAAGTATGGAGACCATAGCACTAATGGTTTCTGTCTTCTTATTTTGTTCACTTAAGAGTGATATTCCTTCTCACAGTCTCCAATTCTTATTTAGGAGAATCAATAAAAGCATGCTACTTGAATGTGCTCTTTTTTTTATTTTTAAAATTTTTATTGTGAGGTTTACATGGGAGAATATCAGCTTTACACTCATCCTATCGTATTTTGTTTCATTGAAATGATTACAATCCCCTCCATGCATCATCATATAACCCCAAAACGTATACCACACAGGGCCACCTCCGCCCCCTCCTCGGCCGCCAGCACACAACCCTTCCCCTTCCCTGAGTTCAGTGTCCCCAGCTGCTCCATCTGTCCATGTCATCTTCTCTGTCTCCATCCCTGGTGTCACTGCCTCTCTTGGTAGGGTCCTGCTCTCTGCTCTTCTCACTTGAGGTCCCAGGGACCTCTGCTCCTGAACTGCAAAATTAATCACTCTCCTCTTTTGTCTATTCCTTACCCTGTGCTCTATCTTCCCCTCCTTTCCTCCTCTCCTCTCATCCCATACATCCTGGTGATCAGCAAATATATATGTAAATTCCCGCCCCCCTTTTAGTGTGGGTTCTTTTTTCTTACTCTTTTACAATAGCTGTCCTATGTAGTATTTCTCCTTTTCTGACTGACTAATTTCACTCAGCATAATGTCCTCAAGGTTCACCCATGTTATGGGGTGGCTTGCAGCTTCCTTGTTGTTTTTCAAGGTGGCATAGTATTCCATTGTGCATATGACCAAAGTTTGTTTATCCATTCTTTCATTGATGGGCACTTAGGCTGTCTCCATCTTTTTGCTATTGTAAATAGTGCTGCTGTGAACATTGGTGTACATATATCTATTCGTGTTATAGTTTGTATTTCTTTTAGGTAAATACCAAGTAGAGGGATTGCTGGATCATAAGATCTTTCTATTTCCAGCCTTCTGAGGAAGTACTGTATTGCTTTCCACAGAGGCTGGATCATTTTGCAATCCCACCAGCAATGCAGGAACATCCCAGTCTCTCCACATCCTCACCAGCTCTTATTGTCCTCTCTTTTTTTGATCTTTGCTGTTACTGCTGATGTGAGATGATATCTCATTGTTGTTTTGATTTGCATCTCTCTAATGGCTAGTGATCGTGAACACTTCTTCATATGTTTGTTGGCTGCCTGGATCTCTTCCTTGGTGAAGTGTCTGTTAATGTCCTGTGCCCATTTTTTAATTGGGTTATTTGTCTTTTCCTTGTAGAGGTGTTGTAGTTTCCTATATATTTTAGAAATGAGTCTCTTGCCCGATGTGTCGTTGCAAATGATTTTTGCCCATTCTGTGGGTTCCCTTTTTACTCTTTTGGTGAAATCTTTTGATGCACATAAGTTTTAAATTTTTAGTATGTCCCAGTCATCTATTTAGTCTACTTTGGTTTGCGTAATTTTCAAAATGTTTGGTAGTCTGTGTATGCCCTGAATTGGAGCCCTCACATTTGTCCCTATTTTTTCATTGATAACTTTCATAATTCTGGGTTTCACATTTAGGTCTTTAATCCATGCTGAGTTGGTTTTTGTATAGGGTGTGAGGTGAAGGTCTTTTTTCAATCTTTTGCATATCGCTTTCCAGTTCTGTCAGCACTGTCTGTTAAAGAGACTATCTCCTCCCCATGTAATATGCCTAGGCACTTTGTCGAAAATCAGTTGGCTGTATGTGGATGGGTTAATTTCTGGATTCTCAATTCTCTTCCACTAATCAATGTATTTTTCATTCAAAAACCAGGCTGTTTGGACCACTGAAGCCGGTAGTAGATTTTGAAATCGGAGAGTAAGAGGCTCCTAACCTTGTTCTTCTTGAGCAGTGCTTTGCTTATCCTGGGTTTCCTTCCTTTCCATATAAAGTTTGTAATTATCTTTTCCATCTCTTTGAAAATGTCACTGGAATCTGTATTGGGATTGCATTATATGTGTATATTGCTTTGGGTAGTATTGACATTTTCATGATATTGAGTCTTCCTATCCAGGAACATGGTATTCTCTTCTACTTTTGTAAGTCTCTTTTGGTTTCTTGTAGTAGTGTTTTGTAATTCTCTTTGTATAGTTCCTTCTCTGGTTACATTATTCCTAAATATTTCATCCTTTGGGCGGCTATTGTAAATGGTATTTCTTTCTTAATGTCTTTTTCAGCACTGTCTTTGTTGCTCTAGAGGAATGCAACTGATTTTTGGATGTTGATCTTATACCCTGCCACTTTGCTGAATCTTCCAATAATGTCTAGTAGCTTTTTTACTGAGATTTTGGGGTTTTCTATGAATAGGCTCATATCATTTGCAAATAGAGTTTTGTTTCCTCTTTGCCAATTTGGATGCCTTTAATTTCCCTATCTTGCTGTATAGCTCTGGCTAGCATTTCCAAAACAATTTTGAAAAGGACTGGTGACAAAGGGCATCCTTGTCTCTTTCTCATTTGCAGATGGAAGACTTTCAGTTTCTCTCCATTGAGAGTGATGTAGGCTGTTGGTTTTGAATAAATGCTCTTGATTATGTTGAAGAATTTCCCTTCAATTTCTACTTTGTTGAGTGTTTTTATCAGGAATGGATGTTGGATTTTGTCAAACGCCTCTTCTGCATCAATCGATATGATCATGTGTTTCTTTTCCTTTTTCTTATTTATATGGTGGATTACGTTGATTGTTTTTCTAATGTTGAACCATCCTTACGTCCCTTTTATGAAACCCACTTGGTCATGATGTATTATTATTTTTTTTTGATGTGCTGCTGGATTCTGTTGGCTAGGATTTTGTTGAGAAATTTTGCATCTATATTCATGAGGGATATT
>NW_006408528.1:24118487-24119021 GCF_000296735.1 Chrysochloris asiatica
TTATATATCATTGTGGTCTGAAAAGATGCTCTGTAGTATTTTGATGTTTGTAAATTTACGGAGGCTTACTTTGTGACCTAACACATAGTCAATTCTGGAGAAAGTTCCATGTACCCTGGAGAAGAAAGTATATTGTGTCGTTGTTGGGTTGAATGCTCTGTACACATCTAAGAACTCAAGTTGGTTGATTGTGCTGTTTAGTTCCTCTGTAACTTTGTCGACTTTCTTTCTGGTTGTTCTGTCCTGTAATCTACCTGACATCCTCACCACTTGGATCTCTGTTCCTACATTTATCCCTTCTTTGACATTGATATATTTTGACCTCCCAGTTCCTTTGAATTTGTTGTAGTTTTGTTCTGTTCTAGACTCTGCTTCTGTCGACTGAGTTCCGGATGGTGTTGCCATGCCTGTCAATCTCTGGTTGTTGTCTGATCTTGTTGGTTTTCAGTCCAAAGAACTCCCTTTAGGATGTTTTGAAGTGCTGGATTGGTTCTGATAAAATCTCTTAGATTCTGTTTATCCTGGAATGTTTTG
>NW_006408528.1:24119501-24129126 GCF_000296735.1 Chrysochloris asiatica
ATTTTCTTCCAGAAGCTCTTCAACTATTTTCTCTGTGGGCTTCTCTAATTCTTCCTGTTCTGGAATGCCAGTCATTCTTAAGTTGTTCCTCTTCATGTCATCCAGCACGAATCTTAGACTTTCTTCAGATGTTTTTATCCTTTTTTCAGTTTGCTCTTCTATCTTAGCAGTATTGAGAGATTTGTCTTCCACATCACTAGTTCTGGCTTCCATCTCTTCTATTGAATGTGCTTTTATCTCAAATGAACAATTTTACTTTCTTTGGCACTCCTATTGTTGTTAAGTTTCTTTGAGTTGGTTCCAACCCATAGTGACCCTGTATTGAGTTTCCGAGGAGTGGCTGGTGAGCTTGAACCTCTGACATTGTACTTCAAATGACTTTGCAGTCCAGTGCATTAATCCACCAGAACCCCTAGTAGGATGGCATTTTCAGGCACTCAACCAAGCCCAGGAATGCCTTCCTCTATTGCAGACACATTTGTAATTGGCAAAATAATTTTCTAAGTAATGAATATAACTAAGAATACAAAGCTCTGAATGCTGTAATTGGTAACTGAAAATTCAGACTCTACTATAGTTTTCTGGTGCTATCAAGTTGGTTCTGACTCATAGAATGAAATACTGTGTCATCCTCACAATCATTGCTATGCTTGAGTCAATTCTTGCAACCACTGTATCAATCCATCTTGTTGAACGTCTTCCTCTTTTTCAGTGACCCTCTGTGATACCAGGCAAGATGCTCTTCTCCAGGGATTGATCCAAAATATGTGAGATGAAATTTCATTATTCTTGTTTCTAAGACAGATTGTTCATTCTTTTGGCTATACATTCAATATTCTTCATCAACACCAAAATTCAAAGTCATAAACTCTTCTTCAGTTTTCCTTATTCTTAGTACAACTTTCACATGCATATGAGGTGACAGAAAATACTACAGTTTGGGTCAGGTGCACCTTAGTATCTTTGACTTTTAACACTAACCCTGATGTTATTTATGAGTTGGGTTGCTAACCACAAAGTCAGCACTACAAATTTACATACCAACATCTACAAGGGAGAAAGAGTAGTATTTATGCTCCCATAAAGATTTACAGCCCCAGAAAACCTACATAGGGTCACTATAAGTCAGAATTCATTCCATGACAATTGATTATTTTTATTTACAACTACATGTCATGTGGTGCTGTGGGTTAATTCACTGGACTTCATTGTCACTTTGAACCACAGGTTGGTGGTTCAAGCTCACCAGCTGCTCTTTGGAAACCCTTTACAAGGTCGCGATGGGTTTGGAACCAACTTGACGTCACTTAAAAACAACAATGTAAACCCACCAAATTTATTCACGTTGTTGTTAGGTGCTATTGAGTCAGTTGTGGCTCACACTGACCCTATCTATGCACAACAGAACTAAACACTGTCCACTCTTATTCCATCCTCACAATTGTTATGTTTGAGCCCATTGTTGCTGATGCTGTCAATTCATTTTGTTGAAGGAATTCTTCTTTTTTGCTGACCTTTCATTTTTCCAAGCATGGTGTGCTACTCCAGGAACTGCTCCTTCTTGAAAACATGTATAAAATAAAAGAGATGAAATTTCACCATCCTCAGTTCTAATGAGCATTCAGCAATACTTCTTCCACCACAGACTTGTTTGTTCTTCTGATACTCTAAGAGATTTTCAATATTCTTCACCAACACCATAATTCAAATGCACAAATTGTTCTATAGTCTTCCTTACTCACTGTTCATCTTTCACATCCATATGAGGTGAAACTACCATGGCTTGGGTCAGGGTACCTCAGACCCCAAACTGACATTTTTGCTCTCAAACACTTTAAAGAGATCTTGTGCAGCAGATTTGCCTAATGAAATATGTCTTTTGAATTATTGATTACTGTTTCCATGAGCATTGATGGTGGATCCAAGCAAACTGAAGTATTTGACAACTTCAATCCTTTCTTCATTTGTCGTTAAGTGCCAATGAATCATTTCCAACTCAAAGTGACCCTGTATAGAATTTCCAAGGAGTGGCTAGTGAGTTTGAACAACTAACCTTGTAGTTATTACTCCAGTACTTTTCCTATAGCGCCACACCAGGACTTTCTTCATTTATCTTGATGCTATTTATTGATTCAGTTATGAAGATTTTTCTTTACTTTATATTGAGGTACAATCCATGCTGAAGGCTGTAGTCTTTGATCTTCATCAGTAAGCATTTCAAGTCATATTCACTTCCAAAAAACAAGGCTGTGTCATCTGCATATTGCAGATTGTTAATGACTCTTCCTCCAATCCAGATGCCAAATTCTTCTTTGTATAATCCATCTTCTCAAATTATTTGTTCAGCATATGGATTGAATAAGTATAGTGAAAGGATGCAACCATGACACAAATTTTCCTTATTTTAAATTATTTAATCCACTTGTTCTGTTCAAACGACAGTTGCTTGGTCTATGTACAGAGTCTTCATGAGCACAGTTAAGTGTTCTGTAATACCATTCTTTACAATGTTATCCATAGTCTACCAAGATTCATACACTCAAATGGATTTGCATAAGTGAATAAAGCACATGTAAATATCTTTCTAGGGAAGAGCAGTGGCTCCATAGGATAAGCATTGAATTGAGAGGCACAGGTTGGTGGTTGAGCTAACCCACTCTTCCAGAAGAGAAAGATGAGGCTTTCTGCTCCCACAGAAGTTTTAAAGCTGCAGAAGCCCTATATGGGTCGCTGTAAGTTGAAACTGACTCCACAGCACCTAACAACAACAATAAATACCTTTCTGGTATTCTCTGCTTTTGCCAAGATCTATCTTATGTCAGCAATGGTATCCCTAGCATCAAGTACTCTTCTAAATCCTGCTTGAATTTCTGGCAATGTGCTGCTGCAATTGTTTTTGAATTATTTTCTGAAAAAAAAAAAATATTTACAGGTTATATTAATGATATTTGATGATTTCTGCATTCTGTTTCTTTGAAAAGGGCACAAATACAGAAATATTCTAATAAGTTGGCCAGGTAGTGCCTTCCAAATTTCTAGTCATAGACAAGTGAGCAAATACAGTGATGCATCAGTTTGTTGAAATATTTCAATTTCAATACATCATTTCCTTCAGCCTTGTTTTGTGCTAATGATTTTAGAGCTGCTTGGGCTTCTTCCTTTAATATCACCTGTTCTTGATCAAATGGCACCTCCTAGGATGATTGAACATGAGCAATTATCATTGGGATAGTGATTCTGTGTATTTCTTCCATCTTCTTTTGATGTTTGCGCACCATTAAAACATTTGCCCATAGAATCATTCAATATTGCTAGTTGAGGCTTAATTTTTTTTCTTTTTTCTTTTTGGTATTCTAACTGCAACTGTTTGCATATTTCATTATAATATTTTATTTTGTTTCAAAATTTAAAAAATGTCAATTATTTATTATTCCTAATGCAAAATCATATCACAGAGTGTTTAACCTTGACTATTTAATGGTGAGGTTGGCCTAGAATCAAGCAGTGTTTTGTTCTGTTGTGCATAGGGTCACTATGAGTCAGTACCAACTCGATGGCATCTAACAACAACAACAATTTGATGGTTTTATACTACTGGTATATCAGTTTTTCATACTGTGGTTGATTTTGTGCTTCTGGAAGCTAGCCACTGGTATTTTAAATGTCAGTATGGTCATCCTGGGACAGTTTCCAGTGAAGCTTTCAGACTAAGACAGAATAAAAAGGAGAGGTAGACGACTTCTGAATAATCAGTCACTGAGAAATGTAGAAATAGTAATGAAATATTGATTGATATAGTGCAGGAAGATGAGCCCTTCAGGTTGGAAGGCATTCAAAATGCAACTGGGGAAGAGATGTCACCTCCAGTATAGTTAACCATAAAGACGAGAATGGAGTAAAGCATTCAAGATCTTCATTTGCTGATGGAACAAAACTCAATATGAGCAGAAACAGTTGGAGATTGCATGGCAGAATTTTCTCAAGACAGATTTGATGCAGTAGACACAAATGACTAAAGAATAGAAGAATAGTGTGATAACATAATGACCCTGTAGAGGGTTTCCAAGGGGCAGCTGGTGGGTTTGAACAATCAATCTTGTGGTTTGAAGTCTAGTGAGTATAGGACAATTCAAAGCATTGAAGATTACTCACACTTCAAGAAAATTTGAGACACCTTTAAATCTTACAACTTTTATGTGAAAACAGTAACAACAAACTTGGTAGAATTTCCTACAATCTTGACACTCATCCTAAATGTTTTACATGACATTAGCAATAAGAAGTTGCTCAGCAAAAAGGATCTTTCCTAATTTATCAATGATAAAATACAAAATTTAATTAACTGATAGAGAAAAAACTGATTTTCCACTTAAGTTTTCTATAGGAAATAATATTACAAAATTATGTGATGATGCCAAAAAAGAATCATAAGATGCCTATGTATACATAATCTAGGAGCTCTGGTAGCAAAGTGGTTATGAGTCAGGCTGCTAACCTCAAGGTCAGCAGTTCCCTCAGAAACCGTATGCAGGGTAGCCATGAGTCAGAACCGACTTCAGAGCACACCACCACCACCGTCACATATAATCTGGCAATTCCTCAGAATGCGTGATTTTGTTTTTAAATGTAGTTGTTGTTGAGTGCCAAGACAGCATTAATTAAAAAAAACAAAAACCAATTAAAAATGAGTATTTCTCTCTGTAGGTGCAAATTAAATAACGTCTTTCTCTCTACTGGTCCCTTGCTTCTTCATTATCCCAACAAATGATACTAGTTATGTCACCCTGTTGTTGCTCTTGTTATGTGCTGTTGAGTTGTTTCCTGCTCATAGTGACCCTGTATTGGATTTCTGTGGCTGTAAATCTCTACCAGAGTAAAAAACCTCATCTTTCTCTGGAAGACTGGCTGGTGGATAAGAAATGCTGACCCTGTGGCTAACAGCCTAACGCATATTCTACAAAGCCACCCTGCCTCTTACAATTAATCAAACTGTGCAAACATTTAATTATAAAATGTATATAACTAAAGTACATTTCCTAGTTATGACCCCTATTGAAATATGGAAATTTTTTTTTGGTGCTATCATCTCAAACTTTGAATTAGTGACTTAGAGTCCTGGTGTGGCTTTCTTTGTAGGATAAATAATAAACTACTATTCACAAGATCGGAACTTCAGTCAATCTCTTACTCCTCAAAAACCCTATATAGAGTCATTATGAGTCAGAACTGATTCAATAGCACTTAACAACAACTCTAAAGAGTGGATCATGTTTGTTAGAGAAAGAAAGTGCCAATTAACCAAAACAATATGTGTGTTCTATTACTCTTCACATTTGATGTTTGACAAAATGAAATGATACCTACCCAAACCACAATATCAGGTTATGTATCCAAGTGGGTTTTGTTTATTTGAATCCATGTACAGGATTGTGCACATATATTGGTTTGTGTTACCATAGCCACAGATGGTAGCCACTGAGTATATGACATTTTTATGTAGATGCACATGTTTTTAATGATGCTAAACTTAATAATTTATGTATTTTTTATGTAGCCGATGAGACTGAAAGGCAGCCAAAGAGAGCCACATCTAGAAATGTTGCTGATGTAAACTAATTTAAGTTTAGTGTAATATTTTACAAACAAAATGAAAATTCAAAATAAAACATGTATCGCGTGCAGTTTTAGTACTAACCAAGTACTGTGGGTCACAGAAGTAAAAGTCATCATGAACTTACATTAAGTGATTACAGGGAAAGGAGCTTCTGTTGAAAGTCCTAGGGTACTGTCCCCTCTTGTCTTCTTGAGGAATCACACAGCACTGAAAAGA
Organism: Chrysochloris asiatica; assembly: GCF_000296735.1. NCBI lineage: Eukaryota > Metazoa > Chordata > Mammalia > Afrosoricida > Chrysochloridae > Chrysochloris > Chrysochloris asiatica. Next base: position 24,125,332 of record NW_006408528.1, read on the forward strand.
AAACTATCCTTGATCCATCTGTGAGGAAATACAGACTTTGTTGGATACAGGATAATCATCAACACATTGCATAACTACACAATAGTTCCCTGGAGATACAGAATTTAAGGGATGGTTGCTTTAAAAAACAAACCAAAAAATGTTCTATAATAGCAATAATATTAGAAGTCCTTAATCTGACACTTAACATAAAGCATCTTTATCTTCCAACTGATATTAAATTCAACTGATAACTTATGTAAATGAAGTAAGAATTGATTGGATTTTATTAGACCACACTTCCAAAGGAATTTCATCTGCTGAAGTTGAGGATCCCTTTGGATGCTCTCAGCATCTACAGAATTTATCCAAAAATTGCTTTCTAAGGATTTTGCAAATATAATTTTTAATTCTTCATGTCCATGAATTAAGCACACCATCTTTTTGAGTGCTTACTGATAACATGTGTTGTGAACAAATGTGTTCAACATATGATAATTGCAAGTTCTAAAATTCAATCCTGTGCATATATCCCTTAACACTTGGAGAACTGATTTTGTAAAGATATTAGTAGAAAAATCCTTAAAGTCATTCTAATATATTTGTGATAGATAGCTTATAACTTATAGACTAAATCTGCACAAATAAGAAGTCGTTCTATTTTAACAAAGATAATTGTTCTGTCTAAAGTACCATATAAAGCATTATTATATGTTGTTGTTGTTATTAGGTGCCTTTGAATTAGTACTGACTTATAGTGACACTATGCACAACAGAACAAAACATTGACCAATCCTGGGTAAACCTCCCAATCACTATCTTTTTGCCCTTTGCTGCCACTGTGCCAGTTCATCTTGCTGAAGTCTTCCTCTTTTTCTCCAACCCTCCATTTTACCAAACGTGATATCCTTCTCCAGGAACTGGTCCCTTCTGATAATATGTCAAAGTATGAAACGCAAGTATGGCCATCCTTCTTCTGGAGAGCATTTTGGCTGTACTACTTCCAACCCAGATTGCTTTGCTCTTTTGGAGTTCCTTGGTACTTTCAATATTCTCCTCTAACACTATAGGTCAAATGCATCAATTCTTCTATGGTCTTTCTTATTCACTGTTCTACTTTTTTTCCCCCCACTGTTCTACTTTTGCATGCATATGAGGTCATGGGTCAGGTGCACCTTAGTCCTCAAACTGACATCTTTGCTCTTCAACACTTTAAAGAAGTCTAGTGAAGCAGGTTTGACTAATGCAATAGGGCATTTGATTTCTTGACTGTTGCTTCCATGAGTGTTGATGGTTGATCTGAGCAAAGTAAAGTCTTTTGACAACTTCGTCTTTTCTCCAATGATCATGATGCTATTTATTGGTCCAGTGGTGAGGATTTTTGTTTTATATACATTGAGGTGCAGTCCATACCCTAGGCTGTGGTCTTTGATCTTCATCAGAAAGTATTTATGTCCTCTTCTATTTCAGCAAGCAAGGCTGTATCATCTGCGTATCACAGATGTTAATGAGGCTTCCTCAATCTTGAGTGTCCCACTTTTCTTCATATAATTCAGCTTCTCAGATTATTTGCTCAGTATACAGATTTAATAAGTATGGTGAAATAGTACAACCCCGACAAACACCTTTCCTTATTTTGAACCATTCAGTGTTCCCTTGTTTTGTTTGAACAACTGCCTCTTGGTTTATGTACATGTTCCTCAAGAACACAATTAAGTGTTCCATAATGCTTATTCTCTGCAATGTTGTCAATAGTTTGTCATGATCCACAAAATCTAAAGCCTTTGCATGGTCAATAAAGCACAGGTAGATATCTTTCTGGTATTCTCTGCTTTCAGCCAAGATGCCAGCAATGATGTCCCTCATTTCATGTCTTCTTATTATTACATTTGTTGTTGTTGTTAGGTGCCATTGAGTTGGAACCGACTCATAGTGACCCCATGCACAGCAGAACAAAACAAAGTCCGATCCTGGACCAACCTCACTATCGCTGCCACACTTGAGTCCATCAATGCTACCACCTGGCCAATCCATCTCGTTGGGAGTCTTCCTCTTTTTCTCTGACCCTCCACCTTACCAAACATGATATCCTTCTCCAGCGACTAGTCCCTCCTGACAATATGTCCAAAGTATGAGAGATGTAGTTTGGCCATCTTGGCCTCTAAGGAGCACTCTGGCTGTACTTCTTCCAAAACGGATCTATTGGTTCTTTTGGCAGTCCATGGCACTTTTAGTATTCTCCTCCGACACCATAATTCAAAGGCATCAATTCTTCTATGATCTTCCTTATTCACTGTCCAATTTTCGCATCCATATGAGGTTATTGAAAATACCATGGCTTGGGTGAGGCACACCTTAGTCCTCAAGCTGATATCTTTGCTTTTCAACACTTAAAAAGTTCCTATTACATTAGGTTTCATTTAATACATATTTTGCCTGAAATGCAATTACTTTGCATAAGCTTTCTATAAGTCAGTGGAAATGAAAAATACTTCAAAATAAATAATGATCAATGAATGTTTTGAAAATAATAGTATAAGTTTATATGTTAGATTATAAAATAAAGCTTTGTTACTGGAGCAGACCTTTTAACATTAAAATAACCATTTGAAATGATAGTTAACTCACTGAACAGAGGTTTATTTATTTTGATATGAGAATAAATATTTTCTCATATATTTAATTAAACACACACTATATAAAAAAGACTTCTTTTTTGTTAAGCCTAAGCCCATTTTAAAGCTGAAAAGTGGAAGACATGACAGGATACGATCTTTCTCAGAAGAATTGATTAACACTGATATCTGTTTCAGGAAAAACTAGTTGAACAGGTACACGTATTTTGAGGCTAGGCTTTTCTAGTAAACACCAGCTTTGCTCTATTGAACTTCTCCTACACTAGGATTCCAAGCATTATATGAAAGAACCTATTCAGACTTCCTATCCACCTACAGCCATAGGCTACACAAATCTTCCTTTAAAAGGAAGGAGAAAGGAAAGGGAAATAGAAGGGGAAAATGGGAACGCAAACAGGAAAAGACCCTTAGGAAGACTGCCAAGTAGTAGAGGAGAATTTGAATCTAGAAGCAGAGTTAAAAAATATTTAGGATTGGGTGCCATTTCTCTGTATATTTTCATATATTTTTAGGGACTCAAATTCTTTATTTGCTCAAATTTTCAGAGATTCCCTAAATTTGCTTTAAGTCTATCTACCACTTTAGTTGAATGGTATTTATGATTGCTCTTTGTAAGACATTAGTTGAAATGAGAGGGAACTAAGAAACTCACTAATCTAATCTTTCATTTCCCGAATTTACTTGAAAGCTATCTATCCTCTTTAGTTAAAGGATATTAATAACTGCTCTTTGTGAGACATGAGTAGAAATGGTAAGGAACTGAGAACCCCCCCTACTCTAATCTTTGATTTCTCTAACAGTTACCAGTTTTAATTTTCTATTTAGTTAGTAATTAATTTGATACCTGTCTCCCCCACTAAACTACAAGTGTCTTGAAATGAGAGATCATTTGTGCTTATCATTTCATTCATAGCACTTATAACATTGTTTATCTTACAGGCGTTCAGTGTTTATTGAATAACCAATGAATGCAAACAGGCATCTATACCAAAATCCTTTGATCTAATCTACTGAAAACCATAGTAAAAAAATAAATATAATAGCCATGCAGATCATAAATTCACTCAGATTTTAACAGTATTCACAGAGAAATTAATTAGAATAATGCTTGGGGGAGGTTTTCATAGTAACTTTGACTTACTGCACTCTTATTGCATTTGAATAGATAATAATAATAATA
>NW_006408528.1:24129226-24132886 GCF_000296735.1 Chrysochloris asiatica
TATTGAATGTCTATTTTACATCTATTTTGGATTGCTAAGTAACTCTCTTAACTGTTTACTAACATAAAACAAAGTATAGCCTGCAATATTATTTTATTCATTTCAAATCTATCCTTTGCATCTAATTATCTGAAATCTTCAACCAGTGTTCTTTTCCTACATGATATGTAAGGATTTTAACATGTTTGTGCACACATGAACAACTGGCAACTAATTTTGGAGTTTCAGAAGATGGTAAATCAATGAATTCACTAAAAGCATCAACTAAATTAAAAAGAGAAAGTATAACTTGCATACGTATGGTAGTTTAAAAGTAACACTTGACTTTAAAAATCATTTATGTTATGACTCCATAGAGATTAACCAATATTTAGATAGAAATAAAATCAAGAATACTCCTCATTATGCTATCTTCAGAGCTGATCAAGAAGAAGGCTTATCAGGATATTACTTGCTTTATTGAGAAAGGTAGTGGTGTAGAATAGAATCAGTATAAAGTGGGTTCTAATTTAGCATCTTCCATTAGCTAGTGATGTGTCCTTGAGAAAATCATTCTGACCTTCCATTTATTCTTTCATAGATGAAGAGGCTGAATCAATAAATTCCAAGTCTAAAGTTTACATTTCTCCATGGTAATCCCAGGGGTTATTCCTCCAAGTGCTGAGTTGTTTTTTTCAAATTTCTAAAAGACAAATTACAATGCATTGTGAGTAATTTGTAAGATTAATAATAACTGAGCAAAGATTTAGAATTGCAGCAAGGAGTAGGTTTGTTTTTTAAGAAAACAAGCTTTAATTGATCTTGATGAGAATTATCTGTGACATTATGTATAAAATGTTTACAACCTAAAAGCTCCAAAATGATTTGATTAGTAATTATTGAATTAGTCTCCTTATATTGAATTGAACAGCTTGAGATTTAGAATTGGCATTAGTTGCTAGTTTGACATAAAAATACATTTGAGAAAAGAGGGATGAAACATTAGAAAACACCAAGCCAAACATGAGGAGGTTAGGATTAAGGGAGACAAGAAGGTGATCAATAAGTAATACTAATTATGCATGCTCTTAAGAGCTTTTAGGTAATTGGTTGGGTAGAAGCAAAGCATCTAATCAAATGTGATATATATGAGAAGTCCATTCTCTCTCTGCTCCTGCTTTCTGACCTCATCTCCTCAGAGGCCTCTGCCTGATGCACACAAGCTAAGTAGCATCTACTGATCAACTCAGATTGTGTACGTAAATTGTAATAACTATAGATGCCAAAGAGATTTTGTATTATCATTCCACATAGATATAAATACAGATATAAATTCAAACACACTGAGTTTTACTGTCAATTATGCAATCATTATCAGTAGATATAATTTTGAGTTTGTTCTGTTAAGGACATTTCATTCTCAGACTATTATATACATTGATTTAATCACTATGTTTTGTTGATACTACTTAATAAATGTTAATCATATGCAATAGTGCAGCTTAGGTCTATGGTTAAATGAGATTAATGGTAAAAAAGAGTTTATTGTCCTTGCTTTTTTGGGTTGGTCTTTTCCCAGGAGTTCTGGCTTCTCAATAACTGAGCAATGTTGCTCTCTCTGAATCAAGAAATCTATATTATTTATAATGATGTGTGGATTTTCTTTGCTATTTAATGTAACAAATGAACATCAATGTGTGGAAGTAATGGAGGTAGATGACAAATTCCTTGGTTTACTTTCTTTGTCACCCTTGTCTTCTCACATTTCCCAGTGGCAGTGCAGGGTGATTCCTGAAGGAGAACGAGAAACTGAAAGAAGCTTATCCTCTTCTCAAAGTTACCACTGCTGCCTCTCTAGGCTTAGGAGTCCAGTTTTGGAGTTGTCTACAAGGGGCATGCTAAATTTATATTTTGGACAAATGCCACAATTAGGTTTAATGAAATCTAAAGCTCACTGTCACGAAAAACAAAGAAAAAATGAAGTATTATTTAAAAAAAATTTTTTTTGGCTAAACCTAATGTCAGATTTTAAGTTTGATATTATAATTTAGTACTTTCTTAGCACTGCTCATAGTTTCATTGATAACTTTTTCATGATCAAATGGATGCTCTTACTTTGATGGTTGCTATAATGATTTTAAAGAAACCATGAGTGCGTAGTAGAGAATGAGCTGGGCTACTATCCTCAAGGTCAGCAGGTTGAGTCTATCAATCACACCATGAAAATGAGAAGAGGCTTTCTGCTCCCATAAATATTTATAGTCTTGGAAACCTTATACAGGGTCATATGAGTCTGAGCCAACTCTATAGCCCACAATCACCATCACCATAATGAGCTCAGGCACTAAAAAAGTAAAAAGCTACTTCATAACACAATGATTAAATAAGACCAGCAATGTCGCAACTTGTTCTGACATTTTTCTATGTTAAAATTTTAAAATTAAGGAGTTTCATAATTAATGCAGTTACCTAGCAAGTATAACTATGTAGATCAAGTTCATAAAATTTTATAGTTAATACAAATTATTGAACTTTACAAATTAATATATGCAAGCTTGAAATTTTAATCTGACATAACTAAGACATATGGTATAATATTTAAATAACTACATGGAATTGAGGAGTCCTAGTGTGGCACTGTGGGTTAATGTGCTGGACTGCAAAGCTGGTTTGAATCCCAAGGTCTGCAGTGTAAGCTTGCCAGCCACTCCTTGGAAACCCTATACACCGTCACTATGGGTCAGAATCAACTCCATGGCATTTAACAACAACAAGAAAATGGAACTGAACAGTTTAAGATGAATTTTGACTTTAGTCAGTGAAAGAAAAAAAATATTTCATCTATCAATAGACACCACAGATGTTGATGATGACTGATTTATTAAGCTATTTTTCATCCTGCAGTAAATGGTCAAGATAAAGTTTTATATTCAGGTTAGCTCCAAAAATTGAAGATTGGTCAAGGTGCAGTTTGATTGAGATAATCTCCCAAATGAAAAATTTTTGTAATGATTAAATTCTTACTGAATATTTTAATAAAATCAATATTATTTCCTGAAAATATTTGTATTTATATTTTCATTTGCTACTGATTTACACAAAAGCTCTTGTGGCAAAGTAGGTTATGTTGGGCTGATAACTGCAAACACAGGAGTTTGAATCCACTAGCTGCTCCAATGGAGAAAGAGAAGGCTTTCTACTTCCATAAAGGTTTACAACCTTGGAAACCCTATACAGGGTCACTACGAGTTGGAACTGACTCAGTAGAATACAACCATCACCTTCACCACTACTTTACATAATCACTAGAAAAAAAAAAACAACCCTCAATTCTTGGATCTCCATAAATGGTAACAGAATAATGTAACAGGCCTGTATGATAGAAAACATAACATTTCCACCTGAATTTCAACTTCCATTGAATACATATTTAGTTCAATAATTTCCTGGAGTAAATGATCATTAAGATCTTGGCACCGGTATTTTAAGTAACACTTGCACTCTGAAGAAATATCATTTTTTATTTCTTATAGAATTGTTGTTGTTATTAGGTGCCATAGAGTCAGTATCGATTCATAGCAAGCCTATGCACAGCAGAACGAAACACTGCCTGATCCTGGGCCAACCTCACTACTGTTGCCACGCTTGAGTCCATCGATGCTGCCACTTGGCCAATCCATC
>NW_006408528.1:24134286-24155704 GCF_000296735.1 Chrysochloris asiatica
ATATATATATATATAATTTCCTGATACAAATAACTTTTTTAAATGTTATACCCATTGGTTTGGCAAGTCAGGCTTAGTTCTAAACATGTTAAATAAAAGAATATAAAATTCTCTTTCAATAAAATTCTGAATCAAAAAACTATTGCTTGCAGCATACTTTTATTTTTGAATATGTTATGCAAAATGTTAAGGGGCTCTGGTAGCGTAGTGGTTATGAAATGGGCTGCTAATCTTAAAATCAGCAGTTCAAAACTACCAGTCATCCAACAGGAGAAATATGAGGATAAAGATTTACAGCTTCGGAAGCCCTATGTTGGGTCGCTATGAGTCAGAACTAACTCCATGGCACATAACCACCGCCACCATACAAAATGTTATTCTTTTTCTATTCATTACTTCTGAAATAAATTCCAGGGCTCTAGAAGACAAACTGACTGGATGACATTTAACAATAACAAAAAGATGCCAAACACTGTGGGCAGACCAGGAGAATACCAAGGGTTCAGAAAGGTTAATAGGGAAGCCAGGAAGAACTTTCAAAGTTTTACCATTATTATATCCATGTAGGTACTAAGGTATGTATTTAAAATTATTAACCATTAATATGTTGGTTGAGTCCTGGCATTGCACTATGAGATAAACACTGGACTACTGCGGTGCTGTAGGATCAGCACTGGACCACAAGGTCAATTTGAACCACAAGGTTGGAGGTTCACCCACCAGCTACTCCTCGGAAACCCTATACAGGGTCACTATTAGTCAGAACTGACTTGACAGCACTTAACAACAACAACAATATGATTATTAAATTAATGTATCGACTTGATTAGACTATGGTACCCAGTTGTTTGGACAAACAGTAACCTATATGTTGCTTTGGAGATATATGCATGTCACTAAACATTTAAATCAGTTAATTGTAGGTGTTGTTGTATGCCACTGAAATATGCTGCTCAATGTTTATCCTACAGTGCCACCCAGGAGTACCTTAGTTCTTTTAGGGACCAACTAAAAGAGATGGCTAAGAGCTTGAAGAAATTGTCAGAGAGTTCAAAAAGTCAAGGTAAATCATTCTGCATTGAGAGTTGCAGAAGACACCCTTACCCAAGCATTATTTGTGAGAAAGAAGCAAAATAAAGGGCTAAATTATCCCAGAGTCTAGGATAAGTTAAAGGAAACTGAACACTGTTTAAAAAGAAAGTTTAAATTACTGATTTTTTAATTAATATAAATAAAGGAAAGGAAAAGGGAGGTGAGAAAGAGAGGGAAATAGCAAGTGATGGGGAAAAAAAGAAAGAGAAGGCAGCATCTTGTTTTAATTTTCCCTTGTCCAAGGTTACAATTTATTAGGAGATTTCATTATATTTGTGAGTTAATATCAGTCTAGAGAGCACCATGAAATGCTGTAATACTGTGTTACAGTTCCTACTAGATTTGGAAAGAATGAATCAAGGGTTGTAATAGGAAAAAAAGAGACTAAAAGGCCAGTTCCTAAGAGTAGAGGAAGAATATAATGAGTCAGTGGGGAAACTAACTCAGAGGCCAATGAGCTTCTACTTCCAGAAATCTCAGCCACCTCTGACTCATCGCAGCAAGACACCTCTCCTCCCTGATTGTTATAATGATCACATCATCGAAGGAGAAGGACTCATATGCTTGCTACAAAGAGTCCTTCTCATCATCCAAAATATTGTCACACATAAGTCTAGGGTGCTCTGCACTAGCTTACATCTATGGTTCTAACCCTCAGGTAAGATCTGTTTCCAGGAAAAAATAATTTCGAACTCGGAGTCAAAGTAGCACTGGTAGCATAGTGGTTACAAGTCGGGCTGCTAATCTCAAGATCAGCAGTTCAAAATGACCAGCAAGTCCACGGGAGAAAGATGACTCTGTTCCTGTAAAGATTACAGCCTTGGAAACCCTATACAGGGTAACTAAGAATCAGAACCAACTACACAGCACATAACCACCAACAACAACCATGTCAACAAATAATTTTGAAAGGCTAGACTTAGATATTTTTCCTGGTTACAAATCAATAAATAAGTTTAGAAGGCTATTTTTTTAAAAAGTGGCTGGCAATCTATGTTTTCCCTATTAGATCAAAAGCTGCAGCGTGAAGAGCCTATTCACTCAAGCATTTTAGAATAATGCTCAGTTCACTTCAAACACCTTTAGCAAACTGGAAAACTCAGTGCCTTCAGAGGACGAAAGCATGTATCTGCCCTCTGAAATAGACTCAACAGCACTTAACAACGAAAACAACAAATAATCTGTATAGGTCTGGGTATCTGAAAATTACATTTCAGATTTCTTTGCCATCTGGAAGATGGTTAAGATCATCAAGAGAAGAAATTGGCAGATTAGTACACAGGGGGAACATAATGCTTTATGCTTCTGGCTCTCACAAAGAGTCAGGTGCTTGTAGTTCCTGGTAGTTGTGGGTAGGAAGTCAGTAGTGTTGAGGTGATTCTAACTAGAGCATTTGAAGACACAAATAACACCTTTTGTCAGTTCCAGTCCCACCCATATACAAACTGTACCTGTTAAGCCTATCTTAACAGATACAGTTTGTACTAGCACATCATATACAAAAGTGCAGTTGCTAGTGGAACTATAAATGTTCAGCCTTGGAGGATTAAGCCAAACCAAAGCTCCTGCCATTGAGTCAATTTTTATCCATAGCAATCATATTAGACAGAGCTGAACTGCCGTAATGGTTTCTAAGGCTGTAAGTCTTTACTGAAGCAGACTGTCACATGTTTCTCCTGCAGAGCAGCTTTTGACTGCAAACAGCAGGCCTTTCAGTTGGTAGTTGAATGATTAACCACTAATCCACCCGGGCTCCTTCTTGGGGAATTGTTGTTGTTGTTAAGTGCTGTCCAATCAATTCCGACCCATAGCGACCCTGTATAGGGTTTCCAAGGAGCAGCTGGTGAGCTTGAACCAGTGACCTTGTAGTTCAAATGACTTTGCAGTCTGACGTATTTGCCCACAGTGCCATACCAGGCCTCCAATTAGCAGCATCTGTTTATCTGGCTGACTGATTGGAAGAGTTCCGAATTTGTGCCCATTCCAAAGAGAGGTGACCCAACAGAATGCAGAAATCATTGGACAATCTCTTTGGTATCCCATGTGAGCAAAGTTTTACTAAAGGTAATACAGAAACGGCTGCAACCATACATTGACAGAGAGCTTCCAGAGGTTCAAGCCAGATTCAGAAGAGGCTGGGGAATGAGGGATATCCTTGCTGATGTCTGATGGATTTTGGCTGAAAGCAGAGAATATCAGAAAGATGTTTATCTGTGCTTTATTGACTACACAAAGGCTTTCAATTGTGTGGATCATGCCAAGCTATGAACAACATTGTGAAGTATGAGTATTCCTGAACACTCATACATTGTGATCATTAGGAATCTGTACCTGGACCAAGAGGCAGTTGTTCACACAGAACATGGGGACACTGAATGGTTTAAAATTAAGAAACGTGTGCGACAAGGTTGTTTTCTTTCACAATACTTATTCAACCTGTATGTTGAGCAAATAATCCGAGAAGCTAGGTTCTACGTGGCCTCAGGATTGGAGGAAGGCTCATTAACAACCTGCGATATGCAGATGATACAACCTTGCTTGCTGAAAGTGAAGAAGACTTAAAATATTTGCTGATGATGATCAAAGAGCACAGCCTTTGGTATGGATTACATCTCAATGTAAAGAAAACAAAAATCCTCACCACTGGACCAATAAACAACATTCTTTATCAATGGAGAAAAGATTGAAGTTGTCAAGGACTTCATTCTTATGGATCAACTATCAACACTCATGGAAGCATAGTCAAGAAATCAAATGATGTATTGCATTAGGCAAATCTGCTGCACAAGACCTTTTGAACGTGTTGAGCGAAGATGTCAATTTGAAGACTAAGACGCACTTGACCCAAGCCATGGTATTTTCAATAACCTCATATGCATGAGAAAGTTGGACATTGAATAAGGAAGACTGCAGTAGAATTGATGCTTTTGAGTTATGGTGTGGGAGGAGAATCTTGAAAGTACCATGGGCTGGCAAAAGAACAAACAGATCTGTGTTGGAAGTAGTGCAGCCAGAGTGCTCCATGGAGGCCAGGATGGCCTAATTTCATGTCTCCTACTTCGGACATATTGTCAGGAGAGACCAGTCACTGGAGAAGGATATCATGTTTGGGAGGGTGGAGAGTCAGAGGAAAAGAGGAAGACCCCTAGCGAGATGGATTGGCAAAGTGGCAACATCAATGGGCTCAAGTGTAGCAATGATAGTGAGGTTGGCCCAGGATCGGGCAGTGTTTCATTCTGCTGTGCTATGAGTTGGTATCGACTTGATGGCACCTAACAACAATCACAACAACAATCTCTTGGATTCTTGGTGTGGCCCTGTAGGGTAAGCACTCAACCACAAGGTCAGTTTGAACCACATGGTCGGTGGTTCAAATTCACTAGATGCTCCTTGGAAATCCTGTACAGGGTCCCTGTGAGTTGGAACTGACTCAATGGCACTTAACAGCAACAACAATCTCTTGGTGGACTCCTGGTATGATGTTGTGGGATTAGCACTGGACTGAGAACCACAGGTTGGCAGTTCAAATGCACCAACTACTCCTTGGAAACCCTGTACAGGGTTGCTGAGTTGTAACTGACTCGATTGCACTTAACAGCAATAACAACCATCTTTGTGTATCATTTTCACTCCCTTCACTTTTCAATGCTTCCTCCTTTTCCTTTTGTTCCTCTTCCAATACTAGTTTATCCAACACTCATATATTAAGTGCCTTTATTTTTTTGGAAATATTTGGGATATTTTCTGCTTTCAAAATGGACCCTTACTGATAAAGAGCTTCAGACATACTTTAAGTTGAGTAACATAAAAATAAGGTGTTCATATTATCTTGCATGTGATAGCAGATTATTAGAAATAGCTCTTGGCAACACAATAATATAATTAAAACAATGAAAGTATACAGAATGGACACTAGGTTTAGGGTAGTGGTGATTGTGTGCCATGGAGTCGGTTCTAAGTCATAGCAATCTTATTTAGGGTTCCAAGACTTTAAATCTTCACATGAACAGAAAGCTTCATCTTTCACCCATGGATCAGCTAGTGGACTTGAATCATCAACCTTGTAGTTTGCAGTCCAGTGCTTATTGTATGGGACCACACGCTCCCTGAAATTTAGGAAAGAAACTTTTTTTTAACTTCTTATTGCAGTTTAAGGAGCCCTCATGACATTGTAGGATAAGCACTGGACTGCCAACCTCATATAGGGTCGCTACAAATCAGCATCAACTCAATGACAGTGGGTTTTGTTTTGATGGTATGTTGGTCAAAGTTTACAGAGCAAATCAGTTCTCAATTCAACAATTTATACATGTCTTACTTCATGACATTGGTGGTAGTCATCTTCAAGGGGGAGTCCTGGTACAGTGCTTTGGGCTAATGCGCTGGACTGCAAAGTTGTTTGAGCCACAAGGTTGGTGGTTCAAGTTCACTAGCTGCTCCCTGGAAACTCTATGCAGGGTCTCTATGGGTCAGAAATGACTCAAGAGCACTTAACAACAACAACCACCAAGAGTGGGAGGGAAGAGAGAAAGGGAATTTTTGCTTAGGGGGCTTTGAGTTTATGTTAAAGGTGGTGGAATGCTTTGGAAAACAATAGCTAGAATGCTTGTACAACTTGAAGAATATAATGTGTCACTCAATTGTACAAATAAAAATGGTTGGGATGGTATATACTTTGTTATTTGTACTTTCATCACAATAAAATTTAAATAAATACATAGATGTTGTTGCTGTTGTTGTTATGTGCTATGGAGCCAGTTCCGACTCATAACAACCCTGTACAGGGTTTCCAAGGTTGTAAATTTTTACGGGAGCAGAAAGTCTTATCTTTCTCCCATGGAATAGCTGGTAGTTTCAAACGTGTGACCTTAAGATTCGCAGCCCAATTCGTAACCACTAAGCTACCAGAGATCCTTAATGCATACATATATAGATAGTATTTGGCCTATCTCAACTTGCTAAAGCTGAGGTGCAAATGAGATGACCCACTTAATGCAGAAAGCAGATCCAGTCACATGGCAAATGTGTGATTTGATGTTACTTAAGTATTTTTTGGTCCTTAAAATAATAATAACGCTAAAAAAATAAATGATAAAATAATTATTATAGGTTGAAACTTAAGGATCTAGCAATTTGAACTAGTTTGAACCTTTTGTAGTCATTGTTTCTAAATAGTTTGATTCATGGTTTGCATAAAAGTCATTTTCTTGATTGGTGGTGGTGGTGGTTATGTACCATGGAGTTGATTTCGACTCATAGCAACCCTGTATAGAGATTATGAGACTGTAAATCTTTACAGGAGGAGAAAGCCTCATTTTTCTCCTATAGAATGAATGATAGATTTGAAATGCTGACTTTACAGTTAGCAGCTCAAAGCGTAACCCACTAAGCTACCAGGGTTCCTATTCTCTTGATTAGCAAAAGCTATTTCCTAGTAGGTCTATTTGCACTTAGCTATTTTGGGAAAACATAGCGGGCATTTTTGTGAATCATGAAATTTAATATCTCTGAATCATATGATGTAGCACACATGTTACATCCTAAATTTCATGTAAACTAGGAAGGAGAGAAATCAACAACAAAAATGCACAGAATGAAAAGCAGTATTCTTTTAACTGCTTTATTATATACTTTACTTTTACTTAATGGAAAAACAAGCATAATTCTACAGTGAAAGATATATTTGAAATGCAAATACAGTGGAAAATCATAAATTTTCTTCTATTAGTTAAAGTCTATCCAAAATAAACCTCACTATTTAGGGAAGAAATTCTATCTAATGAATTTATTTGAAAGGTATTTTGATAATATGTGTCTGAATCTGTGGGCTGTTTTAGAAAAAAATCTTCCTCCATTTTGGGGGATACTGATTTCATTGTGGCTAAGCAGCTGCTTACGACCTTGAACAAAACAGAAGTCTTGGAATGTCTTCCTGCTGTCTACAACGACCTGCTCTCTCCAGTTACCACACAAAGGAATCATTTAATTCCATTTGGAGTATAGGTATGTTTGGCTTTCAGGAAATAATCAGCACTGTTGATTAGTTGTGAACTGGAACAAAGAAACCACAAGAGGGCATATTGTTCTTGGTCTCATCACCTTTACACAAATAAGGCTTGCCTTCACTAAGTATCATAGGAATTTACCCCCTACTTTCCTTAAAGAATACACTATGTCTAAAATATTCTATAAGGGTGGAGTAGTGGTAATATGAAAGTATTAGTAAAAACAAGTTTAAAGATTAATCCCCCCCCCTTTTTTTTTCTTTCTTATATATGAGGGGGCTTCAAAAAATTCGTGGAAACATTAAAAGACAATGGAATTTTTCCACGAAGTTTTTGAAGCCCCCTCATATACAGAGATATACAAGAAAGTTTCCTTTTCCTTAAAATCACTATTAGGAGATTGTTTGTTGATTATAAATATATAACTAAAAAGCAAAACCAAAAAGCCATGTTTACAAGTTAACTCCAGTCTGAATAGCTACGTGGGTTCCTATATCAGGCATGGAAAACCTTCCCAACCGCTAGTGAGTATTCATAGTCAAGGAGGATTTTCTCTGCTGAGGTCTCAGGACTTTGGCCAAAGGGGTTGGACTATGTTTTTATTTTTATTTTGAAGTGCATTCCTGCAGAATTTAATTATTCACCACACCCAAAGTCAGCTAAGCAAATATAACTTTTAAGATTCTGTCTTAGAAAGGTTTTCAAAAATGACTGATTTTTATTTTATTTTTAAAAAGGCTCTGTAAGAGAGAGGACTTCAGGGTAGGAATCAGAAGACACAGGCTAAGCATTCTATCTTCCTTAGTCCTGATTGGTGTCTTCAGGTATAGCATGAATGCTACATCTGAGGTATCTCCTAAACATGAATACTGAAAATTATTTATGATGTTACATGAGTGAAAACTGAAAGACATGAAAGCAAAGTTCAAAGAGTTTTACATTCCAACGAACTAACCATATACTATCTTTTGTCTGCTGATGAGAAATAGGAGTGCATTGACTTGTGAGGGTCCTATATATGCATAATGAATATGAAAGTCAGGTATGGTCTTGTCCACTACTTGATGTATCTCATTATCTTATGATCTAAGTTTCAAATGACCCAGTGATGAGTGGATTGCCATAATCAAATAAAACAGATGTGAAAAATAACTGAAGTTTACTGGGGAAAAACACCTGATACAAGATTAAGACCTAGGTGAGCTGGTTTCTAATCAAGCTATCACTTGTTCAAATTAAACATAAACTACTATATGCCTCAATTATTCTCATCTGGTGATAACAGTATTTCTTATCTGACAATACTGATATGTTAATGCATGGGAGAACAAGAAAAAGTAGTATTTACTATGAGGCATACAGGTTTTAAGTATGACCAATCTATGGTTAGTTTTTAAGAAGTGAGCAGTGACTGACTTGCTTTTATAGTAATTTTCCTTGTTTGTTTCTGGGTGTAGAACCCAACAGTCTCTTCTATCTTTCTTCTTTTTTCTTTAAATCATCAAAGATCCATTTGTCTTATGACTAGAAGGCTGTGGTAGAAAGAGAAATAGGACTACGACTTTTGTTTAAAAAGAACTTCAGGCTAGTTAGTACCTTCAACTGAGAATGTAGCCAAATCCTCTGAGATCTTGCTAGATTTAAATTCTGAACCCAGTAATTATCTTTCTCCTGTCTTCTGTGCAGAAGTAGCTATATGTGGAATTGGAAAAGCCTAGAATATGCCTATTCTACCCTTACCAATTTGCAATGAAGTATTCACTGGGTTTGCAAAACTCTATCATGCAATCGTCAGCATCATGTCTATCATTAAGGTCTTATTTTCCAAGTAGGGATCCTTCCTCTTTGTTTCCAACCTGTGCATAGGGTCGCTATGAATTGGTACTGACTCAATGGTACCTAAAAACAACAACAGCCCTTACCTATTTCTGTGTTCCTGCCCTATGACTTCCAATATAGATGGGTGATTCTTAAAACTCTGAGGTTAGAACTTTTTTCCTCTGGTTTAAACCAGTTTTAAATACTATCCTTTGATAAACACATATCAATGACCATGTGGATGTGATAGTTACATGCTACTGAGTTGGTTCCAACTCATAATGACCCTGTATAGGGTTTTCGAGACTGTAAATATTTACAGGAACAGAAAATCTCATCTTTCTCCCAAGAAGCAGCTGGTAGATTTGAACTGCTGACCTTGCTCATTATCCACTACACTTCCAGAGCTCCATCAACTACCTCATGTTGTTGTTGTTAAATGCCCTCTAGCTGGTTCTGACTTATAACAACCCTGGATAGGGTTTCCAAGGAGCAGCGGTTGAATTCGAACCACTGATCTTGTGGTTCAAACTGACCTTGCAGCCCAGTGCATTAATCCACAGCACCACACCAACTACCATGTAGTGGTGGTAGTTGTTGTGTGCTGTGAAGTTGGTTCTGACTGAGAGAGACCCTGTATAGGATTTCCAAGGCTGTAAATCTTTATGGGAGCAAAAAGCCTCATCTCCCATGGAATGGCCGGTATTTTCAAACTGCTGACCTTGAGATTAGCAGTTTGACTCATAAACACTAGGCTATCAGAGTGCCTTAACTTCTATATGGTGAATATGATTTACTGAGATTCTCTCTGTGAGTGCAAATTGGGGAGGATGAAGGATTGATAGTGTGTCATAGAGAAAATCCTGTATCCTCAAGACTTAAAAAAAAAATTTTCCAGGCACTTGGAAAGTAGCTAGTCTTTCTTTTTTTTACATTTTCTTCCTCAGACGTAAAGAGGTACACCACTAGTAATTAAACAGTTCTATCTGATGATCACTTCTCAGCCTTTTGGCTAATATAAAGTATAGTATTTGTTCTTATCAGAGTGCTGGTATGGTGCTATGGGTTAATGTGCTTGACTGCAAAGTCAGTTTGAACCACAAGGTCAGAGGTTCAAGCTCACCAGCATTTAACAACAACAACAACAACAGCTGATGATCTGGAGTCCTGGTGTGGTGCTGTGGGCTAATGTGCTGAACTGCAAAGTTGGTTTGAATCGCCAGGTCAGTGGTTGAAGTTGACGAGCTTCTCCTTAGAAACCCTATAAAGGGTCAGTATAGGTCTGAACCGACTCAATGACACTTAACAACAGCAACCTAATGATATACACATCTCTTTCAATGAATTAACAATCACTTGTTGAATCTTGAATAGTTACCCTTAGGGATAAATTGTATTGTACATTTTAATAAAATTTCATGTCAAATGGACCCCACATGTACACTCATACACACTATTTTTTCTAGCATATATTCAGATAGGGTATTAGCTCTGTAGGACAGTTTATGCACAGTGCATTTGCTAAGAGTGAAGCCCAAGCTCTTAGAAAGGGTTATTTAAAAGATCCTGGTGAGAAGTCTTGTATATAAATAAATTCAGTGACTGATTGTCATCATCACATCCACTTTTAAAAATATTAACTTATCTAACCCACAAATAGTTGATAGAACTTACTATATGCAAGACACTCTGGAAAACACCCTAGTGATGACATGGACACAGCTGAGGCCATTCATCACAGCTCTGGATTGTACCATTGATTCTGCATTCTGTGTATTCACAGTAATGAAAACAAAGGACAGCACAGAACCCAGGTTCCAGATGTTGCCCTCTCATGGTACATTTGGGATGCCCTAGGAAATGTGGTGGAAGTTTGAAGTTAAAGCACTTCAAACTAAATCAGTTCAATATAAATCCATAGGCATTGTTTTAAGAGCTGGGGAAACAAAACATTCAGTTCTTTTGTTTGGGATATACACACATGCACAACTAATTATGACACAACATGAAAAAGGTTTATAATAGTAGTGAAATCAAAGTGCTTTGGGAAAACAGAAGGGAGTGATTAATTTTGTAGGGGCTTGTGGAAAGGGCTGAAGTGGTAGCACAGGGGAGGTTCTATTTGGTTTGAAGGTATTAAGCTAGGATTTAGACAGGAGGGAAAAAGGGGAAATCCAGAGTTAACCACAATTCTAGTTAAACACAATATTCTGGCCAATAATATGACTAAACTATTAGGAAAACAAAAAATAAAGAATTAAAAAAAAAAATTAAAAGCTACTTACTGCGCATCTATCACAAAGTGCCAGACACTGGGCTATGCTATGGGAGATTGTTGTTGTTAATTGTGATTCCCATTCATAGCAATCCTGTATAGGGTTTCTGAGGAGCACCTGGTGGGTTTGAACCGCTGATCTTGTGGTTCGCAGTCCAGTGCCACACTAGGACTGTCCTTATGATGAGCTTGCAATTTTGCTGTAGGAAAAAAAACAAAACAAAACATTATTAGACACTTTTTTCTTCTGTGGCCCTCAGCTTCTGCTGCAAAGAGAAGATTTAATGAACAGACTCTCAGATCTTCCATTGTTGTTCAACTCTAAAAATCCAGATTATCTGTTGCCATTAGCTCAGAGAGCTCTGGGACCTTACATGGTTGTACTTGTTTATCCAGGAGGTATATGCAGAAATCAGAAGCTGCCGCTTTCCTCTGGTTGTATCTCAAGTCAGCTTTCTGTTTGAGACTTTATGGTCCAGGTGTGTGACCAATCACAGGAGTATTTGCCATACAGCTAATAAGGTCTAAGCCTCAGGGGCCATCATTTGCACAGGTTCATTTCACATCCCTGACAGTGGCTCTGCAATGCGTTCAAATAGTCATACGTTTTCGAAAAAAAAATGCAAAGTTATTTATGCATTCCTTTTCATAAAGAGGATTCCCCCTTCAAATTATGTAAATTCCGGCCACCACACAAAAAACGAGGCTTTACCCATTCTCCACATACTTCTTATTTCCTATTGTTTGACCATGATGTGCAAAAATTACCAAAGGAACCTCTGAAGCACTAGATTAGGCGGCGCACCTTCGTTGATCTGATGTGACACAAAGGCTTGCCTCTTGCTCTTTACCTGTGTGGCCCCTTAGTGCGTTATTGAGCCCTGTTCCTCGCTCTCCTCCGTGCTCTTTCATGGCCACAAACCAGAGTTTCACATAGTGCACAAGTACTCTTTTGGAGGTTAGAATTTTTGGGGTGATACTTGTAGTTAAACTCCAAGCCCTCACCTCCTGCACCTCCGTTCTCCTGCACTAAATCTATTATGGTACAGATTAAACAGAATGAAAAAGTCACTGAGGCCTGTTTTACAGACACAGTGTCCCATCGGTTAAAACAAAACAACAGCCTTTAGTGCGGATAGAGCCACCTCTGAATGCCCACTGCTGACAGCCTGCGCACGGACAGGGATGGCTTCAGCTTGTTCCAGAGGACTGGCATGCTTAACATAAAGGGGGGCCGGAGGCAGGGGGAGGAGATCGGAAGGGAGAGGTAATCCCCGGTGTTTTGAGCATCCCCTTTTTAGAAAGACTGAGTTTCTCCCAGGACAGCTGCTGCGGTCACACCACAAACTTAAAAGCCGCCCTCCCGCTCTGAGCTTGCCTTTCCTAGCTACTCTCGCCTTCCAAAGCTCCAGCTGGTGCCTCGCTCGCCGCCAGTCCCGACTGTGCTCTCGGGGACAGCAGCGCCCCCTGTCTCCGGGCCCGGCCTCTGCGGCCACAGCCCCGCGCTCCGCCAGGGCCGCCCGCGGCTCCGCGGCTCATCCAGGGCTGTCGCTCTAAGGAGCTCGCGCCCGGGCTCCGGCTCGCCGCCTGGTTCTCCAGCAGCCTGCGCCCTCTTTCTCTACCCCTGGAAGGGCATTAGAGACAGAGAGAGGGAGAGAAGAGTTCAGAGAAGATAAGGTTTGTTTCGGGTCACCTGTTATTCCAGTGGGAGGGGGCGTTGTAGACCCTTGAGTGTTAACAAGAATGATGAAACTTGGGGATGGTTGTGAGTCTGAAGCGAGGTTGTGATGGGACCAGGAGATAAGGAAGTGTCTTGGAACTGAGCAAGTGCTCAGGAGCTAATGAGTCCGCACGCGGGGGAGCGGACGGCCAGTGCGCGCGGAGCAGGGGATAGCAGTGTTGCCTCGACTCTGCCGCGACCCCTTTCTCCGCCTGCTTCTTCGGAGCCTCAGTCTGAGAGTATCTTGCAAAGTTTTCCACCCGAAAGGCACCCTGGAACTTCGTTCGCTCCTTCCTCCCTCTAAAACTAAGGCGGTAGAGAGCGCCTAAAAACGTATTCAGTAGCTCCCGCCAGTTGCAGGTTCATTTGGAGACTCGTTGGAGGGAACCGTCTAGACAGGACTCGACCGAGGGCATCTGCGCCCTGGTTAGCTGCTTTTCGCGTTAGTCTGGGGGATGGGATGGGGAGAGCGTGGTGGTTGTTTTTGCTGTGAAGCATTGGGGGAAGGGGAGACGTTGCTGAAAAGGGTTGGGTGACGCCCGGGAACTGCGACGGAAAGATGAAAGTCTGCATCCTAGGTCCAGAGGGTAAAGTGGGAGTCAGACGCTAGCCACCGAGCTCGTTGCCTACGGAATGTGGTTAAGGCAAAATGCGCTCTCGTAGGAGCGGGTAAGTTCTCTGATACTCCTTGGTTTTGCTTGTTCAGTAAGAACGACATTCGAATACCCACAGAGAATTTAATCCGAAATGCCCCCCGCCCCCATCCCGGGGGGATAATTCCTCCTCGCTTCCTCCCGGCGCTCCCCAGTTGACGCGTTAATGGGCTTCTGTGGCACTCTTTAGCCCTTTTCCGCACTGGCTGATTCTCCTTCCCAGACTACTTGCGCTCAGTCTGGTGGGCTGAGTTGCTTTACTTTTTTCCCAATGCACTAGAGGGGACCTGACGGAAAGAGGAGACGCGAACCTACAGCGAGGCTGGATGGACTCGAGAGAACGGAATGGAAGCAGGGATTCCTGCGTGTAGAGCCACTAGCTCCCGGAGTTTGGCAATATGGGTGTCGGGGTTAAACAGGCGAACTTTTCGCCTTTTAACCTTGAGCTAAGCCATAATAAGAGGCAAGCGCCCCGGCAAGGACTCTTTCTTCTTTCTCCACCAAAACCCTTTCAGCTAAACCTCCTTAAGTTGACAGTACTTTTGCAAAAGAAAACGTTTTGACAGAAAAGTGTTCTTTGCCTCAATGTGTTAGTGTGTGTGTTAGTGTGTGTGTGTGTGTGTGTGTGTGTGTGTGTGTCAGGGGTGGGGATGGGGAAGGGAGTGGAGGGGAGGTTCCTAACGGGGAGGTAGACGAGACGGGATGAGACCCCTCCCGGGTCAGGTCTTGCTGCTATTGTATAACTATGGCAACCGCGAGGGCAGGACCGGTCAGAGCCGCCAGGGTTCCGCACGTGGAAAGAAAAATGTGAAGGGTGGGGAAGGGAGAGAGCCACATGTCATCACTCCAGTGATTCCTTAGCTTCTCCTATCCTTCTCAGAGCCAGACTATGAGGAGGATGCGCAGAAAGGGTCGGGATAGGAATGAAAGGTTCCAGTTATTAGCTGATTTAACCCTCTCTAGCCTTGGAGTCGCTAAGGCTCACCCCAGATGCTAGCATTTGCTAAGGTCAACATCTTTGACAAGCTGCAAAGTGATGGCACAGGTCAGGGAGATGGGAAAAGACCTTGGCCTTTGGAAGGGAAAGGCCAGGAAATAAAGGAAGGTGATGTGGAAGAGATAAGAAAAGGGTCAAGAGGTAGCTGAGAGACAATAAAACGGCACTGATTTACACTGCCAACATTTCAAGTGGAATTTGCCAATTTATGAGATGGAAAATTGGTGGAGAAGGGAGGGAAAATTATCAAACACCTATTGTGTCCCAGGTGCTTTAATACTCCAAAAATAATTACATGAAGTATCTTTATTCTTTTTTACCAAAAAACAAAACAAAAGCACAGATAGTTAGAAATGGATGGTGTCCTATTTTGGCTTTTATGATCTTTAACAAAGAATTATAATGTCTAAAAAAAAGTTAGAAAAATGGGCAAGTTATGTATCATCCTCAATTTAGAAATGAAAATATTTTAATTCAAAGGTGTTAGTCGACATGTCCAATATAAGCTTGTAAGGTGCAGGGCTAAGACTAAGACTGTTTTACATGGAAGTGGATTCCCTTTCAGGGGCTTCTGGCAACTTGTTATGATCCCACTCGAAGGGAGGCCCAAGAATTTAAAAGGGAACTGTGATTGAGATACTAGTGATCTATACTTGTACAGATTTTGGAAGACCTGTAAGGTAAACATTGGATTACTAACCAAGATCTGTGGTTCAAACCCACCAGCCACTTCTCAGAACCCTATATAGTCACTATGAGTTGGAACTATCTTGCTGGCACTTAGCAACAACAACAACATAAAGTACAACAACTTGTAGGAATTATTACTGTCCTAAATGATGTATGTAAAGTAAGACAAAACAAACAAGTTAGAAACCCCATGACTTGCCAAATAGCAACCAAAAGTCTGTTCCAACACGTAAGTTTTCCATGGAGCAGTTGGTGGGTCTGAATTGCTGATCCAGTGCCTATCTTACAGCAACACACCAGGACTCCTTTAATAATACCTCAAAACTTCTTCTTTCAGTACTGATTCACCTTTGTAAGAGTTTGTAACCCATTCACTGAGGAAGAGTAATGGTTTAATTCCTGTTACCTTCTGGCTGACTCTCAGAGAGTGTCTGGCAAGGCAAAGTGTTTTGGAATTATCAGGAAACTACAGTCAACATGAGCAAAATTAAGATCAAATGTTAGAAAAGTAATGTCACTCTTCTATTGTCTTCTATACAAATTGGCTTTATAGTTAGCTTAGATAATTCATTTGCTTAATATTTTAGGGGTGGTGGGGTAAGAGCACAAAGAGAAACTGAAGTTTAAAACTCATTTTGTGTGTGTGTGGGGTGTTGGTAGGGTGGGAGTGGAAATTATTTATGGTGACAGGGTCATGGATATTTCCATTAAAATACAGCGGAAACACATCTTCTGCTGTATCTAGTGACACGCTATCAGATCAGACAATAAGTTTGAAACTGAATCACTGAACTGAATTACTGCTGTCACGTGTTCTTTTCTTAAACTAGGAAGGTTTATTGGAGTTATAGTAGGACAAAAAGTTTCATGGGGCCCAGTTTTATTCTTCATAACTGTGTTCTTATTCCATTACATAAGCATTTATTAATTATCAAAAACTTTATTATAGGTCTGCTTTTTCTATTAGTGTTTATTGTGGATCTAAGTAAAATTGAATCCTTGATAACATTCATATTTTCTCTGACTATGATCAAATAGGAGTTCTGGTGTGGCATTGTAGGATAAGTAAGGTTGACAGTTCAAACTCACTGCTCCTTGGAAACCCTATACAGGGTCTCTATGGGTCAGAACTGACTCAACAGCATTTAACAACAACAACATGATCGTGTAAGAAAGGATATATATAAAATATTTGATAAAATGCCACTTGCTACCAAAATTTGTTATTTGTACTCTTTAATTTTTTATTTTATGTTTTAAAAGACCCAATAAATAAAAATGAATGTCTAAATAGTCTGTGCCCATGTTGATTTCACTTTAAGTATCTAAATAATAATTAGAAAGAAAGATTTAGTCGAAAACAGATAGTAAATAAGAAATCACACAAGTATACAGCTGCAACAAACTTAAAATTATTTTGACATTTGTGTGATAGTCCCTAGCCTACTTGCTGAAAGTTTGGAGGTTTCAACCCTCACAGAGGTGTCTTTGGTTATAGGCTTGATGGTCCAGTTTTGAAAGATCACAGCCTTTATTTGAAAATCCTTTGGAGTAAAACAATCCTGTCCCACATCTTTCTTAATTTCTTTCACCATACCTATTAGACCTGTATGCTGATCAAATAATTCGAGAAGCTGGGTCATATGAAGAAAAACATGGCATCAGGATTGGAGGAAGACTCATTAACAACCTGCGATATGCAGATGATACAACTTTGCTTGCTGAAAGTAAAGAGTACTTAAAATACTTACTGATGATGATCAAAGAGCACAGCCTTTGGTATGGATTGCGTCTCAATGTAAAGAAAAGAAAAATCCTCACCACTGGACCAATAAACAACATTCTTATCAAAGGAGAAAAGATTGAAGTTGTCAAGGCCTTCATTCTTCTTGGATCAACCATCAACACTCATGGAAGCAGCAGTCAAAAAATAAAACGGCATATTGAATTAGGCAAATCTGCTGCACAAGACCTTTTCAAAGTGTTGAAGAGCAAAGATGTCAGCTTAAGGACTAAGGTGCACCTGATCCAGCCATGGTATTTTCAATAGCCTCATATGCATGTGAAAGCTGGATAGTGAATAAGGAAGACTGTAGATGAATTGATGCTTTTGACATATTGTGTTGGAGGAAGATATTGAAAGTGCCATGGGCTGCCAAAAGAACCAACAGATCTGTGTTAGAAGAAGTGTAGCCAGAGTGCTCCTTAGAGGCCAGGATGGCCACACTTCATCTCTCGTACTTCGGACATATTATCAGGAGGGACCAGTTGCTGGATATGATGTTTGGTAAGGTAGAGGGTCAGAGAAAAAGAGAAAGACCCTCAGCGAAATGGATTGCCAAAGTGGCGGCATCAATGGGCTCACATGTCGCAGCAGTAGTGAGGTTGGCCCAGGACTAGGCAGTGTTTCAGTCTGTTGTGCATAGGATCACTATGAGTCGGTACCAACTTGATGACACCTAACAACAACAACAACAATGGAGTAATACGCAAGTCCTGGTGTGGTGCTGTGAGTTAATGCACTGGACTGCAAGGTTGGCTTGAACCACAGGTTGGTGGTTCAAGCTCACCTGCTGCACCTTGGAAACCCTGTATAGAATCTCTATGAGTCGGAATTAATCTTACATCACTCAACAACAACAACAACAACAACATGGAGTAATACTAAGGAGCTCTGGTGCGTAGTAGTTACAAGTTGGGCTGCTAACCTCAAGGTCAGCAGTTTGAAACTACCAGTTGTTCCGCAGGATAAAGATGAGACTTTCTGCTCTCATAAAGATTTATAGCCTCGGAAACCATATACAGGGTCACTATGAGTTGGATGGAACCAACTGCACGGCACATAACCAAGCAATTAACCAATCATGGAGCAATACTAATATATATATATATTTATATATATATATATATATATATATATATATGGATTCCTGGTGTGGCACTGTAGGATCAGCACTGAACTGTGTACTACAAAGCCGGTAGTTTAAAACCACCAGCTGCTCCTCGGGAGCCCTGCACAAGGTTGTTATGAGTCAGAACAGACTTGAGGACACTTAACAACAACAGCACATATAGAATTATATACATATAAAATATTAAAAAAATATCCAATTAAGTCCTTTTAAAAAACGAATTTATGTAATGAAGTATACTGTCCACGTTTTGATTTTAATGGTTTTGAGGATTTTTAATCTATTGTTATTAATATTTGACCACTTACATCCATGTTCTGGTGTGGCACTATGGGCTAATGCATCAGACTGCAAAGTCGTTTGAACTGCAAGGTCGGTAGTTCAAGCTCACCAGCTGCTCTTTGGAAACCCTATACAGAGTCGCTATGGGTCAGAATCGACTCGAGGGCACTTAAAAACAACAACAATATCCATGTTAATAGTATTATTTAATAATTCCTAATATTCACGAGCCCTGATGTGGCACTGTCGGATAAACATTACAGTGGTAATCACAAGGTCAGCAGTTCAAACTCACTGGCCTCTCTTGGAAACCCTATGCGGGGTCGTTATGAATCAGAACGACTAGAAGGTACACATCACCACAAACAATACTCAGACATCTTTAACCAGCAAGAGAAATTTCTCTGGTGAAATTTGTTTCTTGTTTATTCTTTAACAAAACTCAATAAATTATAAAGAGTAATCCCTCTCTGCTCTGTACCCCATGCCCAAGGCTGAAGTGTCCGAGCATTCCCAGAAAAATGGGCGTCAACCTGAATCTGTCTTCCTCATCCTTTGAAAGATGTGCTACCTTCTACTTCAGATATTAAAAATGACTTATCATACTGTCCTGGTGTCTTCTGTAGGGCATTTCATAGCATATTAAAATTTATATTTTTAGACTAGTAGTTCATAGTTTGGTCTGTAAATGAGTTTTCATTATGAAATCAAGAGGAGGATGGTAACTATTACTGTATATTTTCTAATTAAATAGAATTGTTGTTAAGTGCCATTGAGTCAGTTCCAACTCATAGCAATCCTGTATAGGACTCCCAAGGAGTGACTGGTGGGTTTGACCACAAAAATTGCAGTTAGCTGCACAATGCTTATCCTACAGTGCCACACCGAGTCTCTTAAATAGAATTGGTGCTTTTGCTGTTAAAAGCTTTCAAGTAAGTTTCGACTTATTGTGAATCTGTATAGGGTTTCTAAGGAGCAGCTGATGAGTTTGAAACAGGAAACTTGTTGTTAGCAGTCCAGTGCTTATCCTACAGCACCACACTAAGACTCCATTGTTGCTGTTGTTAAGTGGATTTATAATTTTTTTTTTTTATTGTAAGGAATAGTTCATGCATATTTAAGTTGGGCATTCTGGAGTTTTCTTTTTTTTAATTGTTGTGTTTTCAGATAAATATTTGCTATGCAGAGCTGAAGTGATTATTTTATCAAAGAAATATTTTTTAAAGTGAAAAATAACTTTGTAGACTATTATTATGAAATATTCTTAGTCTTACTACTTAAGGAACTCTCAATTTTGAAATAACATATTTCCTTTAAAATCATTCTTAGTTTATTTATTATACTAAGTATTAGGTCACTAGATGTTAATCCTAATTTTAATCACGAGGGTCCATTTTTTACAGAACCCTGAGTTATGTAAATATTTCATTTTTATAATAAATGTTTTCATTACAGATATAGTAAAAGCTCATTATTGAAAAACGAGAAAATACAAATAAACACAAAGAAGCTGTTAGTAAAAATGTATCCGTAAATTTACTACATAAGATATATGTCCGTCTTAGCTTATTTTTAAGGTAAAATTTATATTTAACACCAAACACCTAGGTTTTGATTTCTACTATTTCCCACTAAAAGAAAGCAGGACTCCTTGGAAAAATGACTGATTGTATTCCTGGCATAGTAAATATGCAAGATAAGGCCAGGGCATTTTATGTAATTCTGAACAACCTTAGAAGAGTTTACACACACACTGACAGAGCTCCTTCAAAAGGGACACAACCAAATGAAGGAGCTTCCAAGGACCAAAGCTGGGACAATCTGAGTAACAATATAAATAACGTCATATTGGATTAAAAAATAAATCCAAACCTGCTGCCATTGAATTTATTTCAATTCATAGAGTAGAACTGCCCCATAGTGTTGGCCAAGGCTAGAAACCTTTATGGAAGCAGATCGCCACATCTTTCTCCTGCAAAGCAGATGGTGGGTTTCAACATCTGACCTTTCATTTAGTAGACCAGCACTTAATTACTGAACTACTGTACTAGTACTGTTGTTATTGTTAAGTGCCGTTGATCAGTTCCGACTCATGGCGACACTGTAGAGGGTTTCCGAGGAGCAGCTGGTGTGTTTGAACTACTGACCTTGTGGTTCTCAGTCCAGTGTTGATCCTACAGCTTAACCCCATATATAAAATTCATGAGTACATATTGTTATAAATGAATGATTAAATAAATTTACAAATGGGTTAAAAGAGAGAAATCTATGAAGAAGAAATTAAAAGTATTTATGCAAACACTCCTTCAAGGAAGGAGACTATAATTGAATACCTCAGATGTTACTTCCTTCCAAGAAAATAATATGAAAAGGGACATGGGGGGTGATAGAGGGTAAAGATTCTACAATGGAAAAATCTGAAAAATTATATCTCAAGATTTCAGATGATCAAGGATAGCAGCAACATTCATAAATCATGCTGATAGATAATATTCATGTGTAACTTTGATATAATTGGATAAAAATAGCATTTTACTGTGTGATCCTTCTCTTAAAAACCCATACATAAGAAAAAAAAAAAAAATCAGATAAATTCTAATAACAGAACATTCCACACAATACCTGACCAGTACTCCTTAAAACTCTTAGGATCATAAAACACAAGGAAAATATGAGGAACTGTCACAGCAAAGAGAAGCTTGAGGAGACATGATGGCTGAACATAATACAATATATTCTGGATGGGCTTTTGGAACAGTGAAAAGGATGTTGTTATTTGCCTCTTCTTCATCCCACTGATGAAGGGGAGAGTTCCGCCTTGGGGTTATGGAGATGGCAGAACACCTAAAACTAGCTGATGAGATTGTTGTTGTTGTTAAGTGCCGTTGAGTCGGTTCCGACCCATAGCAACCCTGTACAGGGTTTCCAAGGGTGTAAATCTTTACGGGAGTAGAAAGCCTGATCTTTCTCCCGC
>NW_006408528.1:24159794-24177774 GCF_000296735.1 Chrysochloris asiatica
CATCTGGTCCAAGCCATGGTCTTTTCAGTTGCCTCCTCTGCTGGTCAATAAATAAGGAAGACTGGAGAAGAATTGATACTTTTGAATTATGGTGTTGGCAAAGAATATTTAGTATACCATGGGCTAACAGAAGTTCAAATTCATCTTGGAAGAAGTATAGCTATAAGGTTCCTTAGAAGAAAGGATGGGTAGACTTTGTCTCATATACTTTGGGTTTGTCATCAGGAAAAACCATTCTCTGGAAGAAGCAGATCATGCTTAGTAAACAAGAGGGTCAATGAGAAAGAGAAAGACCCTCAATGTGATACACTGATACAGGGGTTGTAACACCGAGTTTAAACATAGGAATGATGGTGAGGATGACACATGACCGTTCGGTTTTGTGGTCTATTGTACATAGTGTCACTATGAGTCAGGACTGACTCAATGGCACCTAACAAAAACAACAAGTTTTACAGTTAGAGTTTCTGCTGAATCTGTCTTCTACTGTGGTAATTGTTGAAAATTTTAGGCATACCTATTTTTTTTCTTTCTTTCTGTTTTTAGTTTGCATGAGTCACAGAATAAAAATCGTTTCAAGATCTTTGGGAAAAGTCATGTGTGATTAAAGTGTGACTCTTTTTGGTGATACCCCACTGAATTTCCTGAAACAATGAAAGTGTTCAAAAAGACTCAGTTCAATATGACTAATATGCTCAGGGCTCTCATTGCAATTTTAGATTCATGCTTTTCATTTTTGTTACACAAAATAAATGAGAAAAAAAATATAGATCCTGTCTATGGTAATTTGACTCAATCAAAAAGAGGAATGAAGCAATACAATATTCTGACCAGAAACTTTAAAAGTTTATAATTAGTTTGCACAACAGGGCTATGTGGAATTTACATTTTAGCATGACTATCATATTATCTTTAAGGAGCTCTGGTAGTGTAGTGGTTACAAATCAGGCTGCGAACCGTAAGGTCAGCAGTTCGAAACTACCAGTTGTTCTGTGGGAGAAAGATGAGGCTTTCTGCTCCCGTGAAGATTTACAGACTCGGAAACCCTGTACAGGGTCGCTATGAGTTGGAACCGACTCCATGGCACATAACAACAACATCATATTATCTTTATGAGCCTTTCTGTTCTCATAAAGATTTACAGCCTCAGACACACTTTGTTGCTGTTAAGTTCCATCAAGTCTATTCCAACTTATAGCGACCCTGTATAGGGTTTCTGAGGAGTGGTTGGTGAGCTTGAACTGTCAACTTTGAAGTTCAAATCGACCTTGTAGTCCAGAACATTAACCCACAACGCCACATGAGGACTTCCAGAAACCCTATACAGGGACATTATGAGCTGGAACTGACTTGACTGTGCACAGCCAGCCAGACATCATATGGTCTCCCTCATTTTTGCTTTTTATTAGTATATTTTTCAAGTAGATGATGGCTTATAAGCAATTATAACGAGGTAATGTCTTGGTTTCTTAGTGCTGCCATAACAAATGACACAAGTGAGTGGTATAAGGAACAAAACTTATTTTTTTCCCAGCTCAGGAGTCTTGACTCAGGGAACTGGCTCTGAGGGAAGGCATTTCCTCTCTAAAGGCTCTGGGAGAGAAGGTCCTTGCGCCTTTTCATTTGTTCTTTGTGAGCTTCATGTAAGGCGGCATGCATTTCCCCTAATTTGTTCTATCTTGCTTTCTTACCTAACTTGTGTTTCTTATTTGTTAAAAGTGATTAGCTTATAACATCCTCAGGAGGGAAAGAATGCCACTAAATTGTACATGTGAAAACTATCGAATTGATGTATCTTTCTGCTCTTTATATTCTCAAAGAACATGGAAACAATAAATAAAATTTAGGAATAAAACACACCCTACAGCAGGACGGGAGCAGAAAATCTTTATACTATGGAGAGAATAAGGAGCTCTGGTAGTGTAGTGGTTACGAATCGAGCTGCTAACCGCAGGGTCGGCAGTTCGAAACTACCAGCTGTTCCACGGGAGAAAGATGAGGCTTTCTGCTCCCGTAAAGATTTACAGCTTCAGAAACCCTGTGCAGGGTCGCTGTGAGTTGGAACCGACTCCACGGCACAAAGCAACAACAACAACGGAGTGACAGATAAGCTTGGACTACTGAATTTGCGGCTAGTAGTCCTGGTGTAGCGTAGTGGTTACGAATCGGGCTGTGAACTGCAAGGTCAGCAGTTCGAAACTACCAGCGGTTCCGCGGGAGAAAGATGAGGCGTTCTGCTCCCGTAAAGATTTACAACCTCGGAAACCTTGTGCAGGTTCGCTATGAGTCGGAACCGACTCCACGGCACTTAACAACGACAACAACAAGTCCTGGTGTGGTGATGTAGGTTAATGCGCTGGACTGCAAGGTTGGTTTGAGAAACAAGGTTGGAAGTTCAAGCTCACCAGCAGCTCCTTTGGAACACTATACAATGTCACTATGAATTGGAATTGACTCGAAGGCACTTAACAATAACAATAGGAACAAGTGCAGTCTTACCCTACAACTCCCCAGGATCAGGATTTAAAAAGCATGTTTTTAGGGACAAAATTCAATTCATGACAGATACTACTTTTTTTTTACATTATTTGAAAATGAAAATAGCCATCACAAATCTTATTTTCAGGTTTGACTATTTATACCAAAGGGCAAACTCTTTAAATATTACTGCAATTATATTCATATGAATTTTGCCTTTGGCATATCCATAAATTTAAAATTCACTATCTTGGTCACACTAGCTTCTGTAATATCATTTCGTGTATCTCATGTTGTTGTTAAGTGCCGTCAAGTTGGTTCCAACTCATAGCAACCCTGGATAGGGTTTCAGAGGAATGCCTGGTAGATTTGAATCAAAGACATTTTGGTTTGCAGTTCAGTGCTTGTCCTACAGCGCCATACCGGAACGCCTGTATTTCCATATCATAGTCTAATGAGTACAATATATTAACAGCTTTGTAAAAGGTAGAGTGACCAGATTCATCTGTAAAAGTATTTGCGTGGTGAAATGGCTTAGGAGAAGTTATTTCTACTTTAAAAAAAGGGAAGTTATTACACAGCAAGAAATTTTATCAACTTTGATGTTAAGACTTTTATCACCTGTAAATAGTTGCTCAAAGACATTTATACTGAATATACAGACTAACATTTCCCTCCCTTCGGCTTGATTTGCATTTTGCAGCCCCGGGGATTGTTGTCTTAGACTTCACTACTGTGATGAAGTTTGGCAGAGAGCACTCATTGTTCAGGTTTTAAAAAGGGCAAGTTTTTGGCAGGAATAAGTTGCATACAACTGGAATGCTATGCTTACACATGTGCACTCAATAAACCTCCAGAAAGTTTGGGCCCAGATATTACAAGATTCTTCACCCCATCCTACCCTCAGTCTGTGCATGTTGATTGTTTAGAGCCCTTCTTTTGTGTGTCACTATCACATGGGTCTTTTCATGTTCCAGAAAATGGTTCTTTTGAATCATATTTCAAAAGTTATTAATGCACAGTGAATAGTCATTTCATATCCCGTGCACTTTCTTTCAAGATTTATTAAAAGTAGCCACCGCATTCAGATCTGCTTTCTCTTGGTGTCTGGCAGTCGTACCCCATCATCTCAATGAGAGTCCATACTCATTGTTTTGTATATCTGTAACCATGGGATACTTCTGATAATCAGAAATGAAGATTTTCAATTTCCCTTTTATCTTATTGTGTCAAGCAGTATTGAAATGTGTGTGTGCTTTATTCAGATAATGTATGTTGTTGTTATTAAGTACCAGAGTAGGTTCTGATTCATAGTGTATAAGGTTTCCAAGGAGCACCTGGTGGGTTTGAATTGCCGACCTTGTGAGATTATGTATTAGGAAAAACAAAACCAAAAATGTATAAATTTCCCATATCAATAGAACAAACCAGGTCCAATCACATGGGTTTATAATCCCTGTACTCTTTCTTTATAAGCTTTGTTGTGAGGTTCCATCCAGTGGATTCCAACATAGACTGACCCTGTATAGGATTTCTGAGAAGTGGCTAATAGTTTTGAGCTGCTAACCTTGCAGTTAGTAGTCCAGGCTGTGCTAATTTGTTCTTTCATCTGGAATCATTTTAGGTCTTCTTTTTATAGTCCTAGTTTCTACTCTCTGCTGCTTTCACTCCATATAGTCACTAACTTTTTCCTGGAAAAGTGCTTTTCACTCAAATCCTCACTGCCTGTCCCTAACAAAATAGGAATTCCTTGTCCCAGTACCTAATAACATTTACCTTTTCTCTTATTTTTTCTAAGCCACAAGACTAAGATTCTGAAGGATAAAGACTAAATCATTGTTGTCTAGACATTTTGTTTATAGTCCTTGAATTTCACCAATTCTTATACATAATAGGTGAACAATCTCTATTACTAAAATTGAAATTGATTTATTCAGAATCCATCATCTATGTATTTCCCATTGGTGTCTTCTTTGGATCTGTAATTTCTGTACCCCAAATGTTATCTCAAGGAACTCCGGTAGTGTTGCTACCTCAAGGACAGAAGTTCAAAACTACGAGCCGTTCATGGCAGAAGGATGAGGCTTTCTACCCCTTATAGATTTACAGCCTCAGAAACCCTATGCAGGATCGCTATGACGTGGAACCAACTCCACGGTACATCACCACGACTGAAGATTATTTCACACATATATTCCTCAAATATTCACATTGCTGTTTATGCTTTCTTAGTTTAAATTCTTCATTCATCTTTCTTTAATTAAAAAATATTTATTGAGAGCTTGAAGTGTGCTGAATATTATGAGAATCATTTTCTTTAATTGTGCCATCTTCTTGTCTAACTTCTGCTTTCATGTATGCGGAGATTCTGTTCAGAGTATGATCTCCAACTCTTACTTCTCCCTTGGGTCCCAGTTATTTCATTAACCTTTTCAAGCCCTAGCTCATCACCTGGCTGGCAGTCCAGGTTGGTCCTTACATAAACTATACAAGAGGTCACTCACTGTAGTAACAGAAAGTTCTAGAGCCTTTGGTTAATAGAGCTTTGAACTGGGACTTTAAAGGGTGGTGGAAATGTGAGGCAGTGATTAAAACAATGGCCTATGAAAGGAGATAGTCTGGGATCAGAATCGAGCTCTGTAATCCCTTAGTAGAAGGATTCAGTCAAATTATTCAACTTTTCTACATGTCAGTTTCCCATCTGCTAATTTGTGATTTATGAAAGTCCTAACCTTGTAGGATTATTTTGAAGAATGCATGCGTTAATAAGGGAACTAGACTACTGCATGCCATGTTGTAAGAATTATGAATGTTAATTTTTGTTCTTAAACAGATTGTGTGTCATTCACATAAATCAGATTTCCACTTCATCTATACATAACACTGTTTTACATTTGCTTTATTCTTTATCTGCTAAGTTTCACTTCAAATAAACAATACTGATTGGTTCAACAACCTCTTCCCACTATTCCCCACCCCCCATTTTTAACTCAATTCATCGATATTTCCTTAGCTCTTCATCTTTGGCCTCTTATACTGATCTCCTTGTCCTCAGCTTACTTTCCCTGTGATCACTGCCTTACCCCTGTATTTCTTTTACTAGGTGTTGCTTATAGGACCTCTATCAGTACTTTCATTGTTATAGTCTGTCACATGGAGTTGTTATGAGTCAGAATAGACATAGCACACAACAGCATATATATTCTTGTTGTTATTAAGTGCTGTCTGGTCAATTACAACTCATAGTGCCCCTTTATAGGGTTTCTGATGAGCAGCTGGTATATTTAAACAATTATTCTTGTGGCTAGCAGTCCAGGGCTTATCTTACAATGCCACACAAGGACTCTAATATATATATATATATATTTATGGGAGTGGTGTGCCGTGGAGTTTATTCCGACTGATGGAGACTCTGCATAGGGTTTCCTAGGCTGTAAATCTTTACGAGAACAGAAAGCCTCATCTTTCTCCTGCAGAAAGGCAGATAGTTTCGAACTGCTGACCTTGAGGTAGCATCCAGCCTCATAACCACTACATTACCAGAGCTCCAAATATATATACTATATATATAACAAATGTATAATATATATACATGAGCACACATAATTATTTTTCCATCTGCACATGACAGGATAAAAAAAAATGTTTTTGCAACCATAAGGAAATATTGAATCACTCTCAGATGAACACTGTTTATTGACAGGCTTTATGATAATTTGGAAAATAGTTATGTATCCCTAAAACATTTCACTGTCTTTGAGATATTGAAGGTGTTTGAGATATCCAGTGTGTTCCAACTCATATCGACCCTGTATTGGATTCCCAAGGTATTTTAAATCTTGGTAGAGCAGAAAGCCTCATCTACCTCCCAGACTTTGAGATAGGGGTCAATATCTTACTACTAATACAGGGCATATGTATGAACACCCGTAATCAAAAATGACAATTGTGGGAAAAGACTAATCTGAAGCAACTGTCAGAAAAAGCATTAGAAAAGTATTTTCCCGTAAAATGACCAGGACAGTTTCATTTCCACTTGTTCAGAAGCTGAAGTGACCTTTTCAATTGAATTTCTGGAAAATATCACTGTTTTGCATACTTGCTGGTTCTATTTAGTTATATTCCAGAAAACTGTCAAATACATAGGACAAAGGCTCATTTTGCACATTAGATTTCTTATACCTGCCTACAGAATTCACTCATTGATCTCTGGATTCTTCAGAAATTGTCTCCTTGAGAGATGAGAACAGTTTCTCTTAAACAACTGGAATCCAGAAGTGCTGATCTGCATTTTTCGATGTGGTCCTCGAAAACTCCAAATTTGGGGAGTAAAGATCTAGTTCTTCCTCATGACTAGACAGCACAAGTAGGGGAATTTCAGCTTGGAAACTGTCTGAAAATATTTCAGTCCCTGGCACAAGAATGTACTATGGGAAAGTGTTGCTGGGCCAATTTCAGATTCTCAGGTAGGTAGACCATGGATTTGGATACCTAGCTTTGTCTCACATACTTTGGACATGTTGTTAGGAGAGACCAATCCCCGGAGAGGAACATCATGCTTCATAAAGTAGACGCTCAGTGAAAACAAAGGAAAACAGATTGACACAGTCGCTGCAACAGTGGACTCATACAAAACAACAATTGTGAGGATGGCACAGGATCAGGCAATTGTTTCATTCTGTGCTACATAGGGCTGCTCTGACTTAGAGTTGACTCAACTGTACCTAACAACATTCTAGTGCCTAACATCATTAATATTTAAGAAATCAACACTATATTAAGCATGGCGTCCTAGTGTGGCACTGTGGGATAAAGCACTGGACCACAAGGTTGATTTGGACCCCAAGGTTGGTGGTTCAAACTCACCAGCCATTCCTTTGAAACCCTATACAGGGTTGGTATGAGTTGGAATCCATTCAACAGCACTTAACAACAACATATTAGGCATATATATTATGTATGTATATTTTACTGATTATCAAATAGAACAAATATATATATATATTGAAATGCCAGGGCACAGCATTTAGATACTATTCCACTGGCATTAGAGCACTATTGAAAGTTTGTAGCCATGAAATAGCCCGAGGATTATTGTTTAAGGAAAGTGAACCTAGCAATTGTTTTCAATGAAGAGAATATTTTCATAGGTGTCGTAAGGGCTGGCTAAGTAGTAGTGACAAGTACTAGGGAAATTTTTTATGAAAAGTAATTTATATCAGACTTTGATTGTCTTTAATTTACATAGTTCATAACTGCCCTATAATCAAAGCCTTATTTTTATAATGCGAATTTTGCACTCAGCCTGACTTTATAATCTTTTCAGAATATATGTGCTAAACTTCCAGGTTAAAGTCATATTAAAGCACATGGTATGTTCTCATATCTAAGGTCTGAGATCAGACTGGATTCCAGCAGGATACAGAATATCTGATTGATTTTATTCCTGTTGAAGAAACCTAAATATTTTAGATTACTGCAATAAGCCTTAGATAAAAATGATGAATGGAGAGTTTGTGCAGACATCAATTTTCAGTCAGTTATCTGGATCACGGACACTTGAAATAGAAGCCAAAGGCAATCTTGGTAAATATTCAGTTTGTAATATCAAGTGCTGTTGTGGTTAGGTACCATCAAGTGGGTTCTGACTCCAGGTGACCCTATGCACAACAGAACAAAACATTGTCCAGTCATGCACCATCCTCTTAATCGTTATGTTTGAGTCCATTGATGCAGCTACTGTGTCAGTCCATCTCATTGGACTTCTTCCTCTTTGTCATGAACCATCCACTTTACCAAGCATGATGTCCTTTTCCAGGTACTGGTCCCTCCTGATAATATGGCCAAAGTATGTGAGATGAATTTTTGCATCTTGACTTCTAAGAAGCAGTCTCTGTACTTCTTCCAAGACAGATTTGTTTGTTCTTCTGGTTGTTGTTGTTAGGTGCCATACTCATAGCGACCTTATACACAGCAAAATGAAACACTGACCAATCCTGGGCCAAACTCACTATTGTTGTCATGTTTGAGCCCATTGATGCTGCCACTTGGCCAATTCATCTCATTGGGGATCTTCCTCATTATTTCTGACCCTTCACCTTGCCAAACATGATATCCTTCTCCAGTGACTGCTCCCTCCTGACAATATGGCCGAATTATGAGAGAGGAAGTTTGGCCATCCTGTCCTCTAAGGAGCATTCTGGCTGCACTTCTTCCAAAACTGATCTATTGATTCTTTTGGCAGCCCATGGTACTTTCAATATTATCTTCCAACCCCGTAACTCAAAAGCATCAGTTCTTCTACGGTCTTCCTTATTCACTGTCCAGCTTTCACATGCATATGAGGTTATTGAAAACACCATGGCTTGGGTCAGTCACACCTTAGTCTTCAAGATGACATCTTTGCTCTTCAATACTTTAAAAAGATCTTGTGCAGCAGATTTGCCTAATGCAATACGTCATTTGATCTCTTGACTGCTGCTTCCATGAATCTTGATAGTTGATCCAAGAAGAATGAAGTCCTTGACAACTTCAATCTTTTCTCCATTGATAAGAATGTTGTGAGGATTTTTGTTTTCTTTACATTGAGATTCAATCCATATGGAAGGCTGTGCTCTTTGATCTTCATCAGTAAATATTTAAGTCTTATTCATTTTCAGCAAAAAAAGGTTGTATCATCTGCATATCACAGGTTGTTAATGAGTCTTCCTCCAATCCTGATGCCACATTTTTCTTTATCTAACCCAGCTTCTCAGATGAGTTGCTCAGCATACAGGTTGAATAAGTATGGTGAAAAAAAATACAATCCTGACGCACACCTTTTTAAATTTTAAACCATTCAGTGTTCCCATGTTATGTTCAAACAACTGCCTCGTGGTCCATGTTCTTCTGGTACTACATGGTATTTCCAGTATTCTTCTCTGGTCTTCCTTAGTCTTTGTATGGCTTTCACATGCATATGGGGCAATTAAAAATACCATGACTTGGGTCAAGTGTACTTTATTCCTCAAAATAATATCCTTACTCTTTAGCACTTTAAAGAGATCTTGGACCAATGCAATATGTCATTTGATTTCTTGACTGCTGCTTCTCTGGGTGTTGATCATGTATCCAATTAAAACGACAAACTGACAGATGAGTGGTGGGTTATATAAAATAATAAACCCTTATTTTGTTGTCATATATTTTCAATATGTGCTGTCTAGTTATTGATCATGTTGTTTATCCTGAATAGGTTCCTTTCTTCTTCTTTTTAAAATGTGTTAGTATCCTGTCCATCCTTCAAAGACTAATTCACATTTCACCTTCTCCATCACAGCACCAATTCATAAAGCATATATACTGTGCTTGCTTTTCCTGATGCACTTAACTCTTTACAGTAAAATATTGGTACATTCTATTTTCCTACCAAGACTATAAATTCTTTAGTGTAGAGCACTATATCCATATCTTGCAGTAATTCTTCATGGCACCTAGCAATCAATGCTTATAGAATTCTAAATGCAACTGAAAAAAAAAATCAAAACAGAGTCGACAGAGCTGAAAACAAAATCCCAAATAATATGTGTTATCAATATTTTTTATTATAATAAATAATGAAGTAGATATTTCAGATTTTTTTTCAGTTTTAAGTTGGAAGAATAAGGAAGTTTTAGGGTGATTATTTCTCTTAGTCTAAGAAAACTAAAGTAAATCTTTTTAGTAGCCATATAAATTTAATTTAAGAAAAGTATTATGTGTTTTCATAACTTATGCACCATAAAGCTAAAAATGAGAAAGGTTCTATAATATGCCTCCTTTCTATAAACTCATTTTGTCCTTGTATCGTCTACATTCAAAAGAATGTTTAGAGCAAAAAATAAGTGAAAGTGGAAAACAATCTGTTAAAAAATAATATCCCAAAAGCTCAATTTTATAGTTCTAATACAGTGAGTTTATACAGCACAAAATTTTCAAATTTATTCAACAAATATGTTTTGTTTTTAAAACTTGTTTAATATAACTAT
Source organism: Chrysochloris asiatica (assembly GCF_000296735.1). Classification (NCBI taxonomy): domain Eukaryota; kingdom Metazoa; phylum Chordata; class Mammalia; order Afrosoricida; family Chrysochloridae; genus Chrysochloris; species Chrysochloris asiatica. Next base: position 24,170,279 of record NW_006408528.1, read on the forward strand.
TGCCTATTTTGGTTTTTCTTAATTCCAGCCTTGGAACTAATCAGAGTGGAAGCCTGATAAACTATCAGTTTCAAAATATGTATTTGGAAATCCCCCTAATTAAAACTAACTAGCAATGGAATATTTTGTGTGTAGTTTTTCTTATATATTTATGATATTTCAGAACAAAAAGAAGCCAAACAAAATGTCTAGCTCTGTTTCCTAATTTTGGAGTCCTGGTGTGGTGGTATAAAATAAGCTCTGGACTGCTAACCATAGGTTGGTGATTCAAACCCACCAGCTGCTCCTTGGAAATACTATACAGGGTTGCCATGAGTCAGAACCAACTTGATGGCACTTAGTATCAATGTCAGTTTCCTAATTTAAAGGAAAGAATGAGGATAATATAATATATTCCCTCTCCATGTCTCCTCTACCTCTTTTCTTATGCCTCTTCCTCTATCCTTTTCTAAAACATGAAAGAACATCTTTTGTATTAATGCCAGCTTGAGGACTAAAGTGTACCTGACCCAAGCCATGCTGTTTTCAATAACCTCATATGCATGCGAAAACTGGACAGTGAGTAAAAAAGACCATAGAAGAATTGATGCCTTTGAGTTATGGTGTTGGAGAAAAATATTGCAAGTTCCATGGGCTGCCAAAAGAACCAATAGATCCATTTTGGAAGAAGTGCAGCCAGAATGCTCCTTAGAGACCAAGATGGCCAAACTTCGTCTCTCATACTTTGAACATATTGTCAGGAGGGACCAATTGCTGGAGAAGCATATCATATTTGGTAAGGTGGAGGGTCAGAGAAAAAGAGGAAGACCCCCAAAGAGATGAATTGACCAAGTGGCAGCATCGATGGACTCAAGCGTGGCAATAGTAGTGAGGTTGGCCCAGGACCAGGGAGTGTTTCGTTCTGCTGTGCATAAGGTCGCTATGAGTCAATACCAACTCGATGGCACCTAACAACAACAACTAAGTGTTTAGAGTGGAATGTCTGAAAGCTTGAGGAATACATGATCTGTATATGTATGATGCTAAAAGACATAAAACCACAATTATAACTGACGTCTCTTCACACCAGAATGATAAACATATTGATATCAGAAAGTGATCTAGAAAAGAAATATTGTGTGTTCTACCAAAATTGTTGACACTTCCCCCAAGGCAAGGTGATGTCAACTAGTATCATAGTGATGACCTTTCCTGAAAGAACAAAAATAATTTTCTTATCCAACATCCCAAGGATTCTATTCTGCTATTGTCTTCACCAGTATTTATGCTTATGCACTGGACTGCAAAGTGAGCTTGAACCACAAAGTCTGTAGTTCAAGCTCACCAGCTGTTCCTTGGAAACCCTATACAGGGATTCTATGAGTTGAAACTGACTCCACAGTACTTATCAGCAACAATAATATAGGAAAGAGTCAGTGATGTGTACTTGGTGATGCCTCAGGAAATTCAGGAAAATTCTTTCAGACAATCTGGAAATGTAAACTTTTAGATTGACTTTCTTGTTTGAGTTTACCTTCTGACATATGTTGCTGTTGTTATTAAGTGCCATGGAATTGGTTCCAACTCATAGTGATCCTGTAAATGGTTTTGAAGGAGCATTTGGTGAGTTTGAACTTCCAACCTTGACGTTAGTGGTCCAGTGCTTTTCTTATAGAGCCACACCAGGACTCTGATATACATTGCTATTATCCATCAATTATATGGTCACGTCATTATTTAGAAAAGTTAAACCAGGAATAAATTTGCTTTGAAGATAACTTGTACTCATGTCCATCCTGTCATTCATTTACATTATTAAGTGTTATTACATAGTATTCACGATAATTATTCCTTGAATAACTTTTTCTGAATAGCCTACAGAAAGGATGACTATCTATTGAGACTAATATCTGTCTACCTTGTCCTCCCCAGAGTGGTAAATAATGGATAAATTATATTCATTATTTTATTTGATTGTTTTATTTTTGTAAGAATCCCAGATTGATTCTTCTACTACTACCATTAGACTGTGGTAAGAATTGTGCAAAATACTGTCACATCATGCAATTATGTTCAAAATAAATGTTCTCGTCGAAAACATTCGTGTTAACATTATAGAATGCAGCTACTAGCATTTGTATGAAGGGTTTTGTCTGTGGAAGATTTAGACTTCTCTAAGAATCTGCCACTTTACATTTCTCATCTGGGTGTGAACAAAGAAAAAGAGATAACATTTTTACACAATCACATGCTTTCTTGATGTGGTCACCTTTTAATAATAGAAACCAAAAGAAACATTTCCCAATGTATTCATCAGAATTCTATCAGGAAGCAGATGTGCAGTCTTATTTTTCTTTTAAATCATGCATTTATTTATTGCGCTGCATCTTTCAGTTCTGAATATTTTCCTGTACAGGGAAATTCCAGTCTTTCTGAAACAATGATTTCCCAAATTTTATGTATTACCAGCTAGTCCTCAGAAACCATATGCAGGGTTGCTATGAGTCAGAACAGATTTAACAGCACTTAGCAGCTATATATGAACTGGTGAATTGATGTAAAAATACACTCTCCTTAATATGTACTAATCTTTTCATTCTGTTTCTATGCAATTAGACTTTGAGTGATTATAATGCTTCCCAAAGATGCTTCTGTAGTATTATAACAATAAATAATGGTCATTTTTGGAAAATAAATCCTATTCCTACTAAGATGAAAACAAGTAAATCTCCAACAATAAGATGAACCTCATAAAAATTGATATCATGCAAAGGTGAAAATATATAACAATAATATTATTCTTTTGCATAATTTCCTATCCTTTTGACTTCTGGTGTGGCACTATAGGATCAGCACTGGTCTGTGAAACACATGGTCAACAGTTCCACCAACTGCTCCTTGGAAATCCTATACAGTGTCTCTATGAATCAGCACTTCATAACAGTAACAACCTATCCTTCTAGCTCTCTTATTTCATTTCTTCACTCCTACTGAGGTGAATTGCCTCGAGCAGGACATCTTCACCTTTGACTCTCTTCTATATTCCCAGACACTTTTGCCTTCATTTTCCACACAGAACTCCAGATCAGAAATTTCAAACCTTTCAGCCTATTACATAGCCAGAATTCATCTTATCTCCTGACTCTTTGATGCAGGTGATGTAATTTCCTCATCAGGATGCATAATCTAGTTTTGGCTTTATGACCTCCAGATGGGTTTCTGTACCACTTTATCTCATGAAATACCTGCTGTGTCAGTAGCCACCCCACTGGTTGATATTTCTCTATTATTTATGGATATTTGTGTTGATTTCAGGACATTGTTTCAGTCAATTTTTGACAAATTTGGTAATTTACATTCACACTCACAATGTTTTTGTCATTCAGACAATGACTCTGATAAGGTCATTTTCTAATTTAAGCACCACTGTCCATATCCATAATCAGTTACGCCACCCTGTAAAAATCTTTCAAGTCACATTTCTTTATCGACCTTTATGTACTTTCAAACCTTCAAACACAAAAGGTCTAACTAACATCAGCAGACTAACATTTGTTTGCTTGCTTTTAAAATGACTTTCTTAAACTCTTGTCTCATTTCTATTCTCATCACTCCACTGGTAACCTAATTTCACACATCAGGCTTTTCTGACCCAGCTTAGCCTGCATTTTCATTTGTACTTTGTCATTTGTCGCTTTGCGTGTCTAGTTTTTCTCTTTGTGCCTAAGTTTCAGCATCTATAAAATGGCATAACAAGAATATTTAACTAATTGGTTATTGAAGGGATGAAATGAGTTAGTATGTATACAGAATTTAGAAGAGTGTAAACCCTGTATAAATGCTAGCTACTATTTTTATTACTTTCCGTTGCTTCCTATTTCCAGCTAGTTCAGCAAGTTTTCTTTGAAAATTTCCTCCTCTTTATTCTCACTGCCAACACCATGATTCAAAACTCCATGGTCTTTTGCCTAAACTATTTTAATCGCTTCCTAACTCATATGCCTCATCTCATTCAATTGTGAGTCCTAACCAATTTAACATATTGCATTCCACAATCTTTTTCTTGGTCAAGAACACTGCATTAGGCAATTCTAAAACCTCATAGAACAATTCATAATTTGAGCAAAATTAAAATGATACCAAATATTATGTATGTGTATGAAATCCCATAGTCAATAGAAATGTAAGTAACCTCATTATAAACAAATGAGATATTCATGAATATTAAACCTGCTCATATGTTAGCAATCTTCTTGGCACACTTCTCTGTGGATTAGAAAAGTGCTGAAACATATAATCTCAGGTGTATATGCATATAATTTTATGATAGGCAAATTGTGTGCTTTAAACTTTGTGAAACAATTATATATAATATATTATGAATATCATTCTATACAATACATTAACTATATATGGCTGCTTCTGTTGCATCATGTCAAGTTGGTTCTGGCTCATAGCAACAGGTATAGGGTTTCTGAGGCTGTAAATCTTTATTGGAGCAGAAAGTCTCATCATTTTCTTGTGTAGCAACTGGTAGATTTGAATAATCATATATTGTTTTAGTTAAGTGCTGTTGTATCTGTTCTGACCCACAGTGACCCTCATAGGGTTTCTGAGGAGTGGCTAGTGAGCTTGAGCTGCAGACCTTGAAGTTCAAATGCACTTTGCAATTTAGTGCATTTACCTGCAGAGCCACGCCACGACTGCAACATATAATTAGTAAATCATATATTGTGATGATATAATGATTGTATGTTGTATAAAACCAAAAGCCAAACCTATTGTCATTGAGTAGGTTCCAACCCATAGCAACTCCATAGGGTAGGGTAGACCTGTCTTATAGGGTTTCCAAGGATGTAAAGCTTTATGGAAGCCAACTACAACATCTTTCTCCTAGGTAGTGGCTGGTGGGGTTGGACTTTTGGTTAATGACAAATCACTTTAACCACTGCTTCAATATTGTTCTTCTATGTATTATCTATCGTATGCAATTATATATACATATTGTTGTTATGTGCTATCAAGTGATTTAGACTCTTAGTCTCCCTGTTTAGGGTTTTGGAAGAAGTATAGCCAGAGTGCTCCTTGGAGGCCAGGATGGCCAGACTTCGTCTCTCATACTTTGGACATATTGTCAGGAGGGACCAGTCACTGGAGAAGGATATCAAGGTTGGTAAAGTGGAGGGTCAGCGAAAAACAGGAAAGACCCCCCAGCAAGGTGGATTGGCAGAGTGGCAGCATCAATGGGCTCAAGCGTGGTAACAATTGTGAGGTTGGCCCAGGACTGAGCAGTGTTTCGTTCTGTTGTGCATAGGTTCGCTATGAGTGGGTACTGACTTGATGGCACCTAACAACAACAACATAGGGTTTTGGAGGCTGTGAATCTTTTCAAAGGCAGAAATCCTCATCTTTCTCCTGTGCATGAGATGGCTTGACCACTGACAATGTGGTTAATAGTCCAGTGCTTTTCCTACAGAGTCACTGTGCTCTCTCTCTCTATTATATATATATATATATATATATATATATATATATGTTGTTGTTGGGTACCATCGAGTTGGTATCGACTCATCGTGATCGTATACACAACAGAATGAAATACTGACCAGTCCTGGGAAAACCTCCCAATCACTGCTATGCCTGAACCCATCGCTACCACCACTGTGCCATTCCATTTTGTTGGGAGTTTTCCTCTTTTCCTCCGATCCTCCACTTTACCAAACATGATATTCTTCTCCAGGGATTGGCCCCTTCTGACAATATGCTAGAAGCATGAGAGACAAAGTCTGACCATTTGGCTTCCAAGGAGTACGATGGGTGTACTTCCTCCAACACAGATCTGTTTGTTCTTTTGGCAGTCCATGGTACTTTCAATATTCTCCAACACCATAACTCAAATACATCAATTTTTCTATGGTCTTCCTTATTCACTGTCCAACTTTCAAATGTTTATGAGGTCATTGAAAATACCACGGCTTGGGTCAGGTGCACCTTAGTCCTGACGTATTTGCTCTTCAACACTTTAAAGAGGTCTTCTGCAGCAGATTTGCCTAATGCAGTACATCATTTGATTGAGGAAATACACGAGCTGAACAGAAACTTTTAAAGGTCAGATCAAGAAGACAGAGTCAAATATTATAATGAAATTTGCAAAGATGGAGTTAGAAAACCAAAAGGGAAGAACACACTCAGCATTTCTCAAGCTGAGAGAATTTAATAAAAAATTCAAACCTCAACTTGTGGTATTAAAGGATTCTGTGGGAAAAGTGTTGAATGATACAGAAAGCATCACAGAGAGTCCACTGTACCAAAAAGAAATGGTTGGTGTTCAACCATTTCAAGAGGTAGCATATGATCAAAAGCCAATGATCCTGAAGGAAGAAGTCTAAGATGCACTGAAGGCATTGGCAAAGAACAAGACAGCAGGAATAGATGGAATGCAAATTGAAATCTTTGAACAAACTGATGTGATATTGGAGGCATTCGCTCATCTATGTCAAGAAATTTGGAAGACAACTACATGACCAAATGAGTGGTAGAGGTCCATATTTGTGCCATTTCAAAGAGCGGTGACCCAACAGAATGCAAAATCATTGGACAATATAATTGATTTTGAGTAAAGTTTTATTTGCATGAATAAAGTTTGACTAAAGGTAATACAGAAATGGCTGCAACCTTATATTGACAGAGAACTTCCAGAGCTTCAAGCTGATTCAGAAGAGGACGTGGAATGAAGGATATCATTGCTGATGTCAGCTGGATCTTGGCTGAAAGCAGAGAGTACCAGAAAGATGTTTACCTGTGCTTTATTGACTAATCAAAGGCTTTTGATTGTGTGGATCATGACAAGGTGTGAACAGCAATGAGAAGTATGAGTATTCTGAAACACTTAATTGTACTCATGAGGAACCTGTGCATAGACCAAGAGTTATTTGTTTGAACATAATAAGGGAACATAGTTTAAAATTAGGAAAAGCATGTTCCAGGGTTGTATTCTTTCACCATACTTATTCAATCTGTATGCTGAGCAAATAATCCAAGAAGCTGGATTATATGAAGAAAAATGTGGCTTCAGGATTGGAGGAAGACTCATTGGCAACCTGCAATATGCAGATGATACAACTTTGCTTGCTGAAAGTGAAGAGTACTTAAAATACTGATAAAAATCAAAGACCATAGCCTTTGGTATGGATTATATCTCAACGTAAAGAAAAAAACAAACAAAACTCCACTGGACCAATAAATAATATCCATATAAAGGGAGGAAAGATTGAAGTTGTCAAAGACTTTATTTTGCTCAGATCAACCATCAATACTAATGGAAGTAGCAGTCAAAAAATCAAACAAATATATGCATATGTAAATATATATGTATATATATTTTTGTTGTTAAGTACCATTGGTGGGTTTGAGCCACCAAACTTGTAATTAGCAGTCCTAGACTAATTCTACAGTGCTTTTCACAGTTGGACAGTGAATAAGGAAAACTAATCCTAGACCAAGCCTACAGCAGGAAT
>NW_006408528.1:24178271-24205481 GCF_000296735.1 Chrysochloris asiatica
TATATATATATATAGCATTTAATATAAATTTTTGCAGTTTTCCCTTGATTCTTTTCTTTTTTTTCTTCCTTCCTTCCCTCCCTCTTTCCTTTCTTTCTTCATCTTTAGAAGATGTTTCTCTATGAAGATGTCCTCTGTAGAAAGTAATCTGGGTATTAAAGATATTTTTCATCTCATTTTGTCTCCCAAAATTGAGAGTCCAAGAGTAAAGTCCTCCTATTTTATATGCATGGATTAAGAATAATTTAAAGAAATTCTTTTGTTTAAAATAAATGATATAAAATGAACATAAAGAAATGTCATGGATTTAAAATAAATTGATGCAGATATATGGCAAGTTACTAATAAAACCACGGGTGCCAAATCATTATGGCTGCAGCGTGATTTTCCTGACAAAGGTACTAACTAACTGCCCTGCTCCAGTGCTTCTGTTACCCATTCCTGAAGTCATGGCAGAAACCAGTCTAAACTCCTTAGCTTGACATAATTGGGCTGAACTCTTAACTTTACAGCTTAGACCATGCCTGTCTAGGCCACATTAAACTATATACATCAGTTTCTTTCTCATTCCATTCCTAATATAGCTTTTAAACAATACCCACTTTCAAACTCCAGTTTAATAATTCATCCCTACTATGAAATTTTCTTTGATTTGACTCCACTTTCCTCCCAACAAAAAAAGTAATGTGCTTTAACTATTTCATTTATATTTTGTAACTCTTACAGAATCTATATTTTGCTTGAATTATAGCTCTTTGTATCCATGTTGTATTTCTCTACAGAGATTGCCTATTTTAGTAAAGCCCTATTATTTTATTTACTTTCTGTAGACAAAATGGAGTCCTGGTATGACTCTGTAAGATAAACATTGGGCTACTAACCACAAGGTTGGCAGTTCAAAACCACCAGTTACTCCTTGGAAATTCTATATAAGGCCACTCAGAGTTGGAAACAACTCGAGGGCACTTTAACAAGAAAACATAGGCAAAATACAGTGGAGTTGGAATTTATAAAGATGTTAGGTTTTAAAACTAAAATTGCTTTCACTGTTATGACGACAAGATGTTCAGGTACTTTATAGCATTTATAAACCTGAGGGACTGACATTTAGGCTTTCAATGAAGTTCAATGTTGAAAGTTCTTCCTTCTGCATGTGTCAAGTCACTATCTCATCACTTGAGAAACGATGAAGTTGTTAGCTTGTATTTAAAGCCTGTACTATATGAAAAAGATCCATGCATCTTGAAGCATGAAAATCAAATACAGCTTGGTGGTATGTTCATATTTTTAAAAATATTTGTCATCTAAAGCCTTGTGTACTTTGTCTGTATAAAATGTACTTTCTACAGATCACAAATATTCAACATATATGCACATATCTTGTTGTTATTCTTAGTTGCTGTCAAGTTGGTTCCAACTTATAGAGACCTTCTGTACAAGAGCACTAAATATTGTCTGATTCTGTGTTATCTTCACAATCATTATTATATTAAGCCCACTGTTGTAGCCAGAGTGTCAGTCTGTTTAACTGAGGGTCTTCCCCGTCTTTGATGCCATTCTTTACTAAGTATGATGTCCTTCTCCAGGGACTGGTCCCTCCTGATACCATATCCAAAGTTCATGAGATGAAGTCTCACCATCCTTGCCTCTTAGGAGCATATTGGCTTTACTTCTTTCAGGACAGATTTGTTTGTTCTTCTGGTAATTGATGGTAGATTCAGTGTTTTTTGCCAGCACCATAATTCAAATACATCTCTTCATCTTCAATCTTCTTTATTCATTGGCCAGCTTGCACATGCATATGAGACAACTGAAAATACCTTGGCTTGGGTCAGGTACATGTTAGTTCTCAAGGTGACACCTTTGCTATTGAAAACTTCAAAGAAGTCTTTTTGCGGCAGATTTGCTCAATACATTGATGCTTGCAGTTTTGGGGGATTCACAAGGGCTAGCATTGGAACATTATTAAGAAAAAGGCTCAATAATCAACAGTGCTAATTAAAGTTTAGAGTGAGATGCTCACTGAAGAGCTAAAGCAAAACCAGATTAAATGCAAAGGGCAGCTATCCAAGGACACTGTGATCTTGTATGACAATGCACGTCCCCATACACTGTTGATACTCTGCCAAAACTTTGTTTTGAGGTGTTAAAGACTCCTTAATGTAGCGCTGATCTTGCTTCATCGGAGTTTTCTTTTGTTTGGTCCTCTGAAAGCAACCCCTTGAGGACGAAGATTCACTTCTGATGAAAAAGTGAAGACAGGGTGCATTTGTGGCTCACAGTTCAACCTAAAGCATGTGTTAATGAGGGAATAATAAAGCTTGTTGACAGATGGACCAAGTGTATTGAAAAGCAAGGAGTTTATGTTGGAAAATGATCTATTTGTCTTTTCTAAAAGTTAATTACATTAGCTCCTAGGAAGGAACGGCTAGGGCGCGGACTGGTTTCCTGGGACTGTGGCTTACAGGGTCCGCCATGGAGCCAGAGTAGATGCTACAAGGACAGACGCACATTGCATAAAATTCCATTCTGAGTATGGTCTTACAGACAATGTCGAGAGAAAAACAGAAAACGAGAAGACATTTCTCATGCACAAAAGGCATGAGAAGGCGGACCTCCACTCTTTGCCAACTCGTGCCTACCTGGATCAGATAGTTGTGCCTATCTTATTACAGAAACTTGCTGTGCTTGCAAAGGAGAGACCACCAAACTCCATTGAATTTCTAGCTTCATATCTTTTAAAAAACAAGGCACAGTTTAAAGTTCGAAACTGACTCATTGGGAAGAACAGAAAAATTGTTTGTTACTATAGATTTACATGATTAAGAGGCAGTTTTAATTGCCATGATTTCTCCCCTCTCTTTTGGAAATCTAAGAACCTTCAGGACCACACAACTTAAATTCCAGAGTTGCCGAAGAGAACAGAGTTCCCTTGTTTTGATTTAATCACTATACTTATTTAATGAGTGTATTCTGTGCAATTTTTCCTCAGACTGTCTTTAACTTTTGTTTTTAAAATGACCTTCGAAATAAATAGTTAAAGCGAAAAAAAAAAAGTTGGTTAACATAAACTCTACAATAAGAGTGCACCTTCATATGTATGTGTGTGTGTATGTGTGTGTGTGTGTGTAGACTCCTGGTGGTGCTGTAGGGTGAGCACTGGACTGTAAACCACAAGGTTGGCTGTTCAAACCCATCAACTGTTCCTTGGAAACCCTGTACAGAGTCACAACTGACTTGATGGCACTTAACAACAGCAATATATATATGAGAGAGAGAGAGACAGAGACAGAGGGTAGAGAGAGTCAGAGAAACATAGAAAGAAAATAAGAGAAACCTAAAAAGACAGAAAGCCAGGGAAAGGGATGTTAGTAGGTGAATAAGTGGCATAAATCTCTAATTTCACAAGTGGATGGGAGATTTAAGATCAGCATCACTTGCCCCAGGCTGACTCCTATACGGCAGAGGTCAGCCCTTCCTCCCGTGATGTGACACTCTCTACTTCTCTGCTAGGTTTGATAATTTGTTGGAATGGTCACATAGAACTTGCAGACCATACTCAACAGTTAAGGGTTTTGGTAGGGAAATAACTAATTACAGTTCAGTTTCAAGAACTCTCATGATATAGTTCTTGGATCAGGATAACTTACCCCCACAAAGGTGACTTGTGCTGTAGTTACTGTAATTATATTATTAGACAGCTATCCATTTTCCTTAGTTGGCCCCAGGCACCTCACATATGTATCACTCTACTCAGTCATTTGGAGTCTTGGTGTGACACTATAAGATAAGCACTGGACTGCTGACCTCAAGGTGAGCACTTCAAAAACACCAGCCACTCCTTGGAAACCCTATACAGTGTGGCTATGAGGGTTAGAGGAAAAGAGGAAGACCCCCAGCAAGATGGATTGGCCAAGTGTCAGCGTCGATGGACTCAAGTGTGGCAACAATAGTGAGGTTGGCCCAGGATCGGGCAGTGTTTTGTTCTGCTGTACATAAGGTCGCTATGAGTCAGTACCGACTCGATGGCACCTAACAATAACAACAATGGGTCAGAACCGACTCTATGGCACTTAACAACAACACAAAGACTATAGAGTCCTCGTGTGGAGTAGCAGGATAATGCGCTGGGTTGCAAGGTCAGTTTGAATTGCAAGGTCGGTGGTTCAAACTCACCACCTGCTCCTAGGAAATCCTATACAGGGTTACTATGAGTTGGAATCAACAAGACAGCACTTAACAACACAAAGACTATAGCTATAAGAGCCATATCCACTAATGTACTGTACCACAGTTGTTGTTGTTGTTAAGTACCGTGGAGGTGGAGTCAGTTCCGAATCATAGTGACCTTGCACAGAGTTTCCGAGGCTGTAAATCTTGACGGGACCAGAATACCTCAACTTTCTCCCACGGTTCTGAACTACCAATCTTGAGGTTACAGTCCGATTCATAACCACTATGTTACCAGAGCTTTGGATACAAAATATAATGTTTTAAACTACTAGTTTAAATTCAGGTAACCATACCCACTGGACAGCACTTAAAAACAATGATATCATAGCGCAATTCAAGTAGAAGCTTTGATATAGCAGCCTGGTTAACAGAGTGGATGGAGTTTGCGCAGTTCACTTAGATTTGGTTCCATTGAACTTGTTCTGACCCTTTATGTTCAACAGAATGAAACACTGCCTGGTCATACCCTGCCCTCATATTCGTTGCTATGCCTCCGCCCACTGTTGCACCCACTGGTCATTTCATCTCACTGAGGGATGTTTAGTTATCTAATGCTGTATAACAGAAATACCAAAAATGGATGGCTTTAGCAGTCAGAAATTTATTCTTTCATACTTTTAGAGGTTAGCAGTCCACATTCAGAGTGCTGGCTCTAAGGTAAGGCATTCTCAATGTCAGCTCTGGGGAAAGGTCCTTGTCTCCTTTCAGCATCTGTATGCCCAATATTCCTTGGAAATTTCCATACATATTGACATCAATCGTCCCCTGGATCAAATTGCTTCAAAGTTCAGGTACCCTAGGTCCAAACGATACAGTCCACTCCTGTCTCTTCTGAGATCTACTCATTTATATTTTAAAATAGATTGACTCAAGATACAGTTTAATCCCGTAGCTTGCATCTGGCTTCATTATCATCATTCAAGTGTGAATTTACAACATATAGGATAATTAAATTAGATAATTAAAAAGCTGATCATATTAGATCACATCATTAGGTTGATTGCATCATATTCAATCTCATCATGGAGGTGACAACTACATCTTAACTGCTAAACCACAGAGAATCCTGGCCAAGCCAAGTTGACACAAACCCTAAACTGTCTATCACAAAAATCTTACTTTTTTTTTTCCTGAACCTCTTCTTTACCAAGTATGCTATCCTTCTCCAGGGACTTTTCCTTCTTTGGATAGCATGACCAAAGTATGTTAGACAAAACCTTGCCATGTCACTTCTACAGAACATTCTAGCTATATGTTTTCATAGATTTCCATTAAAATCCATGCTCTGCTTCTGATTAAAGCATGACTTGAAGCACTAGCTTGACTTCTTTGAGCATCATATGCTAATTAGGATTCAAAATAGTATCTACCCTCAGGAAACTGAATAAAATGTATAATAAGCACATAGTAAGTGCTCAGAAAATGTCAGCTATTACTATTAATTGATACAATTACAAAATAAATATTTAAAAGTATAGTGAAAGATTAAGCATGTCTTGTTTTATTGGGATTTCTGTTATTGTTACTAGATTTGATTTATGTTTGGAAGATTGGCAGATATTTTTTTTTTCCACTGCTTTTGAAAAGGCATTCAGACATGGAATGCTTGGTAATTTATTTGAGTTGGGATTGAAACACTTGCCTGGTTGAGGGTATTCTGGGAATGAGAAGAAGGGCTTCTCTCTCAATGAAGGGAAGCTGGATTTCTGAATCCAGTCTTTCACAAATAAGAGACTTCTTTGCCCATTTTCCATGAATTTAAGTTTTTCATAGTAGATTGCCTTGGATCTGATAAATATTAAGTAATGTCTCTCATCTTTTTTAATACTTACTTTAAATGCAGCTTTAATAATCCTTGTTTCAGCCTTTTTATATCCTTGCTGGTAGACACAAGAGTCTTTCTTTTCTTAATTATTTTCCTGTTATTACTTACTGGTTTTATAGCCTCCCCCACCCAGTTACCTCCCTAGGCTCTTTTTATGATTTTTCAAATTTTATAATTGCCCTCATGACTTTTTGAAAATGTAGCTTACATTTTATTTTGCAGTCCATGAAAAGCCTTGTGCTGTGTGCTTTACAATAGTTTTTCTATTGAATTTTCAAAATTATGTTGGGTAGTGAGTAACATTTCTGCTTTTCACAGTTGAGGAAACTGAGTTACAAAGAGATTAAAGGAATTGCCCATTCCTTTATTAAATGGTAAAGATGGGACACAGGCCTGTACACAGTTTGATTCTAGAGGTTAGGCTCTCAACTGTTACAGAAATGTTAGCTCACACTCTTGGAGAGCCAGTTTCAAAGGTTACTTTGTTTTTTAAATTTTCTTTTCTTTCTTTTCTGTGTTTTACATTCCTGAATATATCTTTTAGAGGTTTTTCCCTCTCCTTTTCCTTGACCTACATAATACATCTCTGTCCTTCTGTGGCATTAGCTCATTTCTTGGATGTTCTTGGCCTCTAAACCTCTGCCCTATGACATGCAGAGGCAGATGCAGTTCCTTTACTTCTGTCTTCCAAGGAGTCTGAACATTTTAAATGTTACTTTCCTTACAGTCTGTTCCAAGATGATGTTTGCCTCTGCTAAGTGTATTTCCTCTGTGCTACTGTAACCTTCGGCTCTGCGGATTGTTCCTTGGTGCATTTGGGAAGAAGTTGCCAAGTTTCTTTTTGTGCTTATTTTCTCAGTTCCCTGGAAGCTTGACAGTGGCTCCCACTCCTGCTCTAGTCTTCTTCCACAGGTTTCTGCCTCACCCTTCTACTCCACCCCGGTTGTTTTCCCCTCTTACTTGCTGCTCCACCTCAGTTCACCTTCAAAGCATCCTCTTCTTATTAATACTTAAATCTGTCTGGATGCTCTGGTCTTTTTTTTTTATTTTTTTATTTTTTTTAATTGTAGCAGTAACTTACTGTGAGTTCAATTTATAGTGACCCTATATAGGGTTTCTGAAACTGTAAATCTTTATGGAATAAGATAGCTTCATCTTTCTATTGTGCCAACCTTTAGGCTAGCAGCCCAATGCCTACCCCACAGCACTACCAAGACTCCCGTTGGGTTTTAATCAACTTTAATATGTCATATTTGTTATACATTCTGGAAACTTGAGGACTACATTTTGTTAGTTCTTTGTCTCTCTCTCTCTTTTTTTTTTTTTTTTTTTTGTTACCCTGATCTAGTACTTCATTCTTTTATTATTCTTTTGTAGTAATTGTGATTCTATGATTTCCAAGAACTGCATGATAAGAATATAGGTTTGCATAATAAGCACTGCTTCCTGAATTCTAAGTGTTAATTGGAGCTGTGATTGAATGCATAAATCACATTAGAATACCATGCAAGGGAAATACCTTTGAATTTCCCATCAGAAGTTGTAAGCGTTTGTTGTTGATGGTTCTTCTTCCTTATGTTCTTGATTTTGTCTTTTCAGTATATCCTCTGATTTTAGTTTTGCAATTCATAAAGCAGAGTCCTGGTATGATGCTGGGGGATAAACACTGAACTGCACGGCCAGCTCGAACTGCAAAGTTGGTGGTTCAAACTTGCCAGCCACTCCTTAGAAATGCTATACAGGGTCACTAAGAGTCAGAACTTACTTGATAGCACTTAACACCAACAACAACATTTATTAAGCAGCTGGTTAATTATACCTAATTCTAAAGGTGAAGTTCAAATGAGATTATATGTACACATGTTAAACAAATTGTCAACAAACATGGTGATGCAACAGTTGAGCACTGAGGTGATGACTGAGACATTGTCATTTGAACCTACCAGGGGTCCATGAAAGAAAAGGCCTGGTGATCTTCTCCTATAAATATGATAGCCTGGGAAACTCTATGGGGGTAGTTTTACTCTGTCCAATAGGGTCATAATGAGTCAGAATTCACTTGATGGCACACAGCACAATAGGTACAGAGTAGTATCCTGTATCTCATAGTTCAGGGATGAAAGGAAAAATTCAAAATGAAACCAATAGAAAATAAGACAAGAATTGTATGAAAATATAATTTATTCAAAGTTTTCTATTTTTATTGGATCACGTATTAGGAGTTTCTTAAAATATTGAAATCTGAAACCTTGGGTTCGGATTAAAGAAAGTTTATAGATAGGTTATAAATATAAGCCTACGTAATGGGATCTCTGGTAGCGTAGTGGTTATGAATCGGGCTGTGAACCGCAAGGTCAGCAGTTCGAAGCTACCAGCGGTTCCGCGGGAGAAAGATGAGTATTTCTGCTCCCGTAAAGATTTACAGCCTCGGAAACCCTGTGCAGGGTCGCTATGAGTCAGAACTGACTCCACGGCACTTAACAACAACAATGGTGTGTTGTAGTTGTTAGATGCTGTTAGAAATTATGGCCTTGGTGATAGATGATGCTAGAAATCACATGGTAGATTTTTGCAAAACAAAGGAGATTAGTTGTGTGCCTTCAGGCAGGAGGCTTGCTTGCAGAATGGGGGTGCCCTGGGTATTTATCTGGAGCACCAAAGGAGCTTTGTAACACTTGCCAAGGATAAGAGAGAAGTGTGCCAGTAGTATGGCTGTGAAGAAGTCCTAATAACCAGATAACTGCTGTGTCCTGATTTGCTTCTGATTTTGAGATGTTAAATTTCCCATAATCGTGAATATTGTCTGTGAGTTCTGTGCAGCCATTGCAATGATTTATCTAACCCAGCATAGAAATAGAGTGTCATGAAAGGAATGGTTATTAGAATAGGGTAAATAAGGCTGGTGGGTCGAGGCATGTCTGTCTGACTTCTGCCTCAAAGGAACTGGCCTTTGGTTGGTAATTCTCCTCCTTCCCCCTTGTGAAGCTGGAGGAGAACAGACACCACTTCTATGCCATTTTTGTAATATCCCACTATAGACAGTGAGAATTCTACCACAGAGTCAGCACTACCCAGATTCCATGAAATCCTGCCAAACTCAAAGTTAAACCAAAGCAAAACAAGTAAGCAGAAACAGTGTGATTTAGAAGGGCTATTATAGAAACAAAGGAGAAAATAACAAACCTCAGCAACAATGTGAAGAAACTGGAATCCTCACAATTTACTGGTGTGAATACAAAATACTTTAGCCACTGTGGAACTATTTGGTATTTCTTCAAATGTGTTAATCATGCAATTACCATATGACCCAGCAGTTTGATTCTTTGTTATATACCCAAAATAAGTGAAAGCAGACTCAGATATTTGTACACCAATATTCACAACAGTATTCATTAACAGTAGCTCAAAAGTGGGAACAACTCAAGTGTCCATCGATATATGTATGCATAAACAATATGTAATACATACAATCAATGGAATATTATGCATCCATAAGAAGAAGTGACGTTCTGATATATGCTACAATATGATTAAATCTACAGAACATGCTAATAATGTAGATGCTAAAGATTGCTGTGAGAATTGGTTCAATGGAAGTGGGTTTGATTTTTATTATGGTATATATTTTAAAAACAATAATATTAAAAGCAAAAAAAATTGTCCAGCTTTTACATGCATGTGGAGCAATTTGACACTAATGACTAAAGAACAGAGGAGTGTTGAAATGACATCAAAAACATCACTCATGGAAAAAGCAAAAAGTCATTAAACAGCCAGGAAAGACAGAAAAGATCAAAATGGATGTCAAAATGATTCTGAAACTAGCTCTAGTGTTGTAGTTGTTATCAGGTGCAGTCTAGTTGGTTCAACTCATAGCGACCTTATGTACTGCAGAAGGAAATACTGCCCAGTCCTGCACCAACCTCACAATTGCAGTTACTCTTGTGCCCATTGCTGCTGCTACGGTGCCATTCCATCTCGTTAGGGATCTCCTTATTTTTCTCTGACTTTCCACTTGTCATGATGTCCTTCTCTAAGGACTTGTCCCTCCTGATAATAAGTCAAAAGTATGAGAGAATAAATCTGGTCACCTTGACTTCTAAGGAACATTCGTATTGTACTTCTTCCAACAAAGATTTGTATGTTCTTCTGGTAGTCCATAGTCTTTTTAATATTCTTCTGCAACACCATGATTTAAATGCACCAATTCTTCTACAGTTTTCATTATACATATTCCAACTTTCACATGCATATGAGGCTACTGAAAATACCATAGTTTGGGCCAGTGCACATTAGTCCTCAAGTTGACTTCTTTGCTCTTGAACACGTTAAAGAAGTCTTGTGCAGCAGATATACCTAATACAATGCATTGTTTGATTTCCTGACTGATGGCTTCCATGAGTGTTGGTAGTGGAACCAAGCAAAATGAAGTCTTTGACGACTTCAATCTTTTCTCCATTTATCATAATGTTGTGTACAGTCCAGTGGTGAGGATTTTATTTTATTTTTTTACCTTGAGGTGCAACCCAAAGCAAAGGCTATGGCCTTTGACTTTCATCACTAAGTATTTTAAGTTCTCTTTAATTTCAGAAAGCAAAATGTATTATCTGCATATCATAGGTTGTTAATGAATCTTCCTGCAATCCTGATGCTATGTTATTCTTTATATAATCCATTTTCTCAGGGTATTTTCTCATCAAACAGCTTAAATAAGTATGGTGAAATAATACAACCCTGGAGAACACCTTTCCTGATTTTAAACCATTCAGTGTCCCCTTGTTTATTTCAAATGACAGCATCTTGGTCTATGTAGAGGTTGCTCATGACCTCAATTAAGTGTTCCAGAGTACTCATTCTCTGAAATGTTGTCCATAGCTTGTCATCATCCAAACAGTAGAAAGCCTTTGTATAGTCCAAAAAGCACAGATAAACATTTTTCTGGTATTCTTTCCTTTCAGCCAAGATCCATCTGACATCAGCAAAGATATCCCTCGCTCCAAATCCTCTTCTGATTCTGGATTGAACTTCTGGTAGTTCTTTATGAATGTGCTGTTACATCTGTTTTTGAATTATCTTTAAAAAGACTTTGTTTGCATGTGATATTAATGATATTGGCCGAAGGTTTCTGCTTTTCATTGGGTCTTCTCTCTTTGGAATGGGCACAAATACGGATCTCTTCCAACGAGTGAGCCAGGTAGCTGTTTTCCAAATTTCTTGGCATGAATTAGTGAGTGCCTTCAGTGCTGCATCAGTTTGTTGAAAGATTTTAATTTATATTCCATCAATTTCTGCTGTCTTGTTCTTTGCCAATGCCTTTAGTGTACCTTGGACTTTTCCTTCAGTACCAGCACCTCTTGAGCATATGCTACCTCTTCAAATGGTTGAACATTGATAATTTCTTTATGTCTGGTATATTCTTTCCATCTTATTTTGATAACATTCTACATCATTCAATATTTTGCCTGTGGAGTCCTTCAGCATTTCAGGTTGAGTCTTGAATTCTTCTTCAGTTCTTTCAACTTGAGAAATGCTGAGCGTGTCCTTCACTTTTGGTATTCTAACTCCAGGTCTTTGCACATTTCATTATAATATTTGACTTTGTCTTCTTGAGCTGCCCTTTGAAATTTTCTATTCAGCTCTTTTATATCATCATATCTTCTGTTTGTTTTAGCATCTCTACACTGAAGAGAGGTTTCTAAGTCTCCTCTGACATCCATTTTGGTCTTTTCCTTCCTTCTTGTCTCCTTAATTTCCTTTTGCTTTCTGAGTGTATGATGTTCTTGATGTCATCCCACAACTCTTCTGGTCTTTGATCATAAGTGTTTAATGAATCAAATCTGTTTTTGAGATGATCTCTTTGTTCAGGGTAATATATTGGCTCTCATGGACTTGTTTTAATTTTCTTCATCTTTAGCCTGAACTTACTTATGAACAGTCTTGTTTTGCTCTTAATAAGGAGTTTTTCCACCGTCTCCTCCCACAGATGTAACTAGTTTGATTTCTATTTATTCCATTTGGTGGGCTCCATGTGTTTAGTTATCTGTTTTGATATTTAAAAAAGGTATTTTTAATTAATGTCATGGTTTTTCAAAATTCAATCATGTTATCTCCAGCAACATTTATATAACCAAGGCCATATTTTCCAACTACTGATGCTTTCTCTTCGTACCCAACCATTATATTACAATCACTAATCATTATCAATACATCTTTATCTCATGTTTGATTAGTTTCAGGCTGAAGAAATTGATAGAATTCTTCAATTCATCATCATTGACTTTAATATTTGGTGTGTTTTAAGTTTGAATAATAGTGGTATTAACTGGTCTTCCTTATACATGTATGGATATTATCCTATCACAGACAGTATTATACCTCAAGATCTTGAAATGCTCTTTTTGATGATAAATGTGATGCCAGTCCTCTTCAATTTGTCATTCCGAGCATAGTAAACAATATGACTGTCAAATTAAAAATGGCCAATACCATTCCATTTCAGCTCACTAATGCCTAGGATGTAGATCTTTATGGGTTCCATTTCAGTTTTCAAAACTTCTAATTTTCTTAGATTCACACTTAACAAATTCCACATTCTGTTTATTAACAGATGTTTGCAGCTGTTTCTCCTCATTTTGAGTTGTGCTCCATCAGCAAATGACGTTGTTCCAAATGCTTTGCTCCAGTTGTGTTATCACATTTAGCTCTAGTTTGAGGTCATATTTTGAGTACCTGCCAACCTAAGGGACTCATCTTCCAGCAGTATATAAGACAGTATTCTGGTGTTATTCATAATATTTCAATATTCAATAGTTCAGTGCTATCTGACAGTGTTCCACTGTTATTCCTTAGGTTTTCAGTGGCTAAACATTCAGAATTATTCTGCCACTCCTTCTTCCTAGACTGTCTTACTCTGGATGCTCAGCTGAAACCTGCCTACCATGGGTGATCTAAAATACCAGTAGCATAGCTTAGAAGTACGCAAGCCACCACAGTACAACAAATGACAGACGAATGGTAGATGGTCTTGAAATTCTTACCAAATGGCTGGGTAGAAATATAAGAATAATTATTATCTCACTGTCCAATCCATCAAAGTATGCTAATAATTTCAAATAATGTACATAGCACCTTTGTGGGGATTGTTGTTGTTTTGAAGTACCATTGAGTCAGTTCCGACTCATAGCACCCTTGTATAGGGTTTCTGAGGAGCGGCTGCTGAGTGTGAATCTTCGAACTTGTGACTCAAGTGCATTATCCTGCATTGTCCCATCAGGACTAGTTGGTTTTGACTCAGTGACCTAGTATAGGGCTCCCAAGGAGTGGTTCATGGGGTTGAACCACTGACCTTGAGGTTAGCAGTCCAGTGCTTATCCTGTTGTGGCACAACAGGACTACACAGTCAGACTGTTGTTGTGAAGTTCTGTTGAGTCAGTTCCAACTCATAGTGACCCTGTATAGGGTTTCCGAGGATCTGCTAGTGTGTTCATACTGACCTTGCTGTCCAGTGCTTATCCTACAGCATAATACCAGGATGCCACTACAGCCAGATTAGTATCAGCTATTTCCCAAGAGAGTGTCTTCTTCTATATCAGGCTAACAGTTATTACTTCACATGTTTATACCTCCCTTTCTACTTTTAGGGTTGCCTTTTCTGTTTTATTGCAATTATTCTCCATAAATCTCTCCTCCTAGTACCATATATATATATTTTTCTCTCTCTCTAGAGTACAGTTTTTGCCTATTTATAGATAGATGCTTTGCACATCAACTCGTTGTTCAGCCAAACTATGCTTGCTTAGTACTTTAATCTTTCATCATATATCATCTTTCTCTGCATCTTAATCATTCTGGTATTATGTCTCTGAACTCCTTCCAGCTTCTCTGTACCTTTTGTGTAATTAGGTGCTGAGTTGGAACACCAGGTGCAGTCCCACCAGTCCTTTCTAGTAGGGCCCCATTACCTTCAGTGTTGCTGTGATGCCTCTTGTTCCCTGAGGTACTCATTAGAGGAATGATGCCTGTCTCTACAAGTATAAAGGGAAGCATCACTGCATCCCTTCCATTCTCCTGCTTCTCCCACTGGCTGATCCCTATTCAAAAGGGAAATTTCTGTTTTAATCTCAATTTCTCTCTTTCTTTTGATATTTTCCTCTCTCTCCCTCTCCTTTTCTCTTCTTCTTGTCTTCTTTTCTGTAGCAATCATTGACTTCATGCTCTCTCTTAGTTTTTCACTTTATATAGCCTGCCTGATTCATGATCCAATTCATTTGTTTCTTTCTTTCTACCTTTATCTTAATCTGTTCCAATTTCTCTCAATCTTACAATTTAACACTTAGTGCAAATAGCATTGTCTTCCACTCTTACTGAGCATTCATCTATCTCTCAACTAGATCAAGTTTGTTCATGCGTCTATAGCAAAAGATGAACAATATTGTCTAATGTCTTATCTTTTTTTGCTTTTCATCAAATTGGTAAGTAGTTGGGCATTTTATCGTTAGGCTAGAAAACTCAATGTTATCAAAGTTGCTCAGAGAATTGGGAAATAAATTATGTTGAATCCTGCCACATACAGTTGAATAAAATGCAGTTGAATAAAGTACCACTTTGTTCAGTTTTCTTAATCCTTAAATTCAGTCATTTGGGGAAAGATATATAAGGTAAGCTTGTGTCAGGAATAGAAGACTTTCTTTATTTCAAAATAGAATTTATTCCCAAAACATACTGTCCTCTCTGCAATCGCAGACCAAACAGTGGCTTATGTTTCTTGAGTTTTTGTTGGTGTTTAGCACCGTCAGTCAGTTTTGATTCATAGTGACCATATATAGGGTCTCCAAGGAATGGCTGGTAGGTTTGAACTGCAGACCTTGTGGTTCAGATTCACCTTGTGGTTCAGTGCTTTATCTTACAGCACCACATCAGAACTGTTGGTCCCTTTTCTTCTATCATTCCCTCCTTTCTTTCTTATTTCCTTCCTCCAGTCTTACTTTCATCCACTTAACAGTTACTGAGATTCTATCATTTGCAGGATCGTGTGCATGAAGGCACATTGGACCTATGTTCTAGGCCACGATCTCAAAGGAATTAGCTGTGCAGCTACATCAAATAACTGCAGTGCTTTTATGGTTAGTGCAGAATCCTGTTTACTATTTGGTTTGCTGAAACAGAATATTTGGAGATATGTTCCTGAAACTACTCATTTAACAATATGTTTTTAACTGGTTATGACGTTTTCAGATGAAAGAGAAGTCATTTTCAAAATAAGCAAGTATCTTGATCTAGGCTGAATAGGATAAGAGGGGACAGCTAATGGTAACATCCCATATGAAAAAATATGATTAGAGTAAAGATAGTAATGTGGTTAGTGAAGGAGATATACATCAGAGTCACAGACCGTGGGAAGGGGGTGAACAAGTTAAAGAATCTGTAGAGCGCTTCTGTTCTTAGTTCTGAGAAATGTCGTCAAGCTGTGCCTTGAATGATTAAGTAGAATGTTGAGAGAGGAATACTGGGAAGAGGAACTACATCTCTAGACAGCAGAATTTTTGTTGGTTTACTTGTTGTGTTTTGTTTTCCTCAAATAGTGTTGATACATTTACAACTATAAATCAGTGCTTTTTAAATTTTACTTATGAGTCTTGATAAAGAGAAGTAAAAAGGTAAATAGTAAATAGAAGATCATCTTGGGACAAGGAGCAAAAGACCCAAGTCCTAGAGTATTGCGTAGACATATGTTGGGCATTGTATACAAGAGAACTTCAAAACATTCATTGAAAAATTCCAAAATAGCCCTCTTATGTCTAGTGCTCTATTGTGTGTGCTCTATCCAGTATGTTGGGCAATATGAAGTAATACTATATTGGTGTAAGTCTAACTGTGTAGAGAAAAGCAGTCAATTTGCAGTTGTAAGCTTTATGTTGTTAAATGCCATGGAGTCAGTTCCGAGTCATAGCGATCCAGTATAGGGTT
Organism: Chrysochloris asiatica; assembly: GCF_000296735.1. NCBI lineage: Eukaryota > Metazoa > Chordata > Mammalia > Afrosoricida > Chrysochloridae > Chrysochloris > Chrysochloris asiatica. The sequence goes on from NW_006408528.1 coordinate 24,194,296, forward strand.
TCCAAGGAGCTGCTGATGGGTTTGAACTGCTGAACATGTGGTTAGCAGTCTAGTATTTCTCCTACATCACCACACCAGGACCCTTGGGAGTTGTTTAAGGATTCCAAAATGTAAATTTAGTTAATGCAGACTTTAGACACATCTTCACAGGAAGTTAGCCTTACTTTAGATAATGAATTAAAGTCTTTCTGCTAATATTTTGAAAATAACAACAACCTGACATACAAGTTATCTTCTTTATATTATGCCAGCATTTTCACATTTTTAACATTAAACTTTTAATCTAATTTGGTATTAATAACATTATTTCACTTATTTACTGCATCATCTTAATATTGACTTTTTTTATTCATCAAAGCAAATAGGAAGGCATTTTTAATCTCATAAAATGAAGAAATAGAACCAAAACCCAGATGTACTTTTTCCTAATGTGACTAAAAGGTAAGCCTGTGTCAGGAAGAAGGAGACCTTTCTATATTTCAAAGTAGTATTTATTTCTGAATCATGCCAGCCTCTCTGCACAGTAACCTATTGTGTTTACGTTTGTAAAGAGTAAAATAAACCACTATGCACATGCACTTTCATTGAGAACTATAGTGCCAAGTGTTAATGACACCATTCTTCCACACAAAATGTGTTTAGATCCATGAGGTTTTTCTGCTGTGTTGCTTGTGGGAACTTCTATGCAAAATTTGATAGCTACAAGATATTCATATACCATAGCTCTTTTTCTTACTATTAGTTATGGTAATGATTTTGATAGAATTTTTTTACAGTTCATGTTTATAAAAAAAAATGTCTATTTCTTCATTATTGCTAGCTATCTTTGTGTGTGTGTGTGTGTGTGTGTGTGTGTGTGTAAAAGAGTAACATGGAGGCAGTGGCTTTGAAAGGAAAAACGGAAAGCACATGAGAGGACATTCTTTGCTTATAAATTTTACACCTTAAAAATATTCCATATTAAATTAGAATTCAGTTGTTGTCATAAATCTAAAAGACAGATCTGTTTTGTTTTTTTTCAAAAGAGACATTTAAGAATTTAATACCTTAGAAAATCTATTATTCCTTTAAGTTACTGGGATCCAGCTGTATTATTATACAAACTATATAAATGTTGGAAACTCTTTATTATCTTTATAATTACTTATCTATTGGCATAATAATTCTACAAGATATAAATATTTTAATAAAATAACTTATCTAATGCATTTATAAACATATGAATACATATTGGAAATCATTGATGAAAACTACCAATCTCCTTCAAAATAAAAATAAAAATGAGTGTAGAAAAAATAAAGTCAATTGAATGGACTTAAACACAGCTAAAATAAAAGTAACTGAATAAGTGTTATATGAATAAAAAAATTTGTTCGTATTTTCAACAACTCATCATTAAATGGCTGCTGTTTAAGATTCCTCAGTATTTTAATTAGAAATGAAGGACTGTTTACTTGTTGTTCTCTGATAGGTAAAACAATTGACCCTTTAACAATTTTTCATTCTACTGAAGAACTAATGTCATAAAAATCAATATATAAAATAAAATTTATATATGTCTGTAAATATTATACCCCTGGAAAATAATTAAACTATAATTATTTTATCTATAGTTAATATAATAAGTAAGGAGCTCTGGTAGCCTAGTAGTTACGAATTGGGCTGCAAACCGCAAGGTCAGCAGTTCGAAACTACCAGCTGCTCCGTGGGATAAAGATGAGGATTACTGCTCCTGTAAAGATTGACAGCCTCAGAAACCCTGTTAAGGTTAGCTATGGGTTGGAACCGACTCGATGGCACTTAACAACAACAACAATATAATAAGTGGACTTCAAAGTTACTAAATGCATGAACTAATCATTTAAACATGCCTTTAATTGACACTGTCAATAGAGCTTACAGGATGATAGGTCTTTAACAAAACATTTGTGTACTCTTGCATGTAGCTCCCTTGTTAAAAAACACATTAGCTTCTGTATGGCCTAGTGATATTAGGGATTTAAGTACTGGTAAAACCATTGAAAAGAAAATAGTTAATTGATCCATCAGGGAGATTAAAATTAAGGCTGTTGCCTTCTAAGCACCAAATGCTAATGAACAAGTTAACTAGACTCCAAATGATTTACTACATGGTAAGAAATATTTTGTTAATTATTATTAGACCTTAACAGTGTATTTTTAAATTGCAAGAGAAAATAAAAGTATCTGCATGCTACAGGCATGTTTAGGAATAACACATATTGATACCTGTATCATATTTTAAAAAGTAGTTTTAAGTATAGATTGTAAGTGATAGATATATAAAAAATAATATGTAAAAATGTATCTATAAAAATAGATAGGTAAAAAAAAAAATGGACAGAAATGTTTTAATGTATAAGTCCAGGTTGTGGTTATACCAATGTTTCTATATAGTTTTTTTTCAACTTTTCTGGATGCTTGAAAATTATTACAATAAAATGCTGGAAAACTATTTGCAGAATAACAAAAACTATTACATGGACTGCATTTATGATTATTACTACCAAGATGAATGCATCATATTTGAAACAAATAATCTGATCAAACATGAGGAGAGGTGACTAAACATGACACAAGTTGTTATAAGCAGAAAGACATGTTATGTTTTAAAGTGAAAAGTACAGTGTGTTCAAAAGAAAACCTGAGCTTTATCTCAATTCCTCTTAGATTTATACATATTTTACAAAATAATTTCTCTTTAATCTAGATAATATGTTCAAAACGAATTATTTTTTGTGGTTGTGTATTATTTAGGCCCAATCAAAAGTTATCACCTTGTGTTATATTCTCCTCAATGAGCTGATTCAGTTTTATGGTTCTCTCTGGTACACTTATAAAGTGTACTTTATACTCATAGTTCTCTATAAACAAGGAAACAATCTGTATTACTGTATTTCAAATTATTGCCCTCTAGACCATTACTTCATTTGCAATAAAATTCCCAAATAAAGTGTACAAGTGCGTTTCATAGATGTTTGTTTCTAAAATGCTAATAAGTAAATGTCTGGACAGCCTTGGTGTAGAGATAGAGTAGATAGACCCTCCCCCCTCCTGATGTGAGCTGTGTGATGCTTGATGAGATACCAACAGTGTACAACCAATTAAGTGTTCTGAAATACCCATGCATTTAATTAACCTATCTCAAAGCCAATCCTAAGAAAATAAGGATAGGAAAAATTTGGAACCTAGAAATTATTTTCTGTCTGTATCTTTTATATGTTTCTCAGTTCAGAAGGTGCAGTAGATATGTCATCTTGGAGGCGAGACAGTCAGAAACATGCAGAAAGGCATTACATGCTGAAAAGGAGCAATGTAAGAGTCTCTTAACTGAGGTGATAGAAGGAGAGAATACAATCTCAAAGAGAGTTTGTCAGAGCTGACATTCTTTACATTCGTAATCAATCTCCATATCATAGGCAATGTTCTTTCTAGGTATCTTCACTCAAAGAAGATCTTGGGATACAAACATTTCTGCTCTACAATTTTACTGATGTTATTTTTTGTTATTCAAATAATAGCAGTAAAAAGTGATGACAATGACTTTGAACCTACTGGTCATATATACTCTAATATCCTTAAGTTAGAAATCACCACAGCCATATTGTTGTTTTAAGTTCCTTTGAGTTGGCTCAGACTTATAGTAATTTATGTATAATGGAATAAAATGTTGCCTTGTCCTGCACTATCTTCATCATCATTTTATGTTTCAGTTTATGTTATTGCCACTGTGTCAATTCATCTCATTGGGATCTTCCTCATTTCTGTTGATGCTTCACTTTACCAAACATGTTGTCCTTCTCCAGAGACTGTTGCTTCTTGACAACATGTCTAAAGTACAAGAGACAAAGTCTTGCTCTCCATTATCGCTTCTAAGAACCAATCTGACCATACTTTGAAAACAGATTTGTTCATTGTTCTGAAGTCCTTGTTACTTTCAGTATTCTTTACTATTAGTTTAAGATGTCTTCCTCCAATCCTGATGCCTGTTCTTCATGTATTCCAGTTTCTCAGATCATTTGCCCAGTATAGAGTTTGAATAAGACTGGTGAAAGGAAGCAATCCTGATGCATATCTTTCCTGAATTCATTGGCATGTTGGTCTATGTATAGATACCTAATGATCACAATTAAGTGTTCTGAAATACCCATTATTTGTAATGTTATCCATAATTTGTGATGATCCACATAGTTGAATGACTTTGCATAGTCAATAAAGCACAAGTAGATATCTTTCTAGTGTTCTTTGAGTCTAGAGCCTTCTGATGTCAGCAATGAAATCCCTTGTTCCACATCCTTTTCTGAATCTGTCTTGAATTTCTGACAGCTCTCTGTCAATGTACGGCTGCAACAACTTTTGAATTATCTTCAACAAAATTTTACTTACATGTGATATTAATGATACTGCTTGATCAGTAACTTATTTTGTTAGGTCATTGTTCTTTGGAATGGGTATAGATATGGATTTCTTCCAGTCAGTTGGCCAGGTAGTTATTTTCCAAATTCTTGGCATAGATGAGTGTGTGCGTCCAGTGCTGCATCAGTTTGTTGAGACATTTCAGTTAGTATTCCATCAATGCCTGTAGCCTTGTTTTTCTCTAATGTCTTCATAGCAGTTTGAATTTTTCCTTCAATACCATTGGTTCTTGATCATATATTAGCTCTAGAAATGGTTGAACATCGACCAATTCTGCAGTGACTCTGTGAATTTTTTCCATATTTCTTTGATGATTCCTGTATTATTCAATATTTTTACCATTGTTGTTGTTGTTGAGTGCTGTCAAGTTGATTCCAACACATAGAGACCCTGTATAGGGTTTCCAAGGAGCAGCTGGTGAGTTTGAACTGCCGACCTTGCAGTTCAAGCGGCTTTGCATTCTGGCGCATTAACCCACAGTGCCACACCAGGACTCCATTTTGGCCATAGAATCATTCAATATTGCACCTTAAGGCTTGCATTTTTCTTCAGTTCTTTCAGCTTACAGAACATGTTGAGAATGTTTTTTCCTTTAGTTTTTCTAAGGTCAGGTCTTTGCACATTTCAGTGAATATTTTAATTTGTCATCTTGAGCTGCCCCTGAAAATTGTCTGTTCAATGCTTTTACTTCATCATTTTTTTTCTTGTTGCTTTAGCTTCTTTACCTTCATGAGCTGGTTTCAGAGTCTTTTCTGACATCCATTTTGGTCTTTGCTTTCTTTCTGTCATTTTAATGACTTTTTCTTTTCTTTATGGATGATGTTCTTGATGTCATCTCAACACTTCTCTGGTATTTAGTCATTAGTGTCTAATTGCTTCATATGCATAAAACAGCTGGATAGTGTTTTTTGCTTTTAATTTTGTTGTGGTAAAATATGTATCAAAATTTAGAAACAAAAACCCCACTGCCTTTGAGGTGATTCTCATAGCAACCCCGCCTAGCATTTCCAGAACTGTAAATCTTTATGGGAGCAGACAGCCTCACCTTTCTCCCATGGAGAGTTTGATGGATTTGAACCCCCAACCTTGCAGCTAACAGTACAACACCACTAGTCATTTAAAGAATTTTATATATGCAGTTTAGTGGCATTACTTACATTCTCAGTAGTGGACACATTCCACCACTATTTACAGAACTCCAAGCAAACACTCTGTGCTGATTATACAATAATTCCTAATTTCTCTTTTATCCAACTATGTCTCTTCTAATTTTTATATAATGAATTATCTAATCTAGATATTTCATATACATGAAATCACTTATGTGAAATCTATCCTTTTTGCATCTACATTACTTCACGTTGCATGTTTTCAAGGTTAGTTCGTGTTATAGCATGTATCAGAACTTCACTCCTTTTTATGACTGCATACCATTCCATCATTTTATGACTGCATAACATTCTGGTAGCGTAGTGGTTACGAATTAGGCTGCGAACCTTAAGGTCAGCAGTTCGAAACTACCAGCCACTCCGCGGGAGAAAGATGAGGCTTTCTACTCCCGTAAAGATTTACACTCTTGGAAACCCTGTACAGGGTCGCAATGGGTCGGAACCAACTCAACGGCACATAACAACAACAACAACATTCCAAATGTACCACATTTTGTTTATCTATGCATCTATCAAGGGACACATTGATTGTTTCCACCTTTGGGCTACTCTTAATAATACTTTTGTGAATATTGGTGTACAAATATATGTTTGAATCTGGTTGCAGTTATTTTGATAAATACCAATGAATCAAACTGTTGGGTTATATGGTAATTCTATGTTTAACAGATTTGTGGAGCCATCAAAGTATTTCCACAGTGCCTAAACCATTTTATATTCTTAACTGCAAAGAGTCAGAATTGCATTTTTTCTCACATTGTTGCTAATACTTGTTATTTTCTCTTTTGTTTGTTTTTATAATAGTCATTGTGGCACTATAGGATAAACACGGGACTGCAAGGTGGGTTTGAACTGCAACATCAGTGGTTCAGACTCACCAGCCGTTCCTCAGAAAACCTATACATACAGAGTCACTGTGAGTCAGAACCTACTCAACGGCACTTAACAACAACAACAATTTTATACCACACTTCCTTGTTTTGTTTTAACTTGGAGTTGGACAGAATTTCATGGAATGTATGTAGTATTGACTCAGTGGTAAAACTCCCACTTTCCATGATGGAATATTACAAAACTGGTGTAAAAGTAGCATCTGACCTCTAACTTCACAAGGAGAAAGGAGGAGAATCATCAACCCAAGCCCAATTCCTATGAGGCAGAGAGGTCAGATGTACCTCTAAACGCCATCCTTCTTTGCCCTCTTCTGACAATAACCATCCCTATCATGATATTATATTTCTCTGCTGGGTTTGATAATTCATTGCAATAGCCACACAGAACTCACAGACAGTATTTACAGTTATGGGGTTTATTAGGACAGGTTGTTGTTGTTGTTGTTAAGTGCCGTCGAGTCGGTTCCGACCCATAGCGACCCTGTACAGGGTTTCCGAGGGTGTAAATCTTTACGGGAGTAGAAAGCCTCATCTTTCTCCCGCGGAGCAGCTGGTAGTTTCGAACCGCAGGTAGCAGGGTACAATTCAGGATCAGAAACAAATTGGGATACAGTAGTTCTTGGTTAGTAACAACTCTTCTCAGCCATACTCCAGGCACTGCTAGCTCTCATCCTTGGCCTCTTAGCCATGAGCCCCTTGGTCTTTGCCATACTCGGGAAAGTATTACAAAGCTTCTGTGGTACTACAGATAAATACCCAAGGGACAGCCCATTCTGAAAGCCCACCTCCTGCCTGAAGGCACTCACCTTTACTTGTTGCAAGTTCCCAGAAGCCTATCACTCTACTTTGTTTCTGCCACTGCTGCTGCTGCTTCTCCACACAGGGATCTTGAGATACAAAATAAGTGCTTCACTAGCAAACAGTCGGTCAAATTTTGAAAAATTCTTAGATATTATTAAACATCTTAAGGCAATGACTTGCTGGGCCTGGGGGTTCAGGACCATAGTCTCAAGGGATACTCTGATCAATTTGTATAACATAGTCTAAAACGACAATGTTCTACATCCTACTTTGGTGAGTAGCATCTGGGATCTTAAAAACTCAGGTCCAGTTATTTGGTCTCTCCATGTGCAGACAAAAGAATAGTGATAAGAATTGAAGATGCTTGGAATCAATTAGTCCAACATGCTAATGGAACATGTGAACATCAGTCTTCATAGTCTGAGACCAGAAAAACTAGATAGTAACCAGCTACCGCTGCCATCTGCCCTGAACAGTGTCCCATTAGAAGATCCCAGGTAGAGTGGAAGAATATGTGGAACAAAACTCATAATCATTAAAAAAAACAAGCTTCCTGGTCAGAAAGAAACTGAAGGAACCTGAAACTATGGCTCTCCATCACCCTTCAGATCTGGAAAGGAACTCACACTCTTAACCCAACTTTCAGCCAAGCTAGATAGGATTATGTGGAGGACAACACTAGTAAGAAATTAATGATAAAACCAACAGTTATTCAAAATTGAAAAGGCAACATTTGCATAAGGACAAAGTTGAGCAGGGACGGGTGGGAAGGAACCACAGGTAGAAAGCAGGATAGCTGTTGTTGGATGGAGGGGATTGCAGTCATAAAAATGAAACAAAGTGCATGATTTGTTGAACATAAAGCTCATGATCTTGTCTATAAACAATTTACAATTAAAATTTGTTTTTTTTGTTTGCTTGTCTGTTTATTTTAAAGAAGTGGTCCACTTTTGGCTCTTCTTTCTTTCTGCTTCAGAGATGGCTCATTTAAAACCCAACGGAATGACAAAACTCACCAAAACCCCATGTTAGATTTCATAACCCTAGTTGCATGGTCTTACTCAACCATTGGAGTCCTGGTGTGGTGCTGTGGGTTAATGTGCTGGACTGCAAAGTCGGTTTGAACTACAAGGTCAGCAGTTCAAGCTCCACTCTTCGGAAACCCTATACAGGGTCACTATCTGTCGGAACCGACTTTACAGCTCTTAACAACAACAACCCAATCATTTGGTGGGAGCTATAAAATGGCACTGTGGGTTAATGCACCAGAATCCAAAGCCATTTGAACTGCAAGGCTGGTAGTTCAAACTCACCAGCCACTCCTCAGAAACACTATACAGGGTCGCTATGGGTTGGAACCGACTTGACGACATTTAATAACAACAACAAATAAGGCTGTGACTATGACTAGAAGAGACATATTAAATTGTTCCCTGTACCACAGAAACCTAGATCCTTTCCCAGCCAAAGCACCTGCTTGTCAATGGAGAGTAGGGTGTTTCTATGAGTGAAATTAAGCAGGTCTCAGCAGAGCTTCCAGACAAAGATGGACTAGGATGAAAGCCTGATGTTTTACTTCTGAAAATCAGTCAATGAAAATGCTATGAAGCACAATGGCTAAATCCCCAACTGATCATGGGGATGGGACAGGCCTGAGTAGCATTTCCTTCAATTGTGCAAGCGGTTGTTATTAGTCAGGGCTAACTTGACAGCAGCTAACAATAACACAAAAAAAAGAGAAAGTTTAATCTGATTTATATTGAAAAATTCCAAAAGGAAGGAAGGAAGACAGAGAACAGGTCCAATCTTCATGAATGCTAACTTTTTTTTCCTCTCTTATAACATTTTACATAGGTTTTCTGTAGCAATTTCCTTTTTGCATATCTTTACTTTCCTTGCAGATTCATAAATATCAGATAACCTTTCTAATGAATCAGAATTGATGGTGATGGTAGTGGATCAATAAGTAGATGTTTGTTTGATAAGGGTAACAGTGCTATTAAAGCCCTTCCATTGCTTAATATTGGAAGAAAGTTAAGGTAGTAAATATCAAACTCACGTACTATAACTGTATTCTATTTTTTTTTTTTTTTAATTTTTGAGATTTTTTTTGAAGTATCATTTTGTTTTTCCCATATTTACAGTGAAAGGAATGGACAAGAATCACAAAATACAACCATTGACCACAGAGAGCAGTTTTAGTGAGAAAGTCTGTATTGGATTCTTTCCAGTGAGGCTTAAATGTGGCACTACAAAAAGGATTTTGTTACATCAGCATTTACCTACCTTGTTATCTGATATTTACACTCAGAGAACAGCAACATAGAAAACTTCTGACTCTAATTGTCTGGTTGTAAATATAGAGAAAGTTAGAAAATGCAGATGAGTAAAGGAAGATATCAAAGTGAGCATTAAGATTTGATTAATCGATTGTTGTTGTTGTTAAGTACCATCAAGTCAGCTCCAACTCATAGAGACCCTGTATAAGGTTTTCGAGGAGCAGCTGGTGAGTCTGAACTGCCAACCTTGTGGCTCATAGTACAGTGATGATCTTACAGGACCACACCAGAAGTCCATAGATTAATTAGTACATTCTTCAAACAAACTCTCCTTCAGATTAGTTTTTGTAGGTATTCCTATTTTCATGGGGGCAATTTTTTTTTCCTAGAAAATCACTTACAACATATTTCCAAATTTTTCCAGTTCACTGTGATTTAGCCGCTTAGTACATTTTTCATGATACTACTAAGCCCAAAATAAAATCCCAAATAGAACAAAACAAAACAAAAATTATGTTTGTCAATAATTAGGTTTAAATAAATTCAAGAAATATTTGTGTCCTAACAATTTGAAGTAAGATAAAACTTGAAAATGTATTTCATTCTTAAGTACCACAATTCCTTTTAATGAAATGTGTGTGCATGTTGGGTACTGCACAACTTCTGAGACCTTGGTTTCAAATGGAACACTGCCAACCTCATTACCTGTTGCACATGAATTTTCATGTACTACTTGCTTGTTTTAACAGCAACCACTGAAAACCCAGTTTTGCATTGATACACTGCCTTGAAAGAAGTGTACTGGAATCTAATGAAACTGAAATACTTTGAACTACTACATGCAGGGTCTAACAGATGTTGAGCATTGTGTTTATTTCATTTCTTCGTTATCTGATGTTGCGGTAACAAAAATTCTCTAAGTAGATGACCTAAACAGAAATCTATTCTATCACAGGTTAGGATCCTAGGAGTCAAAATTCAGGGTACCAGCTCTAGGGGGATGTCTTTGTCACTTTTCAACACCTGGGAGATCTCCATGTGTTTTGGCATCAATGGTCCCCTGGGTCTAGAAGGTCCCAAAGGACACAGTCCTTTCTTGCCTTTTCTTTCTTGGTGGTCAGAGATTCTTCTGTTTCTGGGCCCTTCTTCCTCTTATCTCTTATAAGCTAGATGGTGAGACAGATCATAGCCCAGAGAAATACTGCTTACGTGCGACCAAAGCTGTGATCTGAGTGCTCCATTGCACCCTAATCTTGTCTCATTAATCAAACACAATCCAATCCTCATTTATCCAACCTAATCCTGTCTCATTAACAAATGCTGTGGTTAAGTGTTGTTCATTTGGTTTGGACCCATAGCTACCCTGTAGAGGATTTCTGAGGAGCGGTTGGTGAGTTTGATCTGCTGACTTTGCAGTTCAAAGGAACCTTTAGGTCCAGTATTTATCCTACAGCACCGTGCCAGGACTCCCGTGAACACACAGAATTTAGGATTTATAACATGTCAAAAATAGAGGATAATTACATCAGATCATATGATGAGGTGATGATTATATCATTACATAAGTGCCAAACCACTGAGATTCATGTTGTTGACACATATTTTGGTGA
>NW_006408528.1:24206066-24241763 GCF_000296735.1 Chrysochloris asiatica
GTATCATTATTTTTTAAGTAACAATATTTTCTAGCTTTGTAAATTCAGTTATCTCTAGTATTTCTCAGTATTTACAGTATCCATTTCAAATATTTGGGAACTTGGTGGCAGCATAATTGCTTGCAGCTGATATTACATGTGAATTTTTGAGAAATAATAGCATTAGTGTCTGTCAAGAAATTTTTAATTTAAAAGTTGGACTAAGAGATTTTCAAAATTTGTAGCACTATACTTCTTCACTCAGAAGAGCTACTTTTTTTTCTTTAATGGTCCATATGATATTTATTTTACTGAGAGGAGGATTTATAACTGTTTGTGTATACTAACTGCAAATAAACTATGGTTCTCCCAGGCAGGTGATTTGAGCTAATTTCCCATTTTATCTCATTTTTGCATTTCAATAATGTCAAAACCCAGTTGACTGTAAAAAAAAAAAAACATTGTTTCCTTTATAAACTAATTTGTAGGAATATATACTTACTCTCAGCTAAGGTCCTTACTGGATCTTATCTGGGTTACTAGACTCATATGAGTCTTTCAACTAGATGATGATATCTGCTTGCTGCATGATAAACTGAAGGATTTCAGTGCCCAAGATGAATGCAAAATCAAAGGTGCTTGGAAATAGTTGGCTAGATAAATAAACAGAATGTCTAAACCTGTGGCTGGAGCTAGGACTCAATAATGTTTAACATTTGTGGTCTACAAAAAAAAAACCCTGAACCATTCCCTGAAGGAATGAGTTGTTTTCTTGTCCTTTTACCTCATCAAGGAACCCTGATGGTGGGCTAGAGCACTCCGCTGATAACCAAAAAGTCAGCAGTGCCAACCAGCCAACCACTACAAAGGAAAAACTTGTAGTTGTCTGATTCCATAAAAGTATACAAACTTGGAAACACTCTGGGGCAGTTCTTCCGTGTCTTAGTTATTGTTATGTGCCATAGAGTCAATTCTGACTCAGAGAGACCCTACGCACAACAGAACGAAGCACTGCCTGCTACTGCCCCATCCTCACATTTGTTAGTTACACGTGAGGCCATTGCTGCTGCCAATGTGTTAATGCAGCTCCTTGGGTCTTCCTCTTTCCCCCTGAACCTCCACTTTGCCAAGCTTGATATCCTTCTCCAGGAACAGGCCCAAAGTAGGAGGCATGAAGTACTCCTGGTTTCTAAAGAGCATTCTGGCTGTATTTCTTCCAAAATTGATTTGTTTATTCTTCTGGTAGTCATGGTACTTTTAATATTCTTCTCCAACACCATAACGTAAATACATCAGTTCCTCTATGGTTGCTATGAGTCCATATTAATTCAATGTCATGGGTTTGGTTTGCTTGGTTGCTTCATTAACATTGCTACTCTAAAGTTCTTTCTTCTGGATTTTCTATTCCTTAGCTCTTTTCTTAGCTTGTCCATGTTAAATGGATACTTACAGATGTGTAACATCCTGTGTAGCCTCCTCCCATTCCCTGTGTCTGCTGCCAAATATCATCAAAATGTACCTGGAGATTTTATTGTACAACTTTCTATAGTCATATTTTTGGAAGTATATAAGAAATTTAGTTCTTGCATCTTCCATTTCTTTTGTCTTTGATATGTGCCGCTGTGGAATTTTTTGTCTTTGAAAGAGGAAAACTGGAGTTAATAGATCATGAAAATTTTCTACAAACTAAAACCACTCATGCATGTGGTTATGAAACTATAATATATTAGACCAATCTAAGGTAGATTGTATAGATTAATACATATTTATACTCATTGTTTTTCTTTAATCATATGTGTTCTCACACTCACAAGTTTTCATTTAAGTCATTAGAAATAAATTCTCCATGGATGTATAGGTCTGTATTAGTTAACATCAGTTTGGGCAAAATCCTACTACATATGATGCCGGGGTCTGACCTCGACATAGTTGTCACGAGTTTTTGGTTCACGAGGAGGGGAGATCCAGCGGCGATAGGGATAGCAAAAGAATACACAGACAAACAGAAGAAGGGAGACAATGAGGCACCCCAAAGCCAGGGTGGATACATCACTGGTGGGCAGGCTTGGGACTACAGGCATCATGGCCTCTGCAGGCAGCGACTCACTGCCCTGCAATCTTTAATGCATGCCTTCCAACCTGTAACGCACCGCAATCTTTACTCCATGCCTTCCAACCAGTAATGCACACCTGGGGAGGCCCAGGCCTCTGTTTTATTTAGGGGAGGAGTTTCACACCAAGCTGGGAGAGACTAAAACAGGATACAGCTAACATCAGTAATTTTCCAGACATTCAGGTAACTTTACATTGTACTTCACTGGTTCGAATCCCAGGCCAGCAACTTGGATTCTCAGGCCCAATTAACATATCTATAGCCCCTGAGGTCAGTTGGAAGAAGTTGAGAGTTCTGTAGGAGATGCCCAGGTGAATGGGCTGCACCTGGAAAGGGGATTAGGGAGGATGGGTTCTTTGTCTATAGAACAAAGAACCGAGAAGTAGCTAAGATATTTTTAGTTAATCCTTTGGAGAAAGGTTTAACCTTGCAACCTTTAGTCTCGGCTTTAGGAAAATATCACATTTATCTGTGGATTTTCAAAGGCTCCAGTGTATTAATTTAATATATATACCTGAATATTAAGATGAAAGTAATTTTCCATTAACTGCCAGTGGCCTCATTTGTTACACTCAGCCCTAGAGGGCCTCGGACCTCTGACTAGTCTTACAAGGTCTGCAACAATATGAATTGGTGGTACCCTAAGGGTTTTGTGTTTTGTTTTGTTTTAAAAAGGAAAGCATCTCTCCTTTTGTCAACACTTTATTTTTATTTTGTATCATGCATACATCATTCACTCAGTCATTCATTATTTCCTTTATTCCATGTAAAATATGGAACATATCTTAGGTGCCAAGTATTATACCAACTGGGACTAAAAGAAAAAATAAAAAGTAAAAGTCTCTGTTTGCCTCTACAAATCATACATTTGAATAGAGATATAGAGTCCTGGTGTGGCGCTGTAGGATAAGCACTGGACTGCAAGGTCGGTGTGAATTGCAGGGTTGGCGGTTTAAACTCACCAGCCGCTCCTAGAAAACTCTATAAAGGGTGGCTATGAGTCAGAACTGACCCAAGGGCACTTTAAAAACAACATTATTCGAAGAGGAGTCCTGGTGTGGCAGTGAGGGATAATGTATTAGACTGCAAGGTCAGTTCTAACTTACCAGCATAGTCAGCCGTTCTAACTCACCTGCCACTCTTGGGAAATGCTATACTGTGTGGCTATGAGTCAGAATGACTTGGGTGGCAGTTAATAACAACCACAATGATAGGAAGGTATTAAAATTTGGAAGATGCATTGTATGAGTTGTCATTTAGATCAAGAATTCAAAGCCCTTGAAACTCCTAATGCAGTTTCAAGTGTCATATGTTTTCTTCCTCTTTATAAACAAATAAAGTTAAACCAAAGGAGCGCTGGTAGCATAGTAGGTTGTGACTTGGGCTACTAACCATAAGGTCAGCAGTATGAATCTAAAAGCTGCTCAGAGGAAGAAAGATAAGGTTTTCTGTTCCCATAAGGATTTACAACCTAGGAAACCCCACACAGGGTCACTATGAGTTGGAATCGACTCCAGGGCACATAACCACAATCACCACCAACACTAATAAAAGCCAACTTAGAAATGTGTATTTTATCTAATTGCTTCGGGGTTTTCTCTAGAACTCATTAAGTGTCCTTATTTAGGTAGAGTGGATGCCAAGGCTAGGTTTATTAAAATGGTAATCAATGGATTGATATTAAAATAGTAAATCAACCTAAATCTTTTGAAATACTAATATCTGATTTATGTTAATCAGAGGATTCAAACCAGGAATGGGGTAGAGGGCAGATAATGTAGTGTTAAATATAAGGTTTAGGGTAGCTTAGAAGTGTTTGATATTGCAGGTTATTTTCTAATAAAATTCTGTGTGAAAATATTTTTGAATCTTGCTGAACCTCTTCATAGAAATTCTAATGGTTGTGTAAGTTATGATCAACTTTCTGTCTCATGAAGTATATGGCAAAAATGTATATGTCTATACTAGGGAATACCTTCCCCGCATCTTACAGCAAAATATATTTCCTACGTTTGATGAAGGGTAGAGATACCCACACTTTGTCTAACTTGAAAGCTAGCTTCAAATCCCTCTTTTGTTTTGTTGTTGTTGTTGTTAAGTGCCTTCGAGTCGGAGCCGACCCATAGCGACCCTGTACAGGGTTTCCGAGGGTGTAAATCCTTACGGGAGTAGAAAGCCTCATCTTTCTCCCGCGGAGCGGCTGGTAGTTTTAGCTATTCTTAATTAATTTAAATTTAACTTTTCAATAATGGAATTTCAATTCAGTTATTGGAAAGAGTATTTAAGTTTGCTTAGAATGACTTGGGTTCATTAACTTACTTTTTCAGTTATAAATGTTGTGAAATCTAGATAACCACAATCAACTTTTTCTAATGACAATGTATCTTCCAAATAGGAAATGTTATATGCAGAAATGAACACTTGATTTTAGAAACTTAGTATGAAAACGAAATCTAAGATACCTGATAATAATGTTTATAATGATTGAAATACTTTTGACATGTTAGATAAAATAAAATATATTATTAAAATTAGTTTCATGTACAACTTTGCATTTTTTTATGTTATTACAGACAATTTAAGATGCATATGTGTCCTGAATTATATTGGACAAGTAAGATACATGGACTTTTATGCTAGTTTTATGTCTAAACCAACTGCAATTTACTTTAATGCTTATGAATCAGGCATTGTACTAATCACTTTATTTCTTTAATGTGATTATATCTGAAGCAGCTTATAATTTTCACATTGACTAACATAGAGCATGATGATAGTATATCTACATGGTAGATACTCATTGTCAGTTTTGCTTATGATTAAGATGATCTTCCTGGGAATAATTTTTTGTCTTCTGAGTAAAAACATGACAGGCAAGGTGACTGAGAAGAGGAGAAATGGTTTAACAAGTTTTCTGAGAGAGAATCTGTTGATCTCACTGTCTTTAATTCAGGTTGCAATGTATTACCATTTGGCATTCCCAAAGAAAATGTTTTCAATACAAGAATACGGTTCAAGAGAGAAATGATAAGGAAAAATAAATGTATAGGGTGGGTTGTATTTATTTTCAGAATGCATTATCCAGCCCCCAAAAAGACAAGATTATTACATTCACATCATCTTGCTTGTCTGGGAAATTTTTTAGTGCCAAAGTAAAAGGAAACATAAAATTAAAGAAAACATTGACTGGGTTTTTCAGACATTAATATATGCCATCTCCTTTTCTTCCTCTCGTGAAGACCCTCTTTCTGGGCTCTCTGAAGGAAAACAAATATCAAAAGCTTTATTCTTTCTAAAATGTATCCACATCCTGTTTTCTGAGATCCATGACCAATGTGAAGTGGGGATAATTCTGTATTTCCATGAAGAATGATTAAAGAAAAATAGGACCACCATGAGATGTATTATTTCCCTTATGTAACATGTGTCTTTTATAGATAAATTTTGACATCTTCACAAAGATTTTATTATGGATTCTTAAATAAGGTTGTAATGTTATGTCTAAAGAAATGAATTTTCTCTTTTAAAATAATAAAATTAACATGGGATTAACTCTAGCTGATACTAAATTTGTAGATATATCTAAGACATTTAAAAACATTTTAATATCTATTTTTGACTTAAAAATCAAACATGCTGGTGAAGAATTGACTAATCAGCCTTTTATTCAGTGAATTACATAATCTAAATTGGAAGAAGCCACACCCTGAAAATTGTCCTATTTAGTGGTCATTGACTAGAAATGCTAACACATCGAAACCAACTAAAAAGCATTGCCACATTCCATATAGCTCTCAAAAACACAGGTTTGTGTGTGTGTGTGTATGCAAAAAATTTAAATAGAAGTTTTATGTATTAATGCCCTGTTTCAATGCATTTTAACCATTTTTCTATTCTTCTTTGAGTACAAAGTGCACTACACACATCATAAATTAATACTGAGAAATCCAAATTTAACCCAATAGGGTCTCTGAGTAATGACTTTATAAACTAGGCCCTTGTTTATTCTGTGTGTGGCCACTTTGAGAATTAGTCAGAGTTACACTGGCCCGCCTTTTCCCAGATTTATGAGACTTGGTAAAATCTTGAGAAAACAGAGCTGGACTTCTTTCAATAGAAAACATTATTAGATACTAAACAAACATTAATTTAGGTAAACTGGTACCACTCAATCCAACAGGAACACACTCTTACTTAAATTTCACTCTAATGGGTGAAAGTCTATGTGGAGGGAAATTGCTTTAAATAGACCACAATCAAGTTAAATGTAAATAATATTTAAGATTTTCTCTTTAGAACACCTTCGTGCTGATTCATGCAGGGCACTACTCTTCTACCAGGGACGGTATGCATCCTGTTCTGCTCTCCCGATAGACAAGGATCAAGAGAACACTCAATCTTTTTAAATTTAGCCAAGAAACACCAGTAGCCCTGTGATTAACTTTCTCTGGATTCCAACAAAAAGTTTCAGCAATAGGTATATTATGCAGTTAATTCGCACATGCTTTGCAAATAAGTTTTTGTCTTTGAAAACCTCAAAATTTGTAAAGAGGTAAAAATATTTTAAACAAAATAACTGGAACAAATGTCTAGTGTAAATAAATCAATGTCATGAAAAAAGACACGTATAGGGAGATGTGTGTGTTAGATTCAACAAGACTTAGAGCCTTAACCAGATCAAGTTGTTGTTGTTGTCATGTGTCGTGGAGTCGGTTCCGACTCATAGCGAACCCTGTACAGGGATTCCGAGTTTGTAAATCTTTATGGGAGCAGAAAGCCTCATCTTTCTCCCACTGGACGGCTGGCTGGTAGTTTCGAACTGCCGAGCTTGAGGTTAGCAGCCTGATATAGTAAATTACCTTAAATTGGATCCTGATATTGGCATACCAGTTGTAAAGAAAAAAAAAAAAAACGGCAAATTATGCTTTTTATAAAAATGAGTAGCTACATTTTACTTCTGGTCTTTTGTGAGAAAAACAAAAATATAAAAATGCAAGCAACAAAGATGTATTACTACAGATGTCAGATTGTTACAGGCACTATAGGATAAACACTGGATCGCCAGGTTGGTTTGAGTTGGATCTGACTTGATGGTACTTAAAAATAACAATGTTAAATTATATTTCCATTTTCATAGCTTCATAGAGTTGATACCTATTTGAATAGCAGATTTTTGTTTTATGTTCTGTGCATTCTTACTTAGAATTACTGTGGAACTTCAGTCCTATCTGTTATGCAGCTCTTGAATGATAATGCCTGTGGTACATTTCAATTTTCTTGAGTAAACTTGACATCTTTAAATTACCCTGGATCATTCTGACAAAATAGTATTCAATACTGTACTTAGCTGTTGTTGTTAAGTGCCGTCAAGTCGATTCCAACCCATAGTGACCCTGTATAAGGTTTCCAAGGAGCAGCTGGTGAGCTTGAACTTCCGACCTTGCAATTCAAACAGTTTTGCAGTCTGGCCCATTAACCCACAGCACCCTAGTATATGTGCCCAAATATGGCACCAACCATCCCTTCCACATCACTCCCTACTTCTCCTCAGTGTTTGATAATTTATTGCAATGTCCACAAAAGACTCAGACACCATATTCACAATTATGGGTTTATTAGAGAAGTTAACAGGTAAGAGAAAACACACAACACACAGTTTTTTCAGTCAGGGTAGCCTCTCCTCCACCATGCCCGTAGACAGGCCTCTTTGTGCCCATTCAATGCTACAAAGCTCCTTTAATTCTGTTGATAAATGCCTACAGAGCACATTACTCCACAATTAGCCTCAGCCTGAAAGCACTCAACCCTAGCTCCATCGGTCAGCAAACCTAGCTTCCACAGTGTGTGCTTGGAGGTATCACACTCTGCAAATAAGTCTCCTGTCCAAACCCTCTCAGTTGTACTTGCTCTGTGGCCTGGAAATCTCATTGCTTTGTCTGATGCTTGGCTGTTGGTTCTGCGCCTACAGCTCTTCTTCCAGTTTTCTTGAACCTGGGTGAAGAAGGTTCAAAGTTCAGGGATCTTGGGATCCAAAGGACACACCATACCCCTGGCTCTTCTTCTTTGATAGTAGTGAGATTTCACCCACTCTTGCTTCTGAGATGACTCATTTTATATGAGTTAGAGTTCCAAGTTTTTATAATCACAATGAACTGTTAACCACTAACAACTGAATCATATAATCATATCAGCATCTTCTTCCATTTTCCCTTATGCAGACCCAATAGGGCAAGATGTCGTTTGGTGGGAATTAGACTGTGGCTAGAAGAGACATTAAATAATTCACTACACAGCAATATGTTACGGAGATGGTGATGCTGTTGGTTGCCATGAACTCACGGTGATCCCACATGTTCAAAGTCGGGTTTTTAAGTCTGTGACCTTTTAGGAGCAGCTTGTCAAGCCTGTTTTACTAGGTACCTCTGTGTTTGAACCATCAACTTTTTGGCTATTAGTAGAGTGCTTAACAGTTTGAGCCACCCAGGGATATTTTGGATTTAAACAAAGATTAGCTGTTGCTGATAAAGCTGTTTTCTTTCAGACTGTGAGTATGGTTTTTAATTTGGGGAAATTAAAAGTAGTGCAATTTGAGTGGATCACCCATGCTGGTATTTTAGATTTAGAAGAGATTTTAGAATTCTAATAATTTTTTAGAGAAAAATACTCCCAAACCTAGAGAGAACACATATATAATCTGAAGAGAAAAACTTAATAGTAGAGGTCCTGACCTTGAACTCATGTTGGGAAACCATTATGATATTGTTTTTTTTCAGACTGATAATTCAAATATGTTTGTTTACACTTTGATGCTTTCTACTAAAGATCATGCCATCATCACAGAAAGTTGTTTCTCAGTTATGGTTGGTGTTATAAAGAATGAAAAAAACTTTCTTCATTTCATAAGATGGTGAAAATGAAATTTCTTTTTTTTGCCCTTCCTGGGAGGAATATGCTGATTGCACTGAATATGGGCTAAAATATTGAAGTCATTAAAGGAATATGAGTATTACCATCTAGTCTTTTAATTAATAAAAAAAAAAAAAACAAAAAAAAACAGTAGTTCCAACTCATGGCAACCCCATGCGTTTCAGAGGACAACTTCGGTTCATAAGATTTTTAGTGACAGTGATTTTTTTGGAAATTGATTGCCAGGCCTTTCTTCCAAGGAAACCCTGAGTGGTTTTGAATCACTAGCCTTTTGGTTAGTGGCTGGACACTTAACCCACCCAGAGATTCCTTAATCTGCCATTTGTTGTTAGGTGCCATCAAATTGGGTCCGAGTCATAGTGATCCTGTATAGTGTTGCCAAGGAGTGGCTGGTGGGTTTGAACCACTGACCTTGTGGTTAGAAGTCCAGTGCTGATCCTATAGTGCCAGACCAGAACTCCTGCCATTAGTTTCCCATATATTCCAATGCTCAATGCTATGTAATTCAAGTGACATATTTACTACATGTTCTTAATATACCATGTGTCCCAGGGGTATGAACATCTGACTTATATAAATATTATGTAAACTTGTTCTCATTTTGAAACAATTGAACCAATACTTATGCCAACAAATTTTTCATCACAATCACTTTCAGTTTCTGTACATGTAGCTTAGCATTTGAGTCTTTTCTTGCACTAAAGTAAGGCTAAAGATGAACCATAAGCACCTGTTATGGCTGACATACAGATTCAGCTTAAAGACACACTTATGAACAGATTTCATTCAAACCCTGAGGACTGCCAGTATTACATACCTATTGTAATCTAATGTAATGGATCTAAACTGGAAGGGTGCTTAACTGTTGTGCATTTAGGTGTAGGAGATATTTGGCGATAATGTGTCCTATTTTGTTGTTGAACAAGAGTAGCATTATCCCAGTCCAACTCACAAAATAATTCCAATTGTGTACATTTCTATTTTTATCGACTAGAGTTTTAATAGCTTTATCATGCTCATAGATAGAAAATACATTTTGCATTAGCAATTGAATGAGCCATGCTTTGTATTTAACTTATTTTTTTACTAACTTCTAATCCCCCCAAAGGAGCTCTGGTAGCGTAGTGGTTACGAATCGGGCTGCGAACCTTAAGGTCAGCGGTTTGAAACTACCAGCTGCTCCGTGGGAGAAAGATGAGGCCTTCTACTCCCGTAAAGATTTACAACCTAGGAAACCCTGTACAGGGTCGCTATGGGTCGGAACCGACTCGACGGCACATAACAACAACAACAACAATCCCCCCAAGCTAACTATCTTCAACTAGCTTTGTATCTCTTCATAGTAAGTTTACTAGCCAGGGTTTTAGCAGTAGCATTATTTTTATGTTACTGTTAGATGCTAGAGACTCCAAAGTCAGAAATAAAAAAAATTAGGAAGGAATAGCATCTCTGAGCTGAAAGTAAGACAAAAGTTTGTTGATAAAGTCGTGTTGAAATATGTTTGGCCAAGAGAGCTGAAATATTACACAGATTAAAGGGAATCTAATCTTGTAATTCTTATCCTCTGATCACATGGGAAAAAAAGAAAACTTTCTACTTTCTAGTAATTTTAAAGCATGTATTTTACATTTTTATTGTGTTAAAAATTTTATTGTAAAATATATTGTAAGCAAAGATGTTATACAAACCTACATATAGTTTAAAGACTATTAACAAACATTTCAAAGAGACATGAATATATAAGGCTCAAACAGCATAAAAATGTGGTTTTCTACTGTACCAAAGGGCAGATGCATTTGATGGGCCAGAATGGGTAATCAGATCTGTTTTGCACTCATATTTTTTCTGTTTTCCTGCCCCAAGATTCACAGAGTACTGTACTCAGCTTCATTGTCCCAGCGGCTTATAGACACTGTCTATTTGCATCGGGAAATGAAAGGAGTGGACATAAGAAGTTTATTTTAAAGAAGCCTTGAGTGCATTACAACCATGTCTGCATTGGTGAGAATTTATTGAACTCATCTAAGTAGCTGTGAGAGCTAAGAACTCAAACTTACTTCTGTTAAGTCGATTCTGATTCATACTGAACTTATATAGAAATTTTTATGCAAGTCTGCAGCCTCATCTTTCTCCTGCAGAATGACTGGTGGGTTTGAACCATTGACCTTACAGTTAGCAGCACAATGCCTAACTCACAGTCTACCAGAGCTTCTTCTAGATGTGAGAGAGATTGGGAAATTGGAAAATGTAGTTTCCACCATGTGCACTCATGAAAGCTTTAGTCAAGAAATCGCACATACTGCATTGGGCAAATCTGCTGCAAAAGACCTATTTAAAGTGTTCAAGAACAAAGATGTAAGTTTGAGGACT
This sequence comes from Chrysochloris asiatica, assembly GCF_000296735.1. Taxonomy (NCBI): domain Eukaryota; kingdom Metazoa; phylum Chordata; class Mammalia; order Afrosoricida; family Chrysochloridae; genus Chrysochloris; species Chrysochloris asiatica. The sequence continues at coordinate 24,217,456 of NW_006408528.1, forward strand.
AAGGCTTGCCTGACTCAAGCCATGGTATTTTCAATCACCTTGCATGCATGTGAAAGTTAGACAATGAATAAGAAAGACCATAGAAGAGTTGATGCATTTGTTGTTGGAGAAAAGTATTAAAAGAACCATGGACTGCCAGAAGAACAAACAGATCTGTGTTGAATGAAGAGCAGCCAGAATGCTCCATGATGACAATGATGGTAAGATTCTGTCTCTCTTTCTTCGGGCATGTTATCGGGAGGACCAGTCGCTGAAAAAGGATATTATACTTGGTAAAGTGGAGAGTCAGTGAAAAAGAGCAAGATCCTTAGGTGGTAGCAGCAACAGACTCAAACATAACAACAATTAGGAGGGTAACCCAGGACCAGCAGGGCTTTGTTCTATTGTGCATAGAGTTGCGTTGAGTTGGAAACCACTTGATGGCACTTGACAAAAACAACCATGTGTCTTACTGTATGTAATTCAAGGCGCATCTATTTATCTTCCTAAAATAAAGTAGATATGTTAATAATAGTAAATAGTTGTTGTTTAAGTGTCATTGAGTCAGTTCAGCTCATAGTGAGGGATTCCGAGGAGTGGCTGGTGAGCTTGCACAGTCAATCTTGAGGTTCAAACCGACCTTGCAGTCCAGTATATTAACCCGCAATGGCATAGCAGAACTCCCTAATAGTTAATAGTTTCTGTCTATTCTTATAAAACAGAATTTCAAAAATGTATTCTTGATCAAGGAAAACAGAAAGCTCACTGTTAAAAGCTAATGTTTAGATTTCATTTTAATTTCATTATGGATTTTTAATCAAACCATACATTACTGAAAATCATAGTACTTGTTTTGTGGACATACATGGACATCAACCATAACTTCATTTAGTTTGGTGATTTTTAAGGCTAATCTATAAATATCTTGTCCACATTCATCTGCTGTGATGGTTTGTGTGTTGCAGTGATGCTGGAAGCCATGCCCTTGGTATTTTAAATACCACCAGGTCACTCATGGTGGACAACTGACCATCTAGACTAAGACAGACTAAGAAGGGGAGGCAGAACACTTCTGAATGTTTAACCACTGAAAACCTTATGAATAGCAGAGGAACACTGCCAGATAGCACCACAATATTGAATATTGAAACACTCTGACAAGCACCAGGATATTGTTAGCTATAGTGCTGGAAGATGAACCTTCAGGTTTGAAGGCAGTCAAAATATAAATGGAGAAGAGCTGCCTCCTCAAAGTAAAGTTGACCATGATGACATAAATGGAGTAAAGCTTTTGAGACCTACATTTGCTGATGGAGCACATCTCAAAATGTGGATAAATAGCTTATAAATTCCATTAAAAATCAGAACATGGAATGTACTAAGTATGAAACTAGGAAAACTGAAAGTTGTCAAAAATGAAATGAAATGCATAAAGATCGCTATCCTAAGCATTAATGAGTGGGAATGGACTGGTATTAACAGATTTGAATCTAACAATCATATGGTTTACTATGTTGGGAATGACAAACTAAAAGGGAATGACATCACATTCATCATCAAAAAAGGACATTTCAAGATCCATCTTTAAGTATAATGCTATCTGTAATAGGATAATATCCATACCTACCAAGAAAACTAGTTAATATCACTATTATTCAAATTTACACACCAACCACTAAAGCTAGTGATGATGAAGTTGAAGAATTCTGCCAACTTCTTCAGTCTAAAATTGGTTACATGAAAATTCAGACAGACACTGAAGAAAATTAAAGCAAGTCCACGAGAGTCAAAATATATATCCCACCTAAAATTAGAGATCATTTCAAGAACAGATTTGATGCATTAGACACTAATGGCAGAAGACCACAAAAATTGTGGGATGACCTCAAGAAGGTCATACAGGAAGAAAACAAAAGGTCATTAAGAAGACAAGAAAGAAGGAAAAGACCAAAATAGATGTCAGAAGAGATTCTGGATCTTGCTCTCTAGTGCAGAGATGCTAAAGCATATGGAAGAAATAAGGAGCTAAAAGAACTGAATAGAAAATTTCAAAAGACAGCTCAAGAAGACAAAGCCAAGTATTATAATGCAATGTGTAAAGACCTGAAGTTTGAATATCAAAAGAAAAGACCACACTCAGCATTTCTCAAGCTGAAGGAGCTGAAGAAAAAATACAAGCCTTGACTTTCAAAACTGAAGGATTCTATTGTCAAAATATTTAATGATGCAAAAAGCATAAAAATAAGATGAAAGGAATTCACAGAGTCACTGTACCAAACACATCAGGATATAGCATATGGTCAAAAACACTTGTACTGAAGAAGTCCAAGGTGCACTAAAAGCATGGGTAAAGAACAAGGCTCCAGGAATTGATGGAATACAAATTGAAGTCTTTCAACAAACTAGTGCAGCACTAGAGGCACTCACTCATCTTTGCCATGAAAGTTTGTAGACAGCTTACCTGGCCAACTGATTGGAAGAGATCCATATTTGTGCCTACTCCAAACAGAGGTATCCCAACAGAATGCTGAAATCATAGGATAATATCACATGCAAGTGAAATTTTACTAAAGATAATCTTTAAATGGCTGCCACAGTATATTGACAGGGTACTGCCAGATGTTCAAGGCAGATTTAGACAAGGATGTGGAGTGAGGGATATTATTGCTGATGTCAGATGGATCTTGACTGAACGCAGAGAATACCAGAAACATGTTTCCCTGTGCGTTATTGCCTATGCAAAGGCTTTTGACTGTGTGGATCATGATAAGCTATGGATAACATTGTGAAGAATGTGTATTCCAGATCACTTAATTGTGCTCACAAGGAATCTATACTTAGACCAAGAGGCAATCCTTCAAAAAGAATAAGGGGACACTGAATGGTTTAAAATCAGGAAGGTGTGTGTGAGGGTTGTATTCATATACCATACTTATTCAATCTGTATACTTAGCAGATAATCCTAGAAGCTAGAATATATGAAAAAGAATGTGGCATCAGGATTGGAAGAAAAATCATTAACAACTTGCGATATGCAGATGATACAACCTAGCTTGCTGAAAGTGAAAAGGACTTAAAACACTTACTGATGAAAATCAAAGAACACACCCTTCAATGTAAAGAAAACAAAAATTCTTACTGTTGTTGTTAAGTACCATGGAATCGATTCTAACTCATAGTGCCTCTGTATATGATTGGCCTTTCTTATCCTACAGTGTCACACTAGGACTCTACGTATAAATGTTGTCATTGTTCTTGTTTATGTTAAATGCTGTCAAAGTGGTTCTGACTCAGCAATGCAGTGTAGGGTTTCTGAGGAACAGCTGGTGGGTTTGAACTCCTGACCTTGTAATTTGCAGTCTGGTGCTGCTTTTCTATCACCACACCAGAAGTCTTGTACAATAATGTTGTTGTTAAGTGCCTTCGAGTCTGATCCGACCCATAGTGACCCTGTATAGGGTTTCTGAGGAGCAGCTGGTGAGCTTGAACCTCCAACCTTGCAGTTCAAACGGCTTTGCAGTCTGGCGTATTAACCCACAGCACCACAACAGGACTTCTGTATAGTAATAAATACCTGTAAATATCCAAACACTAAAATGTCTTTTCTAGGTTCATGCAAATCTGTTTTAGCACAAGATATAATCTGTCTTTCTATGCTACCTTTTTCAAAATATTTGAGGTAAAAATATAGGCAATTGTGTAACTTAAATGTTCTAAACTTAAACAATCTTCAAAGAACATTTGCATATTATAGTCAATTTTTCTAAAATAGGTTAACTTACAAATTTACACTTGAGAGATGGATAGATAGATAGATTTTAATATGCTTGTTTCAAGTGAGCTGAAAACAATATTGAAAAAATCAGAATTGCATGACCATTTAATACTGATGCTTGTCATTTTCCTTGGCAGTCAGTCATTTTTGAGTGCATAAGTAAAATTGTAAACAAGCTGAATTTTTAAAGGAACCTTAATTTTCATGAAAGTAAAGCACTATAAGGAGCCCTGGTGGTGCAGTAATTAAGCTGCTAATTGAAAGGTCAGCTGTTTGAACCCACCAGTCTCTCTACAGGAAGAAGATGTGGCAATCAGCTTTTGTAAAGATTTCAGCCTTGGAAATCCTGTGAAGAAGTTCTACCTACCATACAGTCTGTCTGAGTCCGAATCAACTTCTGAACAATGAGTTTAAGTTTTTGGTTAAAATGCAATATGAGTTTTACTGAAAGATATGGCTGAAGGACTGATTTTTTGAAGTGCAAAGACAGAATTTTTTATTCTTCTTTGGCATTCCAAAAGACATACACATGCACTATTAAAATTGAAGTTCACATTCTTTCTTGCCCAAGATAGTAATAATCTGTATATCTTTGCTTTTTTTTTCTTGAAGTTGCTTGCATATTTTACCACTTAGATATTGCTTTTTCATTCCCTGTTTAATCTGGATATGAATTTACTAAGGACAAGGTCTGTGCTATGAAAGTTCTTGGAATGTGGGAATTGTAGCGACATCATGGATGCTTAATGGACTAGCTTTTAAATATGTGTGTAGATTTTTCTGCTCATGTTCAGTTTTATGCTTTGTCCTCTGGTTGAAACTCAATAATTGACAGAAAATTCTAAAGGGGAAGCAGAAAGGTGATATTAAAATATATTTCCTTATAGTACAAATGTCTCCACTGGGCCATGGGAGAAGGGGTGGTGCAACTGAATAAAACCTCCTTTCTCATTAAGTGAGTTTTTGTTCACCTCAAAAATCACAGGTCGCTGAGTTAGCGGCGTTTAACATCAATAGAATTCATTGGAAAAGCAAACCAACTCAGGAAATAATAGTCATAGTTGCTATTGTTTATTTCACACACGGACTATGAAGTCCTGATGTGTGGTGTAGGATAAGCACTGGACTGCTAACCATGAGGTCAGTAATTCAAACTCACCAACAGCTCCTTGGAAACCCTATACAGGATCATTATGAATTAGAACTGACTCGATGGCACTTAACAACAACAACAATGAAGTCCTGGTGTGGCACTGTAGGATCAGCACTAGACTGCTAACAGCAGGGTTGGTGGTTCAAACCCACAAACAGCCCCTTGGAAACCCTGTACATGGTTGCTATGAGTCAGAACTGACTCGGCAACTCTGAACAACAACAACAACAACATGTGAGCAAGGACTTTAACATTTTTAAAAAAAATTCAAACCCAGTAATGTAACAAATGAGTTATTATTCTTTTTAAATTTGAAGAAAATCTTGTCCAGAAAGTTGTTAAACTAGAATTCATACCCAAGCCCATTTGACTCCAAATTTTTCCCACTATTTCATGTCCCATCTCTCGACATAGGGGTTTTCTGTAACACTTTGAACTGAGAATCAGGAAAACTGTGCTTCTGAAAACTGGAAAAGATACGCAAAATGTCCTGGAACCATTCAATCATTTCTCATGTCTATTTTTTTATTGTGAGTATAACCGCCATGGGCCATTCTAGTTTAGTGCCCTAACCCCGTCATGTTTCTTGGATTCTTGTGGCTACTCAAAGTTTTCGTATCTCCATGGTTTGTGATTTTAGCTGCTTTACCATCATGGTGTTGTTGTTAAGTGCCATAGAGTCGGTTCTGACTCCTAGCAAACCTAGGGTTTCTTAGGAGTGGCTGGTGAGATTGAACCACCAACCTTACAGCTTAAATGGACTGGTTAAAGAAATAGGAAAGGATTGGCGGCTTTGTTCATTTATTCAACAAATATGTATAGTATCTTTGCCTAGTCTGTGCCTGGCACTATGATCCAGTCGCAATATGATAGATGTTTTCCCTGTCCTCCTGTAGCTTAAAAATACATATGTCTACAAATGAAGAATATGCTTGCTTGGGAAGGCAAAAACACAAATTTTATGAAACACTGACAATGGCCTAAATACCATTTGGAAAGATTAACAAAACAAAAAACAAAAACAAAACCTGATTTTAGTGTTTTAAAGATTTTGAAAAATGCCAACAGTCATAATGAAAGCTAAATTTGTTTATATTTATAAAGTTATTGGACTATCATCATGCCAAATAAACCTTCAGATGCAATTTTAGATTCACTGATTGCTGAAACCAGTTCTAAATGGCTACCTCATGTTATTGTGCTTCATCTAATTGAGACTCACAGATGCTAAGTATTTTATGGATTGAAGGTTGTGCCAACCCTGCGTTGAGCAAGTCTGCTGGCACTATTTCCCAACAACATATGCTCTTTGGGTCACATTTTGGCAATTCTGATAATATTTCAAACTTTTAAAAAATGCTATGACATACTTAGTAGACTACTGTATAATATAAATATAACTTTTATGTGCACTGGGAAAACAGAAAATCTGAGTGACTCAGTTTCTTGTGGTGGTCTGAAACTAAAGCTACACTATCTACAAGGTATGTCTGTGTTCTTGTTGTTTTGTGCCATCAAGTTAGTTCTGACTCAAAGGAGTGACAGGTGGGTTTGAACTGCTGACATTATCCTACAACATCACACCAGAACTCTAGTTATACCTGTATTTGCATTGATCTCAGGTTCAAGATTTTATGATAGAATTGTTCTTCAACCTACTTAGTAACTAGTATTTAAAAAAAAAAATGTCTTTCTTACTCTCTCTTTTACTGTTTAGTTTTAAAGATATTCTATATTCAATAGAGCAATCAAGTCCATTCTCTGGGTTAGGATTCCATTTTGGCAGTGCATATAAGTTCAACAAATTGGAAGCTCAGAGAAAATAATGGTTTGTTATTACTGTAATAGGAATCTTATCATGTTGTGCATTTTTTAAAAATTACATTATAGAGTAAGAGTTGGGAACTTTAGTGCCAAATTACACAAACACATTTGCAAACATGCTTGGAGAACATGGGAGTTTCCAGGTTTCCGTGCAAATTTCATTTTCATTTAATTTCTTAAGAAAATAGTTGCTTTAAGTTAACATTTGTTGAAAGCTAGCCATGTGCCAGACAAGGTACTAAGTGCTTTCCATGTGTTATCTCATCTTATTTCCAACGCAATTGCATTAGATAAGAACTGTTAACCCTGTATTATAGATGAGGAAGCTGGATTTAGAGGAATTAAGTGAATTCTCTCAGGGCATAAAATTGATAAGTGGCAAAACAGGGATTATAAACAAAATCATAGTAAAGCCAGGGTTTGCGCTCTTAACCACTAGCTTGTGCTACCCCTGGGAGTTTCAAGAATTTTATCTCAGTTGCTATTTCAGTTTCCGATGAGTAGATTCCAACTCTCAGTTGCTATAGAACACATGGTAAAAATGAATGGGTTTAATTATTGAGGATTTTGAGAGGTTATCTGAGGTGAATTCTGTATTTTAAATTTCTGATTATAGTACAAGTTTCAGTTTGGAGTCAGTCTTGGAGGTCGTAGAGTAGAAGGATATGGTATTTTCTCTGAGAGAGGAAGATATAAAAAGAGCGGGAGAGAGAAGAAATGGTCATCTGTAACTGTGTGCTCAATTCAGTAATTCCTTGCTTATTTTAACTGGATCCTTTTTTTTTTTTTTTTTTTAAGCAGAATGATTTGGGATGGATGTTTAAGTCCAGTTGTTCAGAGATAGCTAAAACTATAAAAATGAAATTATACATATCACAGAAAACTAGTAAATAGGAACTAGATAAGGGTGGCAATGAAGGTAGAAGGGGAAATTGGACAGCCTAAATAATCAGCACATGAATTCACCAGAGCTGTTGGCCATAAAAAAGCAAAAAAGAAACATGTTTACATAAGGATAACCAGTGGGTTTTAGCGATATGGGGATGCCTGGCATTTCTTCATCGTCTCACTATAATGAGACCGCACACAACACATACTTTGACTTTGCGTAGGTATATTCTTCATGCATTGAGCAGTTAAGTTGTAAGTTACTTTTAAAATACAAATATATTAATTCTAGGAACTATTTTACTATGTGTATTAAGAAGTAGGGAGACCTGGTGTGGCTCTGTAGGATAATTCACTGGACTGCAAGGTTGATTTGAACTTCAAGGTCGGCGTTCTAATTCACCAGCCGTTCCTCGGAAACCCTATACAGGGTCTCTATGAGTTGGAACCAATTCAACGGCACTTTAGGACACCAAACAACAAATTAAGAGAAATTAAATAAAAGGAGGAGTCTTGGTGTAGCTCTGTGGACTAACACACTGGACTTCAAAGTCATTTCAGCCACAGGGTCGGTGGTTCAAATTCATCAGATGCTTCTTGGAAACCTTATACAGGGTCGCTATGGGTCAGAAACGGCTCTACAGCACTTAACAACAACAAGATAAAAGGAAGTATTTAACTTTACCCACGAACTTTTTAAAAAGGTACACCTTATGCTTCCATATTACATATCCAGTGTATCTTTAAAGTTTGTATAGCCTCATATGAATGCATATATATATAGTGCAAAAACTTCTACTAGTTAGAAAACATCGAATAATTTTATAGTTATACTATTTAGAAATATGCATTGACATTTATTTTACTTGTATTAATTTCTAATACTATTAGTCATTAGTAAATTAATAACAAATCACAATTTTATTATCTAAATTTAGTATTTTCTAATATTTTAATAATATGATAATTTCATAAATTGAAATAAGAATTTTAAAGTAAAGCTCATGTCATAGAAGTATTTAATAACAATGTAAATATTTAGTTACGATATTGAATATGGAATGGATTTTTATAATATGTGCTTTTAATATAACATCTTAGACATATATTAAGAAATTGGAATATGTATTAAGAAATTGGAAGAGGCACAGTTGGTCTATGAGTCTGTGGGAGAGACAGCCTCAAATCTTTGGTATGCTATAAATATAGTAATTGTGAAAACCGTTATAAATAATACTTGGCATGTTTACAGGTCTGGAATAGTTTAAAATGTGATTGAAAGAAAACATATATACAGACAGCACCCAGATTATGGACTTCTGTTCCTAAATCTGTCTTTAAGTCAAATTTGAATATACGGAACAGTTAGGTATGGTTCGTATCTATGGTCAGTCAAATCTTTGTCTTGGTATACATTATATTGTTGTTGTTAAGTGCTGTGGTATCAGTTCTGACTCAAAATGACCCTGCATAGACTTTTCCAGGTGTTAAATCTTTGTGGGAGCAGAAGGCCTCATCTTTCTTCCATGGAGCAACTAGTGGGCTCAAACTGCCAACCTTGTGGTTCGCAGTCCAGTGTATATCCTATGGAACCACAGTATATAATGTATGCCTAAAAAAATCAAAGCAACACTTCCAGATGCATTAAAACATCTTCAACATAATAATACAGTAATTATAATAATAATATTTGATGCCATATCACAAAGTAATATCCATTTGTTATGAAGAACCATCATATACACCTGAATTCTTTAATATAACGGGCTTTACGTGGCTTGATTTGTAACTACAGGTTACATGTAAGGTCTGACATTTGTAACTCAGGGACTTTTGATGTATATGTACGAGGTCCTTTAGTATGTATGAAAAAAAGGAAGGAAAATAATTCCAACACATACTTTTTGCAACCCCTACATGTATATAAAAGGAGCTCTGGTAGTGTAGTGGTTACGAATTGGATTGCAAACCTAGAGAGCACTTCGAAACTACCAGCTATCCTGCAGGAGAAAGATGAGGCTTTCTGCTACCGTAAAGATTTACAGCCTCAGAAACCCTGTACAGGGTTGCTATGAGTCGGAACTGACTCCATGGCACAAACAACAACAGCAACATATGTATATAAGGGTGACTCAAAAATTATCCACACTCTGGCTTTAGAATTTATTTTAAGCTACTTTTAGAAAAGACAAATACCTCATTTCGGACATCCTCTTCTTGCTTTTCAGTACACTTTGTCTGTTTGTCAACAAGCTTCATATTCCTTTATTGAAAATGTTTTAGGCTGAACTGCAAGCCCCGAATGCACTGTTGTTTTCACTTCTTCATCAGAGGTGAATCTTCACCTTTGAAGGACTGCATTCAGGGCACCAAACAGGTGACAGTCTGATTGATGAAGCAACATTGGGATTATAGTGAGGAGGCTTTAACACCTCAAAATGAAGTTTTGGCAGAGTGTCAACAGTATGTGTGTACAGTGTATTGTCATGCAAGATGTGTCACAGTGCCCTTGGATAGCAGTCCTCTGCATTTAATCTGAAGTTTAGGCTTCAGCTCTTTAATGAGCATATCACTATAATGAGTGCTGTTGATTACTGAGTCTTTTCCCTGATAGTGTTCCAGGACAGGCTCTTGAGAATCTCAGAAAACTGTAAGCATCAAATTTTCCAGCTGATGGTTGACTTTTGAACTTTTTCTTGGTTGGTGATTGAGGATATTTCCACTCCATACTCTGCCATTTATTCTCTGGTTCATACTGATGAATCCATGTCTGATCAAAAGTAACAATTTTTTTAAAAAGAAACTTTTCCCTTCCTTTGAGTTTGTCACATTTTGTTTGCAGATCTCCAAATGCTTTTGTTTATGCTCTTTCATAAGTTGTTTCGGTACCCATCTTGCAAAAACTTTTTGAAACCCAAGTCTGTCGTGGATTATTTCATAGGCAGAGCCATGGCTGATTTGAAAATGATTCACCACAGAATCCAATGTCACTCGTCTATTCAACAGAATAACTTCATGTGCACACTTAATATTGGCCTCAGCTATGGACATGGACAGGCAGTTTAATGTAACTGGAGTGTGGAAGATTTTTTACTCGAAATCTTATATTTCATTTATTAAAATATAGAAGAGCCTAATTGGATCTTAAATAATATCTCATTTAATACATGCTTTCACTAAGGAGATAATGCTTCTCTATTTTAGAGTTTATCATAATGAATAAACTAAATGTTTCTTTGTGTTTCTGCTTTGTTATGTTTCCATATACAATCATATATGTTGCTGTTATTGTTGTTGTTATGTGCTGTCCAGGTGGTTCCGACCCATAGAGACCCTGTATAGGGTTTCCGAGGAGCCGCTGGTGAGTGTGAACCGCTGACCTTTTGATTCAAATTGACTTTGCAGTCTGGCGCATTAACCCACAGCGCCACACTAGTATGTGACATATAATCATAGAATGTTAACAATGAAGCTAGACCAACCATATTTTTTAAGCTTCATGGAATTTCACTATATATTTTCTAATAAAAAAATTTTAAACCACTTTTTAAAAATTGAGCTTGGACAAAATATGTTGTGGTTGTTGTTGTTAAGTGTCGTCGAGTTGGTTCCGACTCATAGAAACCCTGAACAGGGTTTCTGAGGCTGTAAATCTTTACGGGAGCAGAAAGCCTCATCTTTCTCTTGCAGAGCAGCAGGTAGTTTCAAACTGCTGACCTTGAGGTTTGCATCGCGATTGGTGACCACTATGCTACCAGAGCTCCTTTGGACAAAATATAGCTAGCTATTTAAAAATGAGATGGCCCTGATAGTGCACTGGTTACCCATTGAACTGCTAACTAAAAGGTCAGTAGTTCAAATCTACCAGCCGCTCCTCAGAAGAAAAATGAGGCTTTCTGTCCCTGTAAAAGATTTACAGCCTGGGAAAGCCTGTACAGGGTTGCTAAGAATCAGAACCGACTTGACCGCACACCACCAGCTACTTGAAGTAATTCTACATATATTTCAAAGGCATCAGCCACTAACATGAAGCATAGAACGTTCTTAAGTGTCATTATAATTAGGGAGAGAAATTTTTTAAGATAGCTGAAAGCAAAGGACCTTAATAAAAGTTCATGAAAAACCTTTGTATGAGTTTTTTTTTTTTTAAATAAGGGAAGGGGTGGAATAGGAAATAGTGCACTGAATGAAGCAGGATATATGCCAACATATTTTTTTAACCTATTGAGATCCAATGCATATTATATCTTGAATTACAGACATATGTTATTGGTACTTTGAGTATGACAGTTGTTATTATGTGCCATTGAGTCGATTTTGACTCATAGTGACCCTGTATAGGGTTTCTGAGGAGAGACTGGTGAATTTGAACTTCTGGCTTTGCAGTTCAAACTGACCTTTTGGTCCAGTGCATTATTCCACAGTATAATTATGCCCTTAAATTCGGCAAAGGACACAAGGCTATTTAAATTCCCTTTTGACTGGGAGAGGAGGACTTAGGAATCTTGAATTTTTGCTAATGGTTGATAAATTATCTGTGGCAGAATTCAGTAAAGCACTATATGAATAACTGCCTGCAAGAGACCCATCTTTTTAAGGGGACTAATCCCCAACAATGATCTGAGAATGCAAGTTTACTTTTCAATATTCCCCCAAGGAAGACAGAATTAGAAATTGATATAGACTGAAGCAATTGCATTTGAAATAATTTAAAGTAAGGTGAAATATCTGTGCATGGATTATCACTAGGAATATAAACAACAGATCAGTAAAGAACTATTGTTGGATAAGAGTGCTAGACAGTTTTGCTTCATTGCTTCTTTGTTTGCATAGCCAACTATTATTTAATTCATCACATTGACTAGTAGCTGAGTTGGGTCAAATATAATAAGATTCAAATTTGATATAAAAACTAGTTTTCAGAATTCCAAATTTCCTATGCTATTTTTATTCGAAGATAGTGTTTATGAGGTGAATTATTTAACATTTTCCCTTATGCAGATGGAATGTCTCAGTTGCTAGAAATTCTTATATCTCCAAGGTGTTTCATTAAATAGTGAAAGAAGAAACAAATAGTGTGAAAGTGTTTGGGATATCTTCTTTTTCTTAAAAAAAAAAAAAGCTATATAGAATTCATTTAACTTACAAGTGTTTTGATATCAAAAGTATATGCATTCCTGTAAAATGTGTGAGATATAGCGTTAAGATCACATTCTTACGCTACAGGCTGTCTTGTAAATTAAGAATTTTGTTATTAACTATTGGAAATGCTGATAGACTATTCTGGGATGTCATCGTCTGCTGCTTCAAAGTGTTTGGGGTTAAACAGAATCCATGGTGGGGGTTTTGACAGTTTCAAGTTTGAGATTTCTAAATTAATTAATGAGTAAACAAGTGTTACTCTGGTAGCGTAGTGGTTACGAATCGGGCTGATAACCTGAAGGTCGGCAGTTCGAAACTACCAGTGGTTCCGCGGGAGAAAGATGAGGCGGTCTGCTCCCGTAAAGATTTACAGCCTCAGAAACTCTGTGCAGGGTCATTATGAGTCGGAACCGATTCCACGGTACTTAACAACAACAAAAGTTATAATTTTTACTTAGTGTAGTAATTTATTTAAATACTATTATATATATATAAATCAACTATCCTAATAAAACCCATAACTTTGAGTATGGTGACTGAGTTCTGTGTGAATGTTATAATGAATTTTCGAACCCAACTGAATATAGAGCACTGTGGAAGAGATGGCTTGGTGCCATAATTTTTTGCATTAGTTTTTCAATAAATATTTGTAATTTAAAATTAAGATACATGTGAAGATTATGCCAAACAAAACAACAAACAGGACTACCACCTAGCTTAGGAAATTAAAACAAACCCTCAATTTTGCATTTTGTTGGTCATTCTTACACAGACACCTGACTCTTTTTTTCCCATCGCTACCGTGTTCCAACCTTACTATAAGTTCATTTGGAGCAAGCACCATGACAACATTTAAAAATATATTTTTAAAAATGTATATTACTTTGAAAAATAAGTCTCTAAGTGTATAATTATTTCTGCTGGTACAGAGACTATGCGGCACCACATTAGTTTGTATGTAGAAAAACCCATAACATTTTATTACTAAAGCAGTAAGTTTCTTAAGATTCAACTCCATTTATTGTCCACATTAAGGAAAATATTAGATAAATATTATAAAATCTCAGCAAATATTTAATGGATACATAACTCACCATTGAAATTAATAGCTTAATATTTTTTGGGAAAGTAGTATTCTTGGATATTTGCCAAAACATCACTTAATTTTGGTAATAAAAAAATTCATTAAGATTAAAAAAAAGCATTCAAATAGATTAGAGATATCAACTTCTCACTAATAAATGCATGACGGGGTGACACCAGCTCTTGGTGATCTGCTGAATAGCAGAATGAAACATTGCCTAGTTCTGTGCTATCTTCAGGATTGTTGATGTTTCTAGTCCCTTGTTGTGACTGTTAGGTCAGTCTAGCTCACCGAGGTTGTTCACAATGTTTTTGACACTTTATGAAGCAGGGTTTCCTTTTCTAGGGATTGGTCTTTTCTAATGGCAAATCCAGAGTAAGAGAGCTATAGTTTGGTCGTCCTTGTAAGGAGCGTTCTGGTTGTACATCTTCAAAGACTTGCATGTTCCTTCATCCAGCAGTCCGAAATATATTATAAATTCTTTGCCAACACTGCAGTTTGAATGCATCAAATCTTCTTTTAAGTTTTCTGTTTTTCATCATCCACTTTTCACATACATTTGAGACAACTGAAAAGACCATGCTAGTGTCAGGAGCAGAATCCTGGTGTGGTGCTGTAATCTGTTAATCACAGAGTTGGCAGTTCAAACATACCAGCTGCTTCTTGGAAACCCTACACAGGGTCACTTTGATTTGGAACCTACTCAACAGCACTTAACAAGGGTCAGGCACATATCAGTTACCAAAGTGACATCATAACTTTTAAAAAATTTAAAGAGTTCTTTTGCAAGAGATTTGCCCAATGCAATATGTTGTCTGATTTCGTGACTACTGCTTCCAACACTGATTGTTGATCCAAGTAGAATGCAGTTGTTGCAACTTCATTTTCTTTCTCTATTCACCGTGATGTGATTTACTGGTCCTATTTTAAGGATTTGTGTTTTCTTCGCATTTAGTCATAATCTATACAGAAAACAGCCATCTTTTAGCTTCATCAGTAAGTGCTTCAGCTTCTTAATTTTTGACAAGTAAAGTAATTTTCAATAGTTTTTTTTTAAATCAGTTTCTTATAAATTTGTTTATTATTTGAACAGTTTGAACTTTGGTTTGTACTTCATATCATTGAGACACTGTATAACTTAAGCATTGTTTTTACTGTTATGTTCAGGATAATACAACCTACAATATTAAATATAAGAAATTACACATGTATATTTTGAAATCTCACTACTACATTATTTTCTATTAAGCTGAATTCACTGGGGATAAGAACTTTAAGAATTTGATTTGGTATTGCACATTGTTATAAGTAATGCAACCCAAATACCATGAAACCAGTTCTTTGTTGACAACAATTTAATTTTAGTGTATTTTGAAAATACAAACTTAACATTTAAATCACTACAAAATGAAAATATAATGATTGCTATTTACTATTTGCTGACAAACAAGTATTTACTGACAAATAGTTTAGCGCAACTGTGCAATTGATTCCTAATAATGTCCATACTTAGTATTGAGTGTGGTAAAATATCACTGGTAATAATAAGACTACTAGAAATGATGTTAGCATTTAATCAAATGTGCATCTTTTCCTCATTATTTCTGAAAAATTTGATTGTCTTTTAGACTCCATGGGAATACACCAATTGATGGGAAAATTATGATAGCAATTTGGAGTCCTGGTGTGTCACTGTAGGATAAGCACTGGAGTCCTAATCCCTGGTCATTGATTCAAACCCACCAGTTACTCTTTGTTGTTTCTGTGATCAGTGAATGGCTACAGCCAAGTTCTCTTGGTGATCTCATTACTTGTTAAGTGGTTGTCAGATTCAACTCATAGTGACCCTGTGCACAACAGAAACACTACTGTTATGTTTGAACCCGTTGCTACAGATCTTCTTAGGATGCCTCCAAAATAAAAATGTCCAGTCAAAACAATGCCATCCAAGGCAATCTGCTGGGCCAGTAAAATTCAAGACAGAGAGGTCATCTCTAAAGACTAGAGTGACTGTTTTTAGGATTCCAAAGGGAAACCATTGATAGATTTTCTCAAAGGACTCAGAACCATCAGGGATTTATTAGGAAGGATTTTAAGATAGTGGAAAATTGCATTGGTGAGACAAAAACCAGGAAAGTTACACAGAGGATTTTTTTCCCATCATGACCGTGTACCTGCTCATTCTTCAAGGCAGCAAAGGCTGTCTTATGACAGTTTCAATGGGAAATCTTTCCCAAACCACCCTCCAACCCTAATTTTGTCCCTTCTGACATCTTTTTTATTCCCCAAATCCAAAGAATGCTTAAGATAAGCATAATTTGAGTCCTTGAACGATGCCAATGCTGCCATTTTAGTGTGATATAAATGGAAGAGCACAGAATTCTTCAGGGAAGGGGTGGTGGTTGTTATGTGCCTTCAAGTTGATTCCAACTCATAGTGGCCGTGTATAAGGTTTCTGAGGAGCAAATGGTGGGATTGAAATGCTGACCTTCAGGGAAGGGCTGCTGGTGGTTGGTGGTTATGTGCTGTGGAGTCGGTTCTGACTCATAGCGACCCTGTACAGGGTTTCCAAGGCTGTAAATCTTTACTGGAGCAGAAAGCCTCATCTTTCTCCCACGGAACAGCTTGTAGTTTTGAACTGCTGACCTTGCCGTTCGCAGCCCAATTTGTAACCACTATGCTACCAGAGCTCCTTTCAGGGAAGGGCTTTGTTGTTAAGTGCCATCGAGTCAGGTCCAACCCATAGCGACCCTGTACAGGGTTTCCGAGGGTGTAAATCTTAACGGGAGTAGAAAGCCTCATCTTTCTCCCGCGGAGCGGCTGGTAGTTTCGAACCGGAAGGGCTAGGGAGATATAAATACTGCCCTCAGAACTGTATAGACCTAAATGGAGGATATATCAACAAATGATAGCTTCACATTTGTATGTTATTAAAATAAATATTTCTATGATTTTGTATCAATAGTGTTTTTATTTATCCTTATACAATAGTTCTCTGCCACCATAAAGCTACTTATTTATTTACCTATATTGCCTCTTTGGCTGTAAGGATTCTTTTATATCACCATGCCATAAAGTAACATTATGAATAACTAATCATATTTATTCACTATAAAAGGAAACCACCTAATCAAGCAGTGTGTGGAAAATAATATCTACAATTTAACCAACATACGTTTATGAAGATATTCCTTTTCATCTGAGGATATTCATAGTTCCTTTTGTTTCCTAAGTTGGGCAAAGAATTCTCAAGTGATGATGGAGTATGACAAATATTTCTTTGTAAAAATTAAAAACAATGTTTTCCTTCTTCCTCCACCTATGTACACAGAGAGTAACTTGAGAACATGTCTAATTATTATAAATACTCTAGTTTTACAAGTGTGAAAACGTTGTGTTATTGTAATTATTTTCCTATGCATAGAAGCTATTCATCATCCTAATAATAAACTTTCCTTCCTTTATGGCTTTAGAAATAAATTAAATAAATAAGGGAAATCAACGAAGCTCAAAGGTAAAATTTTATATCTCTTCTCTTCAAATAATTTTTTTGATGAGTTACCATCATCTGATCTTTTAGACTCCTTCCAATCCTTGGGGAAATGGCACAAGACCTTGAATGTTAGATTATGCATTTGGATCTCTGATTTAGTGGAACAGTATGTAAAAACCTCTCATAATCAGAATACTCCCTATTGGCTCCACACCTGAACATCCCCATGAGTGCTATTTGTCCCAATGAACATCTGGAATAGATTACATGCAGCTAATTGGCTCCAGGTCCAGCTTGTTACAGACAGTAGCTACAGTATAGCCTATGCAATTCACTAAATCCACCCACTTTGAGTTAAATCACACCCACTTCTCTTCATAATTCCTCCCAGATGCAGGACACACACATGTGAACATGCACGTGCACAACACACACACACACATACCCTCTGAAAGATAGTAAGATGTCAATAGATTAGTGGAGAGGATATTGGCAAGACATTTAGGCCATAAATTATCTTAATTAAAAGATTAACTCTTTAAAGGATTATTGGAAAGAAAAACAAATATTTAGGACCAGCAGACTGTAGAGAGTGATTGTTTTATAGTTGAAAAATATTTAAAGAAAAAAAAAAAAATCCAGCAGTTGCAGGACTTTTGTTTTGTTTTGTTCCTCCCCCAGCCCATAGCATATGTTTCAGCACGTGTAGGCACTTATCAGAATGTCATAGTAGGAAAGAAAGTAGTGCTTTGATTTTTAACTTATTTAACAATATTAATGAGTTGGGTTACAAGGAACAGTATGACTACTGTTCTTTGAAAACCAAAACATCAATCTTCTTAACTTATGGTGTTGGAGGCACAGGGCACGTCTCAGCGATTAATGATCGGTTGGAGGAGTAGATAACTCAATACACAGCCAAGGGCCATTAACTCCGACTGCTCATTAATTCTCAGGAAATGGCCTGTACTGAGGTCATTATTGCTAATAAAATGCACATATGGAAAGCTCTCTCTCTTTTGTCTGTACATAAACATATATTCACATTATATATGCTGTTACATGTCATGAAAAAAAAGTAGTAGTTCATATATCCAGAAGCTCAGGCTAAGTTTGATGTGAAGTTTAATATAATAAATTTCTACATTCAATTTGCCTTTTATTTTTGAGGAAGTATGGGTAGAAGGAAATACATGTTTGAGTGTCAAGGCGCGATGAATGGAACAGGGACTGCCTGGTAAATGTGGGTGGAAATGGCACACATATTATAATCCTGGTAAATAGGCAGTATGAAGTGGCAGCATTGCTTGAGTACATGAAGAAGCATGGAACAACATTAAGAATTGTGTTAAGTTTCTCTTTGGTGTCTCTTCTATTCCACTAGATTATGCTATACTTCCTTTCCCTTCTCCACATAGGCATCTAATCAAGTCCAACATGCTACTCACCTTGCTTTTAAGGCATCCTGAATCAGGTATCTATTTTGCAGAAATGCCTCTTTTGGTTTGTCATTCTCCTTTCTCTGTCTTCATAAAGTTTTGCTTGACTCGCTGACATTTATATGATACTCCTTTGAGTTGCCCTCCATAGCATCACATCTATAGCTGTTTAGAATTTATTTCATGACATTTTAATTATTTGTATGTAACCAGTTACCCCTTGGGGAGTGTGGTGGCTCCATAGGATAAGCACTGGATTGGGAATCACAAGTTCAGCAGTTCAAGACCACCAGCCATTCTTCAGGAAAACAATGAGGCTTTCTGCTTCCATAAAGATTTAAGGCCTCGGAAACCCCATACAGGATCACCATGAGTTGGAACTGACTCTACGGCCCATAACAACACAAATGACAAGTCAACCCTTGTAGACCTACTAAGAAGTCATTATCATGAGGTTGTTTGTTTGTTTATTTGTTTTATGGGCTGTTGCTTGGGAAGACAGTAGCCTAGTAAACCTAGCAAAGATGGAAGAGAAGCTCACATGTCCACCAGGAGTTCAGAATCACTTGATTTAACCATAGTGAGCAGTACTCAAAGGATTAGGTATTCTAATTTAACCCATTCAGTTTTATGGCTAAAACTTGAATCTTGGGTCCCTGCCCAGGAACTGAGATGGGTAAGAAGGTAGAGATAAGAAGGTAGACTCTAGTTAGAGTCCAAACCAATGTGACTTGACCTGTCTCTTACTAGCTCTGTGACCTTGGGGGAACATTGAATTCTGTACCTGTTTCCTTATAAGGAATATGAGGATAACTAATTATCTTTATAATTGAACAGTTTGGTCTATGTAAATCACTGAGAAATCAGATGGTGCTCATTGTTATTAGCTGCCTTCATGCCATCCCCTAACCCTGCCCAATGTGCAGGACTCTGTGCCTGATGGAATGGAACAACTGTAATCCACAGGATTTTCACTGGTTGTTTTTTCATAAAGAGATAATCAGATCTTTCTTCCTACTCTGTCTTAATTTGTAAATTCCACTGAAACATGTATGCTGTTGTTGAGTGCTGTTAAGTCAGTTCTGATTCATAGCCACCCTGTATAGAGTTTCTAAGGAGCAACTGGTGGGTTTGCAGTTCAAACCAACCTCAGAGTCCAATGCATTATCCTGCAGTGCCACATTTGTTGTTGTTTTAAGTGCCATCGAGACTGTAAAAATATGCAAGCCTCTACTGACGAAAGGGTTGTGGCTGCACTTGAAGGATAAGTATTCAATACATATTTGTAATTATATTATTATTATTGACATTAATTTTAAAATATGTGACTTTTTATTACTCCATATCTTTGCCAAGCAACCAACGTAGGTTTTTTAATGGCAAGCTAGTTTATAACCACCTCCTTCCTTCTAATAATCACTAGTTTTTACCGTTTGTTCTTCTATTCAGCAGTATCTTGTATGGAACAGATTAGGTTGCAAGTGAGATGTATTGTTTTAGGCCTCACATCTCCCTACAGTTGGTTCTGACCTTATCTTTTCCAATTACTCCTACATTTGGTTGACTTTTTTTTTTCCCTCACAGTAACAACTTTTGAATGTTTTTGTTTGTTGGTTTTGATATAGGGAAAGAATTGGCTTTTAACCAGTGTTCTTACCAAGATGTCCATATTCTTATCAAGATCAAATAATTCAGTCTGATATGTAACAGAAATAGTTGATAATTGTCATTTAAAAATAATTGCAAAATTTTAATAATTTTCAGTGCTAATCAACATCACTAAGAGTCTGATTTCTAGTGATACATGTTTCAATATCTGCATAAATTCAGTTCCAAGTTGTCTTCCACTTAGTTCTGAGTCATTTTGTCTTCAATATTCTTGTAAGAATAACTCAAGGGGAGAAACTATTTTTTAAATTCTGTATATATTATTTTGGAAATGACAATTTAGTTAAACTAGGGAAATCCACAAACTATTATGTTAATAGTTCCTTTCTTATTTTGTAGATTAAATTTACACTGAAAGAGAACATTGTTTTCATCATGAATGCTAAAAAAGAAAGACACCTAAAGACCAGTAGCCAAGATTTTCACCTTTTTCATGCTTTGATGATATTAAGCATGGTGATGCTGTTTCTTCCAGTTACTGGAACCTCTAAGCAAAATATTCCACGACTCAAGTTAACCCACAAAGGTAAATACGTAAATAATTTTCAGATTGTATATTAATATTTTTAAATGTCTTTTTTTGCCTACTGTACTTCATTTGTTTAGAAATAAATGCATGTTGTTGTCAATGCAATGTACATAGTGTTAGCAATTATAATAAAGTCCAGTGATTTATTGTATTTGTGATGGGAGATAAACAGCAAAGTTGTTTATACATACTTTTCAGCTCAGTATTTACAATGATCAACTACTGAATAACACAATTAAGAGATTCATTGTGTAAATTGTAATCAGATTAATAGTAAAACAAGTAAGCCCCTAAAAAAAGAGGAAAATGTTAAGCAATTCCACATAGCTACAGCTGATTAGTTTATTCCTAGATAGAATTTATTTTAATCAGAGTAAATTATGTTCAAGCACTGTTTAATATGCAAAAGTATCTTTCATCCCTCAATATATACATGCTTTATTATATTTTTTAAAGTATGTGAAATATTAATATATAAAGAGATGAAAACTATGGGTGGCTTCAAAAAATTAGTGGAAAAATTCCATTATCTTTTGATTCCATTTTTGCACAAACTTTGAAAATCCATCATATTTACTACATGTGTCTCATATCCTTTTTTATTTATTTATTTTTTTCAAGGTTTATTCTCAAAGAGTTTTTTACCTCTGTTTTTTTTTTTTCTTTTATGATGTGCTCTTGACTTCACTAATACCTTAACTAATGAAAGGAAGTTAAGTTGAATCCTTGGCAGCTAAAAATTATGATGGCAGTTTTGCTGTTCTTTGATCTTTAAAACAGTTTACTTTCAACACAAATTAAGCAGTAATAATAAAAGCTAATTCGATGGCAAATGTAAGTGTAAGTGAAATTAGCACATTATACCCATTACATTTTCACATGCTACTATTTGGCATTTATGTCTCAGGTATTGAAGATTTGAAGGAACTTGTATTATCTTTCAATTTATATATTGCTCTGTGTATACAAAGAGTCCTAGTGTGGCCCTGTATATAAACACTGGACTGATAATCTCAAAGTTGGCAGTTCATACCAACTAGCTGCCCCTTGGAACCCTATACAAAGTCACTATGAGTCAAAACTGACTAGATGACACATAGCAATAGCAAGACACGTGTAGAAATATTTTACAGAAGTATATTTATTATTAGTCTATGACAAGATTTTATTTAGGAACATTGATCTAATTATGGAATAGAACGATAACAACATCTAAAGAAAAATTAAGCGTTGTTTTTAAGCATAGTTACTCTTAATTGGAACTAATTCAATTTTCATCAACTCCAATTTTTTCTTAGTTTCAAATTAAACCAAGAAACCTATGGTGAGGTATGTTGTTGTTGTTGTTAAGTGTTGTCAAGTCATTTCTAACTCATTGATGCTATATAGGGTTTCCAAGGAGCAGCTGATAAATTTAAACCTCCAACCTTGCAGTTCAAAATGACCTTGCAGTCAGTGTATTACCACACACACACACACACACACACACACACACACACACACACACACAATGTCAAGATATCCATCTATGTCATAGTAACTAGTACTGCGGCATACTGTCTGCTATATCAGAGCTATATGGAAGGGATGATAGTCATACCCTGGGTGCCACTTGAAGGACAACACCATTGAACAGTTTCTGCTAACTGTAATTTTGTAATTTCCAGAAGGACAACACCATTGAGCAGTTTCTGCTAACTGTAATTTTATAATTTCCATCACCAGCTCTGAGAGATCATTCAGTAAGTTAATACTAATATTTTGTATTTGAGAGCTTCCATGACTCAAGGCAGACTGTGTAAGCTTGTTCTGCTGAGTGTAGAAAGAGAAAAAAAAACTGAAAGAATGATTTGAAACACATCATAGACCAATTTTCTTCTGATAAAAAAGGCAAGAAAGTGCAGTTGTAATTTTCATATAGTGCCATAATTTAAGTAAAAGATTAATGGGTTTGACTTGTATTTTTTGGGCTGATATATGTTAAAGTTATCTAAAATATGAGTGTCAGATATTTGGACAGGGGAACAATTTCAATGCTGCCATGGGTTCTGTCTTTTGTAGTGTCAAAGAATAAACTGAAATTTCTTTTTAAATTAAAGCAGAGAAGTTTATTGATCTAGATCTATACACTTAGTATGATCTAGATCTAGTATGATCTAGATCTATACACTTAGTATGATCTAGATCTAGTATGATCTAGATCTATACACTTCCAGAGGATTCACAAAAGACTCCAGTGAAAAGAAGTTTTTATAGAATTTAAGCACAGAAAATCCAGGACTCATGAGGAAAAAAATTTAATTGGTTGACATTTATAAAATCATGCTTTAATAGACAACAGACAATTCCAAGATTCTGTAAGCATTGTTTTGTTAATCATAAAAATTGAAGTTAGTAAAAATTGTGTTAACATTTGGGGCCAGGAAACCTGAGTAAATATCCTTCTTGGGAATGTGCTAAGAGAAGAAGGGGATAGGGAGGCTGCAGGCTTCCTAAAATTCTCTGGTTAGCTGTCTTCTGAAAGTCAACTCAGATTAAGCAGTAAATAACACAGAGTCTGGCCTGAACCTTTGGCAGAAGTCTCTTGTTAAGCCACCTAGTTCTGAGCGCCTTCATGGTGTATAGGCCACTGTCTGCCATAAACAACTATAAAATTGCGCAAAATTATTTTCAGATGTTAAAGCACAGAAGCAGGAATGTGATACCTAAAAGAAGGAAACCACCAGGTAAGACTAAAAGACTTGATAGAAACAGATTTATGAGCTGAGTAGAGAGAGATTGGAGGTCAAAGTGTTCTGAGAGATAGAAGAGTTCTGAACAGCCAGAATGAAAAGACCTCACTGAAACCCGAAACACTCAGCTGACACCCTCAAAGGTCACACTTGAAGAGTAGCTCAGCTCTATCCATAGGGGATACTGCAGACCTACCATAACAAACAGAAAAAATAAGCCTCAAAAGGATCAAGGCTAATCTACCAGTTCATTAAATGCTTCCCAGGACAAATCTCAACCCTTTCTTTCAGAAGGAAAACAAGATTCTCAGTATTGTAGCATCCAGAGTACCCAACCAAAGTTACTGGACATGCAAGAAAACAGGAAAATGTGACAATAGCAGGAAACATATAGTTAATAGAAATCAATCTTGAGATTATTTAGATGTTTAAGTTATCAGGTAAGGATTTAAAGCAGCTATGTAGTCCTGGTATGGCACCACAGCATAATGCGCTGGCCCACAAGGTCAGTTGTGAACTATCAGGTCGGTGGTTCAAACCCATCAGCTGCTTCTCGGAAACCCTATACAGGATCTCTATGAGGAAACCCCATACAGGAAACC
>NW_006408528.1:24241974-24243512 GCF_000296735.1 Chrysochloris asiatica
CGACTCGATGGCACATAACAACAACAATATATATATATATATATATGAGCTCTGGTAGCGTAGTGGTAACGACTCGGGCTGTGAACCGCAAGGTCAGCAGTTCGAAACTACCAGCTGCTCCGCGGGAGAAGGCTTTCTACTCCTGTAAAGATTTACACCCTTGGAAACCCTGTAACAGGGTCGCTATGAGTTGGTTCCGACTCCACGGCACATAACAACAACAACATATATATAGACCTAAATGCACATTGTAAAATTGCAAAGTATAATATGTAAAATTAAAAATTTATTGGTTGGCTTTATCAACAGATTGTATATAGCAGAGAAAAAGGATCAGTAACCCTAAAGACAGAAAACAAATGAATTACTCAATTTAAAGAAATCTTATGGGTTTCTTAAGTCTCAATTTCTTATCAATATTATTAGAGCAAAGCTACATCAACAATGCTCTTTGAGATAAGCTTGTCTGTTCCTGATCTTTCATTGTAAATGCTGTGAGTAAGGCAGTGCCTTTCAGATTTTTAGAAGCACTGTTGTTTAAAGAGAGTATCATCCAAGTCACCAAGTTTTTAGGTTCTTGTTTCGGCAGTGGCACTCCTAGAATAAAAACATAATATAGTTTTCTTTTGCTCTACGATCCTGGTGTGATGCTGTAAGGTGAGCACTGAGTTATTAACTGCAAGGTTGATGATTCAAACCCACCTACCACTCCTCAGAAACCCTATACAGGATTGCTGTAAGTTAGAACTGACTCAATGGCACTTAACAAACAAAAATAATAATGAACCATCTGAAAGCGTGGCACCTTATAAGAACAAAATTCATTTTATGGTCCCTCAAAACTTCTGGGTCAGAAATTTCTGAAGGACTCAACTGGCTGCTTCCAGCTTGTGCTATCTAATATAGGTATAGACAGATGATGGCTAGAGCTGGACCAATAAAGGCCATTGGCTGACTGACTTTCTCATGTAGTCTCAGGGTCTAAATGATTTCTCCACATTGTGAAGAAAGTTTGGGCTTCCTTAAAATCAATTCAAGACCTCAAGGGCAAGTGTTCTAGCAAGCAAGGTGGAAGTTGTATTGCCATTTCTGACCTGGTGTCCAAAGTCCTACAGCATATTTCCAGCATACATTATTGTTTATAAAGGCGTAAAGGCTCACTCAGTTTCAAGGGGAGAGAACATGCACTCACCCTCTTAAAAACATTAATGTCAAAACCACATCTAGGGAGCTTTTAGCATGGGATATATTGTGGTAGATATCTTTGTGAAATAAAGTCAGCCACAGCTAGCTTCTATACCATCTTTTGGGTTTTATGAAAGACATCTATGTAAATCAGTGGAGAACAACATCAAAAAGATGGAGACAGTCTAAATGCCCATCAACAGAAAAATGATTAAACAAACTTTAGTACATATATACAACGGAGCAAATCACAAATTTGAAGAATAACTAAGAATCTGTGAAACACCACACAATATGGATGAACCTAGAGGACATAATTCTGATTGAAATTAGTTAATCACAAAAGCACAAAA
>NW_006408528.1:24243952-24256062 GCF_000296735.1 Chrysochloris asiatica
TTATCATTTATCTGAAGTTCTAGAACAGATAAAACTAGTCTATGATTTTTAAAAAATCAGAGCAGTTGTTGCTTTTGAGGAATATAAAAGGATGCTGGGGTGATTGGTGAGGTTAACTGGAAGTTGACATGAGAGAAAACTTTCTGGGAGGATGGAAATGTCCTATCAGATTATACATATCAAATATGGATATCTTTCTATATACAAATTTACCTTAAAAAAAAAAAAGAAAGAACAGAAAACAAACATTAAAACCCAAATTATTTTTAAATGATATACAATGTAGAAGTTGCAATCAATGACAGGAAACAAAATATGTATCAATTATTAATGGAAAACAGATTTGTTCTATAAATCTATCCAATTAAAAGGAAAAAGAAGAAACTCTACCGAGTGTTTCCATGATACAGTGAACATATCACAAAAAAATAATACTGGTAAGTGTGCACAATGCAAAAACTTACATTTGCAAATAAACATCAATAAAAGTTAACATGCAGTTAAGATTCATAATGAGTCACACATTGGTCTAAGACTATGAGTAAATGATCTCATTCCAATCCCTTATTCCATGAGATGGAGATTATTGTCATCTCCTCCTAATATATGAGGATACTAATGTCAGTGGTTCAAGCTCACCAGCTGCTCCTTGGAGACCCTATACAGGATTGCAATGGGTCAGAATTGACTCAACGGCACTTAACAACAACAACGTACTGAGGGAGTTCTGGTGTGGTGCTGTGGGTTAATGCACTGGATTGCAAAGCTGATTTGAACCACAAGGTCAGCAGTTCAAGCTGGCCTGCTGCTCCTTGGAAATCCTATACAGGATCTCTATGGGTCGGAACTGACTTGAAAGCTATTAATAACAAACAACAGTGTACTGAGAGTTTGAGCAACTTACCCATTTCACAGTTAGCCCTTCGCTCAGTTCCTGCCTCAGCCCCATGCTGCCTGAAACTTGGACTCCTAACCCTAATTCTTTAACTGTAGATATAAGTAGTTCTTCATCTAGACACACATACCTGCAGTGTGGTTGTGAGATGGCATCAAGTCAGTTCTGACCCATAGCAACCTTATGCACAACAGAACAAAACACTGCCCAGGTCTGTGTTGTTAATTCTTGTTACCTTTGAACCCATTGTTCATGCCACTGTGTCAATAGATCGCATTGGGAATCTTCCATTTTTTCCCCACCCTCCACTTTACCAAGCATGATATCCTTTCAAGGGACTGATCCCTCCTGACAACATGTCCAAAGAACAAAAGGTGAAGTCTCACCATCATCGTTTTAAAGAAGCATTCTTGCTGTTTGTTCTTTCAATATTCTTCTCCAACACTCTAATTCAAGTGCATCCATTCTTCTCCTGTCTTCCTTGTTCACTGATAGACTATCACATGCATATGAGTCTATCTATCGAAAATAACATTACTTGGGTCAGGTGCACCTTAGTCCTCAAACTGACTTCTTTGCTCCTGAACACTTCAAATAATTCTTTTGCAGCAGGTTTGCCTAACACAATATGTTATTTGATTTCTTGACTCCTGTTTTCCATGAGTGTTGACTGTCAATTTGAACAAAATTAAGTCTTTGGCAACGTCAATCTTTTCTCAGTTTATTATGATTTTATTGGTGCTGTTATGAGGATTTTTGTTTTCTTGACTTTGAGGTACAATCCATACTGAAGGCTATATAGAGTCTTTGATCTTCATCAGTATTTCAATTCTTCTTTACTTCCAGCAAGCAAGGTTGTATTATATCTTTAGATATAATTAGTTCTTCACCAAGACATATACCTACAGGGTTGTGAGATGCCATCATGTCAATTCTGATCCATAACAACCTTATGTATAGCAGAACTTGTTAATGAGTTGTTAATGAGTCTTCCTCTAATCCTGAAGCCACGTATGTCTTCAGATAATCCCACTTCTTGAATTATTTGCTCAGCATAGAGATTGAATAAATATGGTGAAAGAATACAACCCTGAAGTTCACCTTTCCTAATTTAAAAAAATTCAGTAATCTTTTGCTCTGTTTCAATGACTGCCTCTTGGCCTATGTGTAGGTTCTTCGTAAGCATAATCACGTGTTCTTGAAGACACATTCTTCATAATGTTATCCATTTTTCATTATGATCCAGAATTGAGGGCTTTTCCATAGTCAGTAAAGCACAAGTAAACATCTTTCTGGTGTTGTCTGCATAGTCATTCAAGTAAAAGTAAACCTCTTTCTAGTATTCTCTGCTTTCAGCCAAGATCCATCTATGAGCAATAGTATCCCTAGTTCCACTTCCACTTCTGAATCCAGCTTGAATTCTGGCATTTCCATGTCAATGTACGGCTGCAACAATTTTTAAATTATCTTCTGCAGAATTTTGCTTATATATTTTATTAATGGTATTGTTCAATGATTTCCGTATGTGTCCTCTTTCTTTTGAATAGCAACAAATATGGATTTCTTCCAATCAATTAATCAAGTTGTTGTGAAGTGCTGTCAAGTCGGTTCTGACCCATAGCAACCCTGTATAGGGTTTTTGAGGAGCAGCTGGTGAGCTTGAACCACTGACCTTGCAGTTCAAATGGCTTTGCAGTCTGCCACATTAGCCCACAGTGCCACACCAGGACTCCAATTAATAAAGTAACTGTCTGTAAATTTTTTTGGCACAGACAAGCGAGAGCCTGCTATGCTGCTTCAGTTTGCTGAAGTATTTCAGTTGGTATTCTGTCTGTCCTGGAGGCTTGTCAATGCCTTTAGTGCAGTTGGGATTTTTTCTTCAATATCATTGGTTCTTGATCATATGCTACCTTTTGAAATGATTGATCATCAACCAATTCTTTTTTGGTACAATTGCTCTGTGTATTCCTTCCATCTGCTTTTGATGTATCCTTCAATATTTTGCCACAGAGTCATTCAATATTGCTATTTGAGGCTTAAATTTTTGTTTCAGTTCTTTTGGCTTGAGAAACGCTGAGCGTGTTTTTCTTTTTGGTTTTCTAACTCCAAGTCTTTGCACATTTTTTTTTCTTCTCAAGCTACCCTTTGAAGTTGTCTGTCCAGTTCTTTTATTTCTTCAGTTGCTTTGGCTTCCTTACGTTCAAAAACAAGTTTCAGAGTCTCTTATGACATAGATTTTCTTTCTTTCCTGTCTTTTAAATTACATTTTTGCTTTCCCCATGGTTGATATTATTGACATCATCCTACAACTCCTCAATTTTCCTAGATTCCTACTTTGTATATTCCAGATTCCAAATACGAATGGATATTTGTAACTAACTGTTTCTCTTCTTTTTAAGTTTTGTCCCATCAGCAAATAAAGGTGTAGAAAGCTTTACTCTATTCATGTCATTAAGGTTAACTCTACTTTGAGGAGGCACCTCTTCCTCAGTTGTATTTTGCATGACTTCCATCCTGAAGGGCACGTATTCCAGTACTTTATCAAACAATGTTTCGCTGCTATTCACAAGATTTTCAGTGGCTAAACATTAAAAAGTCTTTCTAGTTTGTAGTATTCTGGAAGCCCTGAGGTAACTTGTCCACCATAGGTAATCTAAGTGGAATTCAAAATAGCCATGGCATAGCTTCCAACATCACAGCAACACATAAGTCACCACAGTACAACAAACTGACAGAGTAGTGGTTTAACTACAGAGTGAACTTTAAAGCTAAGGGAAGCATGCTCATTCAATTTGACTAAAAAGGATGACATGGTTTTTAGTTGTCAAAATTAAATGGCATTGGAAAAAGAGTGCATGATGTTAAGATCACTGGGTGGCCTTTGGTAAACTCGGGAAACAAAAAGCAGTAGGTTGTCATTGTGATAAATTTCATATACATTTCTTGATGATCAAAATTTCATACAAAAATCATTCTAAAATATTAACTCAAATGTGATATGTTAATGATTAATCTAAGAATATCAGCTTATATCAATGTTTTTCTATATTTTCTGGCCTAGAATCATCCCTATCTGGCATACGAATATAATTTTGTTTGACTCTAGATGCATTCTTACTCCTCTCAGAACTTAGTACTTATATAAAAGGAGAAGAACTGTATTTGTTGGATTAAATGCAACAAACTGTATTCACTAGTCAGTATCATTTCCAAATACTATCATACTTTATAAAGTATCCTGGTGTGGCACTATGGGTTAATGTACTGAAATGCAAAGTCATTTTGAATTGTGAGGCCGGTGGTTCAAGGTCACCAGTCACTCCTTGGAAATCCTATACAGGGTCACTATGGGTCAGAACCAACTCAACGATACTTAAGAATACAATAACATACTTCAAAGACTGATAACCAGTGATAATGATTGAATGTAAGGTAAAGAATTATAGAAATCTTCCTATCCGTGTGGTATTGTGGGTTAATGTGCGTGTTAAAGCGCTGAACTGCAAGGTCAGTTTGAACTGCATGGTCTGTGGTTCAAACTCACCTTGCAAACCATATACAGTATCACTATGAGTTGGGAATTGACTCGACAGCAGTTAATAACAACAACACACACCTACACACACACAGATACCTCCTACTCTCCCATGGCTTTTATTAGCTATTTATTCCAGATTGTAAACTACTCACTGCTATCAAATAGATTCAGACTCATTGCAATCTTATAGGACACATAGGGTTCTCAAGGTTGTGAAAGCAGACTGCCACGCCTTTCTCCACTGGAGTGGCTGGCAAGCTTGAACTGCCAAACTTTTGGTTAGCAGCCGAGCATTTAGCCACTGTGTTATCAGAATTTAGATATTATGCTCATAATAGATTATCTATCTTTGCTGTGAGTCCTGATGTGGTCTGTAGGATAAACACTAGACTCCCAAGTCAGTTTGAAGCATAAGGTCGGTAGTTCAAACCAACCAGCAATGGCACTTAAGAACAACAATGAGAATTAATATTTGATTTTTATTTTCTGTGAGCACTACTCTTTCCCATCATTTAAAGAAAGTGTGGTACTGTCTTTAGGAATCACTAGTTGTTCAGAACCATTCTATTCTATGACTAATGAACTGAGGACATCTGGTATGGTGCTGTGGGTTAATGAGCTGGACAGCATAGTCGGACTGCAAGGTCGGTGGTTCAAGCACACCAGCTGCTCCTCGGAAACCCTATACAGGGTTGCTATGGGTCGGAACCAACTCGACTGCACTTAGCAGTAACAACAATGAACTGTAATCAGCTCCTACCAACTGACAAATATTAATATGAAAGTACAAAAGGTCTTGTTTGGGGCACTACAACTTTAATGGAATGTATGAATAAAAAAATCAGCCAATCTGAAAAATTAATTAAATTAAAGATATATTCTTAGAGGTACAGATCAATTTTGATTTCCTTACTTTTAATGATCCATGCTAGACAAGGCAATTTGAGTCAGTAGAGTTAGCTGCTTAAAACAACTACTAGATAATTTTGGGAGATTTCTTAAAGGCCAACAGAAATATGTTGTTGCTGTTGTTGAGTGCCATCTAGTAAGTCCAGGCTCACAGCGACCCTCTATATGGTTTCCAAGGAGCAGCTGGTAAGTTTTAATCATTGACCTTGAGGTTCAAACAAACTTTGAGGTGGAGTGTTTATCCTATGGTGCCACACCAGAAACAGAAATATACTAACCATTTTATCCAAAGAATGCTCTTTGATAAAGATTTAACATTGAATGTCTGAATCTGGGAGCTTGATTGGTTCTATTGTATAAAGTTGCATGTTTTAAATTCTTGCATATTTATGTATATCAAATCTATTTCTTGCATAACAAGTAAAGAATCTTGGAGGTCAGGATGTTCTATATTTCTGGATTTTTTTTTGTTCCAAGGTTATTATATATAATGTGCCCTACAAACTGAGATTCTCACAGTCACTTCTAGAGCTTGTACTATAGTTATAGTAAAAATAATTTTTGAAAGATGACATACTTCAAACTCATAATAGAGTAAGCATTTTCTATTTACAATAGTATTGTTGTTGCTAAGAGTCTTGGAGTTAGTTCTGACGCATAGCAATCTTGTATAGGGTTTCCAAGGAGCTGCTGGTGGGTTTGAATAGCCGATCTTGTGGTTAGCAGGCCAGCAACAATGCTGCATCAGGATTCCATGGTCATTTTTAAAGTCTTATATGGACAGATGTAGGTGGTGGTGGTTGTGTGCCATGGAGTTTGTTCTGACTCATAGCCACAAGGTATAACATTTCCGAGGCTGTAAATCTTTATGGGAGCAGGAAATCTCAACTTTCTCCCTCAGAATGGCTGATAGTTCCGAACTCCTTGTAACCACTTGACTACTAGAGCTCCATATGGATTCTTTGTTGTTGTTAAGTGCTTTCTAGTCAGTTCTGATCCATTGCAACACTGTATAGGGTTTCTAAGGAGCACCTGGTGAGCTTGAGCCACCGACCTTTCTGTTCAAAATGACTTTGCAGTTCAGGGCATTAACCTACAGTGCCACACCAGGACTCCCCATATGGACTAGTAATATTTCTACCCAGAATTCACTAATCTCTATAATGTTATCTGTTTGGAGTACTCCAGAGAATGAGATGGATAGAATGAGCTTTTGTTTCATATATATAGTTGCTAAGTGCTGCTGAGTCAGTTCTGGTTCCAACTTGTAGCAACCCTAACCCTGTAAAGTGTTTCTCAGGTTGGAACTGCTAACCTTGATGTTCCCAGCCCAGTTCGGTTCCTATAGCGCCACACCAATATATAGACAATTTCTTCTGCACATTCTACCTGGCCTTTTTGTTTTCCTGTTTTAGTATTAGCTAATGATTGATAAAAGATACATGTTTTCTTTCAATCTTAATACATTCTTCTGAGCCTGACGAAATACTTGCCATCCCAAAGACTCACAGTAAACCTACAAACACAGCTAACCAATACTAGTCCTCACAGGTTAAGAAAAGAGCAAGGGTAGTATTTTCATGTATCCACCTTTTCCATAAATACAGGTGGTGGTGATGGTGGTGGTTATGTGCTGTGGAGTCGGTTCAGACTCATAGCGACTCTGCATAGGGTTTCTAAGGCTGTATATCTTTACAGGAGCAGAAAGCCTTATCTTTCTCCCGTGGAACCACTGGTAGTTTCGAACTGCTGACCCTGAGGTTAGCAGCCCAATTCGTAACCACTAGGCTACCAGAGCTCCTTACAAATACAGGTATACATAGCTTAATATCTATGATAGCTCTGATAGAACAGATTTGGATTTGGTACAAACAGCATATCATGTACAGGAGTGAGGCAGGACAATCAATGGTCCAACTAAAACTCATGCTGTTGCTTGTTGGGGAACTTCTAAAATCTTGTCTACTCAGGCTGCTCCTATGCCCAACCTTGATGGGTGTTTGTCATCTAGCAGCCTTTCCTGTTCTTCCTCCTGTCAGGGTAACAGCCTGGGCCACTCAGCAGCTGTCACCACAGAGGGAGTTGTGGCCATGAGCCTGGGTTTCATGGAGTGCAGGGAGTCCAGGCCAAATGGGGCAGTGACCTCAGCAGTGTGTAGGACAGGCAGCTATGGATAGGTGCCCAAACCCTCTTCTCCTGACTCCCCAGGGCTGCTATGGGGACAGGACTAAGAAAAGTCATGAAAGGCAGATCTCCATACTTAGCAAAATATGTCTGTTAAGTCAGACTTTCCTGGACTCTATTATGACTTTAAGGACCATGGATTTATATGTTGTTGGACTTTTCTGAACATATGTTAAGGAAGATGCATACCTGTATATACTGAGCAACCACTGTGTGCCAGGCACTGTCCTAAGCCTGAGAAAGTTCATTCTCCCCTTTGAAACTTTTTCCATCTAAGGAGACAAAACTAGCATGTAAACAAATAACTATCATTTCAAGTAATAACAAGTAGTACTGCAAAATCTATAAAACAAGGGAGGGATTAGGTCCAGGTGTCTTAACTAGATTTGACTTCATTAAATGTCAGGATTTTACAAAACTCTGAAGACCATTATTTTGATGCATACTTTTAGATAAGAAGCCTGAGACTTGAACCCAAATAACTTTTCCAAAAGTAAGAAGCAGTTAAGTGGCTAAACCAATTTGTATGCTTCAAAACCCAACCCCCTGCCGTTGCGTGGATTCCGACACACAGATATCTGTGAGCAGGGTTTTCTAGACTGTAAATCATGACGGGAGCAGAAAACCTCCTCTTTTTCCAGAGAAGCTGCTTGTGGATTCAAACTACTTATCTTGTGGTAAGCAATCCAACAAACAACCCACCACTCCACCTCTGCTCTTTCCACCTCTTGTGCTACTACAGTAAGCATTGCCTATTCAGGAACCAATACATCAAGATACAAAACAATACAAAGTTTCTCCATTCCTTTTCTGACATCGTGCTGTTTGCAGTTACTCACAATAGTAGAGTCCTGGTGTGGTGCTGAACCACAAGGTCGGTTTGAACTGCAAACTCACCAGCTACTCTTTGGAAACCCTATACAAGTCACTATGAGTCGGAACTGATTAGACAGCACTTAAAAACAATAACAACATCTAAAATAGGTATTTTTATTGTGAAATTAATGGTAAAAGAAGATGACCTGCTCTCACTTCCCCCTGTGCATCTAGTGAATGAACATTGCCGTTCTTATAGAAATACTTTCAGTATGATTGGTTCTATAAAGCAGGTCATAGGTGCTTTAATTTTGTTGGTTGTGTCATGCTGGGAAGGACTCACATGGTTTCCCAAGCAGGTTTTCTCTAAATTGAGGCTGTTGCAGCTGGGCTTGCTTAGGTTTAATATTGAAGGGTTCAAATATAATTATATTACTTATTTTATATTAAACTCTAAACAGTTCATAACAATTTTACATGCCTACTATGTGTCATGGAGTGGTGGTGTGGCTCTGTGGGTTAATGCGCCAGACTGCAAAGCCATTTGAACGCAAGTTGGTGGTTCAAGCTCACCAGCTGCTCTTCGGAAATTCTACACAGGGTCGCTATGGGTCGGGATCCACTCGACGGCACTTCACAACAACAAACTATGTGCCATGCCTTGTTCTGGTGACTAGGAAATATATCAACAAATAGACAACACAAAAATTCCTGCCCATGTTGTTGTTGTTAGGTGTCTGCTTAGTCTGTTCCAACTCATAACAACTCAGTATGGGGTTTCCATGGAGAGACTGGTGGGTTTGAACTACCAACGTTACTGTTCAAACCGACATTGCGGTACAGTGATACCCTGCATGCTTTATTCCGGTGATTGACTTTAATTTGAATATTTATAGGAAATCACTGGAGAATTGTGAGGCGGGAAATAGGGAGCCAAATTATGAGATTATTGTAATAATCCAGGTGATAAATCATGGTAGCAGTGGAGTTATGAGAAGAAGGTAGAGCCAGCAGGATTTTCTAATGGATTGGATATGTAATGAGAAATAGAAATGTATGATATGACTGCATATTTTTGGGGAAAGGATGAATTACTTAGGGAAAACAATTACCACTAATTGAAATGGAAAGACTATGAAAAAAGTATGTTTTGGGGGAAGATCAAGAATTGAACTCTGGACATATTTTGTTTGAAAAGCCTATTAGCTATCCAAGTAAGATTGCAAAAAGGCATTTGAGTGTATGAATGCAGAGTTCATGGGAGATGTCAGTTGGAGATAGAAGTCTGGCAGTTAGCATATAGAAATTTTTAAAGCCACAGAACTCAATTCACTCATGAGATGAAGGAGAAGGAATCATATGATTGAGTTTTGGGATATTCTTGAGTAAGGAAATCTAAGAGAGGTGGAATGATCAACAAAAGACACTGATAAGAAGAGTTTAGGCTTCATCTTTCTCTCGAGGAGTGAATGGCTGGTAGGTCGGAACTGCTGATCTTGCAGTTAGAATTCCATTGTCTATCTCACAGTATCAACAATGCTCTATCTGTAATGGTCACTAATGTTCTTCCTGGCAAAGAGAGCTAGGCTAGGAGACACAAGTTGGCTTTGGTTATACATAAATGTGAAAGGGGCCTTAAGAAAGGGCATCATTTAAGTAAAGGCAAATACCTATCATTTACCTATCATTTAGTTGAAAAGTTTTTTTTGAAACAATCTTAAATGCAGTGGGTTTACTCTGCTGTATGTTATTGAAATAAAAATATTGACCCATAATTGCTTATTTTAAAACCTCACTTACTTAACTCAATTCTAGTTTCTTGTATTTTATCAAAGGGATTTTATAGTGAGATTCTTTCAATAATTGTGTATAAATATAAAATGAAAGTGTTTTTATATAGAGTATCATTTGATGTTCTTTTAACTAAACATTTGTCAAATACCTCTGTTTCTTAAAATCTTACAATGTAACTTTTATATTTCTGTGAGAGTTACTTTATAAATGCAGTTTTAAGCCTATTAATTCAAAAGGGGTATAAATTATAGCAAAAAAATTATTTTCACTTATGAAAACAATGGTCATAAAGCAGTTTATTTGACAAAAGCCACACTGAGCAGTCTAGAAAATTAGATAAATATTTCAGTGATCCCAATGAAATAGTGAATGGAAGAAGCAATAGAAATGAACTTATCTGGTATTTCAAGTGGAAACATTAGAAGTGTCTTCAAAAGAACATTGTTTTGCTAAGTAATGGTAAATCTTGAAAATGCAAAATATAGCTATATTGACTGATAGGGCTTGGAGTTAGAAGACTTAAAAAGGTTTTAACTTTTTCCTCTAACACATACTATCAGTACATTATTAGAATTATTTTCTCTTTCTGAACCTAGGTTTTCTCATCTGGAAATTAGGGAAAATGAATCTGCTTCTTCTTGAGGATAAAATTAAATAATATATGAAAAAGTTCCATGGGGATTATAAATCACAGAATGGATATTGTGATGGACCTCAGAGAGAGCCTCAACATTATACATTTTTTAATTAATTGAAATAAGATATAAAGAAAATTGAAGTTCTTTTAAATATAATTATAGTTTGGAATATAATAGGAAATGTACTTCATATAAGAGTCTATACTCGATCATAAGTTGTCATCTTTGTATTTTCCTCCAATGTTAATGCATATTAACTAAATATACTTCTTTGTGTGAAAAAATTAAGGGGAATCAAGTTTATATCATTGGTTTAAACTAGCAGGTTGCATAGCATCTCTAGCAATTTGGAGGTCATTACGGTACTGCAGATGTGACCAACTGAGAATTGTAAAGGAACAGCAAAAAATGATTTTGTCTGCTTTGGACAAATTAGCACATGCCATGAGTAAAATGTTGTTGTTATTAAGTGTTGTCAAGTCGGTTCTGACCCACAATGACCCTGTATAGGATTTCCGAGAAGCAACATTTTGGAAAGGAGAGAGAATTCAGCTCTTCAGTGTAACAAGCTGAGGACAATGGAGCCACAGTGTTCTTAAGCCTTTCTACTTGAAGAATGGTCCAAGAACCAGGAACGTTGGCATCACCTGAGAACTTGTTGGAAATGCAGACCATCATGGTTCATCACAGGTCGTTTGAATGAGAATCTGCATTTTAGCAGTATTCCTGGTTGATTTTCATGAATATTAAGTCAGAGTAGCAGTGCTCCACAGTATTTTGTTTGTATCCTGCTCATTTCCCCTTTCCCCTCCCCACAGGATCTACAATCCCTTGTGATAACAAAGCACTAGGCCCACAGTTGGGTCTTCAAACAGTACATAAAGTTTTCTAAATTAGAAAACGTAATTGAAATTTGTTTGTTTCCAAGGAAAAAACAAACTGAAACAATGAACATTAAATTTTATTTTATTTATTTACTAACGATTGTATTTTACCATAATCTTTTTTTATGAAAAGTTTTTTTATTGTATTTCGGGTGAAAGTTTATACAGCAAATTATTTTCCTATTCAACATTTCACACACATATTTTATTTTGTGACTTTGATTGCAGTCTCCACAACGTAACAGTACTCTTCCCATTTCCTCCCTTTGTTTCCTGTTTCCGTTTATCCTTCTTTCTTATCTCCTCTTGCCTTCTGAGCTTTGTCCCTTGGAAAATGCTGCTCTTTTGATTTCATATGGTTGACTGTTGTATAGTTGATTGTTCTATGTCTCCTTGGTAATATTGTTCACCTTATATGCCTATCTTTCTTCTTCTTCTTCTTTATTTTAATG
>NW_006408528.1:24256957-24262992 GCF_000296735.1 Chrysochloris asiatica
ATGTTAGTTTACATTTTATAATAGCAGGAATGAGGATGTAATTTGTATAGCTCCCAGAGAATCAGAAGGCACATTCAAAGGTTTGGTGAGATTGGTAACATGAGACTTATAAAGAGTGGCTTTGAAAGCTGGGAAGTACTTATAGAAATGCCTCAGATCCCTTTGGGTAGATGATTTTAATATAGAATTCTATAGTCGGCCTAATGATCAAAAAGTATAAAAGCAAATGAGAGCTATTTTTCAAACATGAAAGCTTAAAAAATAAATCCAAGAAAGCTTCTGAGCAGTTTGTTCTACCAAAATAAGGAAATAAACCAAAGTGCAGGATATCTGGGGATCCAGGAATAAGGGAGTCCTGGTGTGGCCCCATAGGATAAGCACTCAGCCTCAAGTTCATTTTGAACAGCAAGATCAGCAGTTCAAACTCACCAGCCACTCCTTGGAAATCCTATACAGGGTCTCTATGAGTCAGAATCGACTCAACAACACTTAACAACAACAGCAGCAGCAGAAGAAAGAGATAAATGGAAGTTTGAGAACATTGTGCCTCTTACAAGAGAGTAGCTAGTCACAGAAGAGGTAGAAGGGCCTTAGGAGAAAAATCTTTAGGGAAAACAAAACACACAAAATGGACAAAATTTCACTGTATACATTTTTAAGAGGCATTTTTCAGAGTTTCAGGAGATTTGACTAAGATCTTAAGTAAAATTAAGCATATTCCACAATTAAGAAATTAACAAAAGAAAACACTCACTCCCACCCCAAGAAAGTATCATCAGAAAACACTACCCTTATAAGTAGCGTAGAATATTTACATTGCATACTAAGATGGCTTTAATAAAAATGAACATTACAACATTAGGAGTTTGGCTGGAGGGAAAAAGTAAACATGTTGTGAAGTTGTTGTTGTTATTGTTAAGTTCTGGCAGGTCAGTTCCAACTCATAGTGAATCTGTGTAGAGTTTCCAAGGTGTGGCTGCTGGGTTTG
Organism: Chrysochloris asiatica; assembly: GCF_000296735.1. Lineage (NCBI taxonomy): Eukaryota > Metazoa > Chordata > Mammalia > Afrosoricida > Chrysochloridae > Chrysochloris > Chrysochloris asiatica. The sequence continues at coordinate 24,257,946 of NW_006408528.1, forward strand.
AACCTCTTGTGGTTCAAACTGACCTTTCAGTCTACTGCTTACCCTACAGCACCACATCAGGACTCCGAGCTTTTCCTATTAGCCACCTTAAAGCTCTTCTACCCTCACCCCTTATCCAGTTTTTAAACAGCTTCTACATTTTAGCTATCTGTGAGAATAGCACCCCTATTCAATTCCAAATTCACAGTTATCTAGTGCTGTCATAAAGAAATGCCACAAGTAGACGGCTCCAATAAATTTAGAAATTAGAGAGTAAAAATTCTCAACCACAATATAGAGAACTTCAATGACAATATGCAAAAATATTATTTTTTTAAGGAGTATATATATATACATTTGTTGTTGTTAAGTAATATATATATATATAAATAAAGAGCTCTGGTAGCATAGTGGTTACAAATTGGGCTGCAAACCACAAGGTAGGCAGTTCAAAACTACCAGCCGTTCTGTGGGAGAAAGATGAGGCTTTCTGCTCCCATAAAGATTTACAGCCTCGGAAACCCTGTACAGGGTCACTATGAGTTGGAACCGACTCCACTGGGGGTTTCCTCTTTTTCACTGACCCTGTACTTTAGCATGCATGATGTCTTACTCCAGGAACTATGCCTCCTGATAATATTTCTGAAGTATGAGAGATGAAATCTTACCATCCTAGCTTCTAAGAAGCATTCTGGCTGTATTTCTTAAGACACAGATGTGTTTGTTCTTCTTGCAGTCCATGATAATTTTAATATTATTTTCCAATACCCTACCTCAGATACATCAATTCTTCAGCAGACTTTATTCATTGTCCAACATTCACATGCATATAACACTATTGAAAATACAGTGGCTTGGATCAGGCACCTTAATCCTCAAACTGATATCTTTGCTCTTGAACACTTTAATGAGCTCTTGTCCAGCAGATTTGCCTAATGCAATATGTCGTTGATTTCCTGACTGTTGCTTTGAGTGTTGATAGTGGATCCAACAAAATGAAGTCTTCGACAACTTCAGTGTTTTCTCCATTTATCATGATATTTATTGGCCCAGTAGTGAGGATTTGTTTTCTTTACAACCCATACTGTAGGCTGTGGTCTTTTGATTATCATCAGTAAGTATTTTAAGTCATTTGTGCTTTCAGAAAGCAAGGTTGTATCAGCTGCATATTGCAGGTTGTTAATTAGTCTTCCTCTAATCCTGATGCCATGTTCTTCTTCATATAATCCAGTTTCTCTGATTATTTGCTCAGTGTACAGACTGGATAAATACTGTGAAATAATACAACCCTCGCACACACCTTTCCTGATTTTAAACTATTCAGTGTCTCCGTGTTCTTAAAAAAAAAAAAAGAATTGTCGCATTTTATGAACAGGTTCCTTATGAGCACAATTAAGTGTTCTGGAATACCCATTCTCCACAATGCTGTCCTCAGCTTGCCATGATCCACACAGTTGAAAACCTTTGCATAGTCAATGAAGAAAGGTAAACATCTTTCTGGTATTCTCTGCTTCCAGCAAAATCCATCTGATGTCATTCCATGTCCTCATCTGAATCCAGCTTGAACTTCTGGCAGCTCCCTGGCAATGTACAGTTGCAGCAATTTTTGAATTACCTCTACCAAAATTTTACCAGCATACGATATTAATGATATCATTCAATGATTCCCACATTCCGTTGGGTCACCTCTCTTTGGAATGGGCACAAATAATTTCTTCGAGTCAGTTGTCCAGGTAGTTGACTTCCAAATGTCTTGGCATGCATGAATGTTTGCTGAAGTAGTTTGTTGAAAGATTTCAAATTGTATTCCATCAATTGCTGAAGCCTTGTCCTTTGCCGGTGCCTTCAGTGCACCTTCAGCACCATTAACTCTTGATTAGATGCTATCTCTTGAAATGGTTAAGTGTCAACCATTTCTTTTTGGTGCAGTGACGCTATGTATTTCTTCCATCTTCTTTTGAAGCTTTCTGTGTCATTCAGTATTTTTTCCCATGTTGTTATTGTTGTTGTTAAGTGCTGTAGACTTATAGCGACCCTGTATAGCAAGCGTGGGAACAATTTTTACTGTCAAAATTTATACGTCATTCACAGGCCACATAAAATTGTCAACTTAAAAATGTGCCTCCTATATTTGGTCAAGCATTTAATTAACTCACCCCTAATGTGACGGCTATAGAGCTCAGGTTGCATATTAACTATGAATTGGGCTGCTAACCTCAAGGTGAGCAGTTTGAAACTATCAGCTGTTTCATGAGAGAAAGATGAGGCTTTCTGCTCCCATAAAGATTTACACACTCAAAAACCCTATGCAGAGTCACTATGAATTGGAATTGACTCCACAGCACATAACCATCACCATCACCATCACCATCACCAATAGCTGGATTCCCAGTGTGGCACTATAGAATAACTATGGATTATTGTGAAGTTCACACCACAAGGTCGGTGTTGAAACCTACCAGACACCTATTCAGGTCGCTATGAGTTGGAACTCACTCAGTGAACACTTAATAACAATAATAATGTAATGGCTGAAACTGAGGTTGCCTTGACAGGGCCAAACCTATGATTTCTTATGCCTTTATACAGCCCACAGGCTGGATGTTTACCACACCTGAATAGGGTTTCTTAGCAATAGCTGATGAATTTGAACGCCTGATCTTGCATTTGAAAGTGACCTTATGTTTGAAAGTCACCTTGCGGTCTAATTCTTATCCTATAGCACCACATTTATACTACATTAGAACCTGTCAATATTTTAAATTGAGACTTGAATTTTCTACCTCTTCTTTCAGCTTGAGAAATGTTGAGTGTGTTCTTCCCCTTTTGCTTTTTAATTCCAGGTCTTTGAGCATTTCACTATAATACCCGACTTTGTCTTCTCATGATGTCCTTTGAGATTTTCTTTTCTATTTTTTTACTTCCTTATTTCTTCCATTTGCTTTAGCATCTCTAAGCTGGAGAACAAGTTTCAGAGTTACTTCTGACATCCATTTGGGTCTTTTTCTGCTTTCTTATCTTCTTCATTACCTTCTGCTTTCTTCCTAGATTATGTTCCTGAAATCATCCCATAACTCTTCCCATCTTCAGTCATTAGTGTCAAATGCATCACATCTCTTATTGAAATGATCTTTAAATTCAAGTGGCATATGTTCAAGGTCATATTTTGACTCCATGGATTTGTTTTAATTTTCTTCAGCTTCAGCCTGAACTTGCATATGAGCAATTAATGGTGTATTCCATAGTCTGTCCCTGGCCTTGCTTGGCTGATGATATGGAGCTTTTCCATCATCTTTTCCCACAGAAGTGTTCAATTTGATTTCTGTATATTCCATCTGGTGAGGTTCATGTGTATAATTGTCTTTTATGTTGTTTAAAAAGGTATTTGCAATGAAGAAGTAATTTTTCTTGAAAATTTTAATGTGAGATCTCTGGTATCATTTCTAGCACCAAGGCCATGTTTTATCAATTATTGGTCTTTTGTTTCCAACCTTTGCATTTAATCACCAGTAATTATCAATATATGTTGACTACATGTTAAATCAATTTCAGACTTAAGATGTTTGTAGCATTCTTCAGTTTCATCCTCACTGGCTTTAGTGGTTGTTGTACAAATTTGCATAAAAATGGTATTAACATATCTTCGTTGTAGGCGTATGCATATTTTGCTGTCACAGACAGATCTTGAAATGTTCTTTTAGATGATGAATGTGAGGAGATTCCTCTTCATTTTGTCATTCCCAGCATGGTAAACTATATGACTGTCAGATTCAAAATGGCCAATACCAGTCCATTTGGAGTCCTGGTGCAGCCCTGTGGGTTAATGTGCTGGACTGCAAAATCATCTGAACCACAAGGTCAATGGTTCAAGCTCACGCACAAGGTCAATGGTTCAAGCTCACGCACTGCTCCTTGGTAACCCTATACAGGGTTGCTTCCGGTAGAAGCCCACTTAACGCCACTTACCAACAACAGTGCCTAGGATTATCTATCTTTATGTGATTCATTTCATTTTCAACAGCTTCCAGTTTTCCTAGATTCATACTTCATATTTTCCATGTCCTGATTATATGAGTGTTACAGCTTTTCCTCCTCATTTGAGTTATGCTTACCAGCAAATGAAGATCCTGAAAGCTTTACTCCATTCGTATCATCACGGTCAACTCTACTTCGAGGAGGCAACTTTTCCTGTTATATCTTGAGTGTGTTACAACCTGAGTGGCTCATTTTCTAACACTGTATGTGACAATATTCTGGTGCTATTCATAATGTTGCAATATTCAATATTCTGGTGTTATCTAACAGTTTTCCAATGCTATTTACAAGGTTTTCAGTGGCTAAACATTCAGAAATAATCTGCCTCTTCTTCCTCTTCTTCTTCCTTGTCTGTCTTAGTCTGGAAGAGCAACTGAAACCTGTCCACTATTGGTGACACTGATGGTATTTAAAATACCATTGCCATAGCTTCCAACATCAAGCACCACACTAGACACCACAGTATAACAAATTGACAGATGAGAGGTGGGAATACAAAATAAGTGACTAAATATGTTATTTTCAGTGATAGATCAAGGAAAGAACAGAGAATAAAAGAGGAGGCAAACAAGTTTTTATATTCATTTAAAAATTATTTTTTTATTTAGCATATCTTGGTGTGGTTCTATAGGATTAGTACTAGACTGAGAACTACAAGGTTGGCAGGTTCAACCCACCAGCAGCATCTTGGAAACCCTATATATAGGATCGCTATGAATCAGAACTGACTCACTGGCACTCAGCAACAACAACAACAATTATACTGACTAATATAATTAAATTTCAAATGTAATTGTGTGAAGTAATATGTTTCTTTTTAAGTTATTGTTCTAGAAACTATTGCTCTGTAAGTTAATTTGCAGTGGTTTTAGCTTGAGGGGCTATTTGTTCCTGTCATATTTGTCTTGTTATTTAAAGGGAATAATATATTGTATTAAATTTTTATATTTATTTATATATATATATCCCACAGCATTTGTGTTAATGCCAACTCATAGCAACCATATGTAGGGTTTCTGAGGCTGCAGATTTT
>NW_006408528.1:24264547-24267809 GCF_000296735.1 Chrysochloris asiatica
TTATTGTTAGGTTCCAATGACAAGGTTGTTATGTAAACTCGCCATGCTGTGAGTCTGAGGCACAGGTGTTCCTGCCACCCAGCCATCACTCACCATCTATCAGATACCACTGAAACATTCTGGCATGTGCATGGCCTGGAGTACTCCCTTTCCCACCATGCCATTCCTACCACAGCGGAGCCTGCAGGGGTTGGTGGTGGTTATAGTCAGATTTTGCCCACCACTCACTACCTCTTGTTGCCACCCTGGGTGGTGACCCCATTCATCCACTGTCTACCCCAGCCCCACAGCCCTGCATAGTCCCTTTCCTTCTCCCCACCTATCTACCTCACCCACTGACATCCGTGTCATTTGTGCCAATCACCCCCAGCCCTCCGTGTCTGAACCTAGATATCAAGGACAATCAGGAGAAGGAACTCCATGGTGAATCAGCCGCTGTCCTTTATATAGTTTGGTCATTGACAGTGTATTGTTTGGTGTGGCATATGGAAGATGCCCCATGACCTGCAATGGTGTGAGTCCTGGACCATTAGAAGCACTGCCTGAAAACATTTTCAAAATTTACATAAATTTAAAACATTGGATAACAACATAACCTATATCTGAGGAGTTGTTGTTGTTGTTGTTGTTATTGTTAGGTACTGTTGAGTCTATTCTGACTCATAGCAATGTATGCACAACTGAACGATGCACTGCCCGGTTCTGCACCAACCTCACAATCACTGGTACACTTGAGCCCATTGCTGCTGCCACTTGCTAATCCATCTCATTGGGGGTCTTGGTCTTTTTCACTGAACCTCCAAGTCCAAGCATGATGTTCTTCTCCAGGGACTTGTCCCTCCTGATAATATGTCTGAAATATGAAAGATGAAGTCTGGTCATCTTGGCTTCTAAGAATCATTCTGGATGTACTTGTTTCAACACAGATGTGGTTCTGACTCATGGCAGCCCTCACATAACCAATTTGTTTTCAGTGGCTTCACAGAACCAGTTTGGCTCATAGTGACCCTTTATAAGATTTCTGAGGAGTGGCTGGTAAGTTTGAACTACCAACCTTGTGGTTCAAACTGGCCTTGAAGTTGAGTGCTTATCCTATGGAGTCATACCAGAACTCCAGTGTACACTTTTCATTTCAAAGTAATATTTTATAGGATTTAAACGAAATAATTTTGATTTTGATTAAAAATATATAATTAATATTATTTGAACAGTTAGCTATGAAGATTGAATGCCATAAATAAAGATAATTAATATTTTTGTGGGGTAGGAGGTGAGCTATCTTGATAGTCAAAAAATATTTTCATATGATGTCAAGAATCAGAAAAACAATTGGAAATCATGTGGGACCAATGAAAGTAAGTTGAGTTTTCTAAGTAGAGAGTCAGCAAAAAAAAGGAAGATCCTCAACAAGATGTACGGACACACTGGCTGTAACAATGTGCTAAATCTCAGCAATGATTGTGAGAATGATTCAGTATCAGGCAGTATTTCCTTCTGCTGTGTATAGGGTGGCTATGTGTCAGGACCACCTCGACAGGCCCTAACTACAACAATTTTCCTAAGAGCCACTGAGTGTCATAAATAGTTTAGCAATACACTACCAGCCTAAACACTGGCAGTTTGAGCTCACTGAAAATCCTATGAGTCAGTTCTATTCTACATAGTTAGTGTCACCGGGAATTGGAATTGATTTGTTAGCAACTGTCAACAAGTTTCTAAAGGTTGAATTCTAGGGAGAATCCACGCCTCACCATTGAGCCCAGACTGCGAAGAATCACAAGTCCACAGAAAGCCAAAGGGACTCAGTGAGTCACAACGTTAGGGGCTAATTTTTGTTTTGGAATGAACAGAATTTGATCCCTTTGCTCAATTTCTGACCCAAAATATGAGTTTTTGTTTTGTTTTGTTTTGGGTTTTGTTTTTGAATTGGGAAGGATTCGGGAGCCAACGCATTTCTGGAAACTTTCAGAAGAAACCTTGAAGGAATGCCACTGAGGACTTCTTTAGGTTACTACCAAACAGCCTGAAAGCCTCGGAAACTCAGAGCTCAGAAGAGAAATCTGAAATTATGGGGAAAAAATGAAATAGAAGATTTCAACTAAAATTACCTTTAATAAGATTAAAGATTAAACTTCTTGATTTCGACAGCTTTGGAGATCAGACTAGAAATTGGATTATCTTTTAGAATGTCCTACAGATACAACTTTTAGTCCCTTGACAACAAAAAAGACAACTTGAGGATGTGGGTTGGGGTAAAAAATTTTTCTGAATATTCTGAAATGGTAGGAAAAGGTGACTGGTTTTGATGGACAACCTATTTTGGTTGTAAGCTTTCAATGCTGACGAATTGTAGGATTTGTTGGAAATATACTTTAAAGCTGATTTATATTTTACTCCTTGAATTTCTCCCTTTAATAACTTTTTTCTTATATTAAAAACCATCCACTTCTTTAAAGAACGTGAAAAGCTACTTTTTTAGCTACACAATCTTCTCATGAAAGAAGCTGACAGCTCCACCCAGTTCAGGATCTCTGGCACTAAATGCAGGATTTCAAGGATGGGATCTTGTTCATTTAATAGTCAAACACTAAGGAAGTCTGTGTTGTTTAATCCTAAATTTATTAGATTGAATATGACTAACCACTCCCTTCCTTTCTGGGGTGAAGAGGAAGAATGTAGATCATCAGGTCAAATGTTTCATGGGACTGAATGAACAATTGTATTAAGGGGCACTAGAATGGAGGTACACAGATTCTTTTCAGAGGAAACATTTATTTCATCCTTAGCCTTCCTATTATGTGGAGGGCATCTGTGTGTGAGCAAGGAGATTCATTATTGTTGGGCTGCTCCAATGAGAACAAATTGCTTATGTGAAGCCCACTTTACCCTTGCTGACCTCTCTGAATTAGTAACATATGTGTCAACCAGGAATAATTGATAAGATCTCATTTGGCTTTCGTCTATACAACATTTTTAGAAATTACCTGCTCCTAGAAACCGGCTCTGGTAGCATAGTGGTTATGAATCGGGTTGCTAACCTCAAGGTCAGCAGTTCGAAAACACCAGCAGTTCCGCAGAAGAAACATGAGGCTTTCTGCTCCCATAAAGATTTGCAGCCTCAGAAACCTGTGTAGGGTCACTATGAGTTGGAACCGACTCCACAGTACTTAACAACAAAAACAAACCACAGTCTTGGTGTGGCGCTGTTGTAGTATAAGCACTGGACCACAAAGTCGGTTTGATGTGCAAACTCAAAAGCCAC
>NW_006408528.1:24270234-24281056 GCF_000296735.1 Chrysochloris asiatica
TCCATGTGTATAGTCGTCTCTTATGCTTTCTAAAGAAGGTATTTAATGAACAAATCATCAGTTTTTCAGAATTCTATCATGCGTTCTCCAGCATCATTTCTATCATGAAGGCCATATTTTCCAACTACTGATCCTTCCTCTTTGCACCCAATATTTGCATTCCAGTCACCAATATTGATCAATTATAGAAGTGAATCTTAATATAGAAGTGATAATATTAGGAAGATATTAGAGTGAGCTCATTTTATTTCACAGGTGTGTATTATTGATAATGTATGCCAAGGGGTGCTGTGTGTGTCACTGTAGGATAAGTACTGGACCTTAAGGTCAGTTTGAACTGCAAGGTTGATGGTTCAAAACTAACCAGCTGCTCCTTGGAAACCCTACACAGGGTTGCTATGAGTCAGAACTGACTAGGCGACACATAACAACAGAAACCAGAGCAGCAGTTGGGAGTAGATAGGCTGATGACAATTTGTTATTTGGTAATTCCTCAGTTTTAACAAAATTGTACACATGTTTCAAATGCCATTGAATTCTTACATCGGAAGGATCTTGGAGACCATTTAAATTTTTTATCACACTTAGAGATGAGAAACCCGAAATGGCATTATCTGACTTTCCAAAGAACTTACCTACAGAACATTCTTTCCATTTCATGACTTCAGTTAGTTAAAGGTCTTTTATGTTAAGTTCTCTTGTTTTTGTCACAGATTCATCTATAAAGTATATTTTTGGGTTATGGGTGAACATTTTCTCTCTGCCTGGCTGTAAGACCCATAGGACAGGTCTGGGTCTGAATTGCTCCGAGTGGCTGGTGCTCTAAGATGAGTCAGTCCTTTGCCTTTTAAAATCACATTTTCTGAGGTTAGTGATTCAATTTCTTATGATAAAATGAAAAATTATTTTAAATACAATTATTAATTATTTATAGAAAATGCAATGTTAGTAAGATATTCTAATGCACATATACATACAAACATTAAATTTTCACTTTGTTTATTGTGGTATTGATCCTTGAAACCATCCTATTTTTCTATAATAATTCACTGATCATGTATTAGGAACACCTTCTCAATGTCATCCTTCAAAATCCATCATGGGCAGCGATTTACATACTTGAACAATTGAAGCAAAGGCTGTATCATATCCTTACTTCACTTATTTCAGAAATAATTGGGTTATGCATTTTCTAAGAGAAAAAAATTTGAGGGGCTGGGTGACTAAGGAAGATTACAAACTAGGAACAAAAGATAGAAAAGAATTGGTAAAGAAAACAGAAGTGATTATGGTGGATTAGGTTAAAGAGAACAAAGAAGGCATTTAGAACCAAGAGGTAAATGCTGCTGACATTGAACAAGGGTGGGGCGTGTCCTGAATGCACTATTGAAGCTACATGTTCACCCCTCCATCCAAGTTGGAAAGAAAGGTCTTGTCCAAAAAAAACTGATAGACTGGAAAAGATTTTGAATCACATGCATGAGAATTTCCAACTTGGAAGAAAACAATTTTTAAAAGTTCTAAAATTTGTATAAATTCTAACATATTGCCAAATTTTGTGATTTGCATTCTTCAGAACAAGCATTCATGTCTGGTCCCTGAGGTATTGGGAGGTTATTAGCATTAGGTATAAAGATTCATGCTCAAGAGATAACTTTTTTTCTTCCTTCCTTACCTTCTTTCTTTCTGTCTGTCTGTCTGCCTTTCTTTCTGGGCTCTTGTTGATGATCTTGTGGAAATAAAAATGCCTTTGCTTGGTTTGGCAGAATTGCAAGAAAGATAAGCTGCTTGGGGGAAGAGGGAACCTGTTCCAATCCTTGTCTCAAGGTCTTTTCACAAAGTGTGCGTCAGACTGCGAAATGTTCACATGTAGTGTCTAAGGCTAATTATTTAGTTTGGCTACAAAAGATCAGCGAAGCTTGCTTTGAATCATTTTGATACTAACATTGTGAGAGGGCAACATTAAATCATTTGGAAATGATAATACCTCAGGTTAGTAATTATTTTTGCAGCTGCTTTTCCTGGGCAAATTTGTTTGAAACTAAACCCAATAGAACTGGTTATGTTGAAAGAAAATAAAGCAAATGACTAAGCAACTTTGCATTTATTTCCCTTACTATGTAAGTAAATGGAAAGAAAGAGAAAGAAAGAAATGTCAAGCTCTTTAATCCCCTTTTCCTCTCATTGGCAGAGGTTCCTTAATTCAGGGACTGACTATCTTTCAGAAATGTCTGGTGTCTCACTATCCCCATATTTCCTCATTCTCTTCCATACTTAACATGTAACCAGACAATTTCTCTTTCTAATACTTAGTTATAGTCTTTCTCACTTTCCTATATACAATGTTTAGTGCCTTCCAGTCACTGATATAACAAAAGTCCCTGGCCTGCCATCTGATGCCCTGGTTATCTGTACACTTCTCACTGCCCACACATATTCTCTATGTCCCAGCCACAATGAACTACTTCAATTCCACAAGTATTTAAGTGCATACTTTATATCAACCTCTGAGCTAGGTGCTGGGGGTACAAAGATAAAGTAAGGCATAATTTCTGCCCAGAAGGAGCTCACACTGCAGAAAAACAGATATATTAAAACACAGTACATAAATGTAGCATGCAATGGTATACCATTGCACATTCTGGTGCTCTTTCTGCCTGAACTAAGCTTTCTTCTATTTCCTGTCAGACTTCTATATTTCTTTCAAGATTGTGCACAGATATCATCTTTTTAAAGATTACTTGAATGATTTGTTAAGTTGCCTGTGAACTTTATTAGAATTTATTTCACATTTAATTTAATTATTGGCCTCAAAAAGGATGTGGAAAAACTCTATTTATAGGTAGGCCTTTTCCTTAACCTTTTGAAATTTCATCTACATACATATACATGTGTTTGTTAAGTGCTTTGGAGTCAGTTTTGACTCATAGAGACCCTAAATAGGGTTTCCAAGGAGAGACTAATGGGTTTGAACCACAGCCTTTCTATTAGCTCTCAAGTGCTTGTCCTACAACACCACAACAGTCTTCATACATATACATGTATGCTTATGAATATTTGTGAAATGAATAACTTTTAAACATTATTCCAATAGCATAAAAAAAATGAAAAAATCCAAGGGGCAAAACGCCGGCCTGGAAAAAAGATGTGATAATACTCTTCTTCATAGAATTTATCTGACCTACATTGCAGTTTATTGTTAGGATTCAAAATAATAGTTAAAATTTATTGAATTTTTCCTAATTGCCAGGCATTGTTCTAAGACATTTATGAATGCAGTTAAGGGAAATATAATAAGTTTTTAATATATTTTGTACATGATTTAAAAATAGATCCTTATTATAGTAAAAATGGCTTCATAGGACTTATTATATGCCAGCCATGAGTATTGCTGTTTGTATATTAACTCATTTAATCCTCTCAACAACAGGGTTTATGACATGGTTTCTATTATTACTCCCATTTCACAGATGAGAAAATTGAGGTACAGAGATATTGAGTGAATTTTCCTGTATCACACAGTCAGTGAGTTGTAAGGCTAGACTTTACCCAAGGTGTCTGGAGTTAAAGCCCATGTTCTTATGCTGCCATTACTTTGTAAGTAGCACTGTAATGCATGGCTCTAAGTAATTGACAATTACCTATGAACATTTGAAATAATAAGGATTTATATTATATAAACTACTTTTCTCTAATTATTACTAGGATTAAGATAGTTGTTTTAGTTAGATGCCATTGAGTCAGTCCCGACTTAAAGCAACCCTATGTACAACAGAAGGAAGCACTGCCCAGTCCTGCTCCAGTCTCACAATTGTTACTACACTTGGATCCACTGTTGCTGACACTGTGCCAATCCATCTCATTGGGGGTCTTACTCTTGTTCTCTGACCCTCCACTTTATCAAAGGTGATATCCTTCTCCAGGGATAGTCCCTCCTGATATAGTATGTCTGAAGTGTGAGAGATGAAATCTGACCATCCTGGCTTCCAAAGAGCATTCTAGTTGTACCTCTTCCAATACAGACATATTTGTTCTTTTAACAGTCCATGGTACTTTTAATAGTATCCTTCGCCACCATAACTCAAATGCATAAAGCCTTCTACAGTCTTCCTTATTCACTGTCCAACTTTCACATGCATATGAGGTAATTGAAAATACTTGGCTTGGGTCAGGCGCATCTTTGTCCTCAAAGTGATATCTTTGTTCATGAATGCTTTAAAGAGGTGTGGTACAGCAGATTTTCCTAAAGCAACATGTCGTTTGATGTCTTGATTGCTGCTTCCATGAGTGTCGATGGTTGATCTGAGCAAAATGAAGTCTTTGGCAACTTCAATCTTTTCTCCATTTATACGGATGCTGTTTATCTGCCTTTCATCAATGCTCATGCCACGTTTTTCTTCATTTAATCCAGTTTCTTAGATTATGTGCTTCATTGTACAGCATTAGTATGGTAAAAGAATACAACCCTAGTGCACACCTTTCCTAATTTTAAACCATTCAGTGTTCCCTAGTTCTGCCTCTTGGTCTATGTACAGAATCCATACAAACACAAAAAAGAGTTCTGTAATACTCATTCTCCTCAATGTTGTTTTATAGCTTGTTATGATCCACACAAGCAAAAGCCTTTGGGTAATCAATAAAGCACAGGTAAACATGTATCTGGTTTTCTGTGCTTTCACCCAAGATCCATCTGAAGTCAGCAATGATATCTCATTCCACGTCCTCTTCTGAATCCAGCTTGAACCTCTGGAAATTCTATATAAATGTGTGGTTGCAGCCATTTTTGTGTTATTTTTAGCAAAATTTTATATCCAAAGGTATTAATTATATTGTCCTATGATTTCCACATTCCACTGGGTCACCTCTTTTTGAAATGGGAACAAATATATATCTCTTCCAGTCAGTTAGTCAGGAAGCTGTCTTCCACATTTCTTGACATAGATGAGTGAGTGCCTCCAGTGTTGCATCAATTTAAAAGATTTCAATTTGTATTCCACCAATTACTGGTGCCCTTTTCTGTGCCAGTGCCTTAAATGCACCTGTGTCTTCCTCCTAGGGTATCACTGTCTCTTGATCACATGTTATCTCTTGAAATAGTCAAATAAAGACCATTTCTTTTTGGTACAGTGCCTCTATGTAGTCTTCCCATCTTCTTTTGATGCTTTCTACATCATTTAATATTTTGCCCATACAATCCTTTGTTATTGCACGTTGCGGCTTGAATTTTTTCTTCAGTTCCCTCAGCTTGAGAGATGCTGAGTGTGTTCTTTCTTTAGATTTACTAACTCCCAGTCTTTGCACATTTCATTAAAATATTTGACTTTATCTTATTAAGCTGACCTTTTGAATTGTCTATTCAGCTTTTATATGTCCTATTTTTCTTCTACTGCCTTACCATCTCTATGCTGGAGAGCAAGTTTCAGAGTCTATCTGACATCCATTTTGCTCTTTTCCATCTTTCTTGTCTTCTTAATGACCTTTGCTCTCTTACTGTATGACGTTCGTGACATCATTCCACAAGTCTTCTGGTCTTTGGTCTTTAGGTTCTAATGCATCAAATCTATTCTTGAGATGATCTCTAAATTCAGGTTGGATATGTTCAAGGTCATATTTTAGCTCTCATGAACTTGTTTTTTCTTTATCTTCAGCCTGAACTTGCATCTGAGCAATTGATGGTCTGTTTACAGTCTGTCCCTTGCTTTGATGACATGGATCTTTGTTTTTGTTTTTGTTTTTTTTACAGTCTGTCCCTTTGGCTGATTACATGGAGCTTTGTCACCATCTCTTTCCACAGAATTACTCAATTTGATTTTAATGTATTCCATCTGATGAGGTCCATGTGTATAATTGTCCTTTTAGTTGTTTAAAAAAGGTATTTGCAATGAAAAAACCATTGATCTTGCAAAATTCTGTCATACTATCACAAGCATAGTTTCTGTCATGAAGGCCACATTTCCCAACTCTTTGTTCCCTGCATGTTTGATCAGTTTCAGACTGAAGAAGTTGGTCGAATTTTTCAATTTCATTATCACTGGCCTTAGTAGTTGGTGTGTAAATTTAAATAATAGTGGTATTAACTGGTCATCCCTGTAGGCATATGAATATTATCCTATCACAAACAGCATTGTACTTCAAGACAGATCTTGGTATGTTCTTTTTGATGATGAGCAAGACACCATTTCTCTTCAATTTATCATTCCTGCTATAGTAAACCATGTGATTGGCAGATTCAAAATGGCCTATGCCAGTCCATTTCAACCTAGGATATGGATATTTATGCATTCCATTTCATTTTTGGACAATTTCCAATTTTCCTAGATTCATACTTCATACATTCCATATTCCAATTATTAATGAATGCTTACAGCTGTTTCTCTTCATTTTCAGTTGTGTCCCATCACCAAAGAAAGGTTCCCTAAAACTTTACTCCATTTGAGACATTATGGTCAATTGTACTTTGAGGAGGCAGTTCTTCCTGATTCGTAATTTGATTGCCTTCCAATATGAAAGTCTCATTTCCTGGCACTATATCTGACAATATTTTGGTGCTCTTCATCATGTTTCAATATTCAATATTCTGGTGCTGACACTGTTCCACTGCTACTCAAATGGTTTTCAGTGACTAAATAATTCAGAAGTAGTCTGTCTCTCCTTTCTAGTCTGTCTTTGTCTGCAAGCTCAGCTGAAAACTTTTCACCATGGGTGACCCTGCTGGTATTTGAAAATATCCATGACATAGCTTCCAGAATCACAGCAACATGCAAGCCACCACAGTACGACAAACTGACAGATGAGTGTGGTGGATCAAGATATACTTCTGGAAATTCTCTCACATACTTTCCATCTTGCCCATCTCATTCTTACTTGTTAACCAAGAGGAAATCCCCAAGAAGATGCAGATTTGCTTGATTGAATAGAGAGATTGTTAACAATTTAAATTATATCTTTCTTATACAATCTCTCTGTTCCATTCTTCTCTTCTCAGTCCTTCTTTAGGATCAGGATCAATGTGAAATATTTGATTATTACTAGTGACCATACAAAAATAAGCTTACTGCATTTAGAGTTATTAAGAAATACTATCACTGTGTCTCTGGCCTCAAAATTATTAAAGTTATATTTATCATAATAGAAAAATGATTAGTATAGAGTTCAGAATTCTACCCAGTGTATTCAAAGTATGATCTATAAATATCAGTGAGATATCTATGGTTGTCGAAGACACACTCACTTAAGAGTTCAAATAGTATTGTATTGTTTTCAGCATACTGCCTCTATTTTGTCAAAACAAATACAAAAGTCTAGTTTAGTGAATAAGGAAAATGACATTTGACCATTGTAGATTAGAAAAAGATAGAAAGGAATGCTAAAGAAGTGAAATAATAAAGTTTCAGTTGATGCTTGAATAACTGGCCTTTAAATTAAAGATACTCAAGCATCTATATCCCAGAAGTTGAAAAGGATTAAAAAAAAAAATCATGCTTTAAATATACTGAAGTCTATCTCTGAAACATTCTCTTTTTATTTTTGCTAAATTAATAATGGATTAATTAAAAATATTTAATTAATTTAAAAGTCCAGTATGCTGAAAGAAGCCCTGCTGGCACAATAGTTAAGCAACTGACTATTAACTGACTGGTCAACAGTCTGAACTCAACAGTAACTCTGTAAGACAACCTGGCAATCTGTTTGTATAACAATTACCATCTAGGTAATCCTATGGGGCAGTTCTGCTCACTCCTACAGAATCACAATTACTAGAAATTCACTTATGGCACACAACAATAAAAACAGCATATATTAGACTTAAACTAAGTAAGTGATATTATTACCATATTAGCATTCAACACTCTAGGATTGTAGAAAATTAGAGGGTATGGTAGCATCTGTGGTAAAATCTATTGAAGATTTGTTTTCCTGAATACCCAGAATTGGAGTCCTGGTGTGGCACTGTTGGATAAACACAGGACTGCTAGCTACAAGGTTTTGTCATTGTTGTTAGATGCTGTCAAATCAGTTCCGACTCATAGCAACCCTGTATAGAGTTTCTGAGGAGTGGCTGGTGAGTTTGACCACTGATCTTGTTGTTCAAACCAATCTTGTGGTCCAGTGCTTATCCTATAGCACCACACTAGGATTTCAGCCACAAGCTAGGTGATTCAAATTTATCAGCCACTCTTCAGAAACTATACAGGGCTGCTGTAAATCAGATAGCATTTAACAACAGAATGGAAAGATATCCAGAATAAGATTTACATAAGACTCCATATTACAGTAAAAATGAAACAAAGGATAGAATTTACAGACAAGTTTCAAAGAGAAAAATTGGAAATGGAACAGAAAATTTAGGTTTTATTATCAGGATTACCATCATTAAAGTTTGAGATTTAGAGCATATGGCTTCACCTCTCTAAGTATCAGTATCTCCACTTATAAAATCATGAATGAACCTTAACTGATCTCCAAAGTCCCTTTCAGTGTTACAATTCTGATTCTGTGACTGGTTCACAGTCATATCTCTTACAGAATCACTTTGCTTGGATTTATCTTCTTTGCTGAATATATGAAAGAGTATATTTGAATGTATGAAACAGTATAATCCTCCACAAGTACTGTGCAATCCTTTAAATACCATCAAAAGTGAGGGGGGTAATCACAGATTTATCGCACACTGAGTTTGATGCTTATTTTGAATATACTGATTAATTCTGTCAGTTTGCAAACATTATTATAGTTACATTCTATACATTATAGCTAAATTATAACAGCATAGTGAAATACTTTCCATTTTTTGTATCTGCATGTTATACATTTAAGATCATGTACTTTTATAGTTAAAATAAATATTCTGTCAATAACATGCAGCTATAATAAATTGCATATATTTCTAAATAAGTGTATGCTCAGAAATCCTGGTGTGGCACTGTGGGTTAATGCGCCAGACTGCAAAGCCATTCGAACTACAAGGTCAGTGATTCAAACTCACCAGCAGCTCCTCAGAAACCCTATACAGGGTCACTATGGGTCAGAACTGACTCGATGGCACTTAACAACAACAACAACAAGAACTCTATATTGTTTACATAGCTCTAAATTGGAACTTCCATCTTTTATACATGTATTTAAAAAGTGGTGTACTATGTGTATTGTAGCAAGTAAATATTTACCTTGTTAAATTTTTTTCCTCCTTCTTTTCTTTGCCCATAGATTTGCTGCTTTCAAATAGCTGTATTCCGTTCTTGGGTTCAGCAGAAGGACTGGATTTCCAAACTCTGCTGTTAGATGAGGAGAGGGGCAAACTGCTTCTGGGAGCCAAGGACCACATCTTCCTGCTCAGTCTGGTGGACTTAAACAAAAATTTCAAGAAGGTCAGATTATTAAAATATATATTTCATTTATTTATAGCTGTTCTCTTTCCTTCTGTCTTGTTAAGTGGCACAATGTCAAATGCAATAAACCAATTATGTTAAAAAACAACATATACATTTTAAAGTTTTATTAATTTAAGGCCATAAACATGTTCTTTGTTAAGAGTGAAAATATGATAAAATAAAATAAAAAAAAATATTTTCCCTGTTTCTGTTGCTATTAAGTCAGTCTCGATTTATAGCAACACTGTATAGAGTTTACAAGGAACAGTTGATGGATCTGAACCACTGACTTTGTGATTAGCTGTCTATAGGATAGTGCCTATCCTATAGTGCCACACAAGGATTCCAAATTTACACTAACTTCCTTTCTCTCCCTGCTGTTTCATATTTACCTTGGAGTAACTGTTAACCATTTAGTCTCATATCGTTAATTTTGGAGTCCTGGTGTGGCGCTATAGGATATGCACAGGATTGCAAGGCTAGTTTGAACCATGAGGTCAACGGTTCAAACTCATCACTCAATTTTTGGAACCCCTAAACTTGGATCCTCTTATTTGGAACCAGCTTGATGGCACTTAACAACAGGTAATTGTTTAAGGGAACACATTACTCATGGGCGATATTGTTTATTTTCTAAGCCAGTCCATTTTTTGGCTGAAAGGTGACCTGCAGAAATACCTTCAATTCCAAGTTGAAAGAGTATTTTAGGATGGAAATTCCTGGGATTCTTTTAGTCTTTATTATTCTAGTAGATCTGGTCTTGTTTAGGAATATGAGTTCTGTTCTACAGTTTCTCCCATTCTTTGGTGTCTTCTATTATGTTCCCATTCAAAACAGTCTGTAATAGTAGCCAATCACCATCTAGTTCTCTTGACCTCAGTTTTGAAGATGTTGTGATTTATGTGAGCTTTTAGCTTATTGGATTAGTTTCTTCTTTAAGCCTTTGATTTCTTTCATTCACCTTTGCTACACATGAGTAGACACCAATAGCTGTATCCTAGATGGCTGCTCTCAAACATTTAAGATTGCAGCTGCTATTCACCAACTAGGATGTAGAACATTATCTTTGTAAACTGTTATGCTAATTGAGTTGTCTCCTGAGACCATTGTCCCAAGCCTTTTCACACAGTGTACCAATCCTGCAAGTAGTTTGGATATGCCTAGAAAGCCTGTGTAAATGTGCTCCCTATGTAATTTGTTATATATGTAGATGTATAAACAGCACACACAAATGCTTCCAGATACAATTGTATATGCATGTTCATTTACTCACATATGCCTTCCCCAGACACATATGCATCTATATCTACCTACATAACCACACACATATTTTCGGTTTGTCTTTTTTTGCTGAAAAAAAAAAAAAATTGGGTCAATGTTGTTGTTAAGTGCCATTGAATCAGTTCTAACTCTTAATGACCGTGTGTAGGGTTTTTGAGGAGAAGCTAGTG
>NW_006408528.1:24282001-24296913 GCF_000296735.1 Chrysochloris asiatica
ACCTCAAGGTTAGCAGTTAGAACCCACCAGCCGTTCCATGGGAGAAAGATGAAGCTTTCGCTCCTGTAAAGATTTACAGCTTCAGAAACCCTATATAGGTTTGTTATGAGTTGCAACCAACTCCATGGCAAACCACCACCACCAGTATTGACCCAGAATTCCTGGTGTGACGTTGTAGGGTTAGTACTAGACAGAAAAGTAAGTTTGAACCACATGGTCAGTAGTTCAAATCTACCAGCTGCTCCCTGGAAAGTAGATAAGAGGGTTGCTGTGAGCCTGAGCCAACTCGCCGGTACTTTTTTGACCCTGTCTTACCTTCCAGGAATTTTATAGTTTTAGTTTTAACATTTAGATCTTTGATCCATTTTGAGTTCGTTTTTTTTTACATAGTGTGGGGTCTGGTTTCTGGTTAACTTTCTGTAACTACATTATTTGTTTTGCCATAAGTATTTGTTAAAGGCACTATATTTCCACATTGAATGTACTTCAAATTTTGGTTCAAGACCAGCTGCCCGTAGATGGATGGATTGAGTCCAGGCCTTTCATTTCTGTTTCACTGATGAGTGTCATTAAACCAGTACTAGACTGTTTTGAGTACGATGGCTGTGTAGTAAGTGTTGGAAACGCAGTGGCTCCATATGATAAGCACTGAACTGTGAACCACAAGGTCTATGGTTTGAGCCTACCCCCTGCTCCACAAGAGAAAGATGTGGCTTTCTGCTTCTGTGAAGATTTAACAAGCCTTGGAAAACCCTATACAGGGTCACTATGAGTTAGGACTGTCTGGATAGCACATAACAACAACAACATAGTAAGTTTTGAAATCAGTAAGTGTGAGGCCTTCAGCTTTGTTGTTCTCCTTCAATATTGCTTTAGCTCTTTGGGGCCTCCTTCCTTTCCATATAAAGCAGGAGATTAATTTTTCCATTTCATTAAAGAATGCTGCTGGGAGTTGGATCAGAATATTTGTAAATCACTTTTGGTTTTATTGCCATTTAAACAATGTTACATCTTCTAATCTATGAGCATGAAATATTCTTTTCCATTTATGTAGATCTGTTTTAGTTTCTTGCAGCAGTTTTTCATAGTTTTCTAAGTATAAACCCTAGTTAGGTTTATTCCTAACCGTTGTTATGTGTTTAATACTTTGGGAGGCTATTATAAATGATATTGACATTTTAATTTCCTTTTCAGAGTCCTCCTTTTTAGTGTAGAGAAACCTAACTAATTTTTGAGTGTTGCTTTTGTATCTTGCCACTTTGTTGAATCTTTCTATCAATGGCATCAAGTAATATCTTCATCATCAGTAAACAGAATTGCAGGGGATCAAACTTTTTAGGAAAAAGGCCAAAGAAAAATTTCAGTGTACTTGAAGCCGTTTTCTAAATATGTCTCATTTTTTGTATAGTAGCAAAAAGCGATTCATACTTGAAAGGGAATTCATTTTTGTGCTGTTCTCTGCCTTCAGGAACTAGAAGAAAAAGACCATTTATCTGAATTGAATGTATTAGATCATTGCTTAAAATAAATTCTGATAACATAACTTCACTCTGTGACTATTTTAAGCAAATCTTCTACTCCTTTTGGCTGTAATCCATACTTGGATTGTACTAATATTTCATAAACTAAATGTTTATGAAACATTAATTTCCTTTCTGGTATATGGTTATTTGAACACATAAAATTAGAAGCTGCCTACTAGGTATTTTCAGCATAACTTATTACTTTAAATCTTTATAAAATGCATAATTCATAAGGATCTTAGGGAATTATGTGTGTATGTGAAGGCAAGAATTTATGTTTATTTAGTCACCCACCTTTCAAATTCATATAAACCATTCCTGTGCTAAAAGGTATTGCACAGTAGCAAGTAAGTGTCAAGATGTAGTACTTGAATAGTGTTTAGACCTACAGTGGTTTGCATTGGCTCAATGCCCTTCGGCAAAGTTCCAAACTCCTCTGTGGAGAAAACCACACATGTTGGGAGTCTGGGGATCTGAAGGATGTACTTTGTACTCTTTAAGGTTAAAGCAAGCTAAAGGACATCATTGAGTTATGGGTGGCCAATTGGGAATTCTTTCTCCTAGAAAATTAAAGAAAAACTGTATACGGTACTCAACTGAAAGAGAGGTGCTGTGTGTGTGTGTGTGTGTGTGTGTGTGTGTAAACAAGACAGTGTCACTTGCAAATAGCCATCATCACTTCACATTTGCCACAGGTATTTAGTGAAGTAGTCACTAAAGCAAAATCATTTCCCCAAACCAATTTGTTCATAAATGTTTAGAAAAACTGTTCTTACTATCTTTACTCTTCTTCAAACTAACATTAAGCCTAGTACAGTGAATGAGGCACGTATGTGCTCAATGACTGCACAGGATAAAAACAAGATCTTTCAGAGCATGTCCATCATCTAGAAAGGAAAAATGAAGTAAACCATGATTTGTTTAAATGATTTTTAAAAAAACATATCATTTATAAGAAAGACAAAATTTAGGTGCTTTTACAAGGTGAGTGACTCTATAGGGATTGGACCAACTTAAAGATACAGTTAGACACATATAACTGGTATGGCACATCACAGTCTACTAGGGTTTCCACAGGTTAGACCCTAAGGATCGTCCTGAGAACACTCCTCTAAGATGGATTCCGCACACATATGCATGTAGATTGTACCATGGAGCAATCAGAATCAGATAGAAAGATCCCATTTAAGGGAAAGACAGAAATCTAGACTGGACCTACTTCTGTCTGTTGTATTGTGGGTTGAGTTCTTCAGCAACTGAAATGGAGATGGAGCTCACTTGATAAGATATTTGTAAGAGAGTACAAATGTGGTCCTGATGTAGCTGTAGGATAAGCACCAGATGCTAACTACAAGGTTGGCAGTTCAGATCCACTAGCTGCTCTTAGAAAACCCTATATAGGGTAACTAATACTCAAAAGGACTGCCTGGCACTTAAAAACAACACTGTTGGGATCAGTACTTGTCAGAGGGAAACTAGGGACGCATTTTAACTAAAGAGAGAATTGAGCTGTGATATAGCTCCAAAAAAATCCTTAGCTGTCAGAACAAGCTGACAAAGTAGAAAACATTTCAATGCTTTCCTCTAGTACATACTATTATTCCACTGAGTGTATCCTATAACAGAAAATTTCCATTTTATCTCTTATCCAATTCATGTGCCAGGGCCATCAGAATTACCCTAATAATAATAAAAACCTGATCATGTGTCATGTTTCCCCCTGTTTACATACTGTTGTTGTTGTTGTTAAGTGCCATCGAGTTGGTTCCGACCCAAAGTGACCCTGAGCAGGGTTTCTGAAGCTGTAAATCTTTACGGGAACAGAAAGCCTCATCTTTCTCCTGCAGAGCAGCTGGTAGTTTCCAACTGCTGACCTTGCGGGTCACAGCCCGATTCGTAACCACTACACCATCAGAGCTCCTTGTTTACATACTATCTGGGGTTAAATTTCTAGGACCTCAAGCTCCAGATCTTTTAGCATTGAAAAAAACTTGTAAATTTTTTCTCCAAATTATTCCCATTCTGTGTTTTCATTCTTATTTTTATGCAACTCTTACTGTTCACTCACTCACACAGCTGTCTCCTTCATTGTCCCTCCCCTTTCTTTCCTTTCTCTTCACTCCTTACTTTCTTGCTTGTCTGTTTCTTTTCATTCTTCTTCTAAGACTTCCCCTCACTCTCAGGAGAATTACGTTTTCTTTGTGTTTTTTTAAGTATTTTTTGTATTTATCACTATACTGGAGACCTACCTGAGAGCATTATCATTTATATAACCGTAGCCCAATTATCTGGAGTCCTGGCATGGTGCAGTAGGAGAAACATTGGATTGCAAAGTCGATTTAAACCACAGGTCGTTGGTTCAAATTCACCAGCTGCTCCTTGGAAACCCTATGAGTCGGAACTGACTGGATGACACAACAGCCTGAATTATCTAAGTTAAATAGGGTAGTATTTCTTATGCCCTTCCATTTTGTCTTAGCAGATTTCTTATGTCTTACAGGCAAAAGAAATCAAATGATATATTTGCTTGATTTTTATAAAAATGTTAAAATACCTTTCAAAAAGATGATTTTGTTATCTTTTTTAATTTAAAGTTTGCAATCAATATTTCAGTCAATCAATTGCCATTTTGTCAATTTATAATAAAAGACATCTAGACTGGTTAAAACAAAACAAAAAAAGGATGTTTATTATGTCCCATACTACTAATAATGTCCAGAGTTTGAATGACTACAGAAATAGTAATATCACCAGAGTTAATGCCCTGGACTGCAAAGTGGTTTTGAACCTCAGGGTCTATGGGTTCAAGCTCTCTAGCTGTTCCTCAGAAACCCTATAAGGATCACTATGGGTCAGAACCGACTTGACGTAATTTAACAACAGCAGTGAAGCTATCAAGGACCCTACCCTTTCTGTCTCTCTGTCAGTCATTCTTGGTATTAACATTACCTTTAAGTTGATAGCAAGATAGCTGCAGCAGTTTTATGGGTCAAATTCAGACAGAGAAATAGCCAAGGGAAAAAAGACAACATCACTTATTATGTCTTTCTAAGGGGCAAGGGAAAATTTTGTAGAAGCCTTCCTTACAGCTTATTGACAGGGAATGTGCCATTTCTAACTCCTAAACTCACAAGGTCAACTGGGTTACTACAATTTAAAGACATCAATTTACTTTCTAAAATGGATTATATGGATAAGATCAAACAGATTGACTGCTAAAATTACAGAGTGGGAATGGAAAACTAGCTTTCTGTAAAAATATTTTTCTTAGAAACGGATTTTCTTCCCATTAACCCAGGTAACTTACGGCGAGTTTCAAAGTTTTGTCAGCCAATCCAAAACAGAGAGGAGTGGGTGATAGGGGAACTTTTATATTGCTTATTTTGAGAGAATTATAAAGATTAACTGTTCTTACTAGGAAAAAAATATTTTTCTTTGAAAGGATAGCCTTGAAAAGTATTTATTGCCTGTAAAAAATCTTAGAATAGTTATTTTTTTCCCACCTTATACGGTAAGAATGTTAAAATCGCTAGCCTTTATAAATAGTTTTCTTGCTTACGTAAGAGTTCAGTTGCCTCTGTAAAAAGTTCTTTCTGGTTTTGTATTTAATCAAAAAGCTTTATGAAAAGAATTGTGTTGCTGATCTCTTCAATATCACTGATACCTAATATTTTTAGGTTTTCCAATATTTTAATGGTTGTTCAGTGTGTGTGGCATGGTTGAGAGAGTAAGGATTACAACATTGTTCAAGGAATTAAAGACAATCATGAATCTGTACTTCTAATATTTAGTATTATCCACTAAGTACTTAATGTTTGGAGAACATATTTTCAAAGACTCAAATAGGCAACTATAGCTTAAACCTCTCTGTGAATTCAGCAGATTTATATCTAAAATACTACTGCTTTTATTGATGTGGCTTTGTCAGTCTTTGGGCTTAGAAATTAATTTATATTACAGAAGTAAAATTTAGAATCATTTTTCAGTGACTATACTTGGCATGCATTTGTGTGTATATTCTGTGACTTTAGTCATGGTTTCTTTCTCACTTATTTAACTGAAATTCATTGAGTGCCTGTTATTGGCATTAAGAATATTATAATAGAACATAATACTCAGGTCTTGTTGTTGAAAAGGTAAAAGAGCTGAAATGAAAATTTCAAAGGGCAGCTCAAGAAGACACATTCTTATATTATAATGGAATATGCAATGATCTGGATCTAGAAAACCCAAAGGGAAGATCACGCTCAGCATTTCTCAAGCTGATGGAACTGAAGAAAAATTCAAGCAATATTGAAGAATTCTGTGGGCAAAATGGGTTCTTGTGTGGTGCTGTAAGAAACACTCGACCACCAGCTGCTCCTTAGAAACACTATACAGGGTTGCTATGAGTTGTAATTGACTTGACAGCACTTAACAACAACAACAACATGAGCAAAATGTTGAGTGATGCAGAAAGCATCAAAATAAAATGTAAGGAATACCCAGAGTCATTGTACCAAAAAGAGATGGTCGATGTTCAACCATTTCAAGAGGTAGCATATGATCAAGAGCCAATGATCCTGAAAGAAGAAGTCCAGGCTGCATTAAAGGCATTGGCAAACAACAAGGCATCAGGAATTGTTGGAATACAAATTGAAAGCTCTCCACAAACTGACGCAGGTCTGGAGGCACTCACTCATGTATGCCAAGAAATTTGGAAGACAGCTACCTGATCACCTGACTGAAAGAGATCCATATTGGTGCCCATTCCAAAGGGAGAAGACCCAATGGAATGCACAAATCATCAGACAGTATGGTTTATATTGCATACAATCAATTTTTTTCTAAAGATAATTTAAAAATGGCTACAGCAGTACATTGACAGAAACTGCCAGCGTTCAAACAGTATTCACACGAGAATGTGTAATGAGGGATATTATTGCTAACATCAGATGCATCTTGGCTAAAAGTAGAGAATACCATATTGACTACGCAAAGGCTTTAGATTGTATGGATCATGACAAGCTATAGACAACATTATGGAGAATGAGTATTCCAGAACACCTAATTGTGCTCATGAGGAACCTGTACATATATCAAGAGGCAGTTCTTTTTTTTTTTTTTTTTTAACAGAACAAGGAAACACTGAATGGTTTAAAAGATGTGCGCCAGGGTTATATTATCTTACCATACTCATTCACTCATGTGGCATCATGAACAACCTGCGATATGCAGATGATACTATCTTGCTTCTGAAAGTGAAGAGAACTCAAAATACTTACTGATGAAGATTAAAGACCACAGCCTTAGGTTTGAGTTGTAAAGAAAATAAAAATCCTCAATACTGGATCACTAAATGACATCAAGATAAACAGAGAAAAATTTGAAGTTGTCGAAGACTTCATTTTGCTTGGATCAACCATCAACATTCATGGAAGCAGCAGTCAAGAAATCAAATGACATTTTGCATTAGACAAATCTGCTGCACAAGACCTCTGGAAAGTGTTCGAGTATAATGATGCCAATTTGAGGACTAAGGTGCTCCTGACTCAAGCCATGGTATTTTCAATAATCTCATATGCATGTGAAAGCTGGAGAATAAATAAAGAAGACAGTAGAAGAATTGATGCATTTGATTATGTTGTTGGAGGAGAATATTAAAAGTACCACGGACTGTCAAAAGAACAAACAAATCTGTGTCAGAAGAAGTATATCAAGAATACGCCTTAGAAGCCAGGATGCCCAGACTTCATGTTTCATACTTCGGACATATCATGAGGGACCAGTTTCTGGAGAAGGGCATCATGCCTGGTAAAGTGGAGGGCAAGTGAAAAAGAGGAAGGCTCCCAATGA
Organism: Chrysochloris asiatica; assembly: GCF_000296735.1. Classification (NCBI taxonomy): domain Eukaryota; kingdom Metazoa; phylum Chordata; class Mammalia; order Afrosoricida; family Chrysochloridae; genus Chrysochloris; species Chrysochloris asiatica. The sequence continues at coordinate 24,289,360 of NW_006408528.1, forward strand.
GATGGATTGGCACAGTGAAAGCAGCAATGGGCTCATGCGTAGCAACAATCGTGAAGCTGGTGCTAGACCAGATATTGTTTCGTTCTATTGTGCATACAGTTGCTATGAATTGGTGCTGACTCATCCACACCTAATCACAAGAATCAGGGAGACAAAATGTAACATAATTAAATGAGATATAAGACAAGTTAGAAAATGTTCAAATTCCCAGATTAATGAGACTGACCACAAAAGTAGAAATTCAAGGAATGGCAAAATATCACAAGTTGTGCAATGATTTTAACTACTGCAAGATTTTTGTTGTTGTTAAGTGCTGTCGAGTTGGTTCTGATTCACAGCAACCCTGTATAGGGTTTCTGAGAGTTGGCTGGTGGGTTTGAACTGCCACCTTGCTGTTCAAATCGACCTTGCGGTTAAGTGCTTGTTCTGCAATGCCACACTAGGACTACTGTAGTTCAGGTAGGATGATGTAAAATGTGTTTGAGAAAAGTTTAGAATGAAATATTTTCTCCCCTCAATATGGACATTGCTTAGAGTTTAAGGAATGGAAAACGGACATATCTGTTTCAGTCCTCAACATAATACTTCAGAGAAGGTACGTAAAGGAAGAACTTTAAAACTCCTTTAGTAAGTTGGCCAACAGTGAGTGGACATTTACATCCATTTGTTACTCTTTTGCAAGTGACTAATTGGAAACCTGATTTGTGTAAATATTACAATGATAAAAGTGTTTGACATTTGTACAATATGGCTAATGACTTACACATTTTAAATAAATTATCCTAAAATAGATTGCATTTGTCACTTGATAAAAGTGAGCATTTTCCACCTCAGCTAGCTTTAAGTAGTCTTAACAGTGTTTTTGTTGTTAAATGCCATCTAGTCAATTCTGACTCATAGCGAGGCTCTACAGGGCTCCCAAGAAACAGCTGGTGGATTTGAATGACTGATGTTGTGCATCGCAGTTCATTGCTTATCCTATAGTGTCATATATATATAAGTGCATCATATATACATTATCCTATAGTGCCACACCATTTAACAATAACCCATGGCAAATGCAGAACCCTCACCATGTAAACATCGGGATTAACGTACATAAACCAAAAGTCTCTCCCTCTTTCTTTTGCTCTTGTTTTAAATGGAGCATTAGTTAACAGTAAAAAAATTATTAAATAATCTCTGTTTGGCTATGTTGCTTGGTTGGGCTTCAGAGTCATGAATTGTTGGGAGCATTCCATCTGAAAGCGTTACTCATTTTGGAATTAGTTCAAACTATGCATGAGTGGAATGAATCTCTAAAGCAGGATGCAGGCAACAGGTCACAAAAGGAATGACTTTTTAAACTGAGTACTGCTTTTGTATTACATTATTCAAGCATTTCTTTTTTAATGAACTGCAGGGGTAGATGAATAAACTAATAAGAAATAAGCTTCCTCTGAGACCATAGTTATCATTGATTTGAACTACTCATTTAACAGTAACTGCTATATCAACTCATGCAATGTAACTAGGAAACACCTATGCATCACACCTGTCTTTTGATTTGCGGTATGGGGCTAGTTCCCCTTGGGCCTGTTTGATAACTCCAACAGGCCCCAGGGCTTTTGATGTCTCACTTAGGTAGTGCAGACAATTGTAATACTGCTCACTGTCCTTAAGTCATGACCTCATAGGACAGAGTAGAACTGATGCATTAGATGGCCAAGGCTGTAAATCTTTACAGAAGTAGACTGCTTCATCTTTCTTCTGTGGAGTTGCTGGTGGAGTTAAACCACCGACCTTTCAGTTAGCAACCCAGTGCTTAGTGCGCTGTGCCACCATAGTTCCTTAATTGTAATGCAGAAATAATTAAATTGAGTCTTTGTGTGGTGCTGTAGGATAAGCATTGGACTGCTAACTAAAACGGCTGTTCAAACCCACCAGCCACTCCTTGGAAACCTTATACAGAGTCCCTATGAGTGGGGACCCACAGAACTGCACTTAACAAGGATAACAATGATTAAATTGTTCCATCTAATGTATTAAAACTTCCAACTTCATTTGAAATATAATTCTTACTCCTTGACTACCTCAACCCATGCTTGGACCTGTTGTTTGAGGGGCCTGCAGTCGGGACATAGTCAGAGGAGTTTTCTCTCCTGCTCCCATCCTAGTGCTCTTCCTCCTCCTTCCTGAGCCTGTTAAACACAATGCTTGATCCATTAGAGTCAGTTAGGAGATGAAGCAGGACAGAGAAAGGGGTTCAGGGAAGTGTCCAGAGAAGTGACTGGTCATTAGAGGCACCTCATTTATCAACTTTCTGTCCTTGTCAGGTATTTTTTTTCTTAAGCACCTTTGTGAGTTAAAACAAACAAACAAACAAACAAACAAATGTTCACCTTCTTTCTGAAGTTCTCTCACTTATCAGTTCACTGGATTCTGGTGGCTGCGTTCCTCCGCAGACTAGTGTGTTCTCATTGTTTATCCTTAGTCATATGGCAATACCTCCAGGTTGTTTTCACTCAGTCCTCTCAAACAGGATCTAAGATGACCTCATGCCATCCCATTTTTGTGCATGGCTTTCATCTATCCCATGTGAATCTATCATATATACATTCCTCAATAGGTATTGGAAGTGCAGGCAGATTCCAATTTCACCACAAACCTGTGCTGTTTTTAATTGAAGCTTCTTTCTGTCTCCCCATAAAGCTTGGTCCATGATGTTCGACAAACACCTTGTTGAACAGCAAGTGCTTTTTGAGGTCCCGTCAAGACCCCTTTCCCTGACACATGTCAGCTGGATGGTAATGGGTTTGGCTTTGGCTATCCCACCCTCCTGAGAATTGTAGAACTCATAATCCAGTTGTTTCAGAAGAAACATTATTCTCAAGGGAAAGGGAAAAGCTTTCTAATCTTCAGTTACCAACTATTTTATTGCTAGAACATGGATGAAATTATATAAATGATTCTTAATTTACTTTGAAAATGTTTGCATATTGAGCTAGCATCCCATTTAAAATTTTGCTGCCGTTCAAACTTCTGTTTTAATATTTTGTCATACTATCATTGCTATAGAATGGGATTCCAAAAGATTGTTGCTTTACTTCAAACTTTAATGGGAACACTCATTGTGTATTATTCCTGAAAAATATACTAACACTATAGGAATAAACACATGGAGAAATTGAATGTTTTTATTAAAATTACTTACCTCTAAAGATTACTAACATTAATCAAAACACTTTCTGTTTGATATCTTGTTTCCAAGTTTTTGTATAATATTTTGTTGGGTTCAGCAAAACTAGACACTATAATCTAGACTCTAGATCAAAGAATATGCAGGGCATATACTGACCCATATTATAACAATCCTCGAGATTAGTGTTCATATGTTATTGTTGTTAAGTGCCGTAGAGTTGATTCCAACCCATAGTGACCCTGTATAGAGTTTCCAAGGAGCAGCTGGTGAGCTTGAACCACCGACTTTGCAGTTCAAATGACTTTGCAGTCTGACGCATTAGCCTGCAGTGCCACACCAGGACTCCAATGTTCATATAGTTTACCTTTATTTTGAGATAATGCTTAATTATCTTTATTTTTATAATCAATTCATTTAAATATTATTTTTTCTTGAAATTGATTTGTGTGAAATTAAATATGGTTTCAAAAAATTATATATCATCAAAAGTGAGGATCCCCTTTGATTGGACTCCAGTGAAACCTGGTAACTAAATTTCTAATTAGACTACTGAAAACTGTGTAATACTTATACACTTTCTTTCTAACTAAATTTGTTTGTTTTAATGTAAAAATTCATGTAACATTTTGGAAAAAATATTTAAAAGTGAGAGAAATACTAAATATGCTTCTGGAAAAAAATTGGAAGCTTTCTTGATAATTTTATAATGAGAGAAGGATAGATCAAAGCAATTTATGAATGTGCTAGCCTTCCTAAGATAGCTCCGTGTTCTCATGGACTAGACAGGGGAAGTTGATTTCATCTTACTTCAATAAAATTTAGGTTTCCACATTTATTTAAATAGTTTATTCTTTTGATTATTTAACAAAAAGTAAAATACATAAATAAAGATTGTTTTAAAACAAACATTGAATAAAACTTAAAGATAAAACGTGTAAGCTAGAATTTGGACACTAAAAGGATTGATTTTTTGTTTTTGTTTTCAGACTTTAATATGTCATTTGAAATTTACAAACGTGAACGTTTTATTTTTTATTTCATTTAGCAACAGCAACGTGATTTTGATACCATGTTTTCTTTATTTCGTGTGAAAACTAGATATGGAATTTTAAAAATACTCAAATTACTTGAAATTCACCACATTATGCCTTTGCTTATATGTGCTTATTTTATTAAATAACAGTTACATGATTTTATAATTTAGAAGGAATGATTTTCCATAAAATATTTAAACACCCTCTTTGTTTAACATCAAAGAGTATTTTTATTTCCCTTTCCTTAAAAAAGTCTAAAACAAGAGGGTTTTCATAGATGAGAACTCGGCACTTGGTTGCTTTATACTGAGTATAAGCAGACATGCTTTTCAAAATCAGAATGACCTTCTGACTTCAGTTCTATTAATCCGCTCTATGTCTGAATGAGACTTTTCCATTTAATACTTTACCCTTTAGGTCTATTATTTAAAGAAAAGAGACTTCTAGAACAAATAACCTTCTCATTTTAAATCAAGTTATTCTTAAAACAAAATTGCCACTTTTTATTCCCAGCTAATACTTATAATTTAGGCAATATAAACACTCGCAACCCATGTGGACATCCCGATAAATTAACTTTTAAGACATCCTGCTTAGTTTCCTGGTGATTAATCTGTTCCTATTGCCTGCGGAGCACATGCTGTCTAGTAGCCCTGGAGGTAAAACAATCCAGTCGTTCATGGATGGTCTGGCTCTCCAGCCCGAGTGGTGATGTGCAGGTTCCATCTGGTCACTGTAAAGGACTGTCAGGATGTTGTCAGACTGCTCAAATTCCTGCCAGAACACTGAAAAGAACTCCTTCTCTGCCTGCAATTGTAAGAGAAATTCTTCAGGTCACTTTTTGAGAATTATTGTGTATTTGCTGTGTATACTGTGTATAGGAGTCCTGGTGTGGCAATGTGGGTTAATACACCAGATTGCAAAGTCATTTGAACTGCAAGGTTGACGGTTCAAGCTCACCATTTGCTCTTCGGAAACCCTACACAGGGTCATTATAGGTCGGAACCGACTCGACGGCACTTTACAACAACAACTGTGTATATAAGACTGTGCCAGGTGTTAATGGGAGTAGGAAGAAGAAACAGACAATGACTCTGAGTCAAAAATTCTTCATAGAGATTATGGTCCCTAAACTTCAGTGATTCATAGACTATTTTAAGAATATAGGATAAAAGGATAAGAGCTCTAAACCTGTTAAATTTGAGTAAGTTTGGATTCAAAGTGACCCCACATGGTTCAAAGTACAACTGCACTCCAGAGAGCTGTCAGTGGCTATAAGTTTATGGAAGAAGATAACCAGGCCTTTCTTGGGTGGTGCCACTGGGTGGATTCATACTGCAAACCCCTAGCTTAGTAGTCAACTGCAAAGCATTTGTTCTACCCTGTATCCTTATAAGCGCTTTCTGTTCCTTTGGAAAATATGAACTCTATCCACAAGAGTCAATGGATTCCAACTTTAAAATTCATGAAACTTTTGTAGATCTCTTAATATTTCTTTAATTTTGGACTCACTTATCTTTTTCTCATTCCATAATGTATTTACATATTTATTGAGCTACTGCTATGTTCTTGTTCTACTTCTGGATGCTGGGAATATATTCTCAGCTATATAGTCTAGGCTGTTGTTCCCATGGTGCCTCTAATTTATCAGGGTTTAAATGGAGAAGAAGAGAGGAAACAAATAAGAAAATATGATCTAGTGTTAAATGTTATAAAGAAAATAAGACAAGGTGATGTTCCATGAGAACTATTTAAGATTAAAGGCCTTCCTGGGGAGACTACACAAAAATTGATACCTTTATAAAAAGGGAAATCCTAAGGAGGCCAGGTGTATTTCAGATACAACAAACTCATCCTAAGGATAAAAGTGAGAAGCATTATTTGGCTTATGTAGTGATCCAATCAATATTAAACTCAAGTTTTATTATAAATTTGGTAAGGATTATGATCTGTGTTGTAAGGTGTGGCAACTGAGACTCTCAGTTACCTAAGGTCTTTACCTAATGAGTAATGCATTAAGGACTCAAACTCAGTTTTCATTCTACTAATTTCATTAAGCTTTATACTTCAGAAAAAGTCCCAAGGCAAGTTTACTTAAAAAAGAAGTTGGATTTGATAAGCATAAGTGTATTAGAGGATAGAGATGATTGGTATAAAACAAGGCAAAAACGCAAAAGAGAAATTTGAGATGATTTATGAAAAAGAAAACTAGAGAAAGTTCCTATCCAAGGCTTCATGAAAGAAGTCTCATGGACAGATTACAGAAGAGAGCATGTTAGACTCTGTGTGTACAACTCCATCTTCTGCACTTAAGGATATTTTCCTGAAAAACTTGTAAAAATCTCCAAACAACAACAGCAATCATTGGCATTTAGAGCAACATTTTCTTTTTTCCAACTATTCTAAAACTTGGATACTCTTCTTTGATAGAGATGATAATTTGCATTTTTAGGGCTCTGAATTTGTATCTTTAATGGTTGTTGCTAAGGGCCTTCAAGTCAGTTCTGACCCATATTGACCCATATTGCGGCTGGTGAGCTTGAACCCCTGACCTTGAGGTTCAAAATGGCTTTGCAGTCCAGCAGATTAGCCCACAGCGCCACACCAGGACTCCAATTAGGCTTTAATTAAGCTTGATGAAAAACTTGTGTAGCACTCAGTTGTTTGGTATTTCTGAATGGACCCAAGGGTACTCAACTGACCTTGCACTTGTTAACTTCAATCAATTAAATTTGCTTCTCCAAAGATGAAACAAAGAGCAGATATAATTAGAATTTCCTTTGGATGTTATTAGGCCTTATCATTATTTGAATGTTTCTGTAAGTTGTCTAGCATTAAATAATTAAAAATAAATTGTATGACATTTTCACCTTACTAAATGATAACTGTAAATGAATGCTATGATTTATGAATGAAACAGTCATCGTTAGGGACGCTGCAGCAGTTCACTTGTAAGTTCCCCTTGCCTACTTTTTTTCAAATTGAAAAATGGTTTTCTTTAGAGATAAGCAAGTAAAATCAAATAGAGTAGCTAAATCACAAGTTATGTTTTTGAATCTTTGCAGTTCTAACCATACTACCTTAAGAAAATTAGTAATAAAATGTCTTTTGAATAAAAAAGTATGTTTATATCCTATGTCAAGAGGCAATGGAGACAACATCCATTTAATTAGAATGATTTCATTTCATGCTGGTATCATTTATAACTCTAAAGAATATACACACATATGTATATACGCACATATATACACATATATGTGTGCACATGTGTATATACACATATGTATATATACACATATATGTATATATACATATATGTGTGGATATGTACATATATAG
>NW_006408528.1:24297013-24299524 GCF_000296735.1 Chrysochloris asiatica
ATATATAGGTTCTTATATGTGTGTGTGTATATATATATATATGTTCTTATATAGATATATAAATGTGTACTAATATTTGAGCTTTCCAATCATAGCATGCAAATATGAATTCTTAGAAAAGTATCAGTTTTGAGATGCTATACAAAGAATTTTAACATGTTAATGTGGTTAAATCAGTAAATTATAAAACATGAGGACTAGCCTAATTTCTATTTTTATCAGGCACTCGATGACACTCAACAACAACAGACCCACTTGTTGTGTCTTGTTATGGTACTGGCAGTTCAAACCCACCAATCGCATCTTGAAAACCTCATAGAGTCTCTATGAGTTAGGACTTACCCTACGGCACTTAACAAGAACAGAAACAGAGATATTTATGGCAAAAAATGGCACAAATCATCCCTCACACAACACTCTCACCTCAGTGGGTGGTTGTATTGGTTGTTTGCCACTGAGTCGACTCCAACTCATAATGACTCTGTATACGGTTTCCGAGGCTGTCAAACTTTACAGGAGCAAAAAGTCTCATCTTTCTCATGAAGAGCAGTGGGTGGATTCAAACTATTGACTTTGTGATTAGTAACTCAATGTGGAACCCACCATGACAGCAGGGCATCTTCTTTATTCATCTGGGCTTGATTATTTGTTGCAATAATCACACAGAATGTAGAGACCATTCTCACAACTTGATGGAAGGGTTTATTAGGGAAAATGAGAGGTTACAATGCAGGGTCAGTTCTTTCAGTCAGCCTCTCCTCAGCTATGCCATCAGAAAGGCCTCTCTCTGATCATTAGTCCCTTGACTTAGTCTCTGCCCTGCTTGGTGAAGTTACAAAGCACTTTTAAGGCTGCTTATACATGCCCAAAGGACAATCCACTCTATCATAAGCCTCAGCCTAAAGGCACTTGGCTCTAGCTCTATGGGTCACCCAAGCTAGCTCCCTCAATTACCTGCCTGGTGGCACGCCACTCTGCAAGCAAGCCTCCTGCCCAAAAGCTACTTCAGCTTTACTTGCTCTGTGAGTTAGGAAGCCCACCACTGTGTCTCTTGACTCTTGTGCTCTGGCTCTTGGTTTTACTTCAGCTGGACCCCTGCCTCTTCTGTGGGGTCAGAGTTTTATGTCCCTGGGTCAAGGGAATTCAATGCATATGGATGTTGGGGTCCAAAGGATGTGATCCACTCACTCCTAGCTCTCATTTTATACCCATCTTGGAGTTTCACCACTCGTCTGTCTGCCGCTTCGCCATACTGTGATTGGTTTGTGTGTTGCTGTGATGCCAGAAGCTATTCCACAGGCTTTCTAAATATCAGCAGAGTCACCCATGATGGACAGGCTTCAACTGAACTTACAGACTAAGAGTAGGCAGAAGGAGAAATGACAACTTACAAGTATTTAGCCACTGGAAACCTTTTGAATTCTAGTGTAACACTGTCAGATTCCATAAAAATATTGAATATTGAAATATTGTGAGTAGTAGCAGAATATTGCCAGAAGATGAGTCCCTCAGGTTGGGAGGCACCCAAAACACAACTGGGGAAGAATTTACTCCTCAAAGCAGAGTTGCCTACAATGACACAAATGTAGCAAAGCTTTCAGGACCTTAATTAGCTGATGGGGCACAACACAAAATGAGGAGAAATAGCTGCAAGCATCCATTAATAATCAGAACATGGAATATACAAAGTATGAAAGAAGGAAAAGACCAAAATGGATGTCAGAAGAGACTCTGAAATTAGTTCTCCAATATAGAGATGTTAAAATAAATAGATGAAATGAGGATGTAAATAAATGGAGCAGACTATTTCAAAGGACACTTCTAGAAGACAAAGCAAAGCATCTTAATGAAATGTGTGAAGACTTGAAGATAGAACACCAAAGGGGAAGAACATGCTCAGCATTTCTCCATCTGAAAGAACTGAAGGAAAAATTCAAGGCTCAACTTGAAATACTGAAGGATTCTATGGGCAAAATAAAGAATGTTGCAGAAAGCATAAAATGAAGATGTGAGGAATACGCAGATTCACTTTACAGAAAAGAGATGGATGATGTTCAACCATTTCAAGAGCCAATGGTGCTGAAGGAAGAACTCGAAGCTGCACTGAAGAAATTGGCAAAGAACCAACCTCTGGGAACTGATGGAATACAAATTGAAATCTTTCAACAAAATGATGCAGCACTGGAGGTACTCACTTATCTATGCCAAGAAATTTGGAAGACATAATGGATCACATCCTGGCCAGCTGATTGAAAGAGGCCCATATCTGTGCCCATTCTAAAAAGAGGTGACCTAATGGAACGTGAAACTCATCATTAATATCACATGCAAGTAAAATTTTGCTAAATATAATTTTAAAATACCTGCAACAGTACATTGACAGTAAACTGCAAGAAGTTCAAGCCAGATTCATATGAGAATGCGAAACAAGGGCTATCATTGCTGACATTAGATGGATCTTGTCTGAAAGCAGAGAATACCAGAAAGATGTATACCTCTGCTTTATTGACT
>NW_006408528.1:24300619-24310028 GCF_000296735.1 Chrysochloris asiatica
CAGTGAAAAAGAGGAAAACTCCCAAGGGGATGGATTGGCACAGTGGCAGCTGCAATAGGCTCAAGTTTAGCAAAGATTGCATGGATGGAGCAGAAATGGGAAGTTTTCCATTCTGTTTTGTATAAATTTACTGTGAGTCAAAACTGATTTGATGGCACTTAACAGCAATTTTTTTTTTAAATGTATCCCCCTCTTTCTAAATATATATATATGCTTGTTTATAACCTAATTTTTTGCATGGTTTCATTGAATTACTATTCATGATAGTTGAGAATTTTTACTTTTCTTATATCTGCTTTTGTACTTCAATTAAACTCCTATTAATGTAGTGTCCATTTTTTTAAAGCTATATTCAGAAATTCCATTATCATGTAACATAAATATTCTACCCTACTTAGAAGGGTAGTGCTTTCTGCTTATATTTTAAACAGTTTCAAATTTTCACATTGAACTCTGTTAACAATCACTCACAACTGAATCACGCAATCCAGCATTATCTCCCAACACTATGCCCCCCACCTTCTCTTACCAAGACCCATCGAAAAAGTTATTTGGTATGAGTTTATCAAGACTATGACTAGAAGAGGCTTTAAATAATTAATTGCGCTGAACTTGGGTTAAAAAAATTGAACCAAAAATCATGAGCTGCAAGTAAGGAAATGTTATGCTTGTATTCACTTTTGTTTCCAATAATAGTTTTCCATTATCAAATTGATCAATAAGAATCAGCACTCAAATTGAAACTTAATTTTCAATCACTGCAACAGTGCAGTCTAACATAGGAAGGCTTGTGAGAAACAGGCAGTATTTTTTTCTGTTACACATAGAGCCACTATGAGTCTGAACCAACTCAGTGGCACCCAATACCATGTTTAGTAGTGTTTTGATTATTATTTGTACCCTGGATAATTATGTTGAGAGAAATTCTTGGATTCATTTGAATTCACAGAAAAGTCCGCTTGATTTCTGGTGTCTGTTCTGTACACTGAAAGGAGTAGTCAACATTCTACATATTTATGTTCCTTGATATCAAAGGTCTAAATTCTCAGTGATCACATTACACTAAAATCAAGTCATAAATCTGTATTTGATACATCATACAATGTTAGTTAAGAGCTAGTGTTGTGCAGGACCTTTTCTGAATAATTACAGTAGAACATTTATGTAAATAGCACTGCTGCTTCTGTTGTAGTTCTCATTGATAAGTGTCCTGCTTAATAAATATGTTGATGAGGTAACATAGCTGTGTGAGGCCGTAAAGGGAGTCCTGGTGTGGCGCTGTGCTCTAAGGCATCAGATAGCAAAGTCGTTTGAACTGCAAGGTTGGTGGTTCAAGCTCACCAGCTGCTCCTTGGAAACCCTATACAGTGTTGCTATGAGTCGGAATCGACTTGACGGCACTTCACAACAACAACAAGGCAGTAAAGAGCAAGAAAAATTGTATGGCATTTTAGTGCTGAGAGATATAAATGTAATGAGAACATTGAGAATCTCACATTGCCACAACACTTTTCCAAATTACCTAGTGATCTTCATGGCAGAATTTATAGTTAATGAGGACAGTGTTTTTTTAAGTGGGTGGTGTGTCTTTAAGTGTGTCAGTACATTGTATACTGACAGGGTTCCTGAAATCATCTCAGGAGCTCAGGTAATCTTGGGTTTTTGTGTAAATCATGCTGAATCTTAAGACTGTATATCAAGTATTTGTTATTCTACAACCAGAGTTAGCATCTCTATCTCTGTGACTCTGTTTCTCTCTTTCATGTTATTTTCCTCATCCTCTCCTCATGTAGCTACATACAGTTGTATGTATATAGCTACACACTGTTTTGGAGTCCTGGTGTGGTGCTTCAGGAAAATGTACTGGACCAGAAGATTGGTGTAAATCACCAAGGTCAGCAGTTCAAATTCACCAGCCACTCCTCAGAAATCCTATACAGGGTCACTAAGAATCAGAGCTGAACTCAATGGCACTTAGCAATGACAACAACACAATATTTTATGTATGTAGTATGGGAACAATTCAAATGTATATTAAGTAGAGTAAAAACAAAACATAGCATCCAGATGACAGAGACCATCACCATGAGGACATAATCATGTCCAAAAGTTTCACATCTATGTGGCTAAACTATAGGACACAGAGAACCAAGAAATCTGTCACCAAATTGTGACTGGTAACCAATCAATTTGTCACAGTTAGCAATCAAACCCATCAGATGCTCCTCAGAAACCCTGTACAGGGTCACTATGGGTTGAAACTGCTCGATGGTAATTAACAACAATTATATATATATATATGTATGGCGGCATGGGTTAATGCATCAGTATGGCTCAGAACTGACTCTGAATGGCACGTAACAACATATATATTTGTAAGGAGTCCTGGTGTGATGCTGTGGGTAATGTGTTGGACTGCAAAGTTGGTTTGAACTGCAAGGTCGGCAGTTCAAGCTCACTGGCTGCTCCTTGGAAACCCTATACAGGGTCACTATGAGTTGGAACAGACTCAAAGGCACACAGCAACAACAATATATGTGTATTATATACGTATATGTTTTATGTTTATATACATATATATATCATATTTTAAATAAGTCACTTCAAAAGATTACTAAAAAAAATGAAAATGTTACATAAACATTTTCCTACCAACCTTATATAAATACTTTATGTTGTCAAGCACCATTGATTTGGTTCTGACTCAGCGACTCTGCATAGGGTTCCCAAGGAGTGACTGATGAATTTGAACCACTGACCTTGTGGTGCAAACTGAATTTTCATTCCAGTGCTATATCCTACAGCACCACACCAGATGGGTTTTATAAATATTTTCATTCATTTATTTTTGTGTTTATTTTCCTTTGTTTTATTTTTAAACTAAGTAGGAAAAATTTGCCTCTTTAACTTCTTTACCAACAGGAATCAAGAGGGATATTTGATACACTAAACTCTTTTATACCAATTGCTAAATTGAAAGTAAAAGAAAATCCCAAAATAAATCAAAATTAAATTGATATCTTTTAAATATGCACAACTACAATGATATTTTTGTTTTTCTTCTAAGTAAATGTGTTATGTCTAGAAGACATGCAATTATCTACTAAATTGTTATATTAAAGGTCCTTTATTTTATTTAATTTTAACTCCTAAATTCTTGACAGTATTGTGTTAAAATAAGCCAATATGTAATATCATTAAATCTTTATTTTAAAGATTTAAAATTTGCCTTTAAAAAGTAAAATTAATTTTTGAGATTAATTGTAAATCTCTTGAACAGCAAAAAATGATTATATAATTCCAATTTTTATCAGTTTCTAGACATTATGGGATTGAAAACTAATGATGAAAAGTAAGATGACACTTGAAGGAAATAGATATGTTATATTAACAAATATTAGAATATTTATAAAAAATTGTTTCTGGAGTCCAACAAATTCCCAATGCATGCATATCTCTGTACAACATGTGCCCACTAGTCAAAGTACCATTCTCATAAGCCTGCAATTACTTGTATTGCCTCATCAAATTACATGAGATAATTTTTATTTTCTTATAAACAACAACTGAAAAGTACACAACAAACCCATTTGGACATATTTCAATGGTTTATATTTCTTTACAATGAGGAAAAGTATCCACAATTGCTATTTTACTGTCATGTCTAAGGAACAAAATTAGATTTATAACCATTAACTGCAAACTATTGATACTTTTGTGTCAAGTTCCTAAGACAAAATTACAATTGAAGTGATTAAAGTATCCTAAACTAAATTAACTGCTAAGTGAATGGTTGGTGGTTGGGGTGCATGCTGCCAATCTTTTGAAGAAAGACCTGCAGATCATCTCCCATAAAGATTACAACCAAGACAACCTAATGGGATAGTTTTATTGTCTCACATGGGATTGCAAACCACACCACACCAAACTAAAGCTAAGAGCACATTAGAATTGGAACTATTAAGTGCAAATAATTTAAAACAATGGCTCCATTGTAGGAACTGGTGAAGACATTGTTTACCACTAAATATACCTCCATACTCCGCTAGCATAGTGGTTTCACCCTTTCTCCTTCCTTCTCATTCTTTTTACATCTTTCATGAAACACATAAAAATGCTGTTTACCATACTGTGTGGTTCAAACCTGTTAGTCTCTCAACAGGAGAATGAGATTTTCTGCTCTGGTAGCGTAGTGATTATGAATCAGGCTGCGAACCTTAAGGTCAGCAGTTCAAAACTACCAGCTGTTCCAGGGAGAAAGATGAGGTTTTCTGCTCCGTAAAGATTTACAGCCTCAGAAACCCTGTACAGGGTCGCTATGAGTCGGAACCGACTCCACGGCACATTACCACCACCACCATAAAGATTTACAATCTTGAAAACCCTTGAAAATAATTCTACTCACCATATAGGGTTGCTATGCATCAGAATCGACTTGATGGCAGTCAGTTATCTATCTATATGCAGAGATGTCTTTCTGACTAAAATCTGAGCCCCTCAGGACCACAGATTGCCTGGCAAAGAGGCACATCATAATTATGTGATTAAAGAACAAATGAATGTGAACAATGACTACTCTTCTAATTTAGACACTTGAACTTACATTTCAGATATGATGTAATGGTTTTCTTCCACATTTAAGCCCTCTTTAACACTCTCCTTTTAGAAACAGTTATAAATATAATCTAAGTCAATTTTAGAAACATCATTTATCTTATAACTTACTTTAAGCCAATGACCCTGGTGTGGTTTTAAAAAAAGCAGCAGCAGCAGCTCTGATGATCCTTCCCCTCTTTAAGATCCATTTGCTTAATCTGAAAGCGTTCTACATTTTACTTTGGTTATACAGTATTAATGCAAGTAAGATAGTTAGATCTAAGCAAGTCAAATATTGTTTCATAAATTTATTTCTGAAATGTGGTTAAATCTAACCATCATAAAATAGGAAGAACAGAATCTGAAGCATTGTAATTATATAAGGAGCATTGATCTAGATTGATAATTCAGTTCAGACTAAGTGAAAATAGGCTGAGGAGTAAACCAATAGATCAGAGAAGAATGCTGGTGTTGGTGAAGAATATTTAATGTATCATGGGCTTCCAGATGCACAAACAAATCTGTCATGGAAGAAATGCAATCAAAATTCTCCTTTAAGGTGCAAAATGAGACTTTGTCTCATGTATTTTGGACCTTCTATGGAGTCCTGGTGTGGCGCTGTGGGTTAATGGGCCAGACTGCAAAGCCATTTGAACTGTGAACTCGGCGGTTCAAGCTCACCAGCTGCTCCTCGGAAACCCTATACAGGGTCACTATGGGTCGGCACTTAACACAACAACAATCCAGAAAGACCAATTCCTGGAGAAGGACTTCAAGTTTTGTAAAGTCGTTCCTTGTTTCTAAGTACCATGGAATTGGTTCTTGTTGCTAAGTACCATTATGTATACTGACCCTTTATCGTGCTTCTGAGGAGCAGCTGGTTGGTTTAAACTATAGATTTTGTGGTTCAAAGTCCAGTGCTGATCCTACAGCACCACATACCAGGAGTCTTGTAAAGTACAAGGTTAGCGAAAAAGAGGAATTTCCTTAAAGAGCTGTATTGTCATAAAGACAGCAACAATGAGCTCAAACTTAGTAATAATTGTGAGGATGGTGTAGAACCAGACAGTGTTTCATTTTGTTGTGCAGAGGGTTGCTGGTAGTCCGAACCAAGTTGACAGCACTTAACAAAATAAGCATTACTTATAAATTGCTATTGAATTGATTCTGACTCATGTTGATCCTATGTCTGTCAGAGAACTGTGCTACATAGGATTTTCAATGGCTGATTTTTCTAAGATAGTTTTCCAGGCCTTTCTTGCAAGGCATCTCTGTGTGAACTTGAACTTCCAATCTTTTGTTTAGCAATGAAGTACATTAATGATTTGGACATCATTATTTACTTAACTTTAATTATGTTATAAGTATCTGAAAACATGCATCTGAAAAACATGCCATCAGAAACAAAAGCAAGGATCTGGCAAATAACTTGTTTCTTACCATCAACTCATTCCTTTTCGTTTTCCCCTTTTGGGTAAACCATCATTCTGAACCCTCTATTTGCCATTTGCTTGTTTTGTTTTTTTGCTTTTGTTTTTGACAATTGTGTTACATCTACATATACTACCTAAAATGCATGTATTTTATTTATTTGATTTTTACTTTACTATAAGGGAATCATGCTATATATAATCTAGGAGGCTGTTCTTTTTGCACCTAAAAATCTGAGTAGATTGCTAAAATCAATTCATAATGATTTTCATTACCCTACTTCATTCAGTTTTGACAGCTGGATACAATTAGAAATTGTGTCAGTGGATAATTGCAATGATTTAAGCCATTTATGAATAAATAAAATCTTTAAGTGCTTCTGTGAATCACATTGAGGTTAGCTCATCTCTAGAACTTCCTGCTGACACAACCACCCAGCCTATACACGCCTTTGAATAGTAACTTTGTGAGTCGTTCTAAAGGAACAAACTTCCTTCAACTTAAATCTCAAAAATTTCATTGTATTTGTCTAGTAAGGGTATTTTAAAGGCTATTCCATGTTTGTCTTTATTCAGAAACAAAACCTCTAAAATTTCACTATAAAGATAATATCATATAAACATAGGTGGCTTATAAATTATTTATTAATTCCAGGTTTAACGGATCACTTTCAGTCTGTTTCCTCAGGCTATTTTCTTTTTCCTCATTCATTAAAACAGTTTATGCTAACACTGGTGAGAAATATAATAAAAGTTTATCAGGAACTCCTTGGTACATTCATTTATAAGCAACTCAGTTTGTTTTCCTTATTCCTTCTTACCTGTAACTTAACAGAGAGCATTTGTCTCAGTATACTAATGATATTCTGTTTCTGTTTGAATCTTACTTTGTAAAAATGTCCTGTCAATATCCTAAAGACTTGTGAAAAGGGAAAAAAAAGAAAACCAAAAAAGTGTGTTTATGATCATTCATTTCGGAAAAAAAACGATTAAGCTTTATCAACCAAGGAGTCTGCTACCCTTGCTCTTTAGTCATTTATCTATATAATATTTATGCGTATTATGTAGTGGTTATGATCTTAAATTTCAGACACAGATTTTGAGTAAGATTTTGGCTGGTTCATTTGGTCTATGGCCATGGACTTATTATTTAATGGTTGTACAACTAATTTTCCTGCCTGACAATTGGAAGGTTGTTATAGCCAATATATGGATTCATTGTAAGGTTGAAATAAGATGTTGTTGTTAAGTGCCATAAAGTTGGTTCTGACAAACGGTGACTCTATGTATAAGGTTTCTGAGGAGCGGCTGGTGAGCTTGAACTGCTGACCTTTTGGTTCAAACCGACTTTACAGTCCAGCACATAAACCCACAGTGCTACACCAGGACTCCTCTAAATAAGATAATGCTTACAAAATGATTAGCTAAGTAATAGATGCATCTGGGCTCTATACCTATTAAATATGTCAACAAATTCACACTGGTCTTTAAATTGCCGTGATAAATTATCCCTATGACAGAAAGCTGTTTCCGTTACTTCATAATACATGGTCATAATGCTTTGCACTCTAAATAAACACAGAAAAATGGAATCAGCCTTTTTCTTAAGTGAATGCCAATCTGAAATTCTGTTTACATCACAGTAAGAGTTTATGGCCCTCTGAAAAAAATGTATCAATTATTGCATACATTTAAGTAAAATACTAGAAGATTAGCAAGAAAATTAGCATTTCTACAAAATTTTGTCTTAGAAAATTTCCAGGGTGGCTTTGCAAAATATTTAAATCTCAAAAGCTTACATTATATCTAAGGATCTACTCTTTGCTTGATATCAGCGCTTTGATATCACGCACTCATTTCTGCAATTGGAGATGTAGGATGTTTTAGATAATCAGATTCTAACACACCTTGAAATGTTTTACAGATTTATTGGCCTGCTGCAAAAGAACGAGTGGAATTGTGCAAATTAGCTGGGAAAGATACCAATGTAAGTATGAAACTTTTAAAAATACCTTTTAAAAATTAGTCCTGATAGCAAAAGAAAATATTACTGAATGGAACTAGTGTATTTTAAAAAGATTACTTAAATATATTCTCTGTAAATATAGTATAAAATATTTCCATCTTGCCCCAAAAGTGGCATTATTTACAAAAATTTTGAAACTCAGAAAACAAAAACACTTTCTAATGTGTCAATTCTGAATATTAATAGTTTCTTTACCAAAAATATCCCTAGAAATAAAATAGCAAAAATCATTATATATTGAGGACTAAGTATTTTTAAATCATGTGTAAGTATACACAAAATCTATTTTTTATCTACACACAAAATCATTGACTGTTTTAGCTTTACAATATATATAATTGATAGTTAATTTAGCTTGCAATGAAATGAAACAACCCCTAGAAAAATACCTTCAGAAAGTGACATTGTAGAGATAACTAGAAGGACTGGTTGAGAATAAATACACAGTATTCTGAGATAACAACAAGAAAAATTATACTACCATTTATTTACTTATAACCTTATGAATAGCAGAGAAACACTGTCAGAGAAGGTGCCGGAAAATGAGCCCTTCAGGTTGGAAGACACTCAAAATGCGACTGGGGAAGAGCTGCCTCCTCAGAGTTGTTGTGAAGTGCTGTCGAGTCAGTTCCAACCCATAGCGACCCTGTATAGGGTTTCCAAGGAGCAGCTTGTGAGCTTCAACCACCAACCTTGCAGTTCAAATGGCTTTACAGTCTGGTGCATTAACCCACAGTGCCACAAAGGGAATGGAGTAAAGCCCATGGGAGAAAAGCCCGTGGGACCTTCATTTGCTGATGCGGCACAACTCAAAATGAAGAGAAACAGCGGTAAACATTCATGGAAAATCGGAACATGGAATCTGGGAAAATTGGAAATTGTCAAAATGAAATGGAATGCATAAACATCAAGTGAGTTGAAATGGACTGGTATTGGCCATTGTGAATCTGACAACCATATGGCTTCCTATGCCAGGAATGATAAATTGAAGAGGAATGGTGTTGTATTCATTGTAAAAAAGAACATATCCAGATCAGTTATGAGGTACAACGTGTGATAGAATAATATCCATGTGCCTACAGGGAAGCCCAGTTAATACCACTAGTATTCAAATTTATGCACCAACCACTTAAGCCAGTGAGGATGAAATAGAAGAATTCTACCAACTTCTTCAATCTGAAATTGATCAAACATGCAATCAAGATGTAGTGATCATTGCTGGTGATTGGAATGCAAAGGTTGGGAGCAAAGAGGAAGGACCATTGATTGGGAAAAATATAGTCTTGGTGATAGAAATGATAAAATTCTGAAAAATCAATGATTTTTTCATTTCAAATACTTCTTTAGACAGCATAAG
>NW_006408528.1:24312232-24315350 GCF_000296735.1 Chrysochloris asiatica
TTAGGTCGCTATGAGTTGGTACTGACTTGGTGGCACCTAAAAACAACAACATATGAAATAACCTATAAAGGATAGATGGTGATGATCTCATATAAATTTCTAGTTGAATTACGTTAAGGACTAGAGCTGTTCAGCAGATATAGTAAACAAATCATGTTTCATATGCATCTTTCGGATGACTTTTGCATTGTCCAAGTTGTTCTGCATGTTCCCCAAATTACCTGACAGTGTTGTGGTTATGTTTCTTGTTCTCATTTGAGTGCTCTAACTCAGGCAGATGCTCTTGACTTTTCAGTTACCTTGGAGTAATGGGGATATTTGCACTTTTTTGACAAAATGGATCACTTCCTCAATATAAGATAAAAAGAGGTTCTAACATTGGCAAAAACCAGACATCTGAAGTTGCTATGAATTGGAATCGTCTCAGAAGAAATGGGTTTAGTTTTTATTTACCATGTTCCAGGCATGGTTTTCAAAACTTTACATTTTTAAGATCTCAATTAATCTTCATAACAACATTATGAGCTAAGTCCTATTATTCTTCCTCATTTTACAGATTAGTAAGCCAAGGCCAGAAAAATGGAACAACTTGTCCAAGATCACATAGCTAGCAAATAGTGTACCCAGGAATTGAACCCAGAAGTCTGGTCTTATGCAAGGGAGCTTCCAAAAGCTCATAGACAAGTTCCGTTATCTTCTAATTTCATTTTTCTCAGAACTTTTTGAAGCTCCCTCATACATTAAATACTACCAAATCTACAGGTCATTGTTAGCTGCTATCATGTTGATTTAAACTCCTGGTGACCCTATATGTGCAAAGTAGAACTTCTCCATAGAGTTTACAAAGCTCCAAAGTGAAATCTACATACAAAGTCTAACCAATGTCCCTCATGTTCCTTCTCACACCGACATTAACAAAATGTAGAGCCTCACCTTAACATAGACACCATTGCATAGATCTTGGCCAACAGAAAACTGAGACAAGTCTGTGGTTTTATTGACATTTTTTACTACCTTTGACATTACCTTCTCCCTTACCTCCTCCCTAGTAATTTTTACCTACTTCCCAAGAGTGTATTTAGGATTAACAAGTGTTTGGAAAGAGTTTACACAAAGGTACTATATAACTGCAAAGTGGTGAATTATTTACTGTAATGAAAACTAGCTAATGTGGGTGGAGAAGGAGTGGTAGATGAGGAAACAAAAAGGAACTATTCTACTTTCTTGTACAAAGTCCACAGTCCCACTCATGCTTCAGACAATATTTGGTAGTATTTTGCTTTCATTTAGAAGTAGCTTATTCAAAACAAAGGATACTAATCTGAAGTCTTTAGTCTTAACTATAAAAACTGGGCTAAATAAACAGCTCAGTTTCAGGCAAAAACAACTTACAGGGAGTAGGCAGCAAGGGCTGTTTGTCAGCTTAACCATAGAGCCGGATAACATGATATTGGTACTGTTATTCTTAAATGCCATCATTTCATTTCCAACTCACAGTGAGCCTACTCTGTATAGGGTTTCTGAGGAGTGGCTGGTGAGTTTCAACCACCTACCTTGCAGTTCAAACTGACCTTGAGGTTGAGTGCTTATCCTACAACCAAACCAGGACTCGTGTTGGTGCTAGTTCTCTCAAATATCAACTGAGACATTTCATAAACTTCAAGGGTTTTCCGGCTCTAAAGCTCTATGAGTCTATACATTCAACTTGCATTGTTTAATTTATGAATTGGGCTCCGAATCTTAAGGTCAGCAGTTTGAAACTGTCAGCTGTTCTGTGGGAGAAAGATGAGGCTTTCTGCTCCCATAATGATTTACAGCCTCGAAACCCTGTACAGGGGTCGCAATGAGTTGGAACCAACTCCACGGCACATCACGACCACAACAGTGAGGCTATGTAGGATCAGCACTATACTGTGAATCACAATGCAAGCAGTACAAACCCGCTGGCTGCTCCTCGGAAATCTTATACAGGGTCGTTATACAGGAACTGATTTGACGACACTTAACAACAACAATATATAGATATATAGTACTTTTATATGTAAAAATATATAAAAGGTATTTGTAGCTCTGATAGTGTAGTGGTTACAAATAAGGCTGTGAACCGCAAGGTCAGCAGTTCTAAACTACCAGCGGTTCCGAGGGAGAAAGATGAGGCTTTCTGCTCCCGTAAAGATTTACAGCCTCCGAAACCCTGTGCAGGGTCGCTATGAGTTGGAAGCGACTCCATGGTACTTAACAACAACAACAATTATGAAATAATTTCAAACTCCAACAACAAAAATAAATTTTATTTGCAAAGATTAGATATATTTTTTTCACTTTACACAATATATTTGTATTAAGTGTACACCTTCATTTTGCCCCAATATTGGCAGGAATGAGGGGAAATATAACCTCTCAAGAAAGTTCATTGTTAATGAGAGCAAAAGAGGTACACACTTTCTGGAGGGTAATTTGGCAATATGCATATAACCTTTTTCATATCTTTTTACCAGTAACTCTACTCAATAATGAAAGATGTTCACAATATCTACATATAAAGTGTTCAATGTACAGCAGTATTTATAATAGTGGAAATTGGACATATTCCAAGTTTCTAACAATAGAGAATTGATGAAATAATGTATAAAGGAATGTAATGTTGCTATGAAAAGTAGTGTTGTCAAAAAAAAAGTTTCATGACATGGGAAAATGCTCATGGCAGTTTGCTAAGTGAAAAATGTTTTAAGGGACTATGTATACAATGATTTCATTCTGAAAAATAGTAAATAGATAAGATAGAAGAATAAACATCCAAATGTCACTGTGAGTAATCTGGGTAATACTCATGTCAGGGGAGATATCTACCCATGATTTGTTTATCATTTTTCTTTTTATGCAGTTTGCAAACTTTTTATACTGAACACTATTTTTACTTTACAATTTACATTAAATTAAACAATGCAAGTTGAATGTATAGACTCATAGAGCTTTAGAGCCGGAAAACCCTTGAAGTTTATGAAATGTCTCAGTTGATATTTGAGAGAACTAGCACCAACACGAGTCCTGGTTTGATTGCAGGATAAGCACTCAACCTCAAGGTCAGTTTGAACTGCAAGGTAGGTGGTTGAAACTC
>NW_006408528.1:24316068-24352618 GCF_000296735.1 Chrysochloris asiatica
TCTTTCTCCTGAAGAACTGCTGGTAGTTCCGAACTGCTGATCTTGAGGTTACCAGCCCAACTCATAACCACTTTGCTACCAGAGCTACTTGTATATATGTATGTATGTATATGTATAGTATATAAAGTTGTTGTGTACCGTTAAGTTGGTTCAGACACAAAGCAA
Source organism: Chrysochloris asiatica (assembly GCF_000296735.1). Taxonomy (NCBI): domain Eukaryota; kingdom Metazoa; phylum Chordata; class Mammalia; order Afrosoricida; family Chrysochloridae; genus Chrysochloris; species Chrysochloris asiatica. Next base: position 24,316,234 of record NW_006408528.1, read on the forward strand.
TGCTGTACAGGGTTTCTGAGCAGCACCTGGTGAATTTGAACCACTGACCTTGCAGAGGTTGAATGTTTATCCTAACAGGATTACCTATCTATCTATCTATGTATCTATCTATGTATCTATGTATCTATCTATCTATATCTATATATCTATGAATCATATATATCTATATATGAATCAACTTAAGGTTGGGTTTTTTGTTTTGTTAGTGTTTTGTTTTTTAAATGGTTTAAAATACCTAAACAGATATCTCTGCCAATTGAATTCTGAGGACTGCTAGATGTAAACCTAATATTTAGCAGAGTAACACGTTAGTGGTGAGTATTAAAAAATGTTCCATGATCATGATAGTCTATAAAATGTACTAAAAATAGGAACAAATCTCCTAATCTATGAGTGTTGTTTTATACTCAACCTAAATACATGAAAATGTACAATGATAAAGTAGTTATCAGAATTGCATTTAGAACTGTATAGATTGAATTGGACGGTCTATAAGTTTAGAGAATTGCAAGTACTCCTGTTTTGCTACAATTTTTCAACTATATAAGAAGGAAGTAAAATGCTAAATGCTAATAAATATATTAATAAATATTGTATACTAGTATTAATATAGCTTTTTATTTTTTATTCTGGTAATTATTTATACATTAATGTATGTATATTATTGTTATTGCTAAGTGCTACCCAGTTAGTTCCAATGCATTGTGATCCTGTTAAGGGTTTTCAAGGAGAGGCTGATAGGTTTGAATGACTGGTCTTGTGGCTAGCAGTCCAGTGTTTATCCTACAGTGCCATGAGAGATAAAGTTTTGTATTACTGATGTTAATCACCACAACTGGACCAATTATTTATCATCTTGACAGATGATGAAAAAATGGAAGTTTTCATTTGTTTGGATCCACAATTAACTCTTGTGGAAGCATTATTCAAGAAATCAAATGATGCATTCATTGCATTAGGTAAATCTGTTACAGAAGACCTCTGTAAAGTGTAAAGGACAAGACTCTCAGTTTGAGGACTGAGTTTCACCCGACCCAATCTATGGTATTTTCAATAGCCTTATGTGCATGTTAAAGTTGGACAATGAATAAATAAGACTATAAAAGAATCAATGAATTTGAAACATGGTGTTGGGGAAGAATATTAAAAGTACCTTGGACTCTCAGAAGAATAAACAAATCTGTGTTGGAAGAAGTACCACCATAATGCTTCTTAGAAGCCAGTAGGACAAGACTTCATCTTCATTTTGTGGACATGTTATTAGGAGGGACAAATCCCTGAAGAAGGACATCATGCTTGGTAAAGTGGAGGGAAGATCCCCCAACGACATGGATTGACACACTGGCACCAAGAGTAGGACCAAACATAACAATTCTGAGATGGTGCAGATTCCGTTGCACATAGGTTTACTATGAGTTAGAACCAAGATGGTACCTAACAACAGCACCAGCAGTATTACTTGAGAGAGTCCTGGAATGTTGACTCCTAATGAAAGGTCCCTAGTTCAACCCATCAGCCTACTCTCAGAAGAAAGATGTGGAGGTCCAATTCTGTAAATATTTCAGCCTTGGAGACCCCAAACGGCAGATTACTCTGTTCTATAAAGTCACTGTAAGTCAGAATCCACTTGACAACAACAGGTAATAAAACTCAAGATAATTGAAAAATTGATGCTTCTATTAGGGTCCCTCTGTCCTCTCTCTCTTTCAAAGGGAAAGAGGAAGTGTGTAGGTAGGAACTAAAAAAGAAGGCAAGAGAAAGTAATTCAGTGCATTTTCCAAAGCTGATTATATTACTCATTGAATCGTTGAGTCACCTGAAAAAAGCCCTTGCCATTGTAGGCAATAGCTAACAAATTAGCTAACTTTCAGAGAAGGTAAAAACCGCTGTTTCTCTAATTTATATTTCCTCATGCCTCACAGATTTACGCTACCAATAATTCTCTAAGTGAATTAAATCAAGTTAATTATTGTTCATGCTATTTAAGTAAAACTTTGAACCTTTGTGTAAAAAAGAAATAAGAAAGAAAGAAAAGCAACACAGAATCTTTGAGGCTTCAAAAGTGAAATTATAAATTGAAAAAGTTTGTACCTTGAGTTGTTTAGTTGAAATTGAGGAGGTCTCAGGCAAATTTAAAGTAAGAGACCTTATCTTTTATGACATTTGTTCACAAATTTCTTTCCCTCAGGCAGCCATTGCCTTCCCTTGACTCTAAACTACTTTGAGAATCACATTATTTCATCTTATCTACAAAACACACACATACACAAACACATATTATATATATATAGCTCTGATTTTGTTGTTGTTAAGTGCTGTGGTTATGAGTCAGGCTGCTAACTTCAAGGTCAGCAGGTCCAAACGACTAACCTTTCCGTGGAAGAAAGATGAGGCTTTTTGCTTTTCCGCTCCCATAAAGGTTTATAGCCTCAGAATCCATATGCAGGGGTGCTGTGAGTCAGAACTAAGTACTTCATAGCATACCACTATCACCACAAAAAAAATATGGACTCCTGATATGGTGTGGTGCTATAGGATAAGCACTGGAATGCTAACCACAAGGTTGATGGTTCAAACCCTCCAGCTGCTCCTCAGAAACTCCACAGAGGGTTGCTCTGAGTTGAAACCAACTTGATAGCATTCAACAACAACACAGAAAATACTGACTTCTTTGTAAATCATCCTACCAAAACAAGTTATTGTCATTGAAGCAAGGTGAAATAATTGAGGATTTACTAGTACACTCAACCTAATCTGCTAGAAGGAGAGAATTTCATAAGAAAATCTAGATAACATCTCACCAAGGAAGGGATTTGTCATCATAGGTTACCTTCCAGGGGTTAACTGCTTTTTAAATACAGTATTCTTAGAAAAAAGAACAATAATAATAATAATAAAAGAACATAGAATTGACTATTAACAGATACAAAGATTCTTGTTGGAAGGATGGAAATAGTCTAAAACCGGATTCTGGCGATGGTTATATAACGCAGTAAATTTACTAAATAGCATTGAATTGTATGCTTACGTTTTGAAAACCTTTTTTATAAAAGTTGTTAGTAAAAGCTTTTTCTTTGTACTCTGCAACATTATAGCTCCTATAGACCTTATTTGCTGTTTGTTTTCCTTTTAAACCAATGTTGTATCTTTAGGAGTCTATAATAATTCAGGCTTTATAATTTATAATATGGAAAGGAAGTTGTTTTACTTCTTCATATAAATATTTCCTTCAGAGTCTTGTAGAAATCATCCTTTAAATTCTATTTGGTAAAGTTAAGCTTTTTGAGAAAATGATGACATAAATGGCAGAATCAATTCTACCGCATTCTATCCTAGCTTTTCTACTTTTGCCCTTACTGAGCACTATTTCTTATGCAGATCTCATTCTTACATGAATATTTTGTTGGATGGAAAAACAAGAAATAAAAATTCCTTCAGTGAACTATTGGAAGCAAAATAGAGGTTGAAGAATATTAAAACTACTCACTTTTAAATAAAGCCATCATTAGAATTTTCTGATGATATTATAATATTATATTTCCACTGCTTTTTCAAAACCATCAATATGATATATTTACTCACTGAATTAGATTTTCATAAAGACTGTCTTACATAATTTTTAAGATCATAAAGTTAGTCCCCTGAATACTACTTTAATACAAATTAGAAAACAAGATCCCTAATTTTGATGGAAAACTGTGTTTATTTTGCTAAATAAGCGTACCAGAAAAAATTGTCTCAATGAATATAAAGTTTTCCTTCTTTAAGCAAAAAAAGAAAGAAAGAAAGAAAAAAGAGAGAGAGAAAACAAACAAACAAACAAACCCAATGCTATATGTTTGGCTCCAACTCCTGATAGCCCATGTGTTACAGTAGAACTGCTTCCTAGGACTTCCGTAGCTGTAATCTTTTACAGAAGCAGATTTCCAGGCCTTCTTCTGAAGCACCGCTAAGGTGGCTTTGAACTGCCAGACTTCAGCTTAGTAGCCAAGCTCAGACTATTAGTACCACACGGGGAGGTTTATTTTTTTTTTTTCCTTTTTAGGAGTCTTCATATAATAAACATATAGTAAGATATAAGAAGTATATAAAACTTTCAGGATAATAAAGATACTTGCAATGCAATTTGCACATAATTATATATGACATCGTTTTGCAGCATACAACCTAGCCAACAAACCACAATTGGCACTATACCTGTTAGACAGTGCCGAGTCTTCTTAACAGATGAGCAAACATTCTTAGCCTTCATGGTTAACTGATGGATGCTTAATGACCAATACAGGTCTTCCAGTACTAAGCAATTATATTTTATATAAAAAAGAAGACAGCAATGCATGTTTTTGTGTGTTTCTTTTTACAAGCTGTAAAAGTTTAATGATCACTCACCCAAATCCATAGGAGGCTCTTAAATGTTTACAAGGACAAACTATTCCAGTACAGTTATTACTGAATACTTCATGGTAAAGTCACAAGTCACACATTTCTGGTTGTTTCATCTACTTAACATCAATCTTAAGAAAGAACCTAAGTTATAGCAATTTCAGCTTTCACTGTGAAACCATTGAAAAACTCTCTTGGAAGGGTTTTTGCCTGTCCAGAGAATGTTCAAGGTCCCCACACCTTTCTTCTTTCAATGAGCCAAGAAACAGTTATATGCTTCAAAAGCCTTCAGAACACCTACTATGTAGTCAAGTATGAAACAAGGTTATATACTTCCAGGTGTAACACACCAGTTTTGAGGAAGCCATTGAAATTGTCATCAAATCCTTGGTGGACTGAAACCCTGAAGTGCTAGTGCAGACAATATCGTGGAACAGAAAGACTAGAGTCTGTATTTCTTTCAATAGTAGGCCTTTGTAAGCTTTGGCCCAGAAGATGATGATTTTCTGTTGCTTCCAGTGGGGCTTTGCCCCTTCAACTTTAACCTCCGAAAAGCCTCCTTCATGTGCTTGGGTTGTAGTATCTCCCCACTTCTCCCACACGTCCAGTGCTGCTTTTACTACCTCCCCAGCAGAGACCTTAGAAATAGCAGGCATAGCGATCTCAACATTATAAGTCACAGAAGTGGAGGGATGGACAGAATCAGTCTTTTAATAGCTGCCTTTGGGAAAGCTGATCGGCAATACATTTCATAACGATTCAGCAGCTCCTCAGAAAAAGAAGAAACCAGGATTTGCATCTTCTGAATCTTATTTTCATCCACTTTCTGTTACTTCTCTTTCTTTTCTTTGATATTGGTTTTTAGGGTTTTGGCTACAGGATTAAGTACTGATGAGTCTTTCCTTTCAGCTGCTATTAAATCTAAGACATCTTGACTCTTGATCTTGCCTTCTTCCAAAGAGGTTTCTTTCAAGTCTGCAACTCCTCCTCCATCAGTTTCCTTCCAGATTCCATCCTTGTTGGTGGATCTGTGGCCCAAGGCAGCAGAGAGTGTCTCTTTTGATTTCCCATTCTCTCCACCTTTGTCCATTGGTGACTCACAGGCATTGCTCATAGTTGGGACATAGCTGCACTGTCAGACCTGTAACATTTTTCTCTGATAGATGTGTACATTTTATTCACTAGAATCCTTATATTCTTAGAATATAAATTGTCAAGCTAGCTGGATGAAGGAAGAATTAGAAACTAGGAACCGTGTACCACAGATTTTCAGGCACCATAAAGTCAGAGCAGGCACTGGGATGTTGATATTTTGCATAGGTCAAAATTAAGGGTAAAGAATTATTATTTTATTCAATTCACATAACAATACTATCAGCTAGTGCATTGTTTGCCTCTGTAAAATTTTATTTAATTCTAGGAACTATTGGTAATGTCATTGTGTTGTTATTAATAGTCCTCCTAAGACTACAACTATTAGGTCACTGCTTGTCTGATGGACACTTAGGCAGGGGAAATTGGATTTTTTTTTCCAATTAATCCCAGTGGTTAGATAGAGTTCTAATTTTCTTACTAAGTACTTTCCTCTTTCCTAGGTGGAACCAATCTAGATTAAAAGTGTGTTCCACCCACTATTTACTCAGGGACCTTTGCCAAGATGAATCAGGGAGTCCTGGTGAAGAAAGTGTTTCAAAAATTATGTAAAGATAGAACATTATTTTCATATTAAAAATAATATAAAGTTCTAGAATGGATGCTCTGAAAAATAGAGTCACGTATTAATAGCAGAAGGAGGTTGCTATTTTTTAGTTCCATCATGCCATCCAGTTGGTTCTGATTCACAACAAACTTGTAATAGGGTTTCCAAGGAGCGGATGGAAGATTGGAACTACCGGCCTTGTGATTAACAGTCCAGTGCTTATCTTTCAGTGCCTCACTAGGACTGAATCCAGTAAAAATAATTATTTTATATGGATAATGAAGTGTAAAAATATATTTTTAGGCATGGGCATATACAAAACAAGCAGAAATGTAAGAATTTCCTCAAAATTCTAACATGATATAAGAGATATTGGGAGATATGGGACCAAACTGAGGAGACCCAAAATAGTGTAAACCTCAGGACATAGATTGAAATGCTTAGGGCCATTGTTAGGGACTTGATCTCTAATGTAAATTCACAAAACAATACACACTATTGCTAATACTAAGCAATTTTCCTTGTAAGGGAAAAAAAAAAATCATCTCCTTTACCATGTACTTTGGAAATAAAACATTAAGTATATGTTTTCAGGGAGTGGCCTAAACATCGTAATATTGTAATAATTAGTAGGAATGTTGTATGAGTGCTATACAAGGTTGATGCTCATTTTAATATGAAGGAAAGTGAGAGATGGAGAACAGAATGTGAAATACTGATATAGCACAGATCTAATGGTACTGCAAACACAGTGCATGATGGAGAAGTGGGCCAAAGCTTACCTGAAGAAGGAAGCCCTTAACAGTTGACACCTACCAGTGTCTTTATGTGTACCCTAGTGTGGCATAGAAGTCCTGGTTTGGCCCTGTGGGCTAATGCACTGGGCTGCAAAGTCAGTTTGAACTGCAAAGTCAGTGGTTCAAGTACACCAGCTATATAGGGTCTCTGTGGGTCAAAACTGACTCAATGGCACTTAACAGCAACAACAATTCTGGCATAGGAGTCCTGGTGTGGCACTGTGGGATAAAGTACTGGACCACAAGGTCAGTTTTGATCATGAGGTTGGCAGTTCAAACTTACCAGCCGCTCCTTGGAAACCCTATACAGGGTCACTATGAGTAGGAACGGATTCGAAGGCACTTAACAATAACAACGATAGAGAAAGCATCAGAAGTGAAAGATTTTAGAACGGCAAGGGAAGAGGGAGGCTCATAGTGAACTTTGCCTGACTGGGATCTCCATGAAGTATAACCATTTTGATCTCAGAAAACACAACCATATCTAATGCTTATAGTATCCCCAGAAATAAAACGTGGGGCTAATGTGCTCTGGTTAGTTAGAGTATTAATAGATAGGAGATAGTAGGGGGAGAAGTGAACTTTGCTTATAGAGTTTTCTGATAGTGAATATGCTTTGTAGCTTTAGTGGATGTAAATATATGCTGGGTTTTGTATATTTTTCTGTTATTAAAAATGTAGGAGTCATTTTTATTTGGGATTCATACTATTTGTAATTCCAGAGGAGGAACAAGCCACACAATAAAGTAACAGATGTCTCAAAAAACAAAAACAAACAAACAAAAAAAACAACACAACAACAACAACAACAACAAAAATACGGGGAGAACCTGAAGAGACTTTGGAAAGAAACAACAGTAAAGCTGAATCTTAAAGGCTCTGCAATATTTGAAACTGTTGTTAGTTGCTGTCAATTTGGTTCCAACTCACAGTGACCCTATGGACAGCACAATTAAAAACTGCTTGGTTCTGTGCCATCTGCACTATTGTTACTGTGTTTGAGCCTTTTGTTATAGCTACTGTGCTAAACAATCTCATTGAGTGCCTTCCTCTTTTTTAATGACCTACTATACCAAACAACCTTGCTTGCTGAAAGTGAAGAGGACTTAAAACATCTACTGATAAAGATCAAAGAGCACAGCCTTCAGTATGGATTACACCCCAATGTCAAGAAAACAAAAATCATCACCACTGGACCAATATACATTTTTATCAATGGAGAAAAGATTGAAGTTGTCAAGGACTTCATTCTTCTTGGATCAACTCTCAACACTCACCAAAGCAGCAGTCAAGAAATCAAATGATGTATCGCATTAGGCAAATCAGCTGCACAAGACCTTTTTAAAGTGTTGAAGAGCAAAGATGTCAGCTTGGTGCACCTGACCCAACCCATGCTATTTTCAATAACCTCATATGCATAAACCTCATGGAAGACCGTAGAAGAATTGATGCATTTGAGTTATGGTGTTGGAAGAGAATATTGAAATTGCCATAGGCTTCCCAAAGAACCAATAGATCTGTTTTGGAAGAAATGCAGCCAGAGTACTCCTTGGAGGCCAACATGGCCAAATTCGTCTCTCATACTTTGGACATATTGTCATGAGGGACCAGTTACTGGAGAAGGATAGCATGTTTGGTAAGGTGGAGGGTCAGAGAAAAAGAGGAAGACCCCCAATGAGATGGATTGGCCAAGTGGCAGCATCAATAGACTCAAGCGTGGCAGCGATAATGAGGTTGGTCCAGGATTCAGCAGTGTTTCATTCTGCTGTGCATAAGGTTGCTATGAGTTGGTACCGACTCAATGCCACCTAACAACAACAACAAATACCAAACATGCAGGAGAATATTGAACGTGCAATGGGCTGCCAAAAGAACCAACAGATCTGTGTTGGAAGAAGTACAGCCAGAGTGCTTCTTGGAGGCAAGGATGGCCAAACTTCATCTCTCATACTTCAGACATGTTGTCAGGAGGAACCAGTCACTGGAGAAGGATATCATGTTTAGTAAGGTGGAGGGTCAGAAAAAAAGATGACGACCCCCCAGCGAGTTGGATTGACAAAGTGCAGCATGAATGGTCTCAAGCATGCCAACAATTGTGAGGTTGGCCCAGGACCAGGCAGTGTTGCATTCTGTTTTGCATAGGGTCACTATGAGTTGGTACTGACTCGATGGCATCTACTAACAACAACAATACCAAGCATGATGTCTTCCTTCAGGAACTGGTCCCTCCTGATACATGCCCTAAGTGCATGAGACAAAATCTTCCCATGCTCTCTTTTAAGGAACATTTTGACTGTAATTCTTTCAAGACTGATTTGCTCATGGTATATTTAATAATCTTTACTAACACCCTAACACAAAGTCTTCAATTATTGCTCAGTCTTCCTTATTCATTGGCCAGTTTTCACTTGCACATAAAGCGATTAAAAATACCATGGCTTAGGTCAGACATGCTTTAGTCCTGACATCTTTGCTTTTTAAAAATTTAAAGAGTTATTTTTGCAATAGATTTGCCCAGTGTTGCACTGTAGGATAAGCAATCACTTGCTAGGTCAGTTTAAACCTCGATGCCAGTGGTTCAAACTCACCAGCTGATCCTCAGATACCCTGTACAGGGTCATTGTAAATCAGAACCAACTGGATGGCAGTTAACAGCTTAATGGGCATTGATTATGTATTTAAGTAAAATGAAATCTTTAACTACTTTAATCTTTACTCCATTTATCATGATGTCACATATTGGTTCAACTGTGTGAACTTTTGTTTACTTTATGTTGATGTGTAGTCAGTATTGTAATCATTGATCTTCATCACAAGTTCTTCAGCTAGCATAGTTGTGTTATCTGCATATGTCAGGTTGTTAATGAGTCTTCTTCCAAATATGGTGCTGCATTCTTCTTCAGATGGTCCAGTTCTTGAATTATTTGCTCAGCATAAAGATTGAATGAGTATGGTGAAAGGACACAACCTGACATACTTTTCCTGATTTTAACCATGCAGTATCCTCTTGTTCTTTTGGAACAACTACCTCTTGGTCTAAGTACAGGTTCTGCATGAGCACAATTTTGTGTTCTGCAATTCCCATTCTTTGCCATGTTACCCATAATTTGTTATGATTATACAGTCAAATGGAGTCCTGGTGTGGTGATGTAGGATAAGCACTGTTCTACTAGCCAGAAGGTTGGTGGTTCAAACCCACCGCTGCTTCTTGGAAACCCTATGCAGGGTTGTTATGAGTTGGAATCAACTTGACAACACTTAATAACAACAACACCCAGTCATATATCTTTGTAATCAATAAAATATGGTGAAACATCATTCTGATATTCTCTGCTTCCATCTGACATCAGCAGTGATAGCCCTAATTCATTGTCTTCTTCTGAGTCATCCTGAAGTTCTGGCAGTTTCCTGATGCAACCATTTTTTAAATTTTCGTCTGCAAAGCTGTACTTGAGTGTGATGTTAATGTTGTTGTTGTTGTTGTTAAGTGCCATTGAGCCAGTTCTGACTCATAGCGACCCTGTGTAGGGTTTCCAAGGAGCAACTAGTGAGCTTGAACCACCAACCTTGTGGTTCAAATTGACCTTGCAGTCTAATGCATTAACCCACAGCACATTGTTCAATAATTTACACATATGGTTGGATTACCTTTCTTTGAAGTGGGTACAAATATTTGAAAATAAGAGAAAGTCATGTAGTAGAATAGTCTAGATATTGCAAATAGAATGTGTGCATAAGAGTCTGAGTCTGTATGCAGTCTGTTGTTCACTGTGGCTGGGATAGATGATGTAGCAAAACACAGACACAGTGATTGAATAGATCTCATGGAAACAAAACATCACAATGTAATGACTTTATTCTGTAGGTACTTTATTTATATTCTGTTTGTATCTGTTATCAGTGCTCCATTTAATATCACTGTCAAGATTTACATTTTAACATCGTAATTGCTTTAAAAGTTTATAACTTCGGGTAGTATCAATGACAATCTTTCAGAAAGTCAACTTATGTACTAATGATTTTATTTTTTTATTTTTTTTTTTATGTCCAATAGACAGAATGTGCAAATTTCATACGAGTACTTCAACCCTATAACAAAACTCACATCTATGTGTGTGGAACTGGAGCATTTCATCCAGTATGTGGTTATGTTGACCTTGGACTCTACAAGGAGGTAATATAATGAAAGTATATGACAAGCATAATATTGTATTACTTAATGCCTTGAGCATTTTATAACATAAAACAGGCAAATTTGAATCATATAGTTTATGAATTGTGTAAGAACTTATTGTATTAGGGCTACTGTAATAAAATATCACAAATTGGTAGCTTATAAGAACAGAAATTTATTAGCTCACATTTCTGGAGGCTAGAAGTTCAAATTAGAGTATTGCTATGTCGATTCCTTTTGATGACTCAGAGAAAAACTGTTCCATGTCTCTCTTTTAGCCTCTGAAAATTCCAAAGAGTTATTTTCTTGGAATTGCAGCATCACATCCATCTTTGGTCCCCCTGTCTCTGTATATATTGTCCTCCTTTATAAAGATACCAGTCACATACAATAAAGACCCATACTATTTCAGTATGACATAATTGAAACCTAACTGATAACATTTTCAAAGACTCTATTTTAGAAGAACATCACATTCACAGGTATTGTGAGTGGAGATTCCAACATATCTTTTGGGAGCAGCAGCCCCCAATACATAACACTCGTGCTTCTATTTTATGGATTGTCAATTTGATTATATACTTTATCTACCTAATAATGTTTCTATTATAATTTGTTTTTAGTAAAATGATTAAAATTATTATTTTAAAATATCAACATGTTTATTTGGACTTAATATATGTCTCTATTTTCTCTTGAATTTTCTTTGAAATGAGATCTACATAGAATGTTTCTATTGGTAAAAATCCATTTCTATTAGATATTGCAATTGCATCTTATAAAGAGCTTCATTGTTTCCATTCAATAAGGTTGAATATTTTAAATATAAATACAATTATGAAGATAAGAAACAAGGAATTTATATGACTTACAAAAATGTGTATAGATAAACAGTAGCACTAGAACTCATTGTTTATCTTGGACCAAAATAACACAGTGGAAACAAAGGATGTATTAATTAAGAGTAATGGATTTTAGATATCAGTGAGCATTTTAATTAATGGGAAACATGCAGATTACCTGTGCATTACCAATACTATGTAATTTGCATGTTCTGTGTTGTTGGAGTAGGTTTGTTTGCATTCTACAACACCTTTAAAGAAGTAAGTACTATTGTCATTTGAGTTATGGTATGGGAGGAGAATATTGAAAGTACCGTGGGCTGCCAAAATAACAAAACAGGTCTGTGTTGGAAGAAGTGCAGCCAGAGTGCTTCTTGGAGGCCAGAATGGCCAAACTTCATCTCTCATACTTCAGACATATTGTCAGGAGGGACCAGTCGCTGAAGAGGGGATATCATGTTTGGTAAGGTGGAGGGTCAGAGAAAAAGAAGAAGACCCCAAGTGAGATGGGTTGGCAAAGTGACAGCATCAATGGGCTCAAGTGTGGCAGCAATTGTAAGGTTGGCCCACTACTGGGCAGTCTTTCGTTCTGTTGTGCATAGGGTCACTATGAGTCAGTACTGAGTTCATGGCACCTAACAACAATAACTCTCTTATCATTACCAATTTTCAGGTCAATAAAAATAATATCTCAGTGGAATTAAATAGCATGCCTAAGATCACCAGCCAATAAATTGTCTAGCAAATATTCGAACCAAATAGTCCATCTCCAGAGCAAGCATATTCAACTTGAATATGACCTTTAGAAAACTGGTGGGTTGCATTATATATATACATATACATTTTGTGAATAAACACACATATTTGAAGGATCACTGCCTATGCTTGAAAGTAAAGTCTGGGCTTATGGAACAGATTTCTTTACATTAGTTTAATTGATCCATGCAGAAATCAGACCCACAACTGTAACTGGATAAAATTTCCTCTCTAATCATCTTGTGTGTGTAACCAGCCCAGATTCAACTGTTTGAAAACAAAGCTACTCAGATCATTAAATCTCTGAACCACTAGGAGAACTGACATGAATGTATTGTTCTTTGTTGGTACTGTAATGTTTTCCTGCCTTGTTTTGATGAAGATAATATTTTACAGTAGCTCACAGCGTAAGGAGTACTGAGTGGCACATGGTTAAAGCACTTGGCTGCTAAACAGAAAAGACCCTCTCATAGCATAGGGTATAATTATATGAGATAGCCCCATAGGTTGGATGTGTTTGAGGTCTGAAGCTAAAGGCCAAATTTACAATCTGCTGAGGGAGGCACATAGTGTTCCATGACTCCTAATAGGCATTAGTGCTAACAGGAAATTTAGATGGAGCTAATTACTGAGCTTGGGACTTTTAAAAATCCCTCAGGCAGTCAAGTTTTGTGAATAACAGAATTATGAGTGAGCACAGGATATTGAGCCATGTACATTTTAGCAGATCAAGAGATTAGAATGACTTACGACTACTGTACTTGAGGACGGTTAACTTATTTTAAGTGATTTTATTTTCACAAACTTTTATCAGAAGTCATTGTGCTTCCAGAAGGAGTATAAGAGAACCATTATTTAAAAATAGATAAGGCTGCACCTATAAGACTGGGAAGAGGGAACAGCATGTTCAAAATGGATGCAGGTGAAAGGCGGAGAAAAGTGCGTGTTGGGAACTGCCATTTAATATGACTGGGCTATAGTGAGACAGAGGAAAAAACAAAGGATGAATTCCAGATTTCTGACTTCAGTAGTGAGTTGAAAAGTGGTACAATTTAATGGGACGAGAGTAATAACAAGCTTGTACATTTTGCATCTGAGAGATGTTTAATAGGTACTATCAATCAGGCAGTTGCCTCTGGAATGCTGAAGATATGACAGGGCTCGTGTTAACCATTTCTGGAGATACTCCACATCCTATGCACACTGCTTAAACTTTCTAAGAGTCTGCTTATTTGGTAAAGGGATAGTGATATAAGGAATAACTACCTCAGATTGTTATTTTGAGGATAAAATAAGAACATGATTATATAGACTTTGGCACAGAACCTGCTTCGTAGTCACTTAATTTGTTGTTGTTGTTGTTGTTGTTAAGTTCTGTCAAGTCAGTTGTGGCCCATAACAGCCCTGTATAAGGTTTTTGAGGAGCAATTTGGTGGGTTTGAATATTCAGCCATTATTGGGCAATGTGTCATAAGTAAAAAGACAGGAATTTTAAAATATTTTATTATTGTTGTGAAATGCTTTCAAGTTGGTCCTTCCTCATAGTGACCCTGTGTACGATTTCCAAGGAGCAGCTGGTGGGTTTGAACTGCCAAACTTGTGGTTCACAGTCCAGTGCTGATCCTACAGCACCACACTAGAAGTCCACTTTATCTATATGTATGTTTATATCTAGGAGCCCTGGTAATATCATGGTTATGCATTGGGTTACTAAATGTAAGGCCAGCAGTTCAAATCCATCAAATCTCCCATTCCATGGAGAAAGATGAGACTTTCTGCTCCTGTAAAGATTTACAACCTCAGAAACCCTATTCAGGGGTCACTATGAGTCAGAACCAACCTGATGGCAAATCCCCACCACTGCTATGTCTATATCTATAGATACATCTGTCTATGTATAGGGTTATCTAGGAGCATAGGTTACATAGGGTTACCTATGGTATAGGGTTTGACTTGCCAGCTGAGTAAGTCCAGTCCTTATCCTACAACACCAGGATTCCGAATATACATATAGAATAGATAGAATGTTCAATGCTGGAAATGTCTGGTAACGCTTTACTAATTTTATTGGAAGGATATTCTTTTCTTTGGAATCAACCCTCTGCAGCTGTAAATTGAATTTTTCAATGGTTATGTGTTACTGTCATTATGTACCATAGAGTCATTCCAACTCATAGTGACCCTGCATAGTGTTTCTAAGGAGCAGTTGGTGGGTTTGAACCACTGACTTTGTTGTTAGAAGTCCAGTGCGTATCCTACAACATGGCACACTAAATGTATATGATACTTATAATGATTCCCTAATGGCTGTCATGATTAAGTGTTTGCTTACTCTCATTATTATTTACTCATTTGTTTACTTCTCCAAGGAGAATTTTTTTGTGTTTAGTTCAAATAGGTACTTTGGTGAATAACTATTTAGACTCAAAATAATTAAGGGGACGCAATCTTCTGATATTAAAATTATCTCACAAATTAGATTCAATTTATTGTAGGAAATTCATTTGTTTATTTATTTTAAACTTTTTATTGTGAATTGAGGGAAGGTGTACAGACAAGAACATTAGTTTTACATTCAACGAACCATAAACTTTGTTTCATTACAATGATTGCAAATCTCTCCATTACCATTAGCATTTACCTCTATTCACTTTAACTATTGTGTGTCTTCCACTACCTTCATCAGGAAATGCATTTAAACATCTATGTACAGGGTCGCTATGGGTCGGAACCGACTCGACGGCACTTAACAACAACAATACAACAATTGCTTATTTAAGGAGCTCTGGTAGCGTAGTGGTTATGAATCGGGCTGCTAACCTCAAGGTCGGCAGTTCGAAACTACCAGCGGTTCTGCAGGAGAAAGATGAGGTGTTTTGCTCCCGTAAAGATTTACAGCCTCAGAAACCCTGTGTAGGGTCACTATGAGTCGGAACCAACTCCACGGTACTTAACAACAACAACATTGCTTATTTATATAATTTTTCATTTGTGTCCTTGACTCTGCCCAAGTAAACTTGCTTTCTTGCTATCTCCTTTCTCCAGGAGATTTTGAGGGAGAGTTTGTCTTCAACTTTCACAAATACCAATGTGTGGGCTTCTCTTGAGAATTTAATGAAATGTTGCCTTTGAAAGCAGATGTCTAGACAATTGTAAGAGTTTATCTAATATCTTGTATCTACTATGACATTCTCCCTGAATTTTTCATTTTCTATTTTTTTTTTTCTCCAGCATTTTATGTTTTCTTTTGGAGCACTAAGTTTCAAGCTACCTTTTCCCTTTACATTATCCCATTGTAGGCTTTAGAGTAAATAGATTTATTTTACCTGTGGAAAGTAATATACTCTTTCAAACCCACCAGTTCCTTTTAGTAACCCTATACATGTTCACAGTGCGTCAGGACTGAGTCAACAGCACACAACAACAATGATACTTTAAACATGTAGTCACTATGTATGAGACTTGTTTTTTTTCTTTGCATACTAGAGTATAATAGGCTACATCATGAACCTTCTCTGGATGGTAGTGTTGTCATTGCTATGGAATACTAAAGCCATGAACTATATTAATTATACATTCATATTATTCTTGGAAAATGCAACTTAAGATGATATTTTTTCTCAGAATACTAAAATTCTGCCAGTGCCATTCTGTTTGTGGTCACTGTTGTAAAAACAGATGGCGCAGCCAAAATAATTATGGGCCTTTAAAATACAGATTCTTACCTTGTACATTCAGATTTAATAATGAA
The DNA here is from genome assembly GCF_000296735.1 of Chrysochloris asiatica. Classification (NCBI taxonomy): domain Eukaryota; kingdom Metazoa; phylum Chordata; class Mammalia; order Afrosoricida; family Chrysochloridae; genus Chrysochloris; species Chrysochloris asiatica. The sequence continues at coordinate 24,332,636 of NW_006408528.1, forward strand.
TGTTTCCAGCTGTATCTTCTCATTTTGCATTGTGTCACATCATCAAAAATCGGGCCACCAAAGCTTTTCTCTACCCATGTAATTGAGACCAACTTCACTCCACTTGAGAAAAATAAGGCTATCTGCTTCCATAAAGATTTGAAGATTTGGAAGCCTCATATAGTGTCACTATGAGTTGGAATCAGCTTCCTGGCAGTACGATTGTTTTTTGCTTTGGTTTACTTTTAGAAGGCAGCTCTTCCACAATTGTATTTTCAGTGCCTTCTAAATTGAGGGGCTCATCTATGCTATGAGACAATGTTCCTCGGTTATACATAAGATTTCACTGGCCAGGTTTTTTTGGAAATCATCAGACAATATCTTTAATATCCCATAAAAGCAAAATGTTGCTAAAGATAAATGAAAAATGGCTGCAACCATACATTGACAGCCAGATTCAGAAGAGGATGTGGAATGAGAGATTTCATTGCTGATATCAGATGGATATTGTTTGAAATCAGAGACCACCACAAAGATGTCTATCTGTGCTTTATTGACTATGCACTGGCCTTCCATTGTGTGAATCAAGACAAGCTAATGGAGCATGAGTAGTCCAGAACACTTCACTGTGCTCACAAGAAACCTGTAAATAGACCAAGAGGCAGTTATTAGAACAGAACAAGAGAACATGAAATGGTTGAAAATTAGGAAAGGTGTGTGCCAAAGTTGTATTCTTCCACCATACTTATTCAATCTTTATGCTGTTCAAAAATTTTGAGAAGCTGGGTTATATGCAGAAAAATGTGACATCAGTATAGGGTGATGACTCATTAACAATCTGCAATATGCAAATGATTCAACCCTATACAGAGTCACTATGGGTCAAAACCAACTCAACAGCACTTCACAGCAGCAACAACACAATCAATACTCTCATGGAAGCTGCAGTCAAGAAATCAAAGGACATATTGAATAAGGCAAATCTGGTGCAAAAGACCTCTTTATAGTGTTAAAGAGCAAAGTTACCAGTTTGAGGCTAAAGTACACCTGACCCAAGTCATGGTATTTTCAATTACTGTATTTGCATATGAAAAACAGGGAATAAGGAAGACAGCAGAAGAACTGACACATTTGAATTGTGGTGTTGGAGAATATTAAAATCACCATGGACTGCCAGAAAAACAAACAAATCTGTCTTGGAAGAAGTACAGCCAGAAACCAGTATAGTAAGACTCATATTTTGGACAAATTATGAGTCCCTGAAAACGGTTATCATGCGTGGTAAAGTAGAGGGTCAGAAAAAAAGGAATACCTCCAATGCGATGGCTTGACACAGTGGCAATATTGATAGTCTTAAACCTAATAATAATTCTGAGGATGGCCCAGGATTGGACAGTGTTTCTTTTTGTTGTGCATACTGTTGTTATTGAGTCAGAACCCTCTAGATGGCACCTATCAACAACTTTGTGGTCCAGACTAATTTAAGGGATGAGTGTATTAACTTCAGCCAGTTCAAAAATTCGCTTAATGTTAGTGTGTTTTACACCACTGGTAGCGTAATGGTTCCGAATCAGGCTGTGGGTGCAAGGTCAGTAGTTCGAAACTACCAGCTATTCTGTGGGAGAAAGAGGAGGCTTTCTGCTCCCGTAAAGATGTACAGCCTCACAAACCTTGTACAGGGTCGCTATGAGTCGAAACTAACTCCACGGCACATAACAACAACAGTGTAAAATAGACCAAACTTGGAGATTGAATCCTTCCAGAAATACTATTTGCTAAAGAGTTTAAAGAAGCTCTGATAGCGTAGTGGCTACAATAGGGCTGTTAACCAAAAGGTCAGCAGTTTGAAACTACCAGCTGCTTGGTGGGAGAAAGATGAGGCTTTCTGGTCCTGTAAACATTTACAGCATCGGAAACCCTGTTCAGGGTCTATGGGTCGGAACCAACTCTACGGCAATTAATAACAACAACAAAGAGTTTAAAGAAAGATGAGGCTTTCTGCTCTGCTAAAGATTTAAGCTTCAGAAATCCTGTAAGGAGTTGCAATGAGTCCGAACTGACTTGATGGTACTTAACAGCAACCCTTTCCATTGAATTTCAATCAGTTTTCATTGAATCAATGAGTTGTAATACAATTCTTATTTCCTATGTTATTGCTGAGCATGGTATTTTAAAAATCTAACTTGTTCAATAATTTAAAAAAAATTAAATCTAACTTGTGTTAATATTTCTTATAATAGGAAGTTGTGTTCAAACTAGACACTCATAATTTGGAGTCTGGCAGACTGAAATGTCCTTTTGATCCTCAACAGCCTTTTGCTTCAGTGATGACAGGTAAGATCAACAACAGGCAGTTCTTAAATTTAGGTGGTTTTCTAAAAAAGTGTAAGTAGATTAAACCACATTTTCTTATTGAGTTAAGATCATTTAGAATTTCTCTTCTACTGTTTATTTGTTTCCAGCCTAGGCCAAATCTCACTATATCTGACAGTCTCATCAATAATGTGAGGTTCCAGTCATCTTTAATGCCTACATGGTTTCTTGTGAAAGGAATTTCTGGCTGAATTATTTTGTAATGTACATGATTGCATGCTTACTTGTTTTGCATTTAGATGCTTCAGATTATTAAACTGAGCCATGACTATATTTGCCTCAGTATGGATGTTAAATTTAGCAATTCCTTCAACAAAATAGATTACCAAATATGTAGTGCATTTGAATGGAAAATTAATAATAAGTGTAAGTGATTCAGTTAGTAAACAAATGCAGTAAAGAATAGAATGCTTGTTTTCTTCATAAATCACTATCTTCTGATTATATTAATTGAGTGTTATGAAATTAGTTCTACCATATTCAGTCTTCTCTCAGTTACTATACATCTTAAGTTCTCTTTTGAGAAAACTATTCAGTTCAAAGAAAGCAAGAACTGTTATCTGAAATCTTTTTTTAAGAAATGTAGTTTTGAATTCTGAATTTCAACCATTATCAGGACTCCTTTTATCTTGGTTTGTTTCATGATATTAGTTTCCTCTTTTTATTTGATGTGTCGGTCGATCAAAAGGCCTTTTAAATGTGTTACAAAACAAAGATGTCACTTTGAGAACTAAGGTGCACCTAACCCAAACTATGGTATTTTTAATAACCTCGTATGTATGCGAATCTACACGATGAATAAGGAAGATAAAAGAATTGATGCCTTTGAATGATGGTGTTGGCAAAGAATATTGAATATACCAGGTACTGCATGAAGAATTAACATATCTATCTTGGAAGAAATACAACCAGAAATCTCCTTAGAAAAGAGAATGGTGAAACTTTATCTCACGTATTTTGTGCATGCTATCTGGAGGAACCAGGCCCTGGATAAGGAAGATCCTGCTTGGTAAAGTAGAAGTTCAGCAAAACAGAGGAAGATCCTTGATGAGAGGAATTGACATAATGGTTTCAACAATGGACTCAGTCATAGGATTGTGTGGATGGTTCAGGACCAGGTAGTGTTAAGTTTGTGGAAAACAGGGTTGCTATGAATCATGACTGATGTGACAGCACCTACCTAGCAAGAAACAACAACATCAAATAGTGGATAAATGGTCAAGTAAAGCACTATGACCTTTTAATTGTCAGCTAATTAGCATTAGTGATCCTGCTTTGACGTGAAAGAAGTGGTGTTTTTTCATGCTTTGAAATTTATATGCTCAATGTTTAGTCATTATTCTAAGAAAATAAGATGCTTGCAATTTTGGTCTGTCAGGAGTGTTGATACACCCTTAATTATTATTATTATTATTATTATTATTATTATTATTTTAAAGACTGTACACAGTGGTGACGTGTTAGCAATCTCGATATAATTTTAAATACAAAGAATACAAGTTTAAAGTGTGTATAGACAGACCCAATCATTAGAATGAATTGTTCCAAATTGTCCTGACAAAATGTATCAGAGCAGCAATTATATATGCTTCAAAATAATAATTTGTTCCCTGTACTTTTGTGCCAAACCATCTCACACTACATTTGGTTTTGTTGCTAATTTGCTCTATGTTAAAAAAAAAAAAAATTAGCCCCATAATAAAATATTGTCATTTAGCTGAAATGTTTTAGGGAAATGCCTCAAGAGGATGGGAGTAGTACTACACATATGCATAGCTGCATCTAGTAACAGATTTCTCTCTCGTTTTTTTCCCTTTAGTTGTTGACTATTGTCATTTGTTAGCTTGGGCTATCCCTAATCTTTCCATAAAAGACCTATTTAGACAGATATAATCAGAGAATTTAGAATGTATCTCAAGGACTTATTCAAAAATAGAATTTTAAAGACATTTCTGAGGAAAATTGAGTTTCTGCAATAAATCAATGTCTTTGCTTTTATATTTACATATTTAAAAAATCTAAATGATCTATAGAATTTAGCCTTTTTTGATTATACTAAATATAGCCAAACTAGTTGACTACAAAGTTCTCTTGAAACAGTCAGAGGCTTAGCTCTTAAAGGGGCAACTTGCATTTTCCAGGGACAGATTTCTTCCTACCATTTCCCTATGTCCTCTTGGCACTCTGTGTTCTTTCTCTTCCTTTTCTACCCCTCTCTTTCCCTCCTCTCTCTCCCTTTCCCTCTTTACCCTCTAATACCGTTTTCCCACCCTCTCCCTGCTTTTCCCTTCCTCCCCCATGTCTTCCCCCTACTTTCCATTGTGGTCTCCTCTGACCTTTCTTTTTCTTCTTCTCCTTTCTTCTCCCTTTTCTTCCCCTCCCCTCATCTTACTCCTTTCAGCTCTCTTCCTCTCTTCTTCTCTCACTTTTGCTGTGGTAAACTGTGGACATGAACTTTACATAAATAATAGGACTAAGAAATCATGGTTGTAGTAATAGCAATGTTTTTCATTTTTCCAGAAATTCTTGTTTATCAGAACCATTAGAGACATGATTAACACAAAGAACGCAATGTGTTATAATTGCAAAGAATGACTTCAGTGCTGAAAGATCTTTTCCAGCAGAAGTTAGGCAAAGAAAAGGTGTGGCCATTGAGGTTTTATTAGTTAAGTAAATACTAATTACACAATCTAGTCCTCATTATGGCATTTAGTTTTACTATGTTTTCCTTACTGCTGTAAAAAGGAACTCCTGATTATGTTATATCTTTGAATTATTTGTAGTAAGAAGGAAACGAAGAAAAGCATAGTCAAAACAGAAATCAATTCATACGTAATCCTTAATTTGGAAGACTTTGACCTGTTTTTATATTTTATATTTGAGTTTTATATTTCTTCAACTAAGCACATTTTTTTTTCAAAATCTGAAAGTGAAATTTAAGAAACAACATATGCTGATGTGAAGCAATAAGTAATTATTGGTTTCGTGCTGTGAAGCTCATATATTGTAAATAGTTGTCTACTGATGTCCTCTTAGAAGTTATGCATTTTCTCTCCCTCCCAGATGAGTACCTTTATTCTGGAACAGCTTCTGATTTCCTTGGCAAAGATACTGCATTGACTCGGTCCCTTGGGCCTACTCATGATCACCATTACATCAGAACTGACATTTCAGAACACTATTGGCTCAATGGTTAGTGATTTTCTCACTTTTGATTGTTTTTCCTTTGTTTATAGATAGATAAGAAGCTCATTATTATTCACTTAAGGTGCTTTGGGAAAATTGATACAGCTCAGCATGCAAAATATATTTACAATAACCCCACTGTTAGATGCACCTCTAGCAGTGTTTGAATATATAACAGTGATTTGTTGTTTCAGTTGCCGTTGAGTTGACTCCAGAATGAAACATTGCCTGGTCTTGTGCCATTTTCATGATGCTTGGTATATTTGAGTCCGTTGTGTGCTATTGTGTCAACCCATCTCACTGAGAGTTTCCCTCATTCACACTGACCCTCTATAAAACAAGATGTACTTTTCTAGGGAATGGTCTTTACTGATGACATGTGTCCAAAGCAAATGAGCCAAGATCTTGCCATCATTTTTTTCTAAGGAGTAGTCTAGTTGTATTTCTCTAATACTGATTTGTTTGTTCTTATGGAAGTAAATGGCATATTCAATATTCTTTGCCAACACTGTATGTAGTTCTAAAGAATTGCCCTCTTCTTTTGTCTTTCCTTTTCATTGTTTAGCTTTTACAAGCATATAAGATGATTGAAATGGCCATGACTTTGGTCAGGCACCTTTTAATCTTCAAAATAACATCCATTTACTGAGTGTATGGAGTCCTGGTGTGGTGCTGTGGGTTAATGCGTCAGACTTCAAAGCCGTTTGAACTGCAAGGTCAGCAGTTCAAGCTTACCAGCTGCTCCTTGGAAACCCTATACAGGGTTGCTATGGGTCAGAATCGACTCAACAGCACTTCACAACAACAATAACAACTGAGTGTATGCTATAGCCTAGACTCTGATTCATATTTTAATATTTTCACAAGATTATATTTGCTTAACATTTCATAATGTTATTTAATATTCACAGCAACCTATATGGGAAATGCCATTATTACATGCCTACTTTAGATGAGTAATCTGAGGTATAGAGAAGTTATTTAATTTAATTAAGATTCTACAGTTTGGAAGTTGCAGAGCTTGGATTCAAGCCTTCAGGCTTGTGTTTTTAATCACCAAGCACTACGGTTTATGAACCCAAATGAAAGGGATTGTTTTGTAACAATGACTTCTATTGTTTAAAGATAGTTTATATGTGTTACATGTCCCTCCAAATTATTAAAGATTATTGGTATTATTGTGTTCTTAGTTTGTCTGACCACTTCTTGTTTATGGACTATAAAATACTTGGAGTTTTCAAAGAAAAACTCTCAAATGAATATCTTTTAATTAATTCAAGGAACAATAGAAGGCTTCTATTTTGTTCCACTGCCTTACAAAAGATATTTTATCATAATTTTCCAATACTTTTCTAAACAATTTATGACTTTATTAAGCTGCTTGACAAAATAATGTAATACTGCTATTTAAGATGGGATTTCTCATTCCTGCCATAAATATTAGGCTTTGGAAGAGACCAGTGTACAGATTTCCTAGAGGCAATCTCTTCATCTCTCAAAGGGTCATTTGAGCAGCAACTATATAAACATGAGAGAAAAACTAATGTAAAAACAGTATTTTACAATACCTAGAGATTCATTTATTTACATAGCAATGTGATCTCCAATAACCAAAAAGTACCCTTTCAAAAGCAAAAACAAATTTAGAAGAACACCCCCAACTTTTTGATTCTGCTTCTCAGAAACCCTATACTGTGTCGCTATGAGTGGGAACCAGCTCTACAGTCCTTAACAACACCACTGTGATTACTTATTAAAAAAAAAAAAAAATTAACACACATGGATGGCAAGACTATCATGTGTGCATTGTGAGATCTTTGAAAAATGATTTTATTTGCAGTAACTCTTGAATTTTCATCTATAATAAGTTTGACCTTCACCTATAATAATACTTAAACCCTGATGTGGCACTGTAGGATAGGCACTCAACCAAAAGGTTGGTTTGAACTGCAAGTTTGGCAGTTCACACTCACCAGTCACTCCTTGGAAATTTTATGGAGAGTCACTATGAGTTGTAACCTACTTGACAACTTTTAAGAACTACAACAACATCTGTTTATATAATTCAATCTGTATGCTGAGCAAATAATCTGAGAAGCTGGGTTAAATGAAGAGAAATATCACATCAGGTTTGAAGGAAGACTCATTAATAACCTGCAAAATGCACATGATACAACTTGCTTGCTAAAATAGTAGACTTAAAATGCTTACTGATTAAGATCAAACACTATAGCCTTCAGTATGAGTTGCATCTAATTGTAAAGAAAACAAAAATTTCACAACTCTACCAATACATAGGAGTCCTGACGCAGCGGGCAAATATGTCAGACTGCAAAGTCATTTGAACTGCGAGGTTGGTGGTGGTTCAAGCTCACCAGCTGCTCCTTGGAAACCCTATACAGGGTCACTATGGGTCGGAATCGACTCTACAGTGCTTAACAACAACAATAACAACCAATACATAGCATCATTATAAATGGAGAAAAGATTGAAATTCTCAAATACATCATTTTGCTTGGATCCACCATCAAACACGCTTGGAAACAGCAATCAGAAACCAAATGATGTATTGCCCTAGGCAAATCTACTACAAATGACCTCTTTAAAGTTTTCTACATGTAAGATATCAGTTTGAAAACTAAGGTGCTCCTGACCCAATCCATAGTATTTTCAGTTGCCTCATATGCAAGTAAAACTTGGACAATGGATAATGAAGACCATAGAGGAATTGATGTATTTGAGTTATGGTGTTGGAGAGAATATTGTAAATACCATGGACTGCCAGAAGAATAAGCAAATCTGCCATGTAAGAAGTACATTCAGAATGCTCTTTAGAAGTTGAAAAAAAGATGAAGAATCAGTGGCTGGAAAGTATGACCTTTGTGATAGAAATGATGCTTGAAATCACATCATGGAATTTTGTGAGACCAACAACTTACTCATTGCAAATACCTTTTTTTTAAAAATGTTTTATTGTGAATTATATGATAGTTTACATGAGAGAACTTTAGTTTTACATTCATTCCATCGTATATCATTTCATTGCCATGGTTCCAATCCCCTCCATGCATCATCAACCAACCAAAGGGTATATCCTAGACCAAATACCTTTTTTAAACTACGTAAAAGACAACCTTACACCTGTACCACACTAGATGGAATATGCAGGAGTCAAGTTAACTATATAGGTGAGAAGAGATGGTGGAGAAGCTCGATATCATCAGCCACATATCACAAATGGAACACATCACAAATAACTCATATGCAAGTTCAGGATGAATTTGAATAAGACATAAGTTGTTTGCCTATGTTAATGCTTCTATCAAAACACAAAGCTTCTGAGAGAAACGTCATGTCACATCTCCTGGGTCTGAAACTTGACTGCATTTTGGTCTAAATTATATAGATAAGGCTCTGTTTCTGCCTTGACAATGGCTCTTCTATAATATTAATTAACAGAGTTATTAACACAAATTTTTGTTGTTGCTAAGTGCTGTTGAGTAGATTGTTTGGCCTAAAACTTTACTGTTCAATATGGTTGCTACAATCATATGTGGCTATTTACATTTAAATGAGTTAAAATTAGATTAATTATATTGTAATTTCTCAGTCACACTGTCTGTTTTAGTGCTTAGTAGCCACATGTAGCTAGTGGTTACTGCATTGGACAGTGTAGGCACAGGACCTCTCCATCAGCACAGAAACTTCTATTAGATAGTGTTGTTTATTAATGATGTGCTTAGAGCCTAATAGTAATATAACACATGTGTGTGCTTTATTTACTATTCATTTAGTCTGTAGGTGTGAAATTTACTACTGGGTTTCCTAAGATTGTTACCAGGTTGAAAAGAATTGATGGATAGTTAATATTTCAAATTATAGGATCAATATGATATCTTCTTTGCTTCTTCTATATTATTAATCAATACATTCTTCACATATGGTTAGACAGTTTGATGGGATTTTTTGTTGTTGTTGTTGTTAAATTTTGCTAAAATTTTATTTTCAGTTTAAATTCCTTTTAAAAAAAAAGTCTTATTTATGTGTAGCCTGGGAGATTCAAATGATTAAGCGTTAAACTACTAGACAAACAATGGTAGTTTGAATCCATCCAGCAGAACCTTGAAATACAGGCCTGTTAGTCCTGCTTCTAAAAGATCACGGAATCCATTGGAGCATATATGAGGTCACTATAAGTGGTTACGAATCGGGCTGCGAACCTTAAGGTCAGCGGTTTGAAACTACCAGCTGCTCCGCGGGAGAAAGATGAGGCTTTCTACTCCCGTAAAGATTTACACCCTCGGAAACCCTGTACAGGGTCGCTATGGGTCGGACCCGACTCGACGGCACTTAACAGCAGCAGCAGCATGAATCAGCTGGCATCTAACAACAATAGCAAATATTTGATTAAACACTTATAAATGTAAAGGTAATGTCATTTTAGATTATATGAAATACAAAAGTTAAATTTGCAGTTGAGTATGTGGCCCTGTAGGATAAGAAATGGACTATTAACTGCAAAGTCAGAAGTCCAAACCCAAGACTAAGTCTCAGAAACTCACTGAAGGGTTGCTCTGAGTCAGAACTGACTCAAAGGCAAACAACAATTAACTCTTAAATGGAGATCTCAAAGAATTAACCTTGCTTTTCAAAATTTGATGCTATTATTGTTAATTATTGTCAGAGACCACTTAGAAGTTGTAAGGTCCTTACAGCTTGTGTAAATGCCTTAAGGGTCTTTTCTCCACTGAGTATTAACCATAATGATATCAGCTAACCTCAACACTGACCAGGGCAATTCTGTTTTGAAAGATTTTAAAAGCAAAAATCCATATGTCTCCTTTGAAAAACATATTCACTTATTAAATGTATCACCGAGAGGATGAAGCACAATGGGCTGTTGTAGTTGAGGATTTAGATGTGTCTATGCTTCCTGATAAGGAGCTCTGGTAGTGTAGTGGTTACGAATTGGGCTGTGAACCACAAGGTCAGCAGTTCGAAACAACCCGATGTTCAGCGGGAGAAAGATGATGCTTTCTGCTCCTGTAAAGATTTACAGCCTCGGAAACACTGTACAGCGTCGTTACAACTCCACGGCACATAACAACAACAACAATGCTTCCTGATGTGGTACTGCAAAATAATGCGCTGGACTGCAAGGTTGGTTTGAACCACATCATCAGCAGTTCAAACTCACCACCCACTACTAGGAAACCCCATTACAGGCTTGCTGTACATCTGAACCAATTAAAAGGCACTTAACAACAACAACAACAACATACTTTTTTTTTTTCATTAACTTAATCTTACAATTTATCAGGAATCAAAAATATAGATGAAAAGTCAGGGTGTTTATTCAAATCTCATTGAGTTCTTGTTGGAATTTCAGGATTAAGATATATAACCATTTGGAAAATGAAAACAAACAATGCCTTGGATGCATGTGTTTTTGTTTTCCTTCCTGGAGTAGATGAGAGCTGTTGTTTTACATTTTAATTTTTAACATATGGAAGCAGTTTTCATTTGAAGTTTCTCTTGTGATACTCTGTTGTCTATAAAGTCTCCTTCCACATGAAAGGATGAAGTCTTAAAAAATACCTGTAAAAGATATTATAAGAAGAGAGAATGTTAGAAACTCATTATCAATTAAATTTTGATGTGTTGCTTTTAAGTGCCATCGAGTTGGTTCCATCTCATAGTGACCCTGTATAGGTTTTCTGAGGAATAGCTGGTAGTTTTGAACCACCAACCTTTTTTTGGTTAGGAGGCCAGGGCTTATCCTACAGTGACACACCTGGACAGGTGTTGTTGTTGGACTGGTGTAGGTGTGCTCGCTTAGGTGAAAAAACTTCATGAGGAAAAATGAAAATGAAGTGTCCTACAGGCCACATGGGTTTGAGGCATTTTCATTTGGCAGTGCCTCCTGATGTCATATTATAAGTCCATTTATGCAAATGTATGATTTCAAACTCCGTCCCCATAAGGGCATTTGTTTCAAATGCCTAAGGGAAAAATTGTGGTATAATCAAGCCCAGGTGTCTATTGGTATGATTTAAAATGATTTAGTTCAGCAACCATGCATGTCATACACTGATTAAATGATATCTATTTTTACTGAATCTTGGCAGCAATTCAGCAAAGAGTTTCTTCATAAAGTGCTAAAAATGAAAGTTCCAGGAGAGAACTTCAATGAATCTGAAAGAAAGAAGCTCTTTATTCTTTAAATTTGTATTTATTTTTAACTCATAAATATACATAGTATTTAAATCACAGAATAGTATACTATTCAATACTAACTCTTTCTTTATAATTAGATTTCTTCATATAATAAACTTTTGGCTTAAACATTTCTTTCCCAAACAACTTTTGTACAGTGCTTGAAAAAATAACCAGTTTCAATAGAGTTCAATAAAATATACAATGATATTTAACTCAACAGGATCATCTATATTATATATTAGTTCAATGTAAAATAAATGACATTTGTAAAAATATCTAGTCTTTCCTCTTGTAGAAATGATGATGAGGAAATTCATGAAATGACAGCTAGTATCATACTCTACCTTTGACCATTTCAAATGCAATATCTGGTAACATATGAGTAATGTTTTGTATATTCAAGTTTGGTTTTCCTGTGTACTTCTGCAATACGGTAATGGATTGCCATATTTATTTGTACTCCTTTATAACCTTGTCATTCTTATTTTACAACTATTTCTCTTTTTAAAGTTTGCTAACTGAAGAAAAAAATAGCACCTTTTAGTATCACACCTCCCATTTGACACCCAAGCAAAAGAGTTTTATTATTTCTAAGCAACTCTCTCCCTCACAGTGGAATTCCTTTTAGCTGCGATGCTTTTTGTTCTTATTTGTTTAATGCTCATATTCTCATTGGTGAGAGAAGATTGTATAAACTTTGTTCCATTTTGTTACTTTTTTGTTGTTATTGTGAAGTGCCATTGAGTCAGTTCCGACTCATAGCAACCCTGTATAGGATTTCCAAGGAGCAACTGTTGAGCTTGAACCACCGACCTTATGATTCAAACTGATCTTGCAGTCCAGCTCATTAACCTGCAGCACCACAAATTCATACTGCATGTGTAACTTCAATTTCCATAAAATTAAATACTACCATAATTCTACTTGGGTTCATGCTCATTGTACCCTCTATTATTCATCAACATAAGGTAAGCCAATGGCATTCTACCAGTTTTTGCAGTCTCTATTTTATCCTTTTTTTTTCCCATACCATTTACTTACGATTTTTAATTTATTATTTAGTTATCACTCCCTATGCCCATTCATTCAACTGCATTATTGACCTAAGTTAACGAGATCTTTCTGTATCCCTTATCCCATATACAAAATGCTACTCTATGTCAGTAGTTCTTAAACTTGGCTTATCAGAATCACCTATAGAGTTTTACTTATTTGTGTATTTATGTAAGTTTAAAATGCATATGCCAATGTTTTGTTTTTTTTTTAATGGTTTAATGGCATTGTATTTGGATATCTGTATGTTCAAAAAGTTCTATAGATTATTATCTCAAACTAGGTTCCCCATAGGATCAAAAGCAGCGATGCATATGTATATGTAGATAAAGATTTATTCCAAGGAAATAGCTCACGGAATTGGTGAAGCTGTGAATTCCCAACTGCATTACAGATTAAGCGCATCAGACGTCAGACTGAAGGTGTCTTCTGACTCTGTTGTTGCTGGGGCTGAGCAACTCAATACCAGCAGGGCAGAGAGCAGATTGCTGGCTCACTTCCCAGGAACTGGAAATCAGTGGATGATGAGTAAAACACAGAATCAAGAGAAGGCAAGCTTTGCCAGAACATCTATATTTTTTAATGCAAGCCACACCTCCAAGGGGACTCCCCTTTCAACTGATCAACTGGTCATATTAAATCAGAAAATGGAGTATGATTATATAATATCTACTACACCATCGAGAACATGGCCTAGACAAGTTGACAAGGAACTTTAACTATCATAATTAGAACTTGTTCCTACTATGGGATCACAGAGTTAGTTGTCTATTTCTCTATTCATTGTTGCAATCTCTTTTCAAGTCCGTGGATACATCAAGGCTGGCCTTTCTCTTTAGCCACATCTTGAACATGTGTCAGTGTTTCTTTAATCCATATTGTAATGAATTTGATGTAAAGAGTCAGGCCTTATTAAATTTTGTATTCATTGAGTCTAGAAGTTTTTCTTGCTCTAAAAGCCTTGAGTAGGGTAGTGATTGGATAAGTATTAATATGTGTTAATGAATTTGATGAAATTTTAATACCATATTTATAGGAGAAGGACATCATGTTTGTTAAAGTGGAAGGTCAAAGAAAAAGAGGAAGACCCCCAACAAGATGGATTGGCACAGTGGTAGCAGCAATGGCTTCAAACGTAACATTGTGAGGCTGGTTCAGGACCGTGCATTGTTTCGTTCTGTTGTGTTGGAGCTGTGCATTGTTTCATTCTGTTGGCTGCTATGAGTTGGAACTGACTGGACAGTACCTAAGAACAACCTTCTGCCTGAGATTCCCTTTCCTTTAAGTAACAGACTAGGTTGTAAACCCAAGAGACGCTGTCTGCAGTGCCTATACTGTAGTCAGCACAAACTCAGTTTTTGTTACCATTTTCCCCACTTTGGCTGTTACACAGACTGTAGCAAAGAACATTATAGTATATCAAAATTTGGGGTATTTTTGTAGTTTTTCCTAAGCGTCTCATAAAAGACATTGTGGCTAAAAATCAGTGACCTCATTATATATCAGAAGATTATAAATCCACAAAATCCAGGTTTTTAGGAACTTCTTAGGTAGTTTAATCGAGTTGTAGCAATTGTAGTTAACAGATTCTGCAGTTACTAGAGCATTTGATAACTACCTCTTTATGGTAATACAGTATATTTCTGTATTGTGCCATGTTTATTTGTATACATGTTGTACTTCCTACACTCGACTCATGGTTTTGTTTTTTGTTTTTTTTTTAACCTGATACTAATTATTCTATAAACAGAAAATACCTATGAGTATGTGGTTGAATTATTTCAGTATTTTAACTTCTATCTTATTTTCTCTTAAACAGGAGCAAAATTTATTGGAATTTTTCCCATACCAGATACCTACAATCCAGATGATGATAAAATATATTTCTTTTTCCGTGAATCATCTCAAGAAGGCAGCACTTCAGATAAGACCATCCTTTCTCGAGTTGGGAGAGTTTGTAAGGCAAGATATTTTGCTTTATTTAAGGCAATATCCTATGCATCTGAAATAATTAACCATGTAATGTTGAAGTAGAATAATGTTGATGATACAGGATGATATGTTATATTCTATATTTTTTTAATTCCCAAGAAAAAATAATAATTCAAGTTTTTCAATTATTACAGCACATTTTTCTGACACTTAAACTTCTGCATGGGCTTGAGTTAGATCTCTGTAGCAGCTTGATATTTTAATGGATGGGCTACTTCTTTGCAGCACATTGTTATTCCCAGTTAGATCATTGATATGAGGAGCTAAAAAGTTCTTATATGCAGTTAAATAAGCTTACTTTAAACTTGAGAAAAACATAACATAACCACTATAGTAACTTATGCACTAAAATAATTATATTCAGTATTTTTCTTATCAAAGTATATATCACATATATTAGAATGTATATTTTTATTTAAGTAGAACATATGAATATATTATACTACTCTAATAAAATTTTTTTAGACCATTAATCTAGTTAGGTTCTAAGTAGAAATGGGATAGTAAGAAACAATACATAAACTAAGTTGCAAAACATTTATTTTGAACAGCATTGCAATTTTTTTTCTAATACTAATTGTTTACACATATTATAGGAAATCAGAAGATGCTATTCAACATTTCAGTCTACTTTGTGCCATTAATATCCTAATTTGAGTGAATATAAAATTTGCAGTGTAGTAATAGTACTGGAATTATACTTTTGATTTCACTATATTATTCTGAATTCACTTAATTTGATCTATCTTCACTGAAATATCTTTTCAGAAATAGACAGACACCTTCAGAGTAAACTTAATAAGAGGAAGACCTGTTAAGTTAATAAATATTCTCCATGTGACACTTGCTTTGGTTTTGTACAAACTTTTCATATTCTTTTAACTAAACCTATTTCTTTTTTTACTCAATTTGTGCCCTTAGGCTTCTGAACACTTTCAAGGACAGAAATACAAACCATCTCTGCACTTAAGAGTGCTAATGAAAACATGGCTTTTGAATGAGGCCAACTTCTGAGCTCAGATCATTCTTTACCTCTATCATGACCAATAATGCCATCTCCCACTGATCCATTCACCCCCAGGGGACAGATTCACTAAAAGCAATCTCACTCTTTCAGAGTTTAAGAATTCACAGTAATTTCTCTTGAAGCCTCTTGTCTGGAAATGAATAGCTGTTGCTTGGAGTAGTGGTAGTATGTTAGTGTACTGAAGCATGCCTTATAACAACAGTAGCCTGACCCTGAAAAACTGTGCTCTGGACTGACAAACTTTGTATAAATGAACTACATTAAACGTGGCATAAGAGATTTACAATCAATTAAATGCATTTCATGAGTCACTTTCAGATAAACTTATATGACAAATATTTGTTTTGTGAGCTAGTTCAATACTTACTTCTTGGTGGTTCTAATACATTTGTACAACGGAGTTATAGCACAGAAACATTTTTAGTCTAGTATAAATATACTAAAGTTATCTCAGGGGAAAAGAAATTCAGAAAAATTATAAATTTTCTAATTTCAAATTTTCTAATTACAAATTTATAAATTTGTATATTGAAGGCATAATATAGACTATCTATAAAAGCATCTCATGAGGCATATATAAATTAAGTTAGGAACAAACTCCTATTCAATTGAAAAGGCAGACAGACTTGTAGTAAATGAGTTTTCCCACCAAGAAAAGTTCTGAGGCCACACAGCAAGATTTCATCATGCTATTGTCTTTGGATAAAAACTAACACATTGTAAGATCAAATAAGGACATGGGCTAGATGGATTTACTAAAAACATATATATAAAGTTCTTTGTTAATATATTTCTTTTCTACATCACTAAGCACCATCTTCAATACTCCTCATTATAAATAAGATCCATTGTTCACATGTTTTTAAATGTTCACATATTTACTTTTAAATGCTTTATTTGCGATTTCTTAATAACAACATATCCTGCTCATGTTTATAACTTTTACTTAATAACTAAGGATTGAATCATAGCAAACACTTGGATATTTGACTGAGAACACTAAAAATGCCTGAAATTAAAAAAATGTATATTCCCTATAAAATAATAACAAATTTAATTAGATGTCAGTGATAGCATCATCATTTTTTTTATATATTTTTTAATATGAAAACGTTTCTTCTGACATTATATTGAGCTTATTCTTATTCTGTGATA
Source organism: Chrysochloris asiatica (assembly GCF_000296735.1). Lineage (NCBI taxonomy): Eukaryota > Metazoa > Chordata > Mammalia > Afrosoricida > Chrysochloridae > Chrysochloris > Chrysochloris asiatica. Next base: position 24,349,620 of record NW_006408528.1, read on the forward strand.
TTTCTTGTTTTACCCCCATAGGGTTATTCTAATATTGCTTTTCTATTTTCAAGAGGTAATAACAGAATGCTTGATATACCATGAAACAAAATTGTGATTGATAGATATAAGCAATAAAAAATAAATAGTAATCAAAAAAGGAAGTTGTTGTTGTTGTTATATGCCGTGGAGTCTGTTCTGACTCATAGCGACCCTGTACAGGGTTTCCGAGACTGTAAATCTTTATGGGAGCAGAACGCCTCATCTTTCTCCCGCGGAGCAGCTGGTAGTTTCGAACTGCTGACCTTAAGGTTCACAGCCCGATTCGTAACCACTACGCTACGAGATCATGTTAAATACAGTAAACTCTACATTTTATTGAGTTTTCAAAGATTTTCAGTAGCATGAGAGTCTGTGATACTGTTTTATCATGACACTCCAGGAGTATCTATTCGGAAATGTTTGAACTTTGTTGTTGTTTTTATCATTGTTTATGTGGTGTTGTTTTTTTCTCTTATAACCTTAGACACATATGAACAACTATTTGCAATATAACTGTAACTTTTCAATGAAAATAAACACTGTTTTATTAAGACCATTAAACATATTAAGTAGCTCTGATAGCATAGTGGTTACGAGTTAGGTTGCTAACATCAAGGTCAGCAGTTCGAAACTACCAGCTGTTCCACAGGAAAAAGAAGAGGCAGTCAGCTCCCTTAAAGATTTATAGCCTGAAAAACCCTATAGAGGATCTCTATGAGTCTGAACCATCTCCACAGCACATAACTACCACCAAACATATTACTGAGTGGGGTATAGTGATTGATGGGTAGGAGAAAACTGGAAAAATAATACAAAAACATGACTAAAGTATATTTTTAAATAAAAACATAGGTTTTATTATTTTATTATTTCAGCAACAGCAAAACGTAAAATGATTTTTATATGGAAGATACTACACTAGATACTGTACACATAGTACAGTAAATGTAACAAACTTACAAACAGATAATCCCAATAAAATATGATGGCTTTAGTTGTTGTTGTTGTTGTTGTTATGTGCCGTGGAGTTGGTTCCGAGTCATAGCGACCCTGTACAGGGTTTCTGAGGCTGCAGTTCTTTACAGGAGCAGAAAGCCTCATTTGTCTCCTGCAGAACAGCTGGTAGTTTTGAACTGCTAACTGTGAGATTAGCAGCCCCATTTGTAACCACTATGCTACCAGAGCTCTTTGATGATGATGGCTATAGGAGCTGAAAATTCTTAAGTATTCAAGAAAGACTCAAAATATTCTACATAGGAAGTGGTGCTTGAACTGAGTCCTGTAGAAGATGTTGTGTGCAGTCACATAAATTTGGAATCAAATTCACCCTATATGGCAGAGTAGAGCTACCCTGTAGGGTTTCCTAGGCTCTACATTTTTATGGGAACAGATTATCAGTTCTTTTCTCCCAGGGAGTCACTGGTTGAGTTCCAACCTCTAACCTTTCAGCAAAGCACTTAAAAACCAGGGCACCTTACAAGAGAAGAAGCACCTTGATAAGTATAGGAAGAAGACACTATTGCAAGCAGCTGTGTGGATAGGTGTGTTTTTTCATGTTGTTGTTGTTATTAGGTGCTGTCGAGTTGGTTTCAACTCATAGTGACCCTATGGACTACAGGAAGAATACTGGCTGGTACTGTGCCAACCTTACAATCATTGTTATATTTAAATTCATCGCTACTGCCACTATGCTATTCCATCTTGTTTAAAGTCTTCCTCTTTTTCACTGACCCTACACTTTAACAACCATGATGACTTTCTCCAGGAACAGGTCCATTCTGATATGTCCTAAGTATGAGAGACGAATGCTGTCATACTGGCTTCCAAAGAACATTCTGACTGTACTTCTTCCAACATAAATTTGTTTGTTCTTCTGGCAGTCCACAGTACTTTTAATATTCTTCTCCAACATCATAACTCAAATGTGAAAATTCTTCTATGATCTTCCTAACTCATTGTCCAACTTTCATATACACATGAAGCTAACATAATCTGGATCAGGTGTGCCTTAGTCCTCAAACTGACATCTTTACTCTTGCACATTTTAAAGAGGTCTTGTGCAGTGGATTTGACTAATGCCAGTTGATTTCTTGACTGCTGCTTCCATGAGTGTTGATAGTGGATCTAAGTAAAATGAAGTCCTGATAGCTTCAAACTTTTCTTCATTTATCATGGAGCTATTTAATGGTCCAATGGTAAGGATTTTGTTTTCTTTGCTTGAGGGGCAACCCAAACTGAATGTTGTGGTCGTTAATCTTCATCAGCCAGTATTTTAAGTCCTTTTAACTCAGCAAATAAGATAGTATCATCTGCATATCACAAGTTGTTAATGAGTCTTCCTCAAATCCTAATACCTTGCTCTTCTTCATATGATCCAGTTTCTTGGATTATTTGCTCAGCATACAGATTGAACAAGTATGGTGAATAAATACATCCATGAAGCACAACTTTCCTGATTTTAAAACTTTCAGTGTTCCTTTGTTCTGTTTGAATGACTGCCTCTTGGTCTGTGTACAGGTTCCACAGGAGCACAACCAAGTGTTCTGGAATAAACATTCTTTACAGTGTTATCCATAATTTGTCATGATCCACACAGTCAAAAGCCTTTGCATAGTCAATAAAGCACAAGTAAATATCTTTTTGGTATTCTCATTCACCACAAGATCGGTTTGAATCACAAGGTTGGTGGTTCAAACTTGCCAGCTGCTCCTTGGAAACTCACCAGTCACTTCTTGGAAACCCTATACAGAGTCACTGTGAGTTGGAAGAGACTCTGATGGCACTTAAAATCAACAATTTTCAGTCAAAATCAGTCTGATTTCAGCAATAATGTCCCTCGTTCCACGTTCTCATCTGAATCTGGCATGAACCTCGGACAGTTCCCAACTAGTGTACTGGTGCAGCAATTTTTTAATCATCATTAGCAAAATTTTACTTGCAAGTGATATTAATGATATTGTCTGATGATTTCCACATTC
>NW_006408528.1:24353418-24354612 GCF_000296735.1 Chrysochloris asiatica
ATTTCTTCCATTTGCTTTAGCATCTCTTTCCTGGAGAGTCAGTTTCAAACATTCATTTTGGTCTTTTCCTTCTTTCTTGTCTTCTTTATAACCTTTTGCTTTCTTCCTGCATAGTGTACATGATGTCATCCCATAACTTTTCTGGTCTTCTGTTATTAGTGTTTAATGAATCAAATCTGGATTTGAGATGATCTCTAAATTCAGGTGAGATATATTCAAAGTCATATTTTATGTTTCCCGGAGTTGTTTCAATTTTCTTCAGTTTCAGCCTGAACTTGCATACAACCATATGATGGTCTGTCCTTTAGTCGGCCCTTGGCCTTGTTTTCGCTGATGATAAGGAGGTCTTCCACTGTCTCTTTCTACAGACGTAATCAATTTGATTCCTGTGTATTCCATCTGGTGAGTCCATGTGTATAGTCATCTTTTATGTTGTTTAAAAAAGTATTTGCAATGAGTAAGTCATTGACTTTATAAATATTATGTTATGCATTCTCCAGCATCGTTTCTATCAACATGATCATATTTTCCAACTTTTGACCATTCCTCTTTTTTTTTTTTCCAATATTTGCATTTCAATCATCAGAATTATCAGTACATCTTGATTACATATTTGATGAATTTCACACTGAAGATGCTGGTAGATTTCTTCAATTGCATTAACACTAGTTTTAGAGATTGGTGCATAAATTTCAATAATGGTATTAGCTTGTCTTCCTTTCAGATGTATGGATTTTATCCTATCATAGATACTGTTATATTTCATAATAGATCTTGAAATGTTCTTTTTGATAATGAATGCTGCACCATTCTCCTTCACTGTGTTATTCTCAACATAGTTAACCACATGATTACCAGATTCAAAATGGCCAATACCAGTCTTTTTCCTGTCACTAATGCCTAGGATACTGGTCTTTATACATGCTGTTTCATTTTTGATAACTTTGGATTTTCCTATATTCATACTTTGAACATTCCATGTTCCAATTACTAGTGAATGTTTACAGCTGTTTCTTCTCATTTTGAGTTGTTCCCCATCAACAAATGAAAGTCCTAAGCTTTACTCCATTGGAGTTATCACTGTCAGCTCTACTTTGAGGAGATGTCTCTTCTCCAGTTGTATTCTGAATGCCTTGCAACCTGAGAGCCTCATCTTCTGCCACTCTATCTGACAATAATCTGGTGCTATTCATA
>NW_006408528.1:24355102-24369064 GCF_000296735.1 Chrysochloris asiatica
GGGATCACTATTAGGTGACTCTTTGAAGAAACTAAGAATTGAGCGATAAAGGTGAACTGAAGAGCTATTCCTGGCATAGAATCTAAGTATAACTTTCAAATTGCTTAGTTTAGACCAGCACTGTCTATTAGAACTTTCTTTGTTGATGGAAATTATATGGTGCTGTAGGAAAAGCACGAAACTGCTAACCACAAGGTTGGTGGTTCAAACCTACCATTCATTCCTTGAAACCCTATAAAGGGTCTCAAATTGGAACCGACTGAACAACGTAAATATCAACAACTGTATCCAGCAGAATCACGGTGGTTCTGTAGGATATGAATTAGACTTTGAATCACAAGTTCAGCAGTTTGAGCCACTAGCAGCTACTTGGGAAAAAGATGAGACTTTCTGCTTCTGCAAAGATTTACTGCCTCAAAAAGCTTATATGGTTCACTAGGAGTTGCAACTGACTCAACGGCACATTAACAACTGTTGTTAAGTGCGATTGAGTCAGTTCGGACTCATAATGACCCTATATAGTGTTTCTGAGGAGCCACTGGTGGGTTTGAACTGCGACCTTGTGGTTCCCTGTCCAGTGCTGATCCTACAGCACCACACCAAGAGTCCATGTGGTTATGAATAATTAAAACGTGGCTAGTGTGACTTGAAAGGAACCCTGGTAGTGCAGTGGGTGAAATGCTGGGCTGTTAACCAAAATGTTGGTTGTGTGAACCCCTCCACTGCTTTGAAGGAGAAAGAAGAGACAGTCTTCTTTGGCAAAGATTCACAGTCTCTGAAACCCTGTGGAGCAGTTCTCCTGTGCCCTGTAGGATCCCTGTGAGTCCAAATTGACTTGATAGCAGTAGGTTTGGTTTATATGGTGTAAAATAACTGAAGACCTTATTATTTATTTAATTTTAATGAATTTAAATTTAAGTAGACATGACTAGTCACATACCAGAGAGGTATGGATAACAAAACCCTCCTTGATTTAGTGCATTGATGGTCAGACTGTGCTGTGCATGACACTGCTAAACAGTCATTTTCAAGAAGTTAAAAACAATGACATGATACCTGTAATCACTGAGATTGTAAACTAGTAAATGAAATAGAAATTAAATAGGGGTTGGTTTATCTGAGGATTTATTCACAAAATGCAGTATTTATCAAAATACTGGATTTATCTACAAAATGAGGATTTATCTACAAAATGCAGTAAGTGCTATGATGGAAAAAAAAATCACAAAGGACAATGGTTGGGCTTTAGGTTGGTAAGGGAAGATCAGATCTGGGAAATGATCAGGAAATCATAGCACAAAGTTGACAAGAGTAGGGACTATTCCAAGCAGAAGGAAAAGCACGAGTGAAATATTTCAAGTTATTTAAGAAATTAAAAGAGGGTCGCTGTACCTGGGTTTTAAGTACTGGAAGAAAAATTAGTACAGTAGTGATTGTTTTCTTTTTAATGCATATATAGCAGTTCAACAGTCTTTAGAAAGTTTATCTTCCATGCTTATAAATAACACTCACTTACATTGCAGTATTAATTCAATGATGTATAGGAAAGGCTTCAAATAACTCCTGTCCTATATGTAATAGGTAATAAATAGATACTGTAAATAAAAGGTCATGTTGTTGTTGTCAGGTGCCATTGAGTCACTACAGACTCATAGCGACCCTATGCAGAACAGAATGAAACACTGCCAAGTCCTAGGCCAACTTCACAATTGTTGCCACGCTTGAGCCCATTGATGCTGCCACTTTACAAATCCACCTCGCTGGGAATCTTCATCTTTTTCTCTGACCCTCCACCTTACCAAACATATCCTTCTCTCCATGTCCCTCCTGACAATATGTCTTAAGTGTGAGAGATGAAGTCTGGTCATCTTGGCTTCCAAAGAGCATCCTGGCTGTATGACATCCAACACAGGTGTATTTGTTCTTTTGGCAGTCTATGGTACTTTCAATAGTCTCCTCCACCCATAACTCAAATGCATCAATTCTTCTATGGTCTTCTTTACTCACTATCCAAATTCCTTTGCATAGATGAGTAAGGACTTCCAGTGCTGCATCAGTTTGTTGAAACTTTTCAATTTGTAGTCCATCAATTCCTGGAGCTTTGTTATTCACCAATACCTTCAGTTTAGCTTAGACTTCTTCCTTCAGAACCATTGGTTCTTGATCATATGCTACCTCTTGATGTGGCTGAACACCAACTACTTCTTTTTGATACAGTGGCTCTGTATTCCTTCCATCTTCTTTCGATGCTTTGTGCATCATTCAATATTTTGCCCAAGGAAACATTCAATATTGCAACCTGAGGCTTGAATTTTTGCTTCAGTTCTTTTAACCAAAGAAACGTGAGTGTGTTCTTTCTTTTTTTTAACTCCAGGTCTTTGAACATTTCGCTATAATACTTGACTTTGTCTTCTCAACATACCCTTTAAAATCTCTGGTCAGCTCTTTGACTTCCTCATTTCTTCTATTCACTTAAACATCTCTATGCTGGAGAATAAATTTTAGAGTTTCTTCTGATATCCATTTTCATCTTTTACTTCTTTTCTTAATGACCTTTTGCTTTTTTTCCGTATGATGTTCTTGACGTGATCCCATAGCTCTTCTGGATGGGAAAGACCTAAGTAGAGACTGATGACTCAGAGGTTAATTTCATGTATTATTGATCAATGACAACCTGTGGATAATAACCTTTAACCAAAGAATCTCTTTCAAACTGAACATGTTTACCGTTCTATGGTAGAACATATTTCCTAATGATTTATTTTTCAGTGTTGTTGTTGTTGTTAGGTGCCGAGTCGGTACCAACCCATAGTGACCTTATGCACAGCAGAACGAAACACTTCCCAATCCTGGGCCAACCTCACTACTGTTGCCACACTTGAGTCCATCGATGCTGCCACTTGGCCAATCCATCTCATTGGGGGTCTTCCTCTTTTTCTCTGACCCTCCACGTTACCAAACATGATATCCTTCTCTGGTGACTGGTCCCTCCCGACAATATGTCCAAAGTTAGGAGAGGCAAAGTTTGGCCATCTTGGCCTCTAATGAGCACTCTGGCTGTACTTCTCCCAAAACGGATCTATTGGTTCTTTTGGCAGCCCATGGTACCTTCAATATTCTCCTCCAACACCATAACTCAAAGGCATCAATTCTTCTATGATCTTCCTTATTCATTGTCCAGCTTTCACATGCATATGAGGTTATTAAAATTACCATGGCTTGGGTCAGGTGCACCTTAGTCCTCAAGCTGACATCTTTGCTCTTCAACACTTTATAAAGGTCTTGTGCAGCAGAATTGCCCAATGCAATACGTTGTTTGATTTCTTGACTGCTTATTCCGTGAGTGTTGATAGTTGATTCAAGAAGAATGAAGTCCTTGACAACATCAATCTTTTCTCCATTGATACGAATGTTGTTTCCCTTTAAACAAAATTCTCAATTTTGTCATATTTAAAATAAGGTTCTTATTTTAAATATGAGAAAATAAAATAAAATACAAAAAAAAAAAAGATTTTAAATTCTTTAACAAGCTCTATAATTCTTTGATTTTGATTTTAAAGCACTAAATACTGATCCTTATACCCTGTCAGAAGTCCTGATGTGACACTGTAGGATAGACACTCGACCAAAAGGTCAATTTAAACCTCATGGTTGGTGGTTCAAACTCACCAGCTGCTCCTCAGAAACCCTGTACAGGATTGCTATGAGTGGAAACTGACTAGATTGCAGTTAACATCCACAATACAACATACCCTGTCAAGACAATTATGACTGATACCAACCATGTAAGGACAGTGCAGAACTGCCCCATAGTGTTTCCAAGGTTATAAATCTTTAGGAAAGGGGGCTGCCACATTGCTGACCTTTGTAGTTAACGGCCAAGCACTTTACCACCATGGTAAATTACAAAGATCTTTGTAGTAAGGTACTAAATGTTGACTGAATGAACAGGTGAAATGGCATGAAACAAACCTCCTGAATAGATTTGAATGTATTCACTTTGCAAGTGTGAACTTTTAGATAAATTCTGTTTCATATGTCTGTGCAATGTTTATTACTATGTGTATATATGTGTGTTCCCATTCAAATCCACCTTGTAAATTAATGCGTGGAAACACCAGTAGTTTCACTAGTTTTCTAACAACCTTATACCTCAAGACTTTTTTGCTTCATTTTTGGATTTTATTAATTTTGGTGTTATTGTTGTCGAAGTGTTGTCTACCAGCTTACTTACACTGGCCTACTCAGGATTCCAGCTGTAAGTTATACAAATTCTCTTCGTTGTTTTGCAGTATTTCCTTTGTCTGTGCCAGGAATTCAGTTTGGATTGCCTGTTCACATAACTTGCCTGAGGGTCTAATTAATAGCCCTTTCGTTCAATTCCACTTGCATTGTCTATTTTGATATATGGTCCTGTATGAACAATTACTGCCTTTGAAGATTTGTGGTTTTAGTCCAAAGACACTTTCCGTATTTATTGATCTTCACCTAGTTGTAGTTTTTATGCTTACTTTCTGAGTGTCACTTATAGCTCAAACGAGAGATTTAGAGCCCATGAGTTACAGATGTGTTTTTGCTTCACTTCCATCTGTTTTCCTGTCTAAGAGATTCCTAGGCAGGGATTTGTACTGTTGCTTGTAGTTTTATTTTGACTTAAAAATGTTTAGTTGAATGAACTCAGATCCTACCTGGAAAATATGGCTTACCATAGCTAAATTTACTTAGTTCATTCTTCTAAAAATCAGAAACTGAATTCTTTTACATAGTGAATTAACCCAGTGCTGAAATTTTAGTAAACTTCACAAGTTTTTGAAGTAGTTAAAAGAACATGTGCTCCCATACTGTTTGCTTTGCCATTCTCCGCAAGCAAATCACAGCCATCTCTAAGCATTGTTGTTGTTGTGATGTGCCGTGGAGTCGGTTCTGATTCATAGAGACCCCATACAGGGTTTCCGAGGCTGTCAATTTTTATGGGAGCAGAAAGCCTCATCTTTCTCTTGTGGAACAGCTGGTGGTTTCAAACTGCTTACCGTGAGGTTCACAGAGCGATTCATAACCAACTACGCTACCAGAGCTCCTTAGCATTAGAGTTAGATTAATTTTCAATTTTTTATTTTTTCAATTTTTTTGCCTTAAAAGCCTATAGAGAAATTGTCCTTAGAAACTGGTATTTAATACCTTCAATAAAGGGTTTTGCTTTGATTGTTTGTTGCTTCCTCTCTTCTCTATTTGTCTTAGATGTCTGAGTTTTTAAAGGCTTTATTCTTCTTATACTTAAGTACCTCAAGATTATTTGTAGTTGAAGTAAAAGACCATTTCCTTGGCTCTCAAGCAATCTGCAGTTTATTTTGAATTCCAATGTATCAGAGAAGGTACTAAAGCCAAAACAGTCAGAGCAAGTGCTAAAAAAGCTTATTCTGGTAAAGAGAAAAGACACTTTTACAGTAATTTTTTTTATTAAAAAAAAAATGTCACTATGACCTACTTATCAAGGTAAGTGAAGAGATATTTGTTTCTACAGGCTTCCTAAGTTGGATGCCTGACATCATGTAGTGTGAAGACTTAAATGACTTGATTCCATCTTTTTACGACCACCGTCATCATTATTAGATTCCTGGCGTGCCACTATAGGATCAGCAGTGGGCTGTGAACCACAAGGTCAGCAGTTCAAATCCAACAGTTGCTCCTCGGAGGCGGGGTTGCTATGAGTCCCAACTGACTCAATGGCACTTAACAATAACAGCATCATGATGATGATCATACTTTTTTTGACTTTTTTCTTTTTTTTTTTTTTTAGTGATCAGAACAAATGTTTTATATTCTAATGAACTAGTTCCATGAATCAGTTATAACATGTTGTGAAAGAAGCTTCATGATCTCAAAAATGAAAAGTACACCATAATGTTCTCATGGGACTCAACTGGTATTTTCATTAGCTCATACTAGTTCATTTAGCATATTAAAATATGCTTGTTTCAGCTTTTCCTCTCAGTGAGATAATAAATTTTCATGTATCAGCTATAACTTGGAAATGAGACTCTTTGTGTCTTATTCCACGGCTTTAATTTTGTTTCTACCACATCATAATCACAGTTTCAAGCTTCTGAATAGTCCTCCCTGATTTTGCAGTATTTTCACTGATTTTTTTTATGCAATGCAGTTAATTTTTTTTATTAGGCTTACAAAGGCAGACTCTCAGTAAAGGATGGCAGGAAGTCTCGCCCATTGCCCTGATGGTATTGTCAGTGTTTCCAGGCACATTTAGATCATTAGGATATTTGGTGATATGTCTGAAAACAAGACAATTTAAAACTTTCATAGTACAGCAGTTACTATAAATGATAAATCAGTTAAGGGATGGCAAATGGTGTATCTAGATTAAAAAAAGTCATTAAACTGAAAATAAAAAGTAGTAAATTGTCCTAATCTTATTTGTTGAATTTGAAGAAATGTTCAGTAGAAGGCCTGTGTCTTTGTCTTAATGTGTCAGAAGTAGAAAGATACTTTTATTGGTTTGCAATACTGTAGTGTTTAGATTACACTTCAAAAGAAGGTGTATAGTGTTAATGCAAATGGGAATCTCTGAAATTCATTATTACTAATGGACAGAGTTAGAGAGAGATGTCACATAAAACATGAATCGAGTATAGCTTTTTCAATATGTTTTAGAAAATTCCACTCTCTTTTCTGCACAAAGATACCAAAGAGCAAAGATCCAGATATTCAGCAAGAAAAAAATGTATAGACTTTAATTCGAGTAAAAAAAACTATATATATTTACTTTTTTAGTTCTTAAGGTATGTCATTCCCCAGAGCTAATTAATTTTTAAGGCACAGTTTCCTTCATTTTAACTCATTATTATGGTTGCAAATCAATGAGTGCACATATATATTATGATATGATTCAATGTATTCTCAAATGGCTTGGGTATTTTATTATTTATAAAATATTCTGAGTTTAAATGCATAAGATCGGTAAGTCAATTGTTGCATTTTCCAAGAGCTTCTGTTTCCAATATGTAGGCAAAAATGGCAATATTTCTAAAGTGCCGAGAGATCCTTGAAGAGGAAGGTATATAGATCAAACCATGTTTAATAGACGAAGCTGGCACAGTAACTTTAAGGTCAAAAGACACACTCAATAAAAGTTCATGTGTGACAGATTCTAGCTACTCTACATGTCTATGTAAGATTTATAAGGATGTGAGTTTGCTGAGGCAGTAGAAGGAAAATGGAATTGCCATTAGCCTGCCTGTGATTAATCTACCCATTAGCAGATACTATGGTTAGTAGATAATAATATTTCATAATATGCAACAACCACCCAATCCAAAGCTTCCGAGGTACTAGATTTTAAAAGTTGTCAAAGGATTACAAATGGCACTTTGTTTCTCTTCAAATGGTAGACAGGTTTTGTTTTGATTAATCACATTAAAATTACGAAGTATTCTAAATACATGAAAAGCTATAAAGACATAACCAGATACCCCCTGTACTCACCACCCAGATTGAACACATGTGATCAGGTTTGTTTACATTGAATTTCTTTGTTACTTTCATCTGAATCTTTGTGTAGTAGATGTCACAGCTTTTGGCAACCTGAACACAAAGAGGTTGTGATAAATAGAGTGGAGACACATAGAAGTGGGTGGTGACTAAGAGCTGCTGATTCTGACATCTCAATAATAAATCTATTGTGTTAGTGAGACTTCTGTGTTCTAAAGAACCTCACAAAAATAAGCAAGGAGGTGACAATTTAGTACAAAAGTGGTTACCTCCTTTTCAGTCCTCTTCTGGGCTTAAAGTTCTCAGAGGGGATTGTGTGGATTTGCAAACAAATCTTAAGACCAAATGCTGGTCAATAAAGTCAGCCAACTGACAGTTCCTGACAGAAGAAATACAACTCCTTGTGAATTGAACTTTGTCATCCCAGGTCATACTTCTGAATGTCTGTAAGAGTTGCTATCCTGTCATTAAATCTTATAATCCATTCCTGAGGGCTATTATCCCTGAAATGTTCCAACCCCCAGAAGATGCCTGAAATTACAGAGAGTATGTAACTCTCTACAGACTATTTCTTCTACACATACAAAGACTGCCCTGGGAGGGCAGATTTAACCCATAAGAGGCTGATAGGGTGCTCTGCAGTTGCTCGCCCAATTTTGTTTTCCAAGCTTCTACCCAGCAGAGATGGCGAGAGAGCACCTGACATTTCCTCATGCTATTCAGAACAGCACACAAATTAAATCTTTTTTATCATGGTTGAGCTAGGGTAACTAAAACTGGGGAAAGTGAAACCATGAATAAGGGGAGTTACTGTATATCTGTTTCCTTTGTGATCGCAAATGGCTTTGATCTTAGACCGATTGATTCCCCTTCCCCCTGATGTAGTGTTGTAAGGTAAGCACTGGACTAGTAACCACAAGGTTGGCAGTTCAAACCCATCAGCACTCTTGGAAACTCTATACAGGGTCTTTATGAGTCAGAAACAACTTGTTGGCATGCAGCAAGACAACATGGGTCAGGAAAGGCTGTAGGCAAGATCCTTTAAGGAGACTTTTTTTCAAAGGATTGTAATATTTATTTTGCCAGGTTTACCCCCCAAAAAAGTACAGTAAATATCACTTTTCTATACATTTGAAGCTAGTAGCATAATTTTTTTTCATTGTTATCTTTATTAAGGATATAGATGGTAATTGCAAAGAGGAAAGAGGGCTATGTTTGAGAATTGAGATTTATTGTCAATTTTATCTAAAAGAATTTATCTGATTTTATTTTTTTTCATTGTGATGAACATATAGATAACAAAACATTTGCCATTTCAGCAAATTTAAAATTCTACATTCCAATGATTGATTCATTGATCAGTTCCAACTCATAGCTACCCTGTATAGACTTTCCAAGGAGCAGCTGGTAGATTTAAACCACCAACCTTGCAGCTCAAACCAACACTGTGGTCCAGTGCTTATCCTAAAGTGCTACATTCCGATAGAATTTTTTAAAGAGTATATGATCAGTCATGTTTTATGATAAAGTAGTAATGTGTACACTTGTTAAAGGAAGGCTGTCGAGTGAATTGTCCATATATGTTTTTCTGTAAAAAAAAGTTTGAGCACCTATTTCATACAGGGATAAAGCAAGAAACCAATGTCCCTGGTATTAATGACTATGATAATGGCCACGTCTCCTTATGCATATTGAATCAATACTATTTTTAATATTCACTAGTACCTTTCTTGGAGTCTGGGTAGGGCACTGTGGGTTAATGCGGTAGACTGCAAACTTGGTTTGAATCTCAAGATTAGCAGTTCAAGCTCACCAGCTGCTCCTTGGAAACCCTATACAGGGTCACTATGGGTCAGAGCTGACTCGACTTCAGAACAACATTACTTCTTTCAAAAATATATAGACAAGGGCTATTTTATAAATACCATAAATTTATGAGAAGAATACATTAAAATTACGTTTTTAACCAGGGAATCCTGTAGGATAAACACTAGATTGCAGGGTCAGTTTAAATTGTAAGACTAGCTGTCTGACTTTAGCAGCTGCTCCTCTGAAACCCTATATAGGTTTGCAGTGAGATGGAACCTAGATGGTGATTTAAAAAACAATGCATCAGAATCAATTGGTATGACTAACAGCAGCATAGCTGATTAATACAGTTAAGCCTCTGCTAAGAAAAAAATATAAAGGCTATATATGCAAATTTATAAAGATAGAAGTCAAGGGAAAGATAATTTATCTTGTATTTTTTAATTAATTCACAAATAAATCCATTAATTTAAATTCATTTTAAAATGTCTTAGATATCCCAGCTATGTATTATTTCACTATAATTCTACTGTATGTGAACACAGAATTCATTATTACATTAGGAGGAAACAAGAATTATTTTTTGTCTATTCATATTAGCATCTAGATTTACAGTTATAAACTGATTTGTGGTTATTAGTGTTAAAAATAAAAGTCATGTCTAGATTAAATCTGGACTCATGGTGTAGCACTTCAGGATAAGCACTGGATTGCAAGCATCAAGGTCAGTGGTTCAAACCTACCACATGCTTCTTGGAAATTCTATGAGTCAGAATCGACCTGTTAGCATTATAAGCAGATTAAATCTACCTTTGCATTTGTTGCCATCTAAATTCATCCAGTCTTTAGCTGAATATTATTATTGAACAATGAAGTTAGCTGAACTATTATCACTGAGCAATTATAGAGGTTGTTGTGTTCTTAACTGCTATCAAGTCAGTTCTGACTCATAGCAAACCTGTATAGGGTTTCCGAGGAATAGTATGATATAGCAAATTATACTTTAAGAGTAATTGCAGACGTGCTTGTTAATAGATTATATACTTGAGCTCTGGTAGCATAGTGGTTATGAATCAGCCTGCTAATTTAAAGGTTAGCAGTTTGAAACTACCAGCTGTTCCATGGGAGAATGATGAGGCTTTCTGCTCCTGTAAAGATTTACGGCCTTGGAAACCCTATGCAGTGTTGCTATGTGTCAGAACTGACTCCACGGCACACCACCACCACCAGAATATACTATGTAGTCATTTTCTTAAATGAAATTATTTCACTTCTTTGGTAACTATTTGGTAATTATTTCACTTCTTTACATTTCAGAGGAGACTTACATTCCTTAGCTCTCAACCTTTATCTTTCTAAAAGCTTCTGTCACTTTTATGTTTTTAGTTATTCATTAATTATTAAGAATGTCTCTATTAAGCACGGAAGTCCTGGTGTGTCACTGTGTGTTATTGCGCTGCACTGCAAAGTTGGTTTGAACTGCAGGGTTGGCTAGTCAAGCTCACATCCATTCCCTGGAAACCCCATGCAGGGCCACTATGGGTTGGAACTGACTAGATGGCACTTAATGATAACAACAACATATTAAACACTTGACAAATAAGATGTTAGTGACATATCCCAATTGAGTTGTGAATACAAAGGAAAAAGGTGTCTCACATTCTGGTGAAAATTAAAAACTCTTAGAAAACCAACTAAAAGATAGTCTGTTTTTTATTATCACCAGGTGCCAGCAATTCAAACCTATATCAATGATAAAATACTGCTGCCATCAAAGTCATTTGATGGTCCAAGTTTAAATGTAGTTTGGTTACCATTGTTGTCTGTTATGTATACATTTATGTTAGGCCCTGAGAACAAACAAAATGGTTTGTTCTTAAGTACTAACTGCAAAAGAATCAATACATGTGAATTAAGGGTGTTGATGAATATTGGAAGCATCATGAACTGTCAGAAGAACAAACAAATCTGTTATGGAAGAAATACAGCTAGAATATTCATTGGAAGCCAGGTTGGTGAGACTTCATATCTCATATTTTGAACATATTATCAGGGGAACCAGTCAGTGAAAAAGAGGAAGACCCCCCACGAGGTGGATTGACATAGTGGCAGCAGTGTGTGCAGACATAACAATTGTGATAGTGCAGAACCAGGCAGTGATTCATTCTGTTGTGTACACGGTTGCTATGAATTTGGGTCGACTCCCCAGCATCTAACAACAACAATAACCTAAAGGTTGACAGTTTGAACCCACCCACCTGGAAGTATGTATTCATAAAGATTACAGTCAAGAAAACCCAGTGGAGCAGTTTTATTCCGTAACATGTGGAGTTGCCATGAGTCTTGGCCATGTGTTTGGTTTTGCTTTTTGTATGTGTATGTATGTTGTGGTGTTGTTAAGTGCCATTGAATGGGTTCCAACTCACAGTGCCCCTGTATAACATTTCTGAGGAGTGGCTGGTGGGTTCGAACCACTAACTTTGTGGTTAACAGTCCACTGTATAATATAGCACCACACCAGGACTCCACATATGTGTGTATGTTTACATGTGCATGGACAGTGAGCTTCCTGCACACCTGGATTCAGCTGTACACATTTCTTCTGAATGCAGAGTAATAGTGATTTAGAATCACTTCAAATGTAAACCAATGAAGCAGCGCAAATTGTGATGTACGCTAATTTTGTTTAAGTGCAAATTCAGGTTTCTTCATGATACATTATATTGAGTTTTAATAATATCTTTAAGTTTGAAAATTGTTCTCCTTGAATTTTTCATGGTTATAAATTCTAAATTTATTTTTGTTCTCTAAGAACAAATGAAGAAAATAATTATTAGTAATTATTTTGCAGAAATAATTACTGAAAATTATTCTGGTCTTTAGTAGAGGGGCAGGTAAAGAAAGATCCACTCTGGGCGTCATATACAATGGGTACACCCTTGCTGTTAGGTGCTAAGGTTACTAGGATACATAAGGCCTCTGGTCTCAAGGTTCTTCTTACCCTCTTGGCTCTCTCACACAATTTACCACCTTTTGAGATTCACTTGATTAATATCTTTATTGTAGCTGAAAAATGGAATTTTCAGATTACTGATGGTAATATAGCTCATATTTAGATGACACTGGATGCTTTTCTCTAATTTCATTTCATTTTCAAAGATTTCACTTGAAATTGAACTTGAATGTCAACTTTTTATCAACTATCTAGAACATAAATTCCCACAGGGATAACAAGTTTTATATAATTTATATTTAAATCTAAATACATAAATAGAAAATTTGACTGCAAATATAATTTTTATAACTAAGACTCATAGCAACCCTGCATAGGGTTTCCAAAGCTGTAAACCTTTATGGGAGCAGAAAGCCTTATCATTCACCTGTGAAACAGCTGGTGGTTTCTAACTGCTGACCTTGAGTTTATCAGCCTGACTTGTAATCACTACACTACCAGAGCACCTTACCATTTAAATACCTAATTTATTTATTTCCTGAAACAGGCACATTTGCATTATTATGAACACAGCAGGGCTAGTTGGGTCAAATAAAAAAAATCATTAATTTTGTGCTCATGGAGCTATATTAATTAAAAAATATATAAAAGCTTCTTATGAGGCATTATTAAATAGCATAACCATGCTTATTCTATTAATTAATTTAAATATTATGTTTTGCTATGATTTAAAGAACATTTTAAGTGAGATATTTTAGAGAAAAAATTAAGTATGGAAACTATAGTGTTGAAATTTAGGATTTTTAAAATGTATGTTATGTACATAATTGTTTTAATGTTTAAATAGCAAGACGATGAATTTGGAAAGCCCTAGTTTTAAATCTCTAAGGAGGCATATTTCTTAAGAAAGCAAATATGACTGTCAATGATACAAATAATATCTCTAAGTCAGTGCTAGCATTTACAGAACTGAAGTTGCCTGGCACTAAGTTAAGCAATTTGCATACATTATTCTATGTAATTATTATTATTGCCATAGTTAAAGACATTGTTCTTTGTATAGATGAGAAAATAAAGACTTGGAGAATTAAATAACCTTTTGCAGCTCATGAAACAGAACATTAGCTAGCAATGAGATTTGAATCTAAGCCTGCATTTACTGTAGCCTTGCATTCATCTTCTCATTCAGTTGAGCTAAGTTGCTTGCATTACACTTACTTAACCATGAGAAAAGTGTTGCATGTTGAAGGACAAAATTGCCTTTCCCCTCATTTAGGAAGTTCAAGACTAACTATGTAGGTCCTGTGTCTTCGTAAGCATAACATTAGTCACTATGTATAATAGCACCAGTTTTAGTGGGTGTTAGAATCATATGGGTAAATCATTATCTTTTTTTTCCATCTTGTCAGAATGATGCTGGAGGACAACGCAGTTTAATAAACAAATGGACAACATTTCTTAAAGCCAGATTGATTTGCTCAATTCCTGGAAGTGGGGCAGATACACATTTTGACGAGCTTCGTAAGTTGCACATTACTTCTTACTTAACAAATGCTAAATAATTGAGCATTTATTTTACTTTAAACCAAAGTCATACTTTATATATATATATGGAGCTCTGGTAGCGTTACAGCCTTGGAAACCCTGTACAGGGTCACTATGGGTCGGAACCGACTCGACGGCACTTAACAACA
>NW_006408528.1:24369164-24370441 GCF_000296735.1 Chrysochloris asiatica
TATATATATATATATGTCACCACAAGCTGAATGCATAAAGATACTCTAAGTCTGGGCAAGGAATGAAAGTAGCTCCTTTGTTTGTAATAATCCTCAAAGTTAGCAAAGACAACAAAACTCCGGCAAGGTACTGAAAACTATTAGTTCTGTGACAGCAACATCCAACCTGTCCATTTTCTACTAAGTATTTCCTTTTGGAAGAAACTGGGTTCTTAAGTGGGCAGTACTTGAGTTCCTTATTCTATGGATGCCCTCTGCTGGACACCATGTGATGTTTAGAATCCATGTCCTTCTGACTCAATAACAAGACAATTCAGTAGATTTAGAAGAGATTCTTCTCTTTCCCTTCACCTTCATATCTGCCCCAAAGCTAATCCTAGGTGGATTTTATTTTGATTGTATATAAATTTAGCATAATTAGCTTTTATTTACTTGAATCTGTTTGTTTTTGCCATGTAATATAAAATAAGAAAAAGATTGTCCAGATTATTAAATGACTTTATTATATTGCATTATACTCAATAGTAGCAAATACATATTCAATATTAATGATCAATCTATCATGTTGTGTATATTACACACACACATCTTAAATAATCTTTCAAAGGACATTATGTACACATAATTTAGTGTCCGTACTGCACTAATATATGTAGCCATTTACATATTGTACCAAAAAGGAAATTGAATTACTAATGAGTTGACATTATTTTAAAACAATGCTCTCTTTATAATGGAGAGTGAAACTAACCTATGATTGAGACTTCTATTATGAATTTATACACTGTCAGCTGGAAACAGACATGGAGGTTGTCGATTAACTATTTCATATATTGGTAATTCATGTAAACACCTCAGTGGTTAAATATGTAAAACTGTGAGTAAAATTTTCTTTCAATTTTAATGTTTTAAGTCATAGTATGGTGACTCTCACTGTTATCTTAATTTTACATACTCTTTAAAGAGTCTCATAAATATTACATTAATTAAAAACATTTTTTATCATAAATGTTTTTATCATAAAACTATTATGCATATGTTTTTTCCCATTTATAGAGGACATTTACTTACTCCCCACAAGAGATGAAAGAAATCCTATAATTTATGGAGTTTTTACTACAACCAGGTATGTAAAAATATATATTTGAAATCCATATAGAGAATCTTATGTGAATGAAAGTCAATACTGCTGTTATTTAGTGTTGTGGAGTCAATTCCCTACATAGGGTATCCAAGGAGCGGCTGGTTAGTTTGAACTGCCGATATTGTGGTTCAAA
>NW_006408528.1:24371978-24376411 GCF_000296735.1 Chrysochloris asiatica
TCTAGTCAAGTTCTGATCATCCAGCCATTGAATATATATTGTTTTTGTCCCTGATTTTTAGATACTGTGTCATATACATGTATGCATTTTACTGCTTCCTTTAGTATTTTTCAGATATCTTTTAGTACCAATATATAACGCATTTCCTTGTTCTTATTATAGCAGCATAGTATCGTCTATATCAGTTACCATAACTTATTTAGTCAGTGCCATGTACATGAACAATTCTATTCTTTCCAGACCTTTGCTGTTACAAGGTTACAGTTGACTAACATTGTACATGTACTGTTCACCACACCAGCAGATAGATCTGTGGGATAAATTCCCAGAGTACCATTGCAGGATTGAAAGTATGTGCATATACAATCATAATTATAAATATTTCCAGGCTGCCTTTCATAGAGTTTTTACTAAATAAATGTATGTGGTTTTTGTTAGTTTGACTCTCATCATGATATAGGACACTCATGACTTTAAAAAAATTTTATGTGTACTTCCTGTTATTCCATAAGTATGAGAGTGGATTTTATTATCACCATTTTACAAGTTTACTAATTTAGGCAAAATACATAAGCACAACTTATCCAGAGATGAGATGCCAACTATTGCAAAATTGGCTAGAACTGAGTATTTAATTTCTTAACTTCTACCCTTTATTCCTCTCATGTCTCAGCACGATTCTATTCTGTACTTGTCACAGTCTTTTCTATATTGTACACCACCATCTTTTACTTACCTAGTTTTATAAAAGAAACACCACAAGTGGATTACTTGAATAAATAGTACATTTTTATCTTACAATTTGGGATGATGGAATTCTGAGTTCAGGGTACTAGTTCTAGGCAGAGATGGGGAAGCATTTTTCCACCAAAACTTATAATATTATTCATGAGCCATATAAAATTTATCCAATTAAAAATTAGCCTGCTATAAAGGAACTCTGGTAGCCTAGCGGTTACGAATCGGGCTGAAACTACCAGCCATTCCGTGAGAGAAAGATGAGGCTTTCTGCTACTGTAAACATTTACAGCCTCAGAAACCCAGTACAGGGTGACTACGAGTCAGAACCAGCTCCACAGTACTTAACAATGACGATATTTGGTTGAACGTTTAATTATCTCACTACCAATATGGTGGCTAGAACTGCCGTTGCCTTGGCAGAGCCAGAGCAAATGTTTTCGAGGGCCTTATACGGAGTTCTGGTGTGGCGTTGTGGGCTAATGCCCAGACTGCAAAGCCTTTTGAACTGCAAGATCAGTGGTTCAAGCTCATCAGCTGCTCTTTGGAAACCCTATACAGTGTCACTATGGGTTGGAATCGACTCGATGGCACTTAACAACAACAACAACAAAATGGAACATTGGCCAGACAGTCCCCACCCCTGTTCTATAGGAAGGCTTTCTGTTTCTGTTGACTCACAGTTTAGGTAGAAAATCCTTGACTCCGTTTAGCATCTGTGGGCACAGCACTCCTTGGAGATCTCCCTGTGTCTTGGCATTAGTCTTCTCCTAGGCCTAGGAGGTCTCCAGCACAGACATCCATGGGTCCAAAAATATGCTCCTCTCCTGGCTCTTCTTTCCTGGTGGGGTAGTAGGTCTCTCTCATCTCTGCCCATTTATTTAATTCCTTTTATATCTCATATGAGATTGACTCAAGATACAAACACACTCTGTAGATTTCATTCTACCTCATGAAGATAACTGCCTCTAATTCTGCCTCATGAGCATCATTTTGTGGTTGTTGTTATTGTTAAGTGCTGTTGACTCAGTCCTGACTCATAACCATCCTGTTTAGGGTTTCAGGGAGTGTCTGGTAAATTTGAACCACTGATCTTGTGGTTCAAACTGACCTTGCAATCCAGTGCTTTATCCCACACCCGGCAACTCCTTTAGCAACAGAGAGGTGAGCATTTATATTATGCAAGATAATTATATCCAATCATAATTGGAGGAAACTTCAAGAATCATGGCTCAGACAAGATGAAACGTATTTTGAGGACACAATTTAATCCAAAGTATCAGTGAAACTGTCTTAAAGTATAAGAGCACTTCTTTATTAATTTTATTTTACTTGGTAATTTAAACTTGATACTTACTCTTAATACATATCACTACCTATATCACATTCTCTATAATAACTTTCATGCTTTTGAATAGCTTTGCTGTCAATGTATATTTCATTGGCATTGTGTATTTTCCAATGCCAATATAAAGAAATACTTTACCAATGTATAGTTATATTGGCATTGGAATAATAGGATGTATTGATAGTAGTAGTATTAGAGGAATAGTATTGGATACATTTTTTTTTTTAATTGTGTATAAATTAGGGGAGTGGGTGGTGCTGCGTCTGCCATCTTGGATTTTACTCTCCATTTTTCTCGGGAATTATTTTTTGGTGATTAATTTGCCGGGGTTACGGCGCAACGGTGCCCGGTGGTGTGTGCCCATCACAGCGGTGGGGCACTTGGGCCGCGGCAGCGCCTCACAGGGGAGCCGGGTGGCCCAGCGGGGAAAACTTTGAACTCACCCTCAGAGCTATCTGAAGAGAGTGACTCGATGCACCTTGGTCAGGCTGCCTGTGGGTATGAAGTGGTTAGGAGACTCCAAGAACATGGTGGTGAATGGCAGGAGAAATGGAGGCAAGTTGTCTAACGACCATCAGCAGAATCCATCAAAACTGCAGTAAGCGGGAAAGGAAGCTCTGAAGACTGCCAAAAATGCAGTTGAGCGGAGGTCAAGCAGATGTAATGGTAATTCTGGATCTGATGGACAGAGTCGATATGTACCATCTTCTGGGATGTCTGCCAAGGAGCTTTATGAAAATGATGACCTAGCAACCAGTTTGGTTCTGGATCCCTATTTAGGGTTTCAAACACACAAAATGAATACTAGGTAATTCTAAGTCTGTCTCCCGAGTGGAACACTTAGTTTTACTTTCACTCAAAATTTAAAATGATGTTGTTAAAGGGAAGTTCTTTGTTACCAAAGTACTTTTTATATGTGAGCCACGAGAAGCATCCAAATCTTTTAAGTCTTGTCACTTCTGATTCCATGTTCTTATGCTATCTGGGGATATTGTCACTTCTAATTCTGTGTTCTGGGGATGTTTCTATTAAAATATAAAGCTGGCAAAAAAAAATTGTGTATAAATTATATTTTAACTTTCTTTTTGTTGTCTATACCCCATTTAGTTCACAATATGTAAAATTTGATATTCTTGATGTCATCCCACAACTCTTCTGGTCTTTGATCTTTACTATGTAGTGTATCAAATCTGTTCTTCACATGATCTCTGAATTCAGGTGGGATATATTCAAGGTCATATTTTGGTTCTCTTGGACATGTTTTAATTCTCTTCAACTTCAGTCTGAATTTGCATATAACCAATTGATGGTCTGTTCCATAATCTGCCCCGGCCCTTGTTTTGGCTGATGATATGGAACTTTTCGACCGTCTCTTTCCACAGATGTAGTCAATTTGATTTCTATGTATTCCATCTGGTGAGGTCCATGTGTATAATCATCTCTTATGCTGTCTAAAGAAGGTATTTGAAATGAACAAATCATTGGTTTTGCAGAATTCTATTATGTGATCTCCAGCATCATTTCTATCACCAAGGCCATATTTTCCAACTACTGATGCTTCCTCTTCATTTCCAACCTTTGCAATCCAATAACCGGTAATGAACAATACATCTTGATTGCATGTTTGATCAATTTCAGATTGAAGAAGTAGGTAGAATTCTTCTATTTCATCCTCACTTGCTTTAGTGGTTGGTCCATAAATTTGAATAATAGTGATATTAACTGGTCTTCCTGTAAGTGCATGGATATTATTCTATCACGGACAGTGTTGTACCTCATGACTAATCTGGATATGTTCTTTTTGACGATGAATGCAACACCCTTCCCCTTCAATTTGTTATTCCCAGAATAGTAAACCATGTGGTTGTTAGATTCAAAATGGCCCAAACCAGTCCATTTCAGCTCACTAATGCCTAAAATATCAATGTTTATGCATTCCATTTAATTTTTGACAATTTGCAATTTTACTAGATTCATACTTAGTACATTCCATGTTCCGGTTATTAATGAATGCTTGCAGCTGTTTCCCAGTCACATTTTGAGTGCTTTCCAACCTGAGGGGCTAATTTTCCAGAACTATATCTGACAGTGTTTCTCTGCTATTCATAAGGTTTTCAATGACTAAATATTTAGAAGTAGTTTGTCTCTCTTTCTTCCTAGTCAGTCTTCATCTGAACATCAAGAGTATCATATAGGAAGATAGCACAAGTCATTATGAAGACAAGAAAGAAGGAAAAGATCAAAATGTATGTCAGAAGACACACTGAAACTTGCTCTCCAGCAAAGAGATGCTAAAGCAAATGGAAGAAATGAGAAGGTACAAGAGTTGAACAAAAAATGTCAAAGG
>NW_006408528.1:24377386-24426125 GCF_000296735.1 Chrysochloris asiatica
GGTTATATGAAGAAAAATGTGACATAAGGATTGGTGGAAGACTCATTAACAACCTATGATATGGAGATGGTACAACCTTGCTAGTTGAAAGTGAAGAGGACTTAAAATATTTGCTGATGAAGATTAAAGACTACAGCCTTCGGTATGGATTGAATCTCAATGTAAAGAAAACAAAAATCCTCATCACTGGACCAATAAACAGTGTTCTTATCAACAGAGAAAAGATTGAAGTTGTCAAGGACTTCATTCTTCTTGGATCAACTACTAACACTCATGGAAGCAGCAATCAAGAAATCAAATGACGTATTGCATTAGGGAAATCAGCTGCACAAGGCCTTTTTAAAGTGTTGAAGAGCAAAGATGTCAGCTTGAGGACTAAAGTACACTTGATCCAAGCCAGGGTATTTTCAATAACCTCATATGCATGCGAAAACTGGATGGTGAAGAAGGAAGACCATAGAAGAATTGATGCTTTTGAGTAATGGTATCGGAGGAGAATATTGAAGGTGTCATGGGCTGCCAAAAGAACCAACAGATCTGTGTTGGAAGAAGTGCAGCCAGAGTGCTCCTTGGAGGCCAGGATGGCCAAACTTCGTCTCTCATACTTCAGACATATTGTCAGGAGGGACCAGTCACTGGCGGAGGATATCATGGCGAAGGAAGGGTGGAGAGTCAGAGAAACAGAAGAAGCTATCCCAGCGAGATGGATTGGCCACGTGGCTGCATCGATGGGCTCAAGCGTGGCAATGATAGTGAGATTTGCTCAGAACTGGGCAGTGTTCATAGTGTCACTATGATTTGGTACCAACTTGATGGCACCTAATAACAATAATGTAAAATTTAAGATGCATGGTTAAGTCAAAATACATCAGCATATAAAATGGTATTTGATTTATTATGAAATATTCATTGTGAATATTTATATCTGAGAATGAAGAAAATATCCTAAGACATTCTTGTTTGGGACTCCATTTTCATCATTGCTTTGTTTTACAATATAAAATGATGCAAGAAGACAGGATACTTATTACTCAAGTGTCTCAACTCCAGTTCACTTGGCACCCTTCCATTCACAGGACTTTCTTTGAAGTCATTGTGTGTTCCACACACAAGGCACAGATTTGTGCCAGGAAAATATAGCTCCAAGATCGTTTTCTTTTTCTCCTACCAAGTTCCTGCCCACCCAGGGTGTGAAGTTACAAGTCAGCTCTTTGTTCTTGATGTGCTTTGTTTTGTTTTTAATGCCACCCTAAAGATTGAGGTAATGTCGGGATGTATGTTACATTCTTTGTCCGATGAAAAGACATAATTAACCTGTAATAACATCAGTGCAATGTCATTAAACGTGATTCATCTTAGCTTTGAAATGTTATAAGGAGATCAGGTGACTTTGATGGGAGTGTCACCTCACTGCTTTAGCAGTTAGTTTCCCCCCAACTGCTTGTTTACCATCACCTCCCTATTTATTTCCCATGATGTCATTCCAAGAATATTAATGGTTGAGATACTCATGTTAGGGAATCATTAGTTCATTTGTATAATGCTGAAACCTAGTGTGGCATTGTAGGATCAGCACTGGACTGCTAACCATAAGGATAGCAGTTCAAACCCACCAGCCACTCCTCAGAAATCCTATATATACTTGCTATTGTTGGAACACAGTTAACAACAACATAGTGTTGTGATACTATTTATTTTAGATCAGAAAGCATAGTCTCTTTTTTAAGATTAGAAACCATTGAATGTTTAATGCTTAAAAGAAATAAAAAAGAAAATGTCTGATGATACTATTAATACTTTTCGTTATTTGTTGTTGGTAAGTGACGTCGTGTCAGCTGTGTGCCACACCAGGACTCCTGACATCATTAGTCTGTAAAAGCACACACACAAAAAAATCATTGTGGAATTCCTAGAGATCTTTCCTGTCTTTTAATAATGTGAACTTTCATCCTGTGTCATTGCGCTTAACATTGAATATTAGGTGGTGGTGGTCGTGGTCGTGGTGGTTGTGTTCTTTGAAGTCAGTTCTGACATACAATGAACCTATATAGGGTTTCCGTGGTTGTAAATCTTTACTGTAGCAGAAAGCCACATCTTTCTCTCATGAATATTGGATAAATTATTACTTAATTTATAAACTTAGGTACAAGAGAGCTAAAGGGTATTTCAATGTTTTTAAAATAATGTCATTAAAATTATATGAGGAACTTATTTAATAACATGTGTTTATGGACATTCACTCACTTTAAGAAAGCAGATAAGTAAGATTATTACTATCCACATGTCTAGAGGAATTTTTTTTTTTTTTTTAGAAATAGTTTTATAATTTTTAAAAGCATTTTAGAAAAAAACAACACTATTATGTTATAATGGAGTTCTGGTGTGTTGTTTTTGGATAAACACTGGACCACTAGGTTGGTTTGAACCATAAGGTCAGTTGTTCAAACCCACCGACTGCTCCTCAGAAATCCTGCTCAGGGTCACTGTGAAATGGAAATGACTTGATGTTATAATAATTTCATTAAAATTCATGAACAAATAGATCAGTATAATATTTTTTTTATTTTCACTATTTCTTATCCATAAAAATTTCGAGATAATTTTACTTACCATTGGTATCAATTTAGATGTCACCTCATCTCAACGGATTTACTTGGCAGCTTTTACCCTCCATGTGCCACCATAACTTCTTATAATTAATCATATTTGGTGCAGTTCTTATCACCTAGTTGTTTAGAATTACTAGGTTACAAACTCTTTAAGGGCAGGCGTTTCCTAGCACATAGTATGTGTTCAATTATTTTTGGTTTACAGTATCTGGAATATGTCCAGTAAATATCAGCTGAATGTATCTGTGAGTGACAGAATCTTACTGCTTTCTTTCAGCTCCATCTTCAAAGGCTCAGCTGTTTGTGTGTATAGCATGGCTGATATCAGAGCTGTTTTTAATGGTCCATATGCTCATAAGGAAAGTGCAGACCATCGTTGGGTGCAGTACGATGGAAGAATTCCTTATCCCCGACCTGGTACAGTACGTATCCAACATAATGATTGAGTTATGATTTAAGCCCATATTAAATCTCTTATTCTACTGTGTTGAATTATGCTGTCCCCCATAGAAACATGTTTACTGACAAGGAATCTCAGACACAGACACGCTTAGTAATTCGCCCAAGGTCACAGAGCTAATAAATGGTGGAGCAGGTTTTAAATCTAGATTCTTTGACTGCAGAGGCCAAACTCATAGTCCTTATACTATATTACTGTGCTCAGTTAATTTATATTAAATTATATTTCCATGTAAACACTTGACCGCAAAGTCAATTTGAACTGCAATATCAATGGTTCAAACTTACTAATCGCTTCTTAGAAATCTTATACAGTGTCGCTATAATTTGGAACTGACTAAATGGCACTTAACAACAACAACAAACTATATATATATTGTTGTTGGTAAGTGCCATCGTGTCAGTTCTGACTCATAGCAAGGAGAGGCTGGTGAGCTTGAACTGCCAACCTTGTGATTCAAACTGACTTTATAGTCCAATACGTTAACCCACAGCACCACACCAAGACTCCAGTGTATAGATATATATTTTTTTTTTTCTTTACATACATATGTTTAAATAAAATTTAATTTCAAGTAAATGACTTATAACTGTAGAGGTGGGAGAGTCTCAAGTCCAGGTCAGATGAACCAGGATCAACAGGTAGGCAAGCAGGTCCAGCAGGCAGACAGATCCAGCAGCAGATAGGTAGGCAGGCAGAGAGGTAAGATGGCAAATTGCTGATGGCTCCCAGGATTGACTGGTAAGAGAGCAGACCACTGGCTCAAGTCCAAAGAACCAGAGGTTAGAGGGTGAGCCATATGAAAAAGCCAGATCCAGCAGAAAGTAAACAAGCTATGCATGAGTGTCCAATGTATTGGAAGCAGGCCATATCCTTGAGGAACAGCCTATCAATTAACTGGCTGCTCTTAGCCAATTATCATGGCGTTAACTACACCTGCTTATAACCAATCATCATAGAGTTGACTACACCTGCTCATAACCAATCATCATATAGTTGACTACACCTGCGTATAGACATACATCATAGATTTAACTCCATTGTATTAGATCTCACCATGGAGATAACCACATATCAACTGCCAAACAATGGGAATCCTGGCTTAGTCAAGTTGACACAAAACCTTACTTATCACACCTTGCATTCATAAAATCATTAGAATTATATTTCATGATATACCAAGTAATTGAATTTGTCAAATTCAAGAATGTGAGTGTAAGATAGAAACTATGCATATAGTTTGCCCTTATTTTGCTAGAAGAAAATTGATGCCCAGAATAGTTAAATAACTTTCCTAATGTCATATCTCATAGTAAAGAGAAAGACTAGAGTTTTCTAAACAGTCTTCTCTCTTATACACCTAATTGATAAATGTGGTAAACTGTTGACTGCCATAACTAAAATTAACTGTATTGAGTTAATCTCCTGACATTCTCTCTCACTCTTTTAAAAAACTGTTCTATTTCAATTTTGTTTTGCAAGAGAAGCTGTGATGCATCCTATTTTCTACAAACCCACAAGTCAGAATTTTTTGTCAAAAATCATTATTGAACATACTTCATGTCTCCTATGCTATGATAAGCACACATGTATATTATTTTGCTACATCCTTATGACAACACGGGGAATCCTGGTGTGGCACAGTAGAATAAGCACTGACAGCTAACAAGGAGGTCAGCAGTTCGAACCCACCAGATGCTCCTCAGAAATCCTATACAGGGTTGCTGTGAGTTGTAACTGACTCTACACCATTAAACAACATCAAACTTAAAGTAGTTGTGGCATGCTGAAATCTGAAGTGTTTGTTTAATTTAGTGATAATGTCAACAGAAGGCAGAGTTAGGAAGAATAATCTAGATAGAATGTTGTATTTAGTTTTGATAGAATGCTGTATTTTTTGTGACATAAAGTCAAACTTTGACTCTTATCATGATATCACTACTCTGCAATGCTAATATGCCTGGAAATTCAAGGATACAATCAGAGTCTTTCACATCAAAAGCTTCTTCTGCCCTCTGGTGTTCAAATTCAGTATCTGCATAAATTATAGTTCATTCAGATGAACTTTTTCAATCCTTATCAAATTGCTGCAGGGTCTTAATAAAAAGAAGTTCCAAATGGTACAGGTTGGATATAGATTCCAAATTGAGGTCAGGCTGAAAATAAATAAACAGACTTCTATGAAACTCAGTATGTAGGGAAAATTTGCAAAGACAAAAAACATTTCTTTTTTGATATTTGATCATCAAAAAATTTACTTTTGGTTTTATCTTTTGTACCTAAGGGATTTTAATGATGTGTGCATGAATGTAAATTTTTAGCAACTGATTACTTGAAGGAAAGTTTCAGTTTTTAAATCATTCCCTTACAAAAATGAGAGAAAAGGTACTTCTTTTTGAAGTTTAAATATGTAAGAAATGAATGTTTTCGTAATCTCGAGTTCTTTTGCAACAGTTTTGAACAATTTTTAACCTCTTATAAAACTGACAATTCATTTTTAAATTATATTTTTTTCTCAAATTGTTACTCTTTTTATTTGTTTAGTTAGTTAGTTCATTTTAAAAGTTAAACACTTACATATAGATTTCTACCTGAGACTCCATCTTTTGGTAAGGAGCAAAACTCAAAACCATTAAGCTATCATTTTTCCTATTTAGCACCCTCTCATGGAGTTCTGGTGTGGCACTGTGAGCTACTGCGTCGGGCGGCAAAGTCATTTGAACTGCCAGGTCAGAGGTTCAATTTCACCAGCTGCTCCTTGGAAACCCTATATAGGGTCACTATGGGTCAGAATTGACTCAACCGCACCTAACAACAACAACAAACCCTCTCATGGTTTACAACTGAATAGTGTATTTTTTTAGTGAAGAAAAAATAATGTTAAAATCTGGAAGCATTGGTTCATCTGAATTAAGCAATCTAAATACATTTCTTCCTTCTCCACTTCTGTTTTAAGAATTAAAATCTTTACAAAAATTGAATATGCCTTTTAAGAAACCAGTCCACATGTCATT
This sequence comes from Chrysochloris asiatica, assembly GCF_000296735.1. NCBI lineage: Eukaryota > Metazoa > Chordata > Mammalia > Afrosoricida > Chrysochloridae > Chrysochloris > Chrysochloris asiatica. The sequence goes on from NW_006408528.1 coordinate 24,383,470, forward strand.
AGTCAACTATGTATTACCATTGAGTTTATTTGGACTCACAGTGATCCTGTGGGATAGAGTAGAACTGCCCCATACAGTTTCCAAGGCTGTATAATCTATACTGAAGCAGGGATAGTTGGTGGGTTCCAACCACTGACCTTCATATAGTAGCTTAACTCTTAAGCACCATGCCACTAAGACTCCTTATTAATCAACAAGTCCTTGTGTAGTACCGTAGGATAACCACTCGACTGATACCCTCAAGGTTGGCAGTTCAAATTCACCTGGAATTCCTTGGAAACTCTATACAGGGTCGCGGTGAGTGGCAACCAACTCCACAGCACTTAAGAAGAAAAATGTATTGATAAAGACCCATATGTAAAGAATGTTAAGCGATTTTTAAACTACTACCAAATGTAAGGACTCCTGATGTGGCACTGAAGGATAAGCACTGGACTGTGAATCACAAGGTCGGTGGTTCAAACCCACCCGCTTTTCCTTGGAAACCCTATACAGGGTTGCTATGAGTTCGAATCAATTTGATGGCACTTCACCATCACGACCAAATGTAAGCTAAAGACCCACTGCCATTGAGTTGATTCTCATGATGACACTGAATAGAGTTTCTGAGGTGGAAGGCTTTTAGGGAAGCAGAAAACCTCATCTTTCTCCCACAAAATATCTAATGGGTTTGAACTGGCAACCTTGAAGTTAGCTGTCCAGTGATTATCCTACAGCACCATCAGGGCTCCTCAAGTGTAAACTGTTGTTGTTGTTGTTAAGTGCTGTGGAGTCAGCTCCAACTCATAGTGACCCTATATAAAGTTCCAAGGAACAGGTTGTGGGTTTGAACCACCAACATTGAGCTTAGCAGTCCAATGCTAATCCTACAGTGCCACAAAATCTAACTTTCTATAATGTTTTCAAATAATCTCATCAATAAGAAGCACCACCATGCATAAATCCTCATTTGTGTTTTTCTCTGGAGAAAATCAACAGCTCCTTAAGAGTCAGAGCCGACTCGATGGCACTTAACAACAACAACCTTTTCTGATAGAGCTTGTCTTATTGTCCATCGTCTCTTCTTCCAGATAAAACTCCACAAAAAAGAAACTCAAGATGAGTTTAGCAGTCTTTCTTATTTTCCATCCAATTACTGGACTTTGCATCTTTGCAAAAAGACATTGTGAACTCACAAAGATCTTGTGATGTCAGGGCCAGTTGGAAAGTTCACCAAATACATTACCATTGATCAAGCGTTGAGCCTTGAATATCTGCCTTTTTTACTCTAACATAACATACACTGAGATTGGTTTATGATTTGGCTTCAAAGAAACAAGTTAGATGATGGGATAATAAGATATAGCATCAATTAAATATATACTGCAAATTGCGTATATGTAACGATAATTGACCTACAACTAAAATCACCACAGAAAAATTGTGTCGTTTATCTTGGTGGATGTTCTGAACAGCAGGAGTTTAAAGTAACCTTGAAATCCAAAATTTCTGGAATTTTTGGTGCACCATATTTTCTATTCCTGCTCCACCTAAAATGTGTGGTTTTGCAATAATACAATTCTCTATCCTGTAACACATCATTTTCATAGACAGGAGACTGTTCTGTCTTTATTAATTTCCTAATTTGAGTATGGATTACATCTCAATGTAAAGAAAACAAAAATCCTCACCACTAGACCAACAAACAACATTTCTTATCAATGGAGAAAAGATTGAAGTTGTCAAGGACTTCATTCTTCTTGGATCAAGGATCAACACTCATGAAGCAAAAGTCAAGAAATCAAATGACTTATTGCCTTAGGCATATCTGCTGCACGAGACCTATTTAAAGTGTTGAAGAGTAAGATGTCAGCTTGAGGACTAAGGTGTGCCTCACCCAAGCCATGGTATTTTCAATAACCTCATATGCATGCCAAAGCTGGACAGTGAATAAGGAAGACCATAGAAGAATTGATGCTTTTGAGTTATGGTGTTGGAGGAGAATATTGCAAGTGCCGTGGGCTGCCAAAAGAACCAATAGATCCGTTTGGAAGAAGTGCAGCCAGAGTGCTCCTTGGAGGCCAAGATGGCCAAACTTCGTCTCTCATACTTCGGACATATTGTCAGGAGGGACCAGTCGCTGGACAGGGATATCATGTTTGGTTGGGTGAAGGGTCAGAGAAAAAGAGGAAGACCCCCAATGAGATGGATTGGCCAAGTGGCAGCATCGATGGACTCAAGCGTGGCAACAGTAGTGAGGTTGGCCCAGGATCGGGCAGTGTTTCGTGCTGCTACACATAGGTCTCTATGGGTTGGTACCAACTCGATGGCACCTAACAACAACAACAACAACAAATTTGAGTATAGGTTATGGCCTACGCTGACCTCATTTAAAAAGCATTTTCTTGATCGTATTGTAGTGGTTACGCATTGGGCTGCTAACTGCAAGGTCAGCAGTTCAAATTCACCAAGCGCTTTGTGGCAGAAAGACGAGATTTTCTGCTCCAGTAAAGATTTACAGCCTAGGAAACCTTACACAGGGTCGTTATGAGTTGTAACTGACTCAACAGCACACCATCACCACCATTGTAGAAAAGAGTTTTAAGGTTGCCTTGCAACCAAAGGTGTATCTGATCCAATAAAAATTCACAATTCAAATGTTCTAATGTTTTTTGTTTTTTTTTTTGATAGTCTGAACACAGGAGCCTGGCAAATGCTCAGAGTCTGGAAGAATCCTCTCAAACTTTTCATGCTCTTCTCCCATTTATTCACATCAGGGATATAACTACTTGTGTTTTTATTATTCTTGGTGGTGGTGGTGTTAAATAAGGATTGCCTATTTAATTTAAAATCTATGGACATTTTGTAGACATCTCAAATATCAGTGGTCCGTACATCCAAGTCTCTTTATCATATTAAAGTTACAGTCTCATTTTCATCCCAACATTTGTTTCACTGCAGATACTCCCATTTAGTGGACAGCAGTGGCCACCTCTGTAAATTGCTGAGGATATCTTCAGTTCTATTCCTATGGGTTCTGGGGTCTAGAAATGTGAAGCAGAGACAGAAACAAAAGCATTGTTAGGATGTACACCTCCTTACTCCAAGTCCCTAGAATTGCTTTAACTGAGGTGGGGCTGGGGGCATATTTCTAAAGCATCCCTAACATTTCTCTTTAAGTGTATATAGCTGGCATTGCTCTAAGATTGTTTGTGGTAACTGATTTCTAACATGAATCAATCTTCTCAACTGGGTTTCAGCTTTCTTTCCCATAGAGTTAGGATTTGCTTTGAAAATCAGGTTTTCTAAATCCTAGGTTACTTACTGGTCTAGATAGATATTCCTATAAGGCAGGGGTGGGGAAGGTCTGTGGTGGTGGTTATATGCTGTGGAGTCTGAACTAACTCATAGAGACCCTGTACAGGGTTTCCGAGGCTGTAAATCTTTACAGGAGCAGAAAGCCTCATCTTTCTCCCATGGAATAGCTGGGAGTTTCAAACTGCTGACCTTAAGGTTTGCAGCCCGATTCGTAACCACTATGCTACCAGAGATCTTGGGAACGTCCGTAAGGCCCTCAAAATCATTTAGTCTGGGCCTACCAAGACAACTGAAGTTTCAGCCATCCAAATACGAGGTGGTGTTGGTGTGCTGTGGAGTCGGTTCCGGCTCATAGCAACCGGGTATAGCGTTTCCGAGTCTGTAAATCTTTATGAGAGCAGAACGCTTCATCTGTTCCCCGCAAACTGCTGACCTTGAGGTTAGCAGCCCCACGTGTAACCACTACACCACCAGAGCACCTTATCCAAACATAGCAGGCTAATTTAAAATGGATAATTTTGTGTGCCTGTGAATGACATTGTACACATCCAAATGGCCCTTGGCAGTAAAATGGTTCCCCACCCCTGCTCTAAGAGCAAGGGAACACTGTAATGATAATAATAGCAAGTGCCCTGTGTCGTCCCCCTGGCCTCTGATTGTGGATTTACACATGAGTAAGGAGGGGGGGGGCAGGGACATGATGGCACCTATTACATTCGCATTTTAGTACTTATGAATAAAAATCAGTCTTCCTTTACATATTGACTTGATTTTTCCCCAGTTTGCTTCAAATGAAAGCTGGTTCAGTTGCCCATGTGCCACGTCCTCCCTCACATTAGTCATTCCTCTGATTAGTTTAAAAGGAAACTGCAACCTGTAGAGAATCGCCTGAAGCAGCAGGGAGAGAAAACTCTTAACAGCTGTCTGGTGTCTTGCCAAGGAGCAAAGTTCTATCATTGGATAAAAACCATTTTTCTTCTCTTATCCATTGCTTCCCGCTGCACTACTAAAGACCTTGTGCAAACAGGCAGATCTGCCAAGCATAACACGATCACACCTAACCAGCTGTGGCAGCCAGCCACGGGAGATAGACGCTGAGCCCGGGCGTGTTGCTGTTGGGTTTACGCTTTCATCTCACAGTCTGTCTAGGCAGGTCTTCATTTGCACTCGGCCTGATATGAATGTTTCCAGAAAGGTGTTGTCTTTTTAAAGTTTTACTAATAGCTTTCTTTTTTCTTTTCCCAAATTTTAAACTGTTTTAGAATTTTTCAAAGGAATATGTGGAGACTCAGATCATGTCCCTGATTTAAACCCTACACTTAAAGGAGATAAATCAGGCAAATGTTAAAAAGTTGAAGGTATTAATAAATGGTCCTCTAGTCCTGGCAGCGTAGTGGTTACGAATCAGGCTGCGAACCGCAAGGTCAGCAGTTCGAAACTACTAGCTGTTCCGCGGAAGAAAGATGAGGCTTTCTGCTCCCGTAAAGATTTACAGCCTCGGAAACCCTGTACAGGGTCGCTATGAGTCGGAACCGATTCCACGGCACATAATAACAACAACAACAAGTGCTGGCGTGGCGCTGTGGGTTAATGTGCTAGACTGCAAAGTCGGTTTGAACCGCAAGGTTGGTAGTTAAAACACACAATCCACTCCTCGGAAACACTATACAGGGTCGCTATGAGTTGGAATCAACTCAACGGCACTTAACAACAACAATAGAATTATTTGGGAACACAGTGGCTCCATCTGATAAGCATTGGACTGTGAGCCACAAGGTCCGTGGTTTGAACCCCCTAGCCGTTCCATGGGAGAAAGATGAGGCTTTTTGCACCCTGGAAGATTTAAAGCACTGACTAGATAGCACTTAAATACAACAGCAGCAGTGTGTATTTGGAGTCCTGGTGTGGCACTATAGAATAAGCACTGGACTGCTAACTGCAAGGTCAGGAGTTCACATCCACCAACCACTCCTTGGAAACCCTATACAGGGTAGTTAAGAGTCAAAACCTATTCCTGGGCAATTAACAACAAAAGTATATTTAAATAGTGTGTGCTAATAGCGAGAAATTAAAGAACATTTTTAAAGGGAAAAAAATATTAATACCTGAGCGATATAGCTTCAATAGAAAGATTTTCTAGGAATTTTTGAAGGCAAATAAATAATTGAGTTGACCATTTGATTTAGTTATAGCATTTTTGCATGCTCTCTTCTTTTTTTAAATGGAATTTGTCTTTCCCAGTTTATTCTTACGTGCATACATTCTTTGGCATCTCAAACAATTTTTTTTTTTTTTTATCTTTGTGCTGCCCAGCTACAGAATATCAAAGCAAAAATTCTACTGGTTTGAATGTACTAAAATAACAATATTTGGTTCAAATTGTACAGGCTTAAACCTCAGGGAGTAACTCTCCCAAATCACTTTCGTTTGTGAAAGCAGAGTGGAGACACGAACCTGTTAGATTGTACACAGCAACCTAGAGGGTAAAGATCTTATTCAAACACTGGCACCATGCCATGGGGAAAAGCTTGCCACAAGAAGAAAAAAAAAAAAAAAATGTTTTTAAAGAAGATCATTTTATTATGGTCAAGAGAACACAGGTTTTCCTTCTTTTCTTAGATTTTGTTAACACTTCACCCTTTCTTCAGAGGCAGGCAATGAGAAAAATGGTCATATTTGTTTCTTTGATCACTGTTCATATGAACAGCTATATTTCATTACTTTAAAACATTCTAACTATTTAAAGCTTTGGTATCAAAACTGGACCTTTGATGTTATGATATAATTTCTTTTGAAATATTGGCTACTGTTTAACTACAACTGCAAAATCAAGAAAGAGACCCCCCCCCCCCGCCTTTTAGGTAGGAGGGCCTGTTCAAAATGTAATGCAGGCAAAATCTTGCTTTTGCTTTTATAAGGACAGACCAACCTATTGCTCCATAGGCATCATAAGCTATATAAATTTACTATGAATGACTTTTGTCAAACTTTCAGACATGCAACCTGTGGTTGGACAAGAGCTTTGTACCCTCTGAGCATATTCATTTTGAGTCTCTGCTTAATCTATTAAATATAGGGTTTCTTTAGTTACCAAGTTGACAGATTTGGCTTGACTAGGGACTAAGGGCTAGAAACAACGCCTAAAGACACAGACAGAATTTTAGAGCAAGATCCAGTTAAGAATATGCTAAATAAGAAACAAATGGGCAATGTTCTTGGCTATTCCTACCCTCTTTGGTACAGATCTGGGACAAATAAATAGATATTCAGAAGGGATCTGTTTCTTAATATTGCATACCAGATTTTAATGAAAGATCATAAGTGATTTTTTCAGGGAAACTTCATTGATATTTTTTTAGTGCAGTGAGATTTTATGATTTTATTGGCATAAAATTTGGAATCATGGGTCATATTATTATGAGTAACCATAGGATCTTTAACTCCCTAAGAATGATCCTCCTTAAAGCTTTGGTTAATAAGTACAGTATATTAATGTTTCTTGACTCAATTCTAGTTAATGCCTAATATAACTTGCCTAGTTCTGTGGAGACTGTGCTTTCAATTTGCCTAAAAAAAATACAACAGAAGAAAAACATCCCTATCCTGTAAACTTTTTTACTAATTTTATTCTATGCGTGTATCATATAAGCAAAGTTTTTTTAATATCCAATAGAATGTGTTAGTTGCATTAAGAACTTGAATGCAGTGTAACAACAAGTTTGTTCTACCTGAGGTAATTTCCTAAATTAAAATAGATTGAAATTACAAAATTGATTTAGAATGCAGGGTGTTCTTAGAAGAAATAGTCAAATTATAAAATAATTCCCATCTTTTTTTCACGTTCTTTGGCTAATACCTATTGCCTGTGAGTGGATTCTGTCTACCAGTGACCTTAGAGGAGCGTATAGAATTACTACCACAGGATTCTAAAACAGTAATCTTTACAGAGAAAAAAACCATGAGCTCTGGTGGCAAAGTGGGTTCAATGTTGGGCGGCTTATGGAAATGTCAGCCATTTGAACCCTCAGCCACTCCACAGGAACAAGTCGGCTTCCTTAAAGATTTACAGCCTCAGCAACAATCATTTGGGGACAGTTCTACTCTCACCTAGAGGGTTGTTGAGTCCTAATTGACTTGTTATGTATGCATATGATATTTAAGGAAGCAGATTGCCACATCTTTTCTTCCACAGAGCAGCTTTTTGTTACTGTTAAGTGTTGTTGAGTCCGTTCTGACTCATAGCAACCCTGTATAGGGAGTCTTAGGAGCAGCTGATGAGTTTGAAACATCAATCTTAGGATTCAAACCAACTAGGAGGTTCAAATTGCTAATCTTACTGTTAACTGCTAAGTGCTTAAGCACTGCATCACCAGGGCTATTTTTTCTCTAGATAATAAACAAACCAAATGCACTGTAATCTAGTCATTTAGGACTCACTGCAACATTATAGTAAAGATTAAAACTGTTCCATAGAATTTCCAAGGCTGTAGGTCTTTATAGAAGCAAACGACCTTATCTTCCTATGGTTAACTCACTGCACCTGCTTTTGGTTTGAGTAATAAACCGAACCAAACTCATAGTGAACCTATCTAGGATTTCTGAGGCTATACATCTTTACAGAATTGGACAACCTTATCTTTCTTTTACAAAGTGATTGGTGGGTTTGAACTGCGGACCTTACAGTTAGCAGTTCAGTGCTTCTGTTATATCAAATTATTTTATTTTGTACAAATTTTCACATTTTTATTTATCACCACCAGGGGGCAGAGTATGCTAACTATTGGATTCATAGATGCCAAAATAAAAGAGGCAATTTTAGACCAAAGTGGAAAATTCCCTAAGGATTTCTTTAGGGGAAGAGCTATCTAACTGTTCACAGTATAATTTTTACACCAGTTTTAAATAACTCGGTAGTTACATCTTTAGTCTTTTAATGTGATTTTTGTGACTTTGTGTTGATTTTTTTTTTTTAATTTTAATAAGCATTAATTACTCTAATTTAAAACTTCAATCTTAAATGTTTGCAGGAAGAATTAAAAACAATAGTTTTCCATTTTCCCCATATTTATAGATCAGTTACTTCACAATTATTTCACCTTAAATATCGCAATATATTCATGAGAAATAATGCAAGCTCATTGTGGAAACTTTAGCCAAAACAGATAAATATAACTTAGGGTATTGTTTAGATAGAAACTATATTTAAATACATATATTCCAGGTACACTGCATTCATGGAGCCCTTGTGGTTCAATGAATTTTAAAAGAAAGGTGACAGGTTCAAATCCAACAGCTTCTCTGTGTGAGAAAGATGTGACCGTGGGCTTCCATAAAAGACTCAGTCTTAGAAACCCTATGGTTCAGTTCACCTCTGTTCCTAAGGGTCATGAAGAGTTGGAACTGTCTCAAAGATAAGGAGTCTTTTTAGTTTTCATTTAAAGTGTATGTGATGTCCATTCTTTAATGTTATGAATGATAAACCTTAAAAAGTTATTAGAAAGTGTGCATTAAAAAGCCTTTGCTCCCCTTCACGTTTCTTTTCAGTGTCCAAGTAAAACTTATGACCCACTGATTAAATCTACCCGAGATTTCCCAGATGATGTCATCAGTTTCATAAAGCGGCACCCTGTGATGTATAAGTCAGTCTACCCAGTTGCAGGAGGACCAACATTCAAACGAATCAATGTAGACTACAGACTGACACAGATAGTGGTGGACCACGTCGTTGCAGAAGATGGCCAATATGATGTAATGTTTCTTGGAACAGGTAAGCTCAAACTATATTAATTCTAAAACATATATATGTTTTCTCATAAAGCATAATTTCATATTAATAAAGAAAGCAAATCTTCAAAACTATTAATTGATCAAATGAAAATGCATTTGCTAACACCTAGTCAATATTTCTTAAAACTGCATAACGTAACTTAATTGATAATCATAATTCTCTGCCAGTCGCCACTAGCTTTATTTGAGATTTGATAGTCTATTTGTACATTAACACTGAAATGTGTCTGTCATCGGTTAGGTGGTCAATGCATATCTGTTTAAGGACTAAGGGCTACCATTAAACAAGTAAGGTATTGTTCAAATTTAAAATTTTCAAACTTCACATTTTCCCCTTTCTATAGAGATATTTGATAAGCCCTCTCCCAAAAGGTTTTCTCCTAATTTTGAGAATCACTAACTCAGCGGACTTACTATGACTTTTCTAGAAGTTAAGCATGGTTTTGTAAATGCCCCTAAGTGTGAATTTCATGGGGATTATTTTTCTCTTTCTTGCAGTCTGTGGAATACATATCACTCTCATTGCAGCCTGTATTTTGCTTTTGTTTGTTTTTAGATTTGTTTTTGTTTTCGTTTTTTGTGTGTGCCAACTCATTCATTATAAAATGATTTTTTTAAATTGTGTTGTCCCAGAAAGAAAAACACCATTTATTTGATGCATTTCAAATATAAGAAAGGGTATTATTAGTAGCATCATGTGGATTCTAGTAGAATCTAGATAACATGTATCATTGAAGCAAAACTATGTAATTCTATGTTATGCATCCTCCAGTGAGTTGATTCCAACTCATACCTACCCTGTATAGGGTTTTCGAAGCTGTATACCTTTACAGGAGCAGAAAGGCTCATCTTTCTTCTGAGGAGCAGCTGGTGGGCTTGAACTACTGACTTTGTGTTTACCAGTACAGTGCTTATCCTACAGAGCTACAGTTCTACACATTCTAGATAACAGCATTGCATAAAGAAGTAGACATTAATGGGTTTTCAAGATATGGATGTTCTTACTGGAATGTAGATTTTTCTAAGTGTAAATCAATTTAATAATCTTCATTTTTAAAGTCTGTTGATTTCATAGAAATTAGGATTATTAGGAAGCATTTGCTGACAGACTCCAATGGCATTCGAGAACACCAGTTTTCAACCCTGTGTGTTGCACATGACAATTCCTAGACCTAAGAGAATAAATGATGTTCCCAAAGCTACAGAGATGGCTCTGAAAGGTCAAAGCTTGAACTAATTATCTTGTTACCAATTCTATTGAGTTTGCTAGATTGTTCACCCAAATCTCATTCCTAAATTTTAGTTTAATACTATAAATTCTGTTCAGCCACTAGGTGGTACTGCTTAACTTTTACTGAGAAAAGTATAGCAATGAAAGACAGATTATTAATTTTGACATTTGGGAAATGTATGTTTAATATTTTTTAAAGAGCCCAGAGTCATTTAAACACAAAGGTAAATAAACTAGACTATTTTGTGCAAACAAGATCATTGCTTCATATGTTAATATATTTCAGTTCCAGGGTTCACAAGCTTAAAAACATCTATTTTGTATAAATTCATTTTCAAGTGTTTTTTTTTTTTTTTCCTGAAATGTTATTTTGATTGTCTTTCTGAAATTGCTTGCAACCTTGTGAAATTGCAACATAAACTATTACAACATAAACTATTGTATTTAAAGACTTTTCTAAACGTCAAATTTGGGTTTACATTTTCATCTTTGTTACTTTCTTTTAAGTTGACCTAAAATAACTGAATATAACTTCAGCTTCAAGCCTAATAAAATTTTCTATAAGTAAAGTACAATTTGATAAGTGAGTTACACTTTCGCTCACGTAGATAGCATCATCAAGGATTTTTCTATCATTTACTACATGTTAAAAAGCACTATCAGAAAAGGCTTTTGTAAATTACCTATTACATAATTATTATATGAATCTTTTCATAAGTATTGTATAATAAAAATACATAATAACTATTTAATATATATTTCTTAGATTGAGTAATATTCACATACATGCACATGTATATATAGTGATAATTTTATACTTTAATTAGTAAACACATGTGGTAGTGTAGTGGGTTACGTGCAAGGTCTACAGTTTGAATTCATCAGCTACTCATGGGAGAAAGATGAAGCCTTCTGTTTCCTTAATGATTTATAACCTTGGAAACCCTATACAGGGTTGTTATGAGTCAGAACTGACTTTACAGCAAACAAAAACAGCAAAACAACCATGTTTTAATTAATTAAATTCCAAAATGGTATTTCCCCTTTTGTATAATTTCAGCCAATATTTGAATGAGACATATATAGTCCTGTTTCTGGAAATATACTCTGTGTATACTTTTTAATATTATCTTTATAAATATGCATTTGTGTTTTATTAGCCAAAAGCTATAATATTTAGGAAGGAAAACATCATCAGCTTTAAGCTCTACTCTTATATGTTTTATTTAATCTCATGTCCTGAAAAGCATTTGATTAAAAAGTGAAGGGAACAATATGTAGATTGTTAAAAACATACTTAAAATTAAATATTGAGCTAGAATGAGTAGGTTTGTGAGCTATGTATTGTTTTTTCCAGACGTTGGAACAGTCTTGAAAGTTGTCAGCATTTCAAAGGAGAAGTGGAATATGGAAGAGGTAGTGCTGGAGGAGTTGCAGGTATTCAAGGTGAGATTCAGATCAGAGTTGTAAGAGAAGAGATAGACGGGTTTGTTTTAATACATCGTCACTCTTCCATTGGAAAAGTTTGTTTTAAATTAGCTGCTTTATTTTTCTTCTACCTAAGCAATGGAGGAAACATTTAGAAAAATTACTCAGAGTGGGATTCACCTTCTAGCATGTTGTTGTTGTTAAGTGGCATCGAGTCTGTTCCGACTCATTGTGACCCTTAAGGGCTTCCTGAGCAACTAGTTCCTGGTGGGTTTGAACTGCTGAACTTGTGATTAGCAGTACAATGTTTATCCTACAGCGCCACACTAAGACTATGCCTTCTAGCATGTTGTTGTTGTTAAGTGCTTTTGAGTCAGTTCCAACCCATAGCAACCCTGTATAGGGTTTCCGAGAAGCAGCTGGTGAACTTGGACTGCTGACCTTGCAGTTCAAAGGGCAGGGCTTTGTAGTCTGGTGCATTAACCCACAGCGCCACACCAGGACTCCATGCTAGAAGGCATAGGTATAAGGAATTGCAATTCCTTGGATTACTTCTCCTTACAGCATTCTCCAAACATATCATCAGACAAATTGCCACATTAGATGAAAGCCTGAGGTCTCTTTTACTATCCAGATGCTTTTCTACTTTATAAACTTTACTTTTCAATACTTCCCCAATTGAATTCGAGTAAATTGAAAGTTCATCTAAATCATATATCCCTGTCTTTCTCTAAGGAAATTAAAAGAAAAAAAAAGTTTGCATAATGATTAAGTCTTTACATATGGCTAGATTTCCCCATTTTCCAAAAGAGTTGGTAGACCAAAAAATAGTTTGCAGTTATCAAAAATTTCTTTGACTTTTTACAATAATTTTAGTGTCACATTCTTGGTAATTGCTCAAGGAAACTAAAATGATATTGTGAAAATAACATTAAAAATAAAGCTGTATGTTTTAAAAATATGCTTTTTATAATCTTTTTGGTGAGATAGCTTATTTTAAAAATAGACTGTTTCCATGAACTTCTATTGCCTTAAAGGAGAGTCCAGGCCTCCACCAATAGGGGCTTAAGTTCATTGACTTGCTGGTTCCATAGAATCCTGTTTACACTGTGATGATAATAGTGGTCAAGGAGCTAACAAGAGCAAGTCCTGTTAGCTTATTGGCATCTACTAAAACACAACATTTTGTGTGGTTCCTAAGGGAAAAGTACATGTCAAATGTAAACATGAACTCAGAGGCCCCAAATAAAGCTCTCACAACACAGACAGGCACAGTCTCCTTCAACAGTTTTTAGATAAAGGTCAAAAGGAATGCTGTGGATTCTATTATTAGGATTCAATAATGGCCATGTAAAAAAAAAATCATTGTAATAAAAAATAAATGTATTGATAACACTTTCTTAATAGTTCTGGTGTGGTACTGTGGGTTAATGCACTGGACTGCAAAAGTCGGTTTGTTACCACAAGGTTGGCAGTTCAAGTTCACCAGTCACTCCTTAGAAACCTATACAGGGTCACTATGGCTTGGAACTGACTCAACGGCACTTACCCATAAAGCAGTGAATACTGGTCCATGTGGTCAAGTCAGTTCTGATGCATAATGACCCTGTATAAGGTCCTGAGGAGTGGCTGGTGGCTTTGAACGGCTGACCTTGTGGCTCAAACTGATCTTGTGGTCCAGTGCTGATCCTACAATGCCACACCAGGGCTCCTGAGAGGTGAATAAATAACAAACAATAGATACATAGGTAGATAGGCTGACAGATAGATAATGGTGAGAATTCTTTAAAACATCCCACCTTTTTTTTAAGTTTAAAAGCTTTTGAAATCATGTTTCTGATTTTATACTGCATTCATAGATTCATATGTTCTAGTTTATGTCATGAAATCACATGCTTCAGTATCTTCTACTGTTCCATGAAGAACATGAGTTTCTACAAGGAACACTAAAACTTTTCAGAACTCTGCTACTTGGACACGTTTTTGAGTCATTGATCTAAGTCAGAGTAGAAAGAGGTAATAAATAATGATGGTGATGTCCCTGTCAACACTAGTTTAAATTATATGGAAGCAGTTAAGCAGATTTAAAGGAGAAACTTTGTGGGCAACTGGGAAAATTTTTCATTGCAGTCTTTCCTCATACGTTTAGCTATTTTTTCATTAATAGAATACTTTAACTATTTTGATCATTTCTACTAAGGTGGCTGTACTACATATAGGATGAAAATAGACAACAGTAGGATTTCCCCTCCTTTAAGGTCTTGAAATTTGTTTCAGTGATCTTTTGTATAAGATAAAACAACATATTACTTAAAATAAAGTCTTATTAGTGATTATCCTTATTAACTTTTACTTCTATTTTCAGCACTCATCAATCATCTTAAATATGGAATTGTCTCTGAAGCAGGTAATTTCTTTTTTTATGTAAACATTAATCAAGAAACAATAGGTTTCTTAAATCAAAGTTGTTTTTTGGAAAAAATCTATTGAAATTGGAAAGTAAATTATAAATGATGTAAAATACTTTAGAGTACTCATCATATTTTCATTGGTTAGAGAACATTGCTTTAGATTTATTTTAGGAAATGTGAAACCAAATTATATTAATTTTTTAAAAAATATTTCTTCCCCCCCTTTGGCTCTTAACAATATATCACACTTTGTTAGTTTTGTGAGGATGTCTTTTATCTGACAAAGCTATAGAAATCCATGTGAAATATCATCACTATTGTTGTTGCTAAGTGCTGATGAGTCAGTATTGATTCATATCAACCCTATAATAGGGTTTCCAAATGAGCCCAGGTAGTATAGTGTATTATGTATTGGGCTATTAACTGCAAGTTCAGCAGTTTGAATCCACCAGGAGCTCAGAGGGAGAAAGATGAAGATTTCTGCTCCCATAAAGGTTTACAGCCTCAAAAATCCTATGTTGTTATTGTTAAGTGCCATCAAGTTAGTTCTGACACATAGCAGCCCTGCATAGGATTTAGAAGAGAAGCTAGTAGATTGGAACTGTCAATCTTGTGATTCAAACCAACCTTGTAGTCCAGTGCTTATCCTGTACCATAAACTCTATACAGGGTTGATATGAGTTAGAATCAACTCCACAGCCCACCATCACCAATAGGGTTTCCAAAGATAGTTTGGTGTGTTTGAACTGCCAACCTCATGGTTAGCAGTCAAGTGCTTATTCTGTAGCACCACATAATTCCTAGACTCTTGGACCTAAAACAAACAAACACAATTTAATGGCTAGTGATATCAACAAACAAACAAAATTTAATAACTACTGTGGTATCAATAAACAAATAAAATGTAATGGCTAGTGATATCAAGCAAACACAATTTAATGGCTAGGGATAGTATCAGCAGCCACTAAATTTTGTTTGTCTGAAATCCAAGAGTCTCGGAGTTGTAATATGGACTGAGCTGACAAAGAACCCTACAGTCAATCTTTGTGCCACACCACTTAATGTCTGATCACCAGAATCAATTTCCTTAAGAGCAAAATTAGAAAAATGATTAGTGTTATGAGTTTGAATGGGATGCCTGTTACAGGTGAAATTCTAAACAGAGACCTGGCCAATTATAAGTGATAACTAAGTATAATAGTGAGGAGCTCTGGTAGCGTAGTGGTTACGAATCGAGCTGTGAACCACAAGGTCAGCAGTATGAAACTACCAGCTCGTCCGTGAGAGAAAGATGAGGCTTTCTGCTCCCGTAAATATTTACAGCCTCGGAAACCCTGTACAGGGTCGCTATGAGTCGGAACCAACTCCACGGCACATAACCACCACTACCAAGTATAATAGTAAGTCCTGGTGTGGCACTGTGGGTTAATGAGCCAAACTGAAAAGCCATTTGAACTGCAAGGTTGGCAGTTCAAGCTCACCAGCTGCTCCTCGGAAACCCTATATAGGGTTGCTATGGGTCGGAACTGACTGAAAGGCACTTAACAACAACTAGTATAATAGTGATGATAATAATTAATATTATTTCACATTTCCTGGTATGATACTGCAAATACCAATTGATTAAAGAGATACAGAATCACATTGCCATTTCTTTATGCACCCATAATATTTAAGAATGTCATATGATAATATGTTCCTATCAAGGTGTTGCTAGTATAACACAGTAATTATTAAGGTAAAGTTTTAAATAGGTTTCTTCTTTGGGGGCTTTCTCTAGATCCTAAATAGAATGACACTCATGAGTCCCCGTAAAAATTCAGGTCCAAATACATACATAAACACACACTTGCACACATGTCTTCTTTGCTATTTAGCCAGTTTTAAGTTTTCATTCATTTGCTTTCTTTCAACATTTATTTCTTGAAAGCCTGCTTTTGTATTTGGAGTCTACAGAAGTAGATGCACAACAGTGGCATGGCACTTAGTCTACAGAAGATCATGGAGGACTTGGGAGACAAAGAATCTTGCCAATAACGTAAGAGTAGGAATGGCAGAATATGCAAGGGAAGAGAGGAGAGAACCTGACTTAAAATGAGAGAGTGAGCAGGGAAAGATGTCCAAGACAGGTAGTCTAAGCCATGAAAGATGGTTATAGTATTCCAGAAAAATAAAAAGCATGAAGGGATGGGGAGCCTATTCCAAGCAGAAAGAGAGAACGTTTGCAAAGGTGTGAACAATAATAGACCATAGTTTATTCTAATAAGTTTGTGTGCAATTAGTGTGCTCAAGGGAGATGTGAGGCAGAAATGATTCTGTATGCCCAAACAAGATTATGCATATTCTTACATGTTCTTTGAAGAAGTTTACATTGTATCTAAAGGGCAATATAAACCATTAAAGAGTTTTAAACAGGAGAGTGTTATGATAAGATTTTCCTTTTAGAAAATCTGTCTGGTGACTGTGTAGAAGATGGATTAGGTCCTGGGGGAGGAGGTGGTCATTGCCGGAAAACAAGGCTGAAGCCAGGGAAAATAGTGAGGCTACTTATAAGTAATCCAGGGAAAGAAATGATAAGAACCTGAACAAAGGCAGTGGCAATGAGGAGGGGGAGGAGGAACCTGATTAGAGAGTTCTGTAAGAAGGAAAATGGAAAAGACATGATGACAGATTGAATGTGAGAGAAAGAGACGCAAAGTCAAATCCCACACTTCTTTTTTGGGTGACTGAGTGGGTGAATATGCTTCTCACCAAGATAGGGAAGGAGGAGTAGATTTAAAGACATCAGTGTGTCGTAAATAGCCTTTGTACAGTAACAGTAGTAAAGAAAAGAGAATAGGAAAGAGGGAAA
Source organism: Chrysochloris asiatica (assembly GCF_000296735.1). Classification (NCBI taxonomy): domain Eukaryota; kingdom Metazoa; phylum Chordata; class Mammalia; order Afrosoricida; family Chrysochloridae; genus Chrysochloris; species Chrysochloris asiatica. The sequence goes on from NW_006408528.1 coordinate 24,400,475, forward strand.
CCCAACATTTGATGCAAAGAGCAATCATCAAAGAAGCAGATGTCTCAAGCTGAGATAAAAACTAAGGGAAAATAAAGAGTTTCAAGGATGGTGTAGTTAACAGCATCAAATTCTACCAATAAATTACTTAGAATAAGTATTAAAGAGGGTTCACTGGATGTAGCAAGGCCAGCTTGAACCACAAGTTTAGAGGTTCAGACTCACCAGCTGCTTCTCAGAAACCCTATACAGGGTCGCTATGAGTCAGAACTGACTTGACAACATTTAACAACAACAGATCTAAGTCAGATTTCTCTTCGGTCTATTTTAGCTGTGCAAGTATCTATTTCTTAAATGCTTTCCCTCCATTTAAATCTTGTCATGGTTGACTGAAGTTGGCCATGAGCTTTTTAAAGGAATATTTTTGTTGTTAGGTGCTGTCAGGATGGTTCTGACTCATAGAGACCCTTTATAGGGTTTTTAATGGGCAGCTGGTGGGTTTGAACTATCAGCCTTGTGGTTAGCAGTTTAGTGCTTATACTACAGCACCACACTAGGATTCCTTTTAAAGGCATAAACTATGGATTATTCATCTGTATCCTTCACCTATACACTCTCACTCAAATAAAAACATACTCCCTGTATGTATTTATTTGAGTGAGAGTTGTTTGAGTGAGAGTTGTTAAGTGTCATCAAATCAGTTCCAATTCACAGTGACCCTGTTTGTAGGGTTTCTGAGGAGTGGCTGGTGAGTTTGAATCTCCGACCTTGAAATTCAAACCAACCTTATAGTCAAATGCTTATCCTACAGTGTTACACCATGGCTCTATATGGGAAGTACTGCAACATTTTTAGGACATAGTGTCAAAACAATGTATTTACTAGATTTTTCAGTATTCTTAGAATTTCACTTGAGATATGGCATCCATCAAACCTCCTAGATACTTTCTTCATAATGATACCAAATTTGTTCTCTCCAAATTATAGTGTGCTTTCCTTGGGTATAAGCACTTCATTACCAAGTGAAATGATTAGTTAAAACCACAGTCATCTTTCATTTAAAGAGCCATGAAGAAGAAAGACCATCAGTTTTGCCTATAGCATCTGTGCTTGATATAGTCTACCAAAGTATATTTCAACTATTGAGAAAGAATTTGACATCTTAATTCCTCAGTCTAGCAGCTGGTTTTTGACCTTCTTAAATTACTGCTAAGGTTACTCTAGCTCAGTAGAATGTTTCAGTATCATCTTCAAACCACCATCCTGCCAGCGGTAGAAGTGATTGACTTTTTTTTTTTCTTTGTTATGTACAAGTGTTTAGAATGGTCTGGACACCCGGTGAGTGAGATTTAGACCTATGATGTGGTATTCAAGAAAGGGAAGTTCTTAAGACTCCTCTGAAAGATGCTTCTAATTCATTTGTTTTGCTGGTTTGCAGCAACAACTGTACATTGGTTCCCGAGATGGATTGGTTCAGCTCTCCTTGCACAGATGTGACACTTATGGGAAAGCTTGTGCAGACTGCTGTCTTGCTAGAGACCCCTACTGTGCCTGGGATGGAAACGCATGCTCTCGATATGCACCCACTTCAAAAAGGTAAGAGGAACATATTGTCACTGTATTAGAGCTTACATTCTAAGCACTTGATTTGCAGAAGGCTAGGACCTGGTATGGTGCTGTAGTATAAAGCACTAGACTGTAAGATTGATTTGAACCACAAGATCAGTGGTTCTAACTCACCAGCTGTTCCTTGGAAATGCTATGTAAGGTCGCTATGAGTTGGAACCAACTCGACAGCACTTAACAACAACAATTGTTTACAATGGGCACCCTCTGAGTCTTGACATAAATCCAGCCTCAACTGTGTTCTTTTTTACCATAAACAGGCAATGTAGAAAGCTTTGCCCTCAGGCACTGTGTGTTTAAAAGTAGATTATGACTTCCCTAGCTGTGGATTAATGCACTGTACTTCAAGGTCGGTTTGAACCACAAGGTTATTAGTTCAAGCTCACTAGCCACTCCTCAGAAACCCTATATAGGGTTGCTGTGAGTTGGAACTGACTTGATGACACTTAAGAACAACAGTCAGCCAAGGAAGGGGCAGTCTTGCCTTCAGGGGCTTGCCTGGGCATATCCTTAATGGAAATTGGGATACTAGAGTCACATGATCATGAGTCATACCCTGATCAAGGTGATTAGAAGGCCCCAGAACCAATCCTATAAACTTCCCTGATCTACAATAGTGAGTGTGTATGTCACAGTCATGGTCCCTTTCCCACTTCCGTAGTCCAGCCTTTGATAGTGATGACTTGATCTGTCACCAATTTCCTTGTTTTCTGTAATTAGTTATGTGGTATGAATCCATTGTGCTCTCATGCTGATAGATAGTCTCCCTCATTTGGGTGATTGGTGTTTGTCTTGTCTTTGACCTCTTTAAGACTTACTAAAGGGTCTCTATAGAATATATTTGAATTTGGGGTCTTTCCCCACTCCAGAACATTATGAACTTCCCTTTCTACTCCATGAACAACACATAAGAATGCTCTGCTTTAAAGTATAAATTAAAGAGTAAATATTTAGAAAACATCTGTTATAGTCACTGTCATGGGACTAGCTCTGACTCAAACAAACCCTGTATAGGGTTTCTGAGACTAAGATTTTATGGGAGCAAACAGCCTTATCTTTCTCTCTCAGATCAGCTCGTGGGTTCAAACTGCAGACTTTTTAGTTAGCAGCCCAATGCTCAATCCACAGCACCACCAGAATGCCTTATGGTCTGTTACAGAGATGTTAAAATTAAAATGTTCTTTTGAATCTTGATATAAAAGTGAATTTTGAAGGAGGATAAAATTAAATATTTTGAAATTTTGAAATTTAGAATTTAAAAGAAGTTGGATAAATTGTATTATTGTTCTTTAAGTATATCAAACATCATTAGAATTCTGTTTTGTTTTACATTTCTTCATTTCACCCTTCTTGTGAAGGTCGGTTTGAGTCTGAACCAACTTGATAGCACTTGTTGTTGTTGTTGTTAAGTGCCATCGAGTCGGTTCCGACCCATAGCGACCCTGTACAGGGTTCCAGAGGGTGTAAATCTTTACGGGAGTAGAAAGCCTCATCTTTCTCCTGTGGAGCAGCTGGTAGTTTTGAACCGCTGACCTTAAGGTTCGCAGTCTGATTCGTAACCACTTAGCAGCAACATATATATATATATATATATATATATACTCATAGCTTCTGTTTTGCAAATAATTCATAAATATTTGTGTGTATAAAAATGTACTGTATTTCTGTATCACAGTGTGTACTACTGATTCTTAGTACAATTTTTATTTTTATGCTACTAACTCTTGCTTGAGCAAATTCAGCCACTCAGATGTACTTAAACAACAACACATTGTTGCCCTGCTCTTTGTAGTTCATTGCTGTCTGTGCTCTTAAAAATATTACTCTTTTGAGCCAAAAATTTCTAGCTGGAAATTTATTTTACATACACATTTGCAAAAATACCACTAAGTTTTATGTTCAAGGATGCTCATTGCTGCACTGTTTGTAGTAGCAAAATAACTGGATATAACCTAATGTCAATATAATTAATATTGGTTAAATACATTATGATAAAGTTTGAAATTTTGGAGGACAATACCAACATTTTCTAAAGAATTTTTAAAGTTTTTTTTTTTTCCTTTAAGAAAGTTTTCGGCAAATTTTGTATGATAATTTTTTTTCTGAATTCTTAGGGTTTTTATTATCAAAATAAGATACTGGGCTGACATATATTAGTCCCATTGCAACCTATGCACTTTTTTCTTTTGAATAATTTTACTAAATTATCAAATTTTGAAGTCTAAAGATCACAGACTATTAGGAACAACAGGAAATGCATTTTAAAATTGGGAGACATTTTATATTTCCTTAATTCTCTGAATTAATTTTAAATCGGTAGGTACCACAATTACAAGTTGAAAGTAAACATTTCACCAATATTGTGTTGTGTTTTTTGTCCAAGAATCTAATCATGGCAAGTTTTTTTTAAAACTTTATTAGAAGTTAAAAAACAAGCATGTTCATTGTATTTGTTGTTGTTGTTAAGTGCAGTCGGGTCACTTCCAGCTCATAACAACCCTGTATAAGGTTTCAGAGGAGTGGCTGGGGGATTTGAACTGCTGACCTTGTGGTTAAAACTCCAGTGCTAACTAGTTGGTAGTAAATATTCAGTTTGATGAATTTACTTTTTCTTTAAGAAACCAAAATATAAAAAACATTCTTTACCTAATAGATTTTATACCATTATATTATTCTTTTTCCCGTATTTCCTAAGACTCTGATCTGGCAGACATGTCACAGTGATACTTTGCCCTATGTATCATAATATTCATGTGACTGAGCTAAAAGATATGTAAGATGGATCAACCTTATACAAGACAGTCATTTGGTCAGCATTACTGTTAAGGAACAACCTTTCAAAAGGTTAACTATTGTTACTATCTATGATCTCTTTAATGTCAACATAAAACAGGCAAAGCGAATGAAAATGTGCTGTAAGCGTATAGAGTTTTTACACAAATAGGAACCATTTTTTTATTTCTTTATACAGTTGTTGTTGTTAAGTGCCATTGACTATAGCAACTCCGTATAGTTTCCAAGTAGTAGCTGGTGGGTTTGAATTGTCAACCTTGTGGTTAGCAGTACAGTGCCACTTTATAAAGTAGTTACTATTTCCTTTTAAAGAAAATATATGGTAATTCTGTAAAAAGTGATTATTTATTGCTGTTACTACTATACTACAAAGAAAAACAATGTGTCTGCTTACCAGCAGATAGAAATAATAGCATGTGGTCACTCATGTCATATCAAACTTGCAGTTCTATTTCAAGACACATTACTTAATGTGCTTGTTAATCAATTCTATGTAACAATGAATATTCACATAACACTTTTTGTATGTGTGTGCACATTCCTTGCTTCTAACTAAACTTCTTTTACATCTTATTACAATCCAATATTGACTGACAAAGAGAGGTGGAATAGTTGTTCTTATTTGATATATATTAAATATCAATTATATTTGTATTAAACCTATTCTGAATAATTTGTCAAAAGACAGAAAAAGAAAACAGTAGTACTTAAATAAAATTCAGGTCATCGTATTACCAAAACATGATTTGTCTATTGTTGTTATTAAGTGACGTAGAGTCAGTGTCAACTCACAGTGATCCTGTAGAGGGCTTCCAAGGAGCAGCTGGTGAGTTTGAGCCACCGACCTTGTGGTTCAAACTGACCTTGAGGTCCAGTGCTTTATCCCATAGACTGCATTGTTGTTGTTGTTGTTGTTGTTGTTAAGTGCTGTGGAGTCAATTCCGACCCATAGTGACCCTGTACAAGGTTTCTGAGGCTATAAATCTTTACAGGGGCAGAAAGCCTCATCTTTCTATTGCAGAACAGCTGGTAGTTTCAAACTGCTGTCCTTAAGTTTCCCAGCCCGATTTGTAAGACTCATAATGACATTGGATTGAATTGTAATGGAGACTTGAGTTTATGTTGATCAATAAGACAAACATTGTTTTGCATCTGTCATTGTTTTTAACATTATATGCAAACTTTCTACATGACAAACATCATGGTTTAAAGTCCTAAACAGTCAATATCCTTTCTGTAGGCGAGCTAGACGTCAGGATGTGAAGTATGGTGACCCAATCACCCAGTGCTGGGACATTGAAGACAGTAAGTATAGGTTTAATATGCATTCCAACCTTTTAAATATTTAAGCCTAGTCTTGGTGTGTTTTATTATTTGACTTAAACATCTACGTGGAAAAGATAGAGATCTCATTCTCATTTTGTGTATGCTTATATTCTGGAAAGAAACAAGAGATTTTATAAATCAACTCCATGTCTATGTGCCTAAGTGAATGATCCTTTGTTATATCATTATTTGTTTCATATGTCTTTAAAGCCCTGAACTGTTGCTTTTTTTTTTTTTTTTTTGTAAATTCTTACTGCAATATCCTTATAAAGTTTGAAGTCTGCTGTTGGAGATATAACAGGATATAGCCTAAAGTATTTGGGTATATAGAGTTAATGCAGAGACCCTTCCAGAATGGTCTGATAAAAGTATAGACTTTTTACAAAGCCTGCTCTTTATATTGTATTCATGTATTTATTTAATCAGTAAGTATTTATAAGTGACTTTCATGTGCATATAATTGTCCTGGCTATGCTATGAGACAGAGAAACTCCTTAGAGAACCTATGGTTGCTTTGGGGAGATATCATAAAACACAATTAGTGGGGCTTTAGAGAACAGTTAGATCAGCAGACACTGCATTATTCAAAGAAAATTTCAAAATGTGAGAGAACCTAGAAGTCTGAGTAGAAGAGAGGCAGAGTGACAAAAAGAGAGGAGAGCCAGGGCATGAGTCTGATAACAGAAGAGAAAACAAACAAACAAGCAATAAACCTATATATGTGCTTTCCTATAGTTGTAGTTACTTCCCATAATCAAATGCTACTTTCAGATACAAACACACACACACACTCACACAGCTGGGGAAAATAAAACAGTGCCTTCCTTTTTGATCAAATGCTTCATCAAAAAACATTTCCTTCTTTCTAGCAGTGGTAAAAATGAACAGCCTCGATTCCACAGCCTATAAATGGTGATCCTGCAGTGTTTTCTTAATTTAAGAACAAAACAACATAATTATTTTTAATTCATAATTTTATCCTTCTGAAAAAATAAGCTTTGGACCAGAAGAGTTTGTTTGACGTCTTGTTCTAATGTGTAAGTGACGCACTGTTGTGCCTATTGTTTGATTCAACACTGTGTGCTGTTGTATATATAAGGCTGTGCCTGTGCACATGCCATTCAACAAGGACTGCTACAGGTATTGAGACACATTGATGAATACAAATGAAAACCGTCTGTGCGTTCATGGAACTTATATTCAAGTGTGTATTAGGGATGGGGGCAGGCAATAAACATAAAAACAGGTAAATTTTATGCTATGTCAGATAATGAAGGATACATGTTATGAGGAAAGTGATGTAAAACACAGATGTCCTAAGGCACTCACAATTATTGTCTCCATTTCACCATATCCTGGCTCTTGCTACAATCCATTGCATTCAGTCTTTTGTAACAATCGTTCTACTGAACCCATTCTTCTCAAGGTCACCAGCAATTTTCTACTTAGCAAACCCAATATTCAACTTTCTACTCTCATTTTTACTTAGTCTCCATTCTCCTTAAATCACTTTCTTCATTTGACTTCTATGTAGCTCTTATGACCACATGACAGATGATTGTTACTTGCTGAGGGATTTTGTGACTGGCTTGAAGTCAGCCATGGTGAGAGTACTTACACCATAATAATTAACTGGCACTACGAATGAAGTCTCTTTGTTTTCAGAGATTCAGTGTCCCAGCACCTATGACACCAACCACATCCTCCGGGTTGTTCTCTTACTTTACAGACTGCTCTTTGTGAGTGTCTTTAACATTCCTTTCTCTTACATTAACATTTCCAGCTTCTAAATAGTGTATCGTCCAAGCCAGTTTTCCAGTCTCTTTATTCACTTCCTAAATTCATCAATGTCAGTAGCCTGGTCTTGCACCATCATAACAGTAGTTACGCTTGAGCCCACTGTGACTATCTCCTTGTTAATCCACCTGATTAGAGGTCTTCCTCTTTTTTGCTGACCCTCCACTCTTTCTAGCATAATGTCCTTTGCCAGAGACTCATCTCTCCTGACAATATGTCCATAATATGAGAGACAAAGTATCGCCATCCTTACTTCTTAGGTGCCTTCTGGATGTACAGATTTTTTGTTCTCTGGCAGTCCATGGTACTTTCACTATTCTTCACCAACACTGTAAATCAAATGCTTCAATTCTATTACCGTCTTCCTTAATCAACGTCCATTTTTTACATACATTGGAGGCCATTGAAAATAACTAGAGCTTGGGTCAGGTGCACCTTAGTCCTCAAACTGAAATCTTTGCTCTTGAACATTTTAAAGAGGTTTTTTGGAGCAGATTCATCCTTTGTCTATTGCTGCTATAACAGAAATGTCATATGGGTGGCTTTAACACACAGACATTATTTTTTAAGTATTGTTGTTTTGTTAGATGCCATTGAATTGGTTCTGACTCATGCACAAGAGAACAAAACACTGCCTGGTCCTGTATCATCCCCATCACCATTGTTAACCTTGAGTCTACTGCTGCTTGCACTGTGCCAATCTATCTCATTGGGGGTCTTCCTCTTTTTTACTGAATCTCCACTCCACCTAACATGATGTCTTTCTCCAGGCACTGGTCCCTCCTGACAATATATCTGAAGTCTGATAGATGAAGTCTCACCATCCTGGCTTTTAAGGGGCATTCTGGCTGTGTTTCTTCCAACACAGATCTTTTTGTTCTTTTGGCAGTCCATGGTACTTTTAATATTCTTCTCCAACACCATAACTCAAAAATGCATTAATTCTTCTACTATCACCCTTATTCACTGTCCAACTTTCACATGCATATGAAGCTATTGAAAATACCTTAGTCCTCACAGTTTTACGAGACTATAAATCCAAATTCAGGGTCAGCTCAACGGGTAGACTTTCTCTCTCAGTTGACTTCTGTTGCTGGGAGATCTTCATGTGGCTTGGCATCTATCTTCCTCTAGCTCTGCTTCTCTTGCTTATTTAATCTGTTTTATATCTCAAAAGAGATTAACTCCAGAAACACCTTGCAATCTTCCTGTTATCATTTTTAGCAAAGACACCCCACTTCCAAATGCGATAGCCATGGACACAAAAATAAGAAATGACAGCATATAATTCATGGGGAACAAGTTCAATCCACAACATTCCACCTGTTCACTCTCCACAATTTATGTCCTTCTCACACACAAGATATAATCACTGGATTATATCATCTCTCAAATCTTAAAATAACTCCAAGTTCAAAATTTTATCCTTGGAATCATCGAAATCAAATATAGATGAGGCTTTAGGTATGGGGCAAACTTGCTCTTCATCTCTATACCTGTGAAATGTAGTTCATCTGTTTCCAAAATACAGTGGTAGAACAGGCACAAAGTAGACATTTCCATTACAAATGGGAGACATTACAGGGAAGGAAGAGATAATGGACATCAGCAAGTCCAATACCTTGCAGAACAGCATAGCCAAAATCATCTTTTTAAAAACATAAATCAGATCAATATTTCCTTACTCAAAATCTGCTAGTAGCTTCTCAGCATGACTATTAAATAGCCCACAACCTTCAGCATATCCTACAAGACTGTACTTGATCCGGTGGTTCCTAGCATATTCTCTAAACTTCCCTTTTGTCATTGTTGCATAAAGGGGAATAGAAAGGCCACTTAGCATATGAATGAGGGACATCTGCATAGATAGTGAGTGGAATAGAAGAAACTAGAGGCAGTGAATCAATTGTGAGACTTTAAGTACTGGGTGATGAAGTCTTGAATAATTTTCAGGAACATATTTCTTTTCTTTCTTCTTCCTTACTTATTACTTTAATTTTTACATGCTGTGATTTTGACTTATATGAAATCAATAATGCATGTAGGTGAACTGTGTTTAACAATGTTAAAGAGATGTTATCTTGGCCACCAGTGAAGAAATATTTAAGGCATTTCACTGTACAAAGAATTTTTTCTTTTGATTATTGCAATCTGGACATTAAAATACTCTTCTCTGAGATTTTTTTTTACTCTTCATGAGGCTATATTCTGTTGTTTTATAACTAGCAAATCTGAATTTTGAGGCTTTCAAAATTAGATAACAATGTATGTGCCGATAATATGCAGAATATGTAAGAGTTGGTTCTGCCTCATAGATTTCTGAGAAGCAGCTAGTGGGTTTGAACTCCTGACCTTGTGGTTCACAGTCCAGTGCTGATCCTACAATGCCACACTGGCATACGTAAATATACTTTCAAATTTAAAAATAGAAAATATTTCAAACTGATGAAGTGTGACTTTTTGTCACAGGATCACTAGTTTTTACTCATAAAACAAAGGATTTTAAATAATCAACCCTCTATTTTGGTCATTCAGTTGATTTCACCAATTTATTTTCTACTGAATTGACCAATTCCATGATTGAATCACTCTAATTGAGTTTCTCCTTAGCCTTTACTGGATCACTTATGATCCAAGTGGACCATCCCTGCTTTGTTCCTGGACTCCCTTTGCTCGGGACTCTGAGCTCTGCTCTTAAGAAGAAGTGTTTGTCTTTCTCATTCCTGATTTACATTTGCGATCTTTCTGTGCATTAGGAATTTATTACATGTGAAGATCACTGATATAATCTGTTGAATTGGTAGAGATAGTGAGTAGACTACAGATTTCAAATGGAATCTACATACTTTAAGGTTATGATGTTAATTCATAATGGTGTCAGCATGCTTGACTTAATCATTGCTTCTAAAACACAAATAAATTCAAAAGACATTTCTTGAAAACAAAGCCTATAGACTACATGTACATTCATGACATTTGCTAGTAATTTTTTCTGCTTCGATTTAGTATTCACTTAAGTTTCTTAAGCCCTACTCTTTAGTTTATGCCTAAAATGTTAAGTAGGCCCATCTGCAGAATTGAGACATCTGAATATATGATGAAAAAGTACATGTTTGGGCCAGGCTGAGCAGCCATCATTTTTTATTTGATCAAATTGAGCTAGAGATCTTAGATCACACATGGGACACAGCCTTTGGCTACCCTGGATGGAATGTATTTCAGATGGTGCAGTTGATTTACGAGAATAAGGTGTCTGAGACACTGTTCCTTTGACATGCATTAGCTGTCTTATAGCACATGCATGTTGGGCTAGATTATTCTTCCAGAATAAAAAGAAAAGGTGGTGTCGATAACACAGATAATATCCATACACTGAGTATTAGAGTATTTGGCTTATTATTATCAATATACAATTTAATCAAGGAGGACCACTCTACTTACTTATAATTTAATATTATAAATAAGCTTTGTAGACTAATTCATGGTAGAATATCTCATTAAAAAAAGAGAGCTCCTATTCCAGAACTTTCTACAAAATTAGCTACATTTATATAACAGAAAAGGTATTGATGCATAAAAAGATACAGAGTCATTTAGCTTAGAGATAACATAGTATTTAAACTTGAATCTTGTGAGTTTTTAGCCTTTAAAAAAAAACCAATTGACCTAAGAGCTAAAATTGCAATACAAAAATACAGTTTTAAAAATTATATATTGGATAATATTTGACTCTTAGGTTAAAATATTGTAGCATGAATATCCTTTCTCTTTAATAATGTATATGATTCTTTCTCTCTAGGCATCTGTTCTAAATCAGTCTATCTTCCTATTGCTTTTAAAATCAGGTCAAGGTTAATCTCATATTCCATGTTTGCTTTCCAGGCATTAGTCATGAAACTGCTGATGAAAAGGTGATTTTTGGCATTGAATTTAATTCAACCTTTCTGGAATGTATACCGAAATCCCAACAAGCATCTATTAAGTGGTACATCCAGCTATCAAGAGATGAGCATCAAGAAGAGGTAAGGAATAGCTGAAGGATGCTCGCCTTGAGGTAAATAGTATTAAACTTAAATTACGTGTTTGGTTGTGGGAGATGTTTAGCACCACATAGTGCTCTTGTCATTATTGTTGAAAGGAAAATATCAATATATATTAATATCAATGGAAACAATCACTTTGAGTTTGGAATAATTCAATTTAGCATACATGTAGTAACATACTACATCAAAAAGCAGTCTTCATTTCAATATATTTGCATCGTTTTATATTAAAATTTTTACTTCTTATAGATTCTCTATATTCCATGAACAAAAACAAAACAAAACAAATGTCTCCTCCACTTCTACACACACACAGGCAAACAGTGATCAAATATGAACTCATGTATTCAGTTTGCAGTATAAATTGAAACCTACTAAGCATATATGGAGTCCTGGTAGAGCACTGTTAGATAAGCACTGGACCACTAACCACAATGTTGGTTCAAACCTACCAGCCACTTCTTGGAAACCCTATACAGGGCCTCTATGAGATGGAACCAACTCAATGGCACTGAACAGCAACAAAAAAGTACATATAAAAATATAGCCACCTTTCTCATATTGTGTGATGAAGTGCCACAACTCCTTGTTAGTTTGTCATACTGTGGTGACGTGCATGTTGCTGTAATGCTGGAAATGATGCCATCAAATACTCAAAAGTGGACAGGTTTTGGCGGAGCTTCTGGAATAAGAGTAAAAAAAAACAAAAAAACACCTGGTAATCTGCTTTGATGAAATATTGGCCAGTGAAAACCTTATAATAGCAGTAGAACATTGTATGACATAGTACAGTAAGATGGGGCCCTTAGGTTGTAATGTACTCAAAATATGACTGAGGTAGAGTTGTCTCCTCAATGAAGGGTCAACTCTAATGATGTGTATGGAGTAAAGATGTCAAGAACTTCATGAGGTGATGTGGCATGATTCAAAATAAGAAGAAACAACTGCAAACATCCATTAGCAATCATTATGTAGAATATTGTTGTTGTTAGGTGCTGTTGAGTCTGCTTCAACTCGTAGCAACACTGCACACAACAGAATGAAACACTGTGCAGTCCTATGCCATCCTCACAATTATCAATTATTATGTTTGAATCTACTGTTGCTGCAACTGTGCCAAACCATCTTGTTGGGGATCTTCCTCTTTTATTCTGACCCTCCTTTTATCAAACATGATGTGCTACTCCAGGGACTGGTCCCTCCTGATAGCATGTCCAAAATATGAGAGACAAAGTTTCAGCTTCCTGTCTTCTAAGGAACATTCCTGCTGTACTTTTTCCAACATAAATTTGTTTGTATGTCTGGCAGTCCATAGTACTGTCAATATTCTTCTTTAACACCATAACTCAAATGTATCAGTTCTTCTACAGTCTACCTTAATCATTGTCCAACTGTCATATGCATATGAGGATATTAAAAATACCATTGCTTTTTAGATGCACCTTAGTCCTCAAACTGATATCTTTGCTCTTGAACACTTTAACAAGGTCTTGTGTAGTACATTTGCCTAATGCAATACATTGTTTGAGTTTTTGACTGCTGCTTCCATGGGGGTTGATAGTGGAGCCAAGCAAAATGAAGTATTTGATAATGTTAATCTTTTCTCCATTTATAATGATGTTATTTATTGATCTAGTTGGGTCCATTTTTGTTTTCTTCACATGGAGGTGCAATTCATAGTGAAGGCTGTGGTGTTTCATCTTCATCAGTAAGTATTTTAAGTTCTCTTTGCTTTCAGCAAGCAGGGTTGCATCATCTCCATATTGCAGATTGCTAATGAGTCTTCCTTCTATCCTGATGCCACACTCTTACTCATAGAATCCAGTTTCTCGGATCATCTGCTCAGCATACAGATTGAATATGTATGGTGAATGAAACCCTTGCTCACGCCTTTCCTGATTTTAAATCATTCAGTATCTTCTTGTTCTATTTAAATGACTGCCTTTTGGTTTATTTACAGTTTCCTTAGAACAATCAAGTATTCTGGAATACTCATTCTTCACAATGTTATCCATAGCTTGTTACAATCCACACCATCAAAAGCCTTTGTAAAACCAGTATGGCACAAACACCTTTCTGATGTTCATTACTTTCAGCCAAGATCCATCTTACATCAGCAATGATATCCCTAGTTACATGCCCTCTTTTAAATCTGGCTTGAGTTTCTGGCATTTCCCTGTGGTTGTACTGTTGCAGCCACTTTTAAATTATCAACAAAATTTTACTTGTATGTGATATTAATGATAGTATTTGATCATTTCCACATTCCATTGGATCATCTCTCTTTGGAATGGACACAAATGTAAATGAATATCTTCTAGTCAGTTGACCAAGTACCAGTCTTCCAAATTTCTTGGCATGGATGAGTGAGCACCTCCAGTGCTGCATCAGTTTGTTGAAAGATTTCAGTTTGTATTCTGTCAATTCCTATAGCCCTGTTTTTTGCCATGATCTTTAGTGCAGCTTGGACTTTGTCCTTCAGTTCCATTGGTTCTCGATCATATGCTAGCTCTCAAAATGGTTTAATATTGACCATTTAGTTTTAATACAGTGACTCTGTATACACCTTCCATCTTCTTTTGATGTCTACATCATTCATTATTTTGCCCATGGAGTCCTTCAGTAATGCAACTTGAGTTTTTAATTTTTTCTTCAGTTCTATAAGCTTTAGAAATTCTGAGCATGTTCTTCCATTTTGGTTTTCTAACTCGAGGTATTTGCACATTTCATTATAATATTTGTGTTTGTCTTCTCAAGTTGCATTTTGAAATTGTCTATTCAGCTCTTTTATTCCTTCATTTCTTCCATTTGCTTTAGCATCTCTATGATTGAAATCTAATCTCAGTCTCTTCTGACATTTTTGTCTTTCTTTCTTTTTTTTTAATGGCATTTTCCTTTCTTCTTGTATGATGTTCTTGATGTCATCCCACAACTCTTCTGGTCTTTGGTTATATATGAGTAATTCATCATATGTGTTCTTGATATGGTCTCTAAATTCAGGTGTTGTGGTATTGGTGTTTATGTGCCGTGGAGTTGCATCTAACTCATAGTGACCCTGTATAGGGTTTCCGAGGCTGTAAATATTTATGGGAACAGAAAGCCTCATATGTTTCCTGATGAATGGCTGGTAGATTCAAGCTGCTCACCTAGAGGTTAGCATCCTATTCGTAACCACTATGCTACCATATGTTCAAAGTCGTATTTAGACTCTCACGGGCCTGTTTTAATTTTATTCAACTTCAACCAGAACTATCATAGGAGAAGTTGAGGATCTATTCTAAAGTCTGTCCGTGGCCTTGTTTTGGCTGATGATATTGGGGTTTTCCATTGTCTCTTCCCACAGATGTAGTCAGTTTGAGTCCTATGTATTCCATCTGGTGAGATCTGTGTGTATAATCACATTTCATGTTGTTTCAAAAGGTATTCACAATCACTAAGTCATTGGTCTTGCTATATTCTATCATGTGATCTCCAGCATCATTTCTATAACCGAGGATAGATTTTCCAACTACTGACCCTTCCTCTTCATTTCCAACCTTCACATTTCAAATTATCAGTAATTATCAATGCATCTTGACAGCATGATTGATCAATTTCAGACTGAAGAAGTTGTAGAATTCTTAAATTTTATAATTACTGGCTTTGGTGGTTGGTATGTAAATTTGAAAGATAATAGTGTTAACTGGTCTTCCTTGTAGACATGAATATTATTCTATTACAGATAGTGCTATATTTCAAGATAAAACTTATAATGTTCTTTCTGATGATGAATTATATACCATTCCTCTTGAAATTTTCACTCCTGGCATAGTAAACCATATTATTATCAGATTCAAAATCACCAACACCTGTCCATTTCAGTTCATTAATGTCTAGGGTATTGAACTTCGTGTGCTCCATTTTGTTTTTTGAGAACTTCCAATATTCCCAGATTCATATATTGTACTTTCTACATTCTAATTATTAATGGATGTTTACAGCTATTTCTCATCATTCTGAGTTATGCCCCATCAACAAATGAAGGTACTAAAAGCTTTTCTCCATTCATATCATGCTCAACTTTGTTTTGAATAGGCAGCTCTTCCCTAGTTCTATTTTGAGTGACTTACAACCTGAGTGGCTCATCTTCCAGCACTATGCCTGGAAATATTCTGGTGTTTTTCCTAATGTTTTCATTTTCTGCCATTATATCTGGCAATGATCCACTTCTATTCATAATATTTTTAGTAATAGAACATTCAGAAGTTGTTTTTCTCTCTTTCTTTCTAGTCTATCTTAGTCTGCAAGCTCAGCTGAAATCTGGCCACCCTGCTGGTATTTAAAATGTAGAATGTTCAAAGTATAAAAGTTGAAATTCATCAAAATGAAAAGGAATGGATAAAAATCAACATCCTAGACATTATTGTTGCTATTAAGTGCCATCAAATCGGTTCACTCTTAATGAACTGTATAAGATTTTGAAGGAGCAGCTGTTGCGTTTGAGTCCCCAACATTATGGTTAACATGCCAATGCATATCCTATAGCACCACACCAAGAGTAAGTTGCAATGAATTGGTACTGGGCATTTTGAATTGGACAGTAATATGGTCTACCATGCTGAGAATGATACATTGAAAAGGCATTGCATCTCAATCATTGTCAAATATAATATTTTGAGATCTTGTCTAAAGTACTATGCTGTCAGGGATAGAATGATATTCAAAATAGAAGACCAGTTATTTGGACAACTCTTCAAATTTTTGCACCAACCACTCATGCAAAGGATGAAGAAATTGAAGATTTTACTAACTTGTATAGTCTGAAATTGATCAAATATGCTAACAAGATAGATACATTTATAATTAATGGTGATTGGAGTGTGAAAGTTGGAAACAAAAAAGATGTGTCAGTAGTTGGAAAATATGCCCTTGGTGATAAAAAGGACACATGATAGAATTTTACAAGATCAATGACTTATTCATTTAAGAATCTTTTTTTTTTTTTTCCAACAACATATATGGTGACCATGGATTTGAACAGATGGAATACACAGGAATCAAACTGACTACATCTATGAGGAGTCCTGGGTTGGCACTGTCCGTTAATGCACCAAACTGCAAAGCTGTTTGAACTACAAGGTTGGCAGTTCAAGCTCACCAGCTGCTCCTAGGAAACCCTAAACAGGGTCGTTATGGGTCAGAACTGACTCGACAGCACTTCACAACAACAACATGATGTGGCTCTGTGGAGTAATGTAATGAACCGCAAGGTCGATTTGAACTTCAAGGTAGGTTTGAACTGCAAGGTCAGGTCAGTAGTTCAAATTCACGAGCCACTCCTTAGAAACCCTATACAGGGTCACTATGTTCAATGGCACTTAACAACAACAACAACATGGCTAAAATATTGAATGATGCAGGAAGTATCAAAGGAGATAGAAGGAATACATAAACAGAATCAGTGTTTCAAACATAATTGGTCAGTGTTCAACCATTTCAGGAGGTAGTATATCATCAAGACCCAATGGTACTAAAGGAAGAAGTCCAAGCTTCCCTGAAAGCACTGATGAAAAAAAATAAGTATCCAGGAATTAATAAAATACCAGTTGAGATGTTTTAACAAATGGATACAATGCTACAAGCACTCACTTGTTTGTGTCAAGAAATTGAGAACACAGCTAGCCTACCTCACCAGTGGCCTGGAAGAGACTCATGTTTGTGGCCATTCCAAAGAATGGTGATACAGTAGAATATGGAGATTAGTGAGCAATGTCATTAACATCACAGTAAAATTTTGCTGGAGATAATCCAAAAACAGTTCATGCAGTGCATCAAGAGGTATTCAATCCAGATTTAGAAGAGGACATGTAATGAAGACAGTTCTGGCTTATAGTAGTGACATTGTATAGGGTTTCTGAGGAGTGGCTGAAGGGTTTGAATCACCAACCAAGTTGTTTATCCTACGGCACCACACCAGGACTCCAGAAAGAAGGATATTATTGATGATTTCAGATGGATCTTGGCTGAAAGCAGAGATTACCAGAAAGATATACCTGTGTTTTATTGACTATACAAAGTCATCCAACTGTGTGGATTTTAACAAATTATGAATAACACAGCGTATAGTGGGAATTTCAGAATACTTAATTGTGCTTATGCAGAATCTATGTCCATAGATATATGCATAATTAAGAGGCAGTTGTTCAATCAGAACAATAGGATACTATATGATTTAAAATCAGAAAAAGTGTATGACCAAGTTGTATCCTCTCACCATACTAATTCCATCTGTAAACCAAGTAAATAACCCAAGAAAATGGACTATCTGAGGAAGAATGAGACATGAGGATTGGAGGAAGACTCATTAGCAGCTTGCAGTATGCAGATGATACAACCTTGCTACCTGAACTTGAAGTACTTACTGATGAAGATCAAAGAATACAGCCTTCAGTGTGGATTAAAGAAAACAAACATTTTCACAACTGGGCCATTAGGCAACATCAAAATAACACTTACAATGTTGAAATTTTCAAGGATTTGATTTTAGTTGGATCCACAATTAACAACCATGTCACCATTATTCAATAAATTAATAAAATCAATAAATCAAACGATGTATTGCATTAGACAAATTTGCTTGAAAAAGGCCTCTTTAAAGTATTTTAAATTAAAGGAAAACTTGGAAAACTAAGGTGTGCCTGGCGTAACCCATTGTATTTTTAATTACCTCATATGCCTTCAAAAGCTGGACAATGCATAATGAAGACAGAGGGAGATTTGATGCATTTGAAACATATTGAATATATCATAGACTGACAGACTAAATCTGTCTTGGAAAAAGCACAGCCAGAATGCTCTTAGAAACTAAGGATGCAAGATTTCCTGTCATGTACTTTGGGCATGCTATCAAGAAGGACCAGTTTCTGGAGAAGGATATGATTTTTGGTAAAGCAAAGGATCAGCGATAAAGAGGAAGGCACCCAAGGACGTGAACTGACACAATGGCTGCAACAATGGGCTAAAACAATCGCAAAGATTGTGAGATGGCACAGAATCTGACAGCATTTCCTATGTGGTAAATAGGGTCAGTGTATGATTGGCAGCCAACTTGGGAGCCCCTAACAACAACAATGAACAAGAAGGATATGTATCTGAACATATCTATCTTTCTACTTTCATTTATTAAAATTAAATCAGCATACAGTACAGTATTACATATGCTTTATTTGTTTTGTTTTTTATAATTTTCTATTTCAGGTTTTCTAACATACCATGATTGAAACATAAAAAAGACATTTGTGAGGTTGACAAGTTTTAAGTGCTACTGAAATTAATTAAGTGAATTTAGGTAGTCTGAGAAATCCTAAATTAATACTATCAGAATGACATGAAACAAAGATTAATTTGGCAGAATTACTGTTTTTCTGTTGCAGTACCAAAAAGAAATCAGTCACTGTCTCTCAGCCTGGGGCTCTAAAATATCCAATATTAAACTAAGAGCACTCTGACAAGTAATGAGAATACAGGACTCAGATAGATGTGCACTGCAACATCGTTCTGCAATATCACCCAGTCCCTCTGGGCTAGGAGTTTCTAAAATGGAAAAAAGAACTTACTGTGAAACGAATCAAATGAGAAATCCATATACGAATGGGATTGCTCTTAAGTATTAAATGTGCATGTAAAATTACACATATTTTCTATTAAGGAGCAAGTGTGAAGGAGGAAGGAGTACTAATCTTGTATTCAGAAAATGCTGATCGTACCTTTGGCTTGACTACCAAGGGAACATGGATATGTTTTAACTTCTTTAGCACCTAGTTTCTCTGCAGTATAAGTAGTTGGATCAAATGTTTTCCTATATACCAACCTCAGTAACAAATCTATATACATTTAAAATAGTGACTGTAATCAATCAAGCATTAATATAGAGTACACCTACTCATCACTTATCGACCTATTTAGGTTCCAAAACAAGTTATTATGTAAAAATTGGTAATTTTGCCTGTATTTTGAACATCCCCCCAGGCCCCTGGTGAGGTTACCTGCCTCTGCTATCTCCCTATCACCCACATTGCTTCAGGTGAACTAGCCTTCCACTGCTGCCCACAGAGGAGGGCCCTAGTTTCCCAGAGCCAGGGTGGCTTAAATGTTATCCCTCCCCATCCCAATCCGCCCTTCCTATCCCCTGCCCTCTCCATATTTTCAGGATTGGTAGCCCCAGATCATCCCTTCAACTACTCCTCAATACCTTCAATGCTGGGAACAGATAGCTCCTGCTACATGGGCATGAGGGCCTGAGATCCACAAGGGTGTACACCCTACCAACTAGGTCTCTCTGCTGGTCCCTTACCCAAGAATCCCTTGGCTCTCCCTCAGTGGCTTTACCCCTCTCTACTTCCATGTTCCCATGAGAATCCACAATTCAGAGCTTCCTTCAAGGTCAGGATGGCCACACCCAGCCTCTGCCCTTGACCTTAAACTACAGCTACTCACCCACTAGTTCCACCCCCACTCAGGTAGCCTGTCTACCCAGGAGGAAGCATCAAAGTAGCATAAATGTATCACACAGGTGTTGGTCGTCTACTGTGAAGTTCTGTAGGTCCTAGGTATCTGGTATACAATCTTAGAACTCTTTCTGACTTTGGCCTTGTCCAACTCTGCCCTCCCTCTTGGCTGGAAGCTGGCTCCTCTCTAATCATGAAGGTGGCTCAACTTCAAGACACCAGATGATACTGCCCTGGCTTCCTACCCTTGTGGACACCCCAGACCCAGTGGACATCTTCCTATCCCCAGTAGCTCCATTCTAGCCTTCTTCTGTCTGACCTGGCACTTCTGCAGCTAGAGAAGAACATGCTTTCTCTCCATTCCTGGACACTGAAATGTTATGCAGTTCAAGCTTCTTTTCTATGTGCACATGGGGTCTGCACACCAGGAATCCCATCAAGGACCTCTGTTCATAACTGCCAGGCAGTCATGAAGTAAGCAAAGGTTGTAGAGCAGATTCTTAGTATTGTTGTAAATGTGAAATATTGGATAACAAGACAGTCTCTATAAGTGAGGAGTAGGTGTGGTGGTTCTCAAACTCAGGTGATTTTGCCTCCTAGGGGATATTTGACAGTGCCTGGGACTTTTAGGTTATTATAACTGGGTGGGCGAGTGAAGATACTACTGGTATCTAGGGCAAATGCTACTAGGAATGCTGTTAAAAATTCTATAATGCAAAGGACAATTCCTCACAACAAATAACGATGCAGACCCAATGTCAATAAGAAAAGGTTGACAAACCCTAAAGTAGAATCAAGTACTTATCATAAGAAATTCACTTATGGTTTCACCACTATGTTAAACAGTTAATATCATTCTTTGCATTTAATATCTGTAGGAATAAATTCTTCATCATAATATTTAATGATGCAGGAAACATTAGTACCAACACAATGATCTTGGTATTGTTATGCCAAGTTGCTCCAATGAAACATGATTGTTCATCATAACTGACATCTGTAAATTCTAAAACTATGGTATGTACATAGATACACTGAGACTTTACTATAGGGGCCCTATTTTTATAATACATATTGAAGTTTTAACTAATGTAGAAGTAATTATTTAATGTTAAACAACCAAAAAATTACTTTGCATCCAAGAAATTTTGAACATCTGAACTTTTCAACATGTAGATTTCTTTTAGTTGCATTGCAATATTTGACTTTTAAATTTCACAGGAGTATTTTTAGATTTATAGCTAATCAAGATTGATAATTGCTTTTCAGCTAAATGTAATTCTTTAATAATTTTATTTTTTCATGCATGAAAAATTTAATCTGACTTTTTCAATTTAATATGGGTAGTCTACTTGGAGTTTTCTCCAAGTTGTAGATGCGTAATAGATTTGCCTATCCATGTTTGCATTCACATTTACGTTTTCATAAAAATGCTATGCATTACTTTTATGTCCCATTTGACTGTAGATCATACAGTCATGATGGTACCATGCTGCATGAATTTTGATGGAGCATAGTCTATTTATTACATTTTATTATTGTAAGTCTTTTAGCTACAGTAGTTCAACTGATACTTTCTTCTGTCATTGTATATAGGCAATCACACATTATCCATGATATGCAATACCTCTTCCTGAGTTGAGGAAAAGGGCAAAATCCAGACTAGATTTGAAATATTTGTTTCTCAGCAGGTTTCCTTCTGTTCTTTACCCATGAGGTCACAGTGTGGGATCTTTCCTCCACTAAAAAACAGCCTGAGAGAAGTCCAGAATCCCATGGCTTCAAGGCTGTCACCAGGCTATTCTCTGACAATACGAGGACCTTCCCATACTGAGCTGCTTCACAGTTGGGTGCTGTTGGGAAGGTCATGAGTCAGTAATCTACTTTCTTATAAAGCCGCTCTTGAAATTGATGATGTTTATGCTATAAGTAATGAGTTAATCAGCAGCCCCCAAGCTTCTGGTGAACTTTCAGCATCTGGATGAATAAGAAAGAGGATACCTTATGCCACTTGCCATGCTGTGTTTTCTAAATGGTGTTTGGAATATTTTTAGAACATCTTAAAATACTTACATTTTTCTATTTATGCTTTTATTTTTGTTCTTTATTTTTTTTATTCAACAAAAAAAAGCAATATAAATGTATTTGGTAAAACATTAAAACTAACTGTGAGACCACTAAGCATTGTGATGGCAGTGGTGGTGGGCTGCAAAGTCAGTTCTGAGTCAGCGTGACACTGGGTTTCCAAGGCTGTAAATTTTTACCAGAGTAGAAAACTTCATTTTTCTCTTGGGGAGTGGCTACTGGATTTGAACTGCTGAACTTTTGATTATCAGCCTAAAATATAACCAGCTATGTTACCAGGTAAAAGTCTTTCTGATATTCTCTGCTTTCAGCCAAGATCCATCGGACACCAACAATGATATCCCTCATTCCACAGCCTCTTCTGAACCTGCTTGAACCTCTGGAAGTTTTCTTTCAATGTGTGCTTGTAGCCATTTCTGTATTACATTTAGTAAAACTTTCCTAGCATGGTATATAGAAGATATTTTTTGATGATTTCCTCATTCCATTGGGTCACCTCTCTTTGGAATGGGCACAAATACGGATCTATTCCAATCAATTGGCCAGATTGTTGTCTTCCAAATTTCTTGGCAGAGATGAATGAGTGCCTCCTGTGCCGCTTCACTTTCTTGAAAGATTTCAGTTTTTATTCCATCAGTTCCTGGTGCCTTGTTCTTTGCCAATTCCTTCAGTGCACCTTGGACTTGCTCTCTAAGATCATTGGCTCTTGATCATATCCTTCCTCTTGACATGGGTGAACATCAAACACTTCCTTTTGGTACAGTGACTCTACACATTCCTTCCATCTTCTATTGATGCTTTCTGCATCATTCAATAATTTTTCCAGAGAAACCTTCAATAATGAAATTGAGGCTTGAATTTTTCTTCAGTTCCCCCAGCTTGAGAAATGCTGAACATGTTCTTCCTTTTTAGTTTTCTGACTCCAGATCTTAGCACATTTTGTTGCAATATTTGACTTTATCTTCTCAAACTGACCTTTGAAATTTCTGTTCAGCTCTTGTACCTCCTCATTTCTTTCATTTGCTTTAGCATCTTTATGCTGGAGAGCAAGTTTCAGTGTTTCTTCTGACATCCATTTTGACCTTTTCCTTCTTCCCTATCTTCTTAATGACTTTTTGCTTTCTACCTGTATGATATTCTTGATTTCATCCCACATCAAGACAAGCTATGGACAACACTGTGAAGTATGAGTATTCCAGAACACTTAGTTGTGCTTATGAGAAATCTGTACATGGACCAAGAGGCAGTTGTTCAAACAGAACATGGGAACACTGAGTGGTTTAAAATTAAGAAACATGTGTGACATGGTTATATTCTTTCACCATAATTATTCAACTTGTATGCTGAGCAAATAATCTGAGAAGCTGGGTTCTATGAAAAAAACTGTGGCATCAGGATTGGAGGAAGACTCATTAACAACCTGCGATATGCAGATGATACAACCTTGCTTGCTGAAAGTGAAGAGAACTTAAACTATTTACTGATGAAGATCAAAGACCACAGCCTTTGGTATGAATTGCATCTCAATGTCAAGAAAACAAAAATCCTCACCACTGGACCAATAAACAACATGCTTATCAAAGGAGAAAAGATTGAAGTTGTCAAGGACTTCATTCTTCTTGGATCAACTATCAACACACATGGAAGCATCAGTCAAGAAATCAAACAACATATTGCATTAGGCAAATGTGCTGCACAGCAACTTTTTACAGTGTTGAAGAGCAAAGATGTCAGCTTGAGGACTAAGGTGCCCCTGACCCAAGCCATGGTATTTTCAATGACCTCATATGCATGTGAAAGCTGGAAAGTGAATAAGGAAGACTGTAGAAGAATTGATGCTTTTAAGTTATGGTGTTGGAGAAGAATATTGAAAGTGCCCTGGACTCCCAAAAGAACCAACAGATCTGAGTTGGAAGAAGTGCAGCCAGAGTGCTCCTTGACGGTCAGGATGGCCACACTTCATCTCTCATACTTCAGACATATTGTCAGGGGGAACCAGTTGCTAGAGAAGGAATTTATGTTTGGTAAAGTGGAGGATCAGAGAAAAAGAGGAAGATCCCCAGCGAGATGGACTGGCATAGTGGCAACATCAATGAGCTCAAGTGTGGCAACAATTGTGAGGTTGGCCCAGGATCGGGCAGTGTTTCGTTCTGTTGTGCATAGGGCTGTTCTGAGTTGGTACCGATTCAATGGCACCTAACAACAACAACAACAACAACATGTTACCAGGGCTCCTTCCACTAAGTATGTTGTTTGTTGTTAAGTGCCATTGAATCACTTTGAGTTGTAGCACCCCTGTATAGGGTTTTCAAAGAGATAGGCATAAATAATATTTTGATGTCTATTTCAATTTTCTTTTCAATAACTATTGTATTTAAGTAATTTCCCTTCATGTACAATTTTAATGCCATGTTTCTGTTGTCCCACTTCCCACCCACACTACAGACATCCAGAGCTGTTTCATGTTTTAAGTTTTTCTTTATTCATGTTTTTATGAAAAAAAAAAAAAAAAGTGGAGTAAGAAAAATAATGATTTCCTTAAACAGGAAGGTTCCAGGGTTGCAAATGAGATTCATCCTAAGTGTATCTTTGAGTTGTATTTGTAAGGAAGTCAGAGCAGGTGCATAGAGTCTTTATTTAGCATTATTTTGATGTAAAAAAAAAAATGTGTAGTCTTTTCAATGATTAAAAAGCTGTAGTGCAGCCAGTAAAGGTGACTGTGATGAAGAATTTGCTGCATTAAAGGTTGGTTCTGTTGTTTCAAAATGAGGACAAATGTACATAATATTAAAGAGCAACAAGTTGTTGACTTGGCCGGATTGTAACGACATGGATTCAAGCCCACCAGCTGCTCTGTGGGAGAAAGTTGCTCTGTGGGAGAAAGACGAGGCTTTTTGCACCCACAAAAATTTACAGTCTTGGAAACCCTGTACAGGGTTGCTATGAGTTGAACTGACTCTACGTACTTAATAAAAGGAAGCTATCAGTAAATCAGACATGCATAATTCAGGATTTACCATACCTAAAACTTTTTTATTTTTCTAATTATTTTCTTAGAACAATAAGTAGAAGTCAAATAAAGACAGTAGAGCCTTTGATTGTCTTTATGACCTCTTGTAAACAAATCCTTGTTATTAATTTGCCATAAAAATGACAAATTTGATGCCTTTTCTGGGCTTCTGAGGCAACATTATGTATCATAACTTAATACAACTTTTACTAATTTTATATGAAAAAATCATATTGTGTTAATGTCTATCTATTTTTTAAAAAAATATTATTGGATGTAAACTTAACTCCTGACAATTATTGGTAAAACCAAAACCTTAGTTGCTGTCAGCTCTATTCAGTGTGTTATGGCAATCCCACATGTGTCAAAAGGACTTTTACAAGGGTTTCTATAGAATATTGATGCGTTGTGCCTTTGAGTTGGTTCTGACTCTTAGTGACCCTGTATAGGGTTTTCTATAGAATATTGATGCGTTGTACCTTTGAGTTGGTTCTGACTCTTAGTGA
>NW_006408528.1:24426225-24437451 GCF_000296735.1 Chrysochloris asiatica
GGTTTTCTATAGAATATTGATGCGTTGTACCTTTGAGTTGGTTCTGACTCTTAGTGACCCTGTATAGGGTTTTCTATAGAATATTGATGCGTTGTGCCTTTGAGTTGGTTCTGACTCTTAGTGACCCTGTATAGGGTTTCTGTAGAATATTGATGCGTTGTGCCTTTGAGTTGGTGCTGACTCTTAGCGACCCTGTATAGGGTTTTCGAGACTGTAAATCTTTACAGGAGTAGAAAGCCTCATCTTTATCTATTTAATATAGAATCTATATACATTTTTCTTAAGTTTTATACTTTTTAATTTTTTTGTGTGTCCCCAACATACATAAGTTTCCTTTTCAATAATGGCAAATACTTTGAATTCTACTTTTGTTATGCTTACTCACATCTTCTTCAATAAGAGAGCAAATCTATATTTATAGATTGCTGTTGTTTTCTTATGCTGTTCCGTTAATTTTTGACTCATGGTAACCCATGTGTTGCAGAGTAGAATTGCTCCATAGGATTTTCCCTTTCCTTGAAAGTGTACACTGGGTTGCTATTAATTGTAACCAAGTCGATGGCTTTTAATAACAACAACAATGTTTAGTGAAGCCTATCGCCAGGCCTTTTCTCCCATAGTGCCAATGGACAGATTCTAACCACAAACCTTTCTGTTGCCAGAAAGCATATACCATTGGCTTCACCCATGGAATTAATTGATATTTCATAAGAATATATTTATTAAATACAATATTTGATAAATATGTATGCATATACATATTTATAAATATATATAATATTTTTAAATATATAAATACATATTTATCAAATATATATTTATGGTTTTGTTTTTATATTTGTTTTGTGCTTTATAATTCATTTATCAAATATATTAAATGAATCTTATTGCATGCCATCGATAGTATTTACTTACATGTAAACTTGATTTTTTCTTTAAACAATAAATTATTTATTTCATCTATTTGTGAATAAATCTCCCTTTTGTAGCTCTTTCTTAAAATATTATTGACTGTGTAATATTAATAAATGGATCATGTACTGTGTCACATACGTATACTCTCAGAAATTTTAGAACATTTATACAAATGGTTCCATTTTGTCTCCTTTTCTTAATGACATATTCAATTTAAAAAAATCTATTGTAAATGCATACAAAATTTTAAAAGTTGTTTTCAATTTATTTTTTTCCTCCTCATACTGGGGAGTTTTCTTCCTTAGACAATACAACTTTTCCTTATCGATAGTTCTTATGTTTATGAGAAAATGGAGATATTCCTGAAGCATTAGTTTCTTCCAAGACACATCAAATGTTTAAGCTATGAGAGAACTGACAGATGAATTTTTTTGTGAAGGAATTAGCATTAAGTTGTTATTATCAGAGAAGCAAGTTCCTGACCTTTACCTGTGGCTAGGAATGTAAATGTCCTTTGTGCTTCACCATGTAAGCCTTCTCATTTTAAATGAATTACCTTTCACAGAAAATCTACATTTAATAATGCCAAATATATTATCCTTGATCACATTAAGCAAATGGTTAGTTGACCCCAGTTTCAAACATGGTTTTGATTTGTAAGGCTGAATAGTTTTTACTTATCACTTCTAGAGTGCAGAAAATTCCATGAGTTTAAATCAGTGGACAGAGATTACATTATCTCTTTGTAGAGGAGCTGAATTTCAAAATTGATTCTGCTGACATTTCACTGTCGAGATACAGTCTGCATAATGCATTCTATTTCAGCCTGGAATTAAAGCATTAGAGAAAATGAGAATAAAGTAGGCAAATGTTAATTGATCATTTCGTTTGTAGGTCACAGGTTTCTATCTCTAATTTGCCAAAATCCTAGGACACTTTATCAGTTCTAAATGAATTTTATTAGATAATTGATTAATGCATATTTTTGAAATCTTAAAAAGAATAAAACATAAATAAGATGTCTTAAGTGGACACTAGGTAAATCTGGGAAGCCTGAGGTTTTTTAAAGCAAGTTTTATATTTGTAGGTAAACAAGTAAACACCAACCAAGCATTTCATGAAAGAAAGTAAAGCTGAAGGACCATGACTCAATAATGAATTGCCACTTGTTTATGAAACTCAGAGTCCTGTGGGAACAAAACTAGAGTAGAAGCAAGGGAAAGGAACCAGACCTCTCAATAAAACAACATAAACAGGATAGGAACCGAACAAAAGCAGTGATAAAATATTGAACAACATATTGTATCAAAGCCACAATTTCTTCCCATTAGAAGATTATAAAGAACAATAACAAGTACTTAGTCAGATCTGTGACAATCTCTTATTGCTACATTAAACACCAATTTAGAAATTAATAAGAGTATCAGTTATGGAAAAGAAATCTAGACTCAAATCAGAAATGAAAGTTACCCAGTTTAATTATCACCAGAACATTGCCCCTCAAAAAACATATAATGCTGTTAATAATACTTCACATTTCAACCTTCTGAAAGCTTTAGTCTAACCCCCCAAATATACCATATGCAATGACACCAATTTGATAAATGGGAGACCAATCGGGGAAGACAAATGAGTCATCATAGGAAGCAGAGAGGATAAGTAGCTGATCTTGGCACCGGAACCAATATTCTGTAACCTAGGATTGATTTAAACAAAAACAAGTCTTACTATGAAATTATTTAAAGAAAATAAATAAATAAATACGCGCGAGAGAGATGCTCATTCAAATTTATTTCAAGCATGAGGCATGAAACTCCTATGTTTTCTTGAGAATGCAAATTAATTCAAGATTAGATTATATTGCAGTAGCATTTAAAGGTGACTTTGAAAGAAATCCATTGGAACAGTAATGCATGTCCAGTTCATCAAATGAGCAAAGATAGTGGAAAACCTAAACAAACAAAACCTCGATGATATGGATACCTTGAAGAGCAAAGGTAGAACTGGGGACCATTCAGCCTCATTAGCCAGGGATCTGGACTGTGGGCTACTTTTCTGCCTCGCATGATGCCCTACCAGCTGCCCTTCTCTGACGCAGAGGGTGGCTTGTCATATAATTGTGAGTTAACTGGGCTGGTAGCCAGAGATGTTTCTTTTCCTTTTCTCATATTTCCAGAATTGAAGGGATTTTTCCTACATATTTTTCACACAAAGATGCAGGGTAGAGTCCACCCACTGTGAATAAATTTAATTTAGCCGTTTTTTATGCCTCCCTGATTTCCATCGACTTAAAGTCTGCAGCACAAGGGCAGATGTGTAAACTGGGAAATCTTCCAGACTTCTTTGTTGTTTGTTATTCACTTACTGCTCAAGCACTCAACAATACTCCACATTAAGCAGGGCTCTTGTGTCTGTAAACATGCTTCCAGTTTTACTGAAGATAAATTCACTATTCACACCAGATTGCGGGCCAGGCATGTTTAAATGTTTGAATTGTCTTCCAGTAATATTGCTTCAAAGGGTAAAGAACATCACGTTTCAGGGGGAGGTTCTTTTTTTTTTCAAAGTATTTTCTCACACTTGAAATCACATTACCATGTTACAGTATACTGAGGTATGGCAAATATTTCCACAGATGACATAGTCTCAAGTATCAAATATACACACAGTATCAAAATTCAATCCATAGAAAAAAGGGAAATTCAGCTTTAAATGTTGCCAAACTTCCAACTATGGTCCTACTTAGTTACAGCACTAACATTCAAAAGACTTTGCCCATGCCTTCCCATTTGGCTTTTAACAAGTCACCAGTTACAGCTTCCACATGCTATTTGGATCATTTATTTAGTGATAGCCAGAAACAAAGGAGCTCTGGTAGCGTAGTTGTTACGAATCGGGTTGCGAACCTTAAGGTCAGCAGTTGGAAACTACCAGCCGATCCGCAGGAAAATGATGAGGCATTCTGCTCCCGTCAAGATTTCCAGCCTCGGAAACCCTGTACAGGGTCGCTATGGGTCGAAACCGACTTGACAGCATTTAACAACAACAACAACAACAACATCTAGAAACAAAGCATATTCCTTTTGAAATCACTGTTCTAATCTAGTTACAAGTGGCACCATGCACTAAAACTTTTTCTGTCACACAATGGCTAATGATGTTACAATTTAGCTCTGAAAATCCGACGTGAACTTTTATTCTCAGTACACCAATTAGTTATGAATTTTTAGGAAAGTAAATCATTTAACCATTTCCAGTTATTTATTTTCACAGCTTTTCATTTTTATCTGTAGGGTGAGAGAAAAATTTACTTTATTCCAAAGTTTATGTAGATTTAATAAGACGCAAATATGAATGATTCAGGGTATGGTTTGGGGGGTATTGATTTACTTGAATGTTTTTATTCTGTTTGGTTATGGCTGACAATATCTCCATGGCAGAGATGTAGAATATATCTTTTATATATGTTTTCATTTGTTCATAGCGCTCTGTTTTTAATTTATTACCTACATTTTCCCAATCCTGTAGCTGAAACCCGATGAAAGGATCATCAAAACCGAATACGGGCTACTGATTCGCAGTTTGCAGAAGAAGGATTCTGGGATGTATTACTGCAAAGCACAAGAGCACACTTTCATCCACACCATAGTGAAACTGACTTTGAATGTCATTGAAAATGAACAGATGGAAAATACCCAGAGGGCAGGCAACGAGGAGGGGCAGGTCAAGGATCTGTTGGCTGAGTCACGGTTGAGATACAAAGACTACATCCAAATCCTTAGCAGCCCAAACTTTAGCCTCGACCAGTACTGCGAACAGATGTGGCACAGGGAGAAGCGGAGACAGCGAAACAAGGGCGGCCCAAAGTGGAAGCACATGCAGGAAATGAAGAAGAAGAGAAATAGAAGACATCACAGGGACCTGGATGAGCTCCTTAGAGCTGTGGCCACGTAATTTTTTATTTAATTTAAAGAAAAGTATTCATTACCTGCAAATATACTGTATTCTGTTTTGTACATCCCTTATACTAACTCATAAATGCTTTCCATGGAGTTTTGCACAAGAACAATAATGAGAATAAGATTATATATAGTGAATATGAGATAGAAAGGACAGGTCATTCATTTGAATCAGTATTCCAAGGACTAAACTAGTAAGTGCAAAGTATAAGAATTATCCTCCAAATAAGAGCTTTACATTTATAATTTTTTTAATGTTTCAGTTTTTGAATTTATTATGTTACGTGAAGAGTTGAGCTAGACAAGCATCAAATTTAATATTGTGATAAGGTGTTCATTTCCCTTGTAAATTTGTACATCATGGAGCTTGTCATGCAGTTGTTCTATGTTCTTATAAACAAATAAGTCATTCCACTCTAGAACTGGAGACTTTGTGGTAAGACCTGGAGGGAAGACAAATTCATATAGCTCATATTATCAACAGAAAAGTCCAGAATCATTCACTTTTGTGACATGGTTTTAAAATTTGAAGAAGTAGATTGTTTCTTTCAGACCAACTCAGAGGTAACACTTAGTGTTCTGCAATGTTGATTTACTTATGATTCTTTATGACTTGTTTCTTGTTTTCATTGTTGTGTGTTGTTGAATAGTTTTTTGAGAGAGATTGTTAGGTTTGAACTGCTGATCTTATGGTTAGCAGTCCAGTGCTCATCCTACAGTATCACACGATGACTTGCTAGGAGTAACATATTCAAAAAAGGGAAGATGGTGATTGTGTTTATTTACGTGTTTAGAATATATGTTGAGCTCTCCTAGAGGCATAGGATCGCAATGGCTCCATACAATAAACACTGGACTGAAAACCACAAGTTCTGTGGTTTGAGTCTGCCAGATGCTCCTTGAGAGAAAGATGAGACTTTCTGCTCCAGCAAAGATTGAATGCCTTGGAAACCCTATCCAGGATCACCAAGAGTCTGAACTGACTCCAAGGCACTTAACAACAACTACTGTAATGCACAGCAAATATTTTAGTAATATATGGAAAAGCATTTTATAAGATAAGGGAACCATTGTGATGTATATACTGCATCCTTATGGGAAGACATGCAGAGGGGATTTGTTAAGGGACAGAAGAAAGACAGCCATAAATTCTGCTTTTGGGGAAATTTCATATTCCCATAGAAAGGAAGACCAAGCACAAATAAAACAGTTGAAATTTCATGTAGCTTTATTCACCAGAGTATATGAAACTGCCAGTTTGCCAGCCATCTGTTAAAAAAAGTCTAGATTATAGCAAACTGCTAGCAAAATTCTGAGGGAAAATAAATTCTCTGAAGGATCATTCCAAGTATGAACACACATTTTATTTACAATCAATAGAATTTCAGTTTGTACTTCCTCTTTTTGGAAGGATTTATCATACACTATATATTATTTCCATTTAATGTTCTTATTCTCTCCTAAATATTAGATTATTTGAATATTTTTTAAAGAATAGAGAAAAAACAATATATGCAAAAAATAGAGATAGGTAGGTAGATGGCAGTGGTGGGAAGTAGGGCCTGGTGTTTGGTAGCAAAGAAAAAAAAGGCAACATTTTGATAACGGGAAGAGTTTAAGTGAACTCTTTGACAGCTTTTCTGCACACTACCTTCTTGCAGTTCTGAGGTGATAAAGTACAACTCAAGTCACATTTTCTTAGTAATTTAATAATAAGTAATCCTAGTACATGCAAAGAAAACAAATCCACATTAACATAAACATCGTTCATATTTTGATAGCACTTTCAAATGTTTCCAATTTGACTCTCCCTCTGAATATATATGGTATATTTCCTGCCTGTTTAAACAGGACTCCTCATTCTTTGTTGTAACACACAACCTTCTTCTGTTTTGCCTTTTCATGCCCTTTTTAGTGTGAAATGAAAAATTAGTCACTTCCTTGGATGGAAAGAAGCTTTTCTGAAAACTAAATAACAGACGTTATTTGTTTCTCAGGCATTCTTCATGTTTTGAGAGAAAAGTCTGTGAGAAACCCATGTGATTAGGGGACAGTTTATTACAGAGTTAAATATCACATCTCTGACTCTGGGTTTACATTTAGGATCTCTTGTACATTGATGCTGTTTACGTTGCTTGCCTATCTAAAAGTTGTCATTTATATATGAAATTAAGCAGCCCATTTTGATACGATATCCATGGTTTGCAGATGTTTTACTATAATGATAACTTAAGGAAAATTGCTGTTTTTTAATGAAGCAAAATGAATCACTTTTTAAAAAGTAAAGCATAAGGATAATTGTGACAAATCAAATTGCAAATTGAATATCATAAGTAGAATAATTGTAACTATTGATTTGCTAGACCAGAATCAACTCAGTGGCAGTGAGAAGACTAGAGAGGTTAAAATATTCCAAGAATTTATAGCAAGCCCAAAGTAAATAAGTGAGAACATGTTTGTTTGTTTTTTAAGTTTTCCAAGAATTTGTATATCAGACTGTAATGATCAAATTATGGATGGCTTATGACAATTTAGGTCCTGGGGTGGTTGCACTTCATGACTACTAACCTAAAGTTTGTTCCAACTCATTTTGTGGTAGTGAGGAAGAAAGGCCTGGTGACCTGCTGGTCTGCTTTCATAAAGATTTCAGCCAAGAAAACCCTATGGAGCTGCTCTTCTCTGTAACACATGAGGCCACCATGAGTTGAAATCCACTTGACAGCAATGAGTGTTTTTTGTTTGGAAAAATTAGATGGAACTTAAATGTTAGGATTGACTTGTGAAAATAAATTTAATTTTCACCAAAATATTAATGTCCAAGCCATTTTTTAAATGACTAATTTCTAATTCTACTTATTCAGACAGACATATAGGAACCTATTTTATGCCTTCTATCTCAGAACTTTATCTAATATCCTGGTTATTCATGACCTAGATTGATTAGCTTAAGATAAATAACTGAAATATATTAGATATGTGATTAATAAGATAGAATAAAAGTTCAACACATAGACAAGGATTTCTGTGTACTTATAAAGATAAAGCTTTTTACTCTTGTAAGCCATGTTGAAAAATTTTAACTTTTTAATTGCCTAGAATACTTAAGAGGAATAGTTTAAGTATGAATGCATGCTTCCTCACCACTTAAGTTTAATCAAATTTACTTTGAAAAAAGGGAAAAGTAAACTATAAGAAGAAACATTTCCATAAGCTGACTCTCAGATGAATGACTGTATCTTTTTGAAACAGCATTTTGGAATTCTGATCCATTTGGTTTGATGTGGAATAGAAGCATTTTGTGAGTAGATTACATTGTATGTTTCTCCCCTGCTCTTTGTTCCATCAATCTTGGCATAGTACCAAGAACTCTATGCAATCCTATTGATTTAAAATACAAGAAAAATATTTCAAATTCATTTCTCGGATCATGAAATAGTTACACTAACAAAGTGTGTGTTAATTTATGGTTTGGTTTACAGAATGCTAGAAAGCAGATACCCTAAATTATATGGTTGTAAACAATTATTGAGAAAGTCTTGTTTTAGTTAGATGCCCATCAATACTTTCACCTTAGACGTTAATCCTCCTGGCTGCCTGAAAGCCATCAATCACCTACAAACACAAGATATTTAGAGAGCCTATGGGTATAGAAACTAGTTTATATGGCTATAATTGAACAGTATATATTGCTAGATGTGTCTTGGGAGAAGGGATGAAATATCTTTTGTGCTAAGAATATTTTAGCTGTCAAAATTCTACCAAAATTATTATGCTGTATTAATTCATCACTCAATTAACATTGTAACAACAACAACAGTAGTAATTTAGATTCTTGCTCTAATTATGAGCAGTGCAGATATGATATTTTGTGAATGTATCTTAGAAACAACTTGACTGATGTTTGGTTTTAGTTTTATTTCAATCGCTTTTATTTTAAGCCTATTTTGGAATCTCACAGTATAATTCAATCAAATGGTAGAATTCTGTTGGATGATCTAGTGGGTTTCTATATATCTGTTGTTAAGTGCAGTCAAGTCATTTCTGACTCATAGTTCCACTGAATAGGGTTTTCAAGGAGTGACTGGTGGGTTTGAACCACCAAACTTGTGGTTTCCAGTCCAGTGCTGAGCCTATAGCACCACATAAATATGCTGATGAAAAGGAGAAATCCCCTAAAGTTTATTTAGTGTGAAATTAGTTGTATAGTAATTACAAAAAACAAAACAAAACAAACACCCTGTTATTTTACCAACATCATAAACCAGAGTAATAATACAAAATGCCATTATTTATTTAAAAGCTGAAGTCATAAATTATATATATATATATATATATATACACACATCCAAGTTGATATCTACAATTATCTTTATTGCTTTTGATAGTTAAACCAGATTAGGAAAAAGCAAGCCAAATGTTTAGCAGTAAAATCTAGATTAATTATCCCATTGCCAGCAAGCTGATTCTGATTCATAGAGACCTATAGGACGGGGTGGTTTTTAATGAAATAAATTTCCACATCTTTTTATGTGGAATGTCTGATGGATTTGAACTGCCAACCTTTGGGTTAGCAACCAAGCACTTAACCACTGCATATCAGCGCTCCTAAGATTCATTATAACACTATGCAGTTCATACTCCTCTGTATTGTACACTTGTTCCTGGTTTTAAATTAGAACACTTTTACATTTTAGTTAAACTACGGATAACTTATTAGTACTTTTAAGCACACTTGTCCCACAAATCAGCACTCCATGGAAAGGGTTTTAATACGTCTGTTTGTTCTTTGCTTCATATTTTTCTACATCTTCAATATATAAATATATATCATGTTTTTGGATTCCTTGTGTGCTCTTTTCTACATTTCATTCCAGCTCTTTATGCTTCTAAATGGAATCCTGACTGCCTGAATTCTTTTGCATTCAATTTATTGGGAATTTTAGAAGTTTGTTTAGAAATGGATAGTCTAAGTAATTAATTTATGTAGTACCCTTTTTTCCAAAGAACTCAAAACACTATATTAACGTTATTGAATAAACATTTCTGAAAACCAACCAAATTACTTAAGAGAAGGGAAAATAGTAAAGGAGAATTTTAGATATTTGTAAAAGCCACAACAGTAGAAAAAATATAAGTTACATGAAGTTTCATGATTTTGTTGGCTAAATAAGGCTCAATTACGGTATGATGGTTAGAAAACAGTCTTAGTCTTGAATTGTGACTTTAGTCTATATTTTAGGTCTTCATATGCTACTAAGATTTTTTTTTTTTTTACTGCTGAATCATATAGAATCAACTAAAAGATACATTGATAGTGGTCATTGTAATTTTCAAAATGAAATTTTCAAAGACAATTTCAGATGCCCACAAAATAATAGCATTGAAGTACAGCATTCATTAAATGCTAAATTCTTCAACTTAACTATTATATACAAATGGAAGTAATTGAAATTGCCTGCATTAGAATGTTATATTTGTCTTAACAATATGCTGGAATTGATTAGTTTTCTTAGACTGGGTGATTTAAGAAAAAAAGTGATATTTGAAATGTTTTTATAAAATTATATATTTTTCACACAGTAACCACAGTATTTTAAAAATCAGCTTCATATGTTGTACGGTTAAAATAAAATTCCCAGATTCTAACACATCAATAGTGCAAAGATAGGCATATGAACAAGATTTATACCTTTCATTTAAATATTTTGTAGTATAAAATATTTATGAAGAGTTCAAGAGATGATTTTTGGGCAAAGGCAAAAATCTGTCATAACCCATAGTTAATCATGTAATTTAATTCTGGTAATTTAAGTGGTTAGCAATAAAATTAGAATATAGTTTTGATATTTCAAAAGAAATATAGTCTTGTAGTTTAAAATAATTAAAAATTGTTAAATGTATATTTTGTTTGTATCAAAATAAAATGCAAATATTAATGTTTTATGATCATAAAGTATTGGCTTATTTCAAACTTTGTTTTCAAACATTAAACATCAAATTAAATTTTATACATAACATTGAATGATAACAAACATCAAAGAAACTACATCTGACAAATTTCAGTAAATATTTTTGCACTGTATGTGTTAATTTCATGAATGAAAGTAATAGTTCTATGTTGTTGTTAAATGCTGTCAATTCAATTCCAACATATAGTGACCCTGTACAGGGTTTCTATGGAGAAGCTGGTGGGTTTGAGCAGCCCACCTTGTGGTCTGCAGTCCATTGCTGATCCTACAGTGTCACACCAGGGGTATGCACGACACCAAGAGTCCTAATAGTTATATTGTTGTTGTTGTTGTTAAGTGCCATCGAGTCGGGTCCGACCCATAGCGACCCTGTACAGGGTTTC
>NW_006408528.1:24446110-24447173 GCF_000296735.1 Chrysochloris asiatica
GACTCAATGGCACCTGACAACAACAATCCTGACTTTCCAATGGGTATGCATCTTCTCTATCTAGTTCTACCTTAAAATCGTTGTGTTTGTTGTTAAGTGCCATCGAGTTGGTTCTGACCCATACCAGCTTTGTATAGGGTTTCCAAGGAGCTTGAACTACTGACCTTATAGTTCAAACTGCTTTGCAGTCTGGCGCATTAACCCACAGCGCCACAAATACAAATGTGTGCTCTTCTAGATTAAAAAAACAAAACAAAACAAAGCATAAATTGCTTCTTCATTGCCAATACTCTTTTTTTTTTTTTTTTGCCAATACTTTTAAACTACATAAACCTTACCAAATAGAATATACAGAAATCAAATTAACTTAATCTGTGGGAACAGACTGTGAAAAA
Organism: Chrysochloris asiatica; assembly: GCF_000296735.1. NCBI lineage: Eukaryota > Metazoa > Chordata > Mammalia > Afrosoricida > Chrysochloridae > Chrysochloris > Chrysochloris asiatica. Next base: position 24,446,506 of record NW_006408528.1, read on the forward strand.
ACTCCATATTATCAGCCAAAACTAGGCCAGGGACAGACTATAGAACATACCATCAATCGCTCATATGCAAATTCAGGCTGGAGCTGAAGAAAATTAAAACAAGTCTATGAGATCCAAAATATGGCCTTGAACATATCCCATCTGAATTTAGAAACCAACTTAAGTATAAATTTGATGCATTTGACAAAAATGAACAAAGACCAAAAGAATTCTAGCATGACATCAAGAACATCATACAGGAAGAAAGCTAAAGATCATTAAGAAGAGAAGAAAGAAAGGAAATGACCAAAATGGATGTCAGAAGAGACTCTGAAATTTTCTTTCTAAAGTAGAGATGCTAAAACAAATGGAAGAAATGAGGAAGTAAAAGAGCTGAACTGAAAATTTCAAAGGGTAGCTTGAGAAGACAAAGTCAAGTAGTATAATGAAATATACAAAGACCTGGATTTAGAAAACCAAAAGGGAAGAACATGCTCAGCATTTCTCAAGATGAGAGAACTGAAGAAAAAATTCTAGTCTTGACTAACAATATTAAAGGATTCTATGGACAAAATATTAAATGATGCAGAAAGTATCAAAAGAAGGTGGAAGGAATACAGAGTCACTGTAACAAAAAGAAGTGGTTGATGTTTAACCATTTCAAGAGGTAGCATCTGATCAAGAGCCAA
>NW_006408528.1:24447273-24452542 GCF_000296735.1 Chrysochloris asiatica
AGCGACCCTGTACAGGGTTTCCGAGGGTGTAAATCTTTACGGGAGTAGAAAGCCTCATCTTTCTCCCGCGGAGCGGCTGGTAGTTTCGAACCGCTGAACTTAAGGTTCGCAGCCCGATTCGTAACCACTACGCTACCAGAGCTCTAGTTAACCATTATTGTTAATGGTTTGCAAATGAAGAAATCATCATAAGTAACTACTTTAAAAAATATATATGTATTTCCAGTTATCATTCTATAAGTGAAATTTTAAAACATTAATCTATATCATTATTGTTGTTAAGTGCCGTCTAGTCTTTTCCGACACATAGCGGCCCTGTATAGGACTTCCGAGGAGTGACTGGTGAGCTTGAACTGCCTATCTTGTAGTTCAAATGGCTTTGCAGTCTGGTGCATTAACCCACAGCACCACACCAGGACTCCAATCTAGATTATTAGCTCTAGTAGATGAATATAATTTATTGAAGAATAAGCTGAGGATTTTGTTTTTTACTTTATAAACACATTTCTTAGATTACTTTTAGAGAAAATAATTATATCTCTTGCCAACTTGATACAAATGAATATTATTTGGTATTTGTATTATAACATTCCCACAAATGTGATAATAAAAAAATATTTAGAGATTTAAATAGAGAAGTCAACTTTTCTGAGTATAAAGACTAGCTTGAAACATGAGAACATCATAGCAATGTAAAATCTTCAAAAGAGCAAATAATTTTATATAGGATATTCTTAGGTTCTAGATCACTTCCAAGTTGTTGCTGTAAATAAAATGCCAAACCAAAATCAAATCCACTGCTATAGAGTACAGTCAGATTCATAGCGATCCTTTGGGCCAGAGCAGAACTGCTCAGAGTTTCCAAGGCTGTAAATCTTTAAGAAAACAGACCTCCCTATCTTTCTCCAAGTAGTAACTGGTGGGTTCAAATGCTAACCCTTCTGTTAGCTGAGTTCTTAACCACTGTACCACCAGGGCTCCTAAATAAAAGTAAATAACAGATTAGTAATTAAGAATACTCCAGATATATTTATTCAAATATAGGAAGACAAATGAGTAGCTTTTTTTGGACAGGAGAAAGAATAGTGTAATATTAAAGCTGAGAATTGACAATGCTTAAAATTACACAACCTGCTATTTGAATTACAATGATTGTAGTAATCCATGAAAATCTTGCCCAGAATGATAAATGGAAAATAACATTATTGTTTGTTTCAGAAGGTTATACACTTTTCCATGTATATATGGTGGTATGAACACATAATTTTAATGAACTGGCAATATCCAATGAAGCTTGAAATGTACATACATAAGAACTAGCTTTTCACAATTAAGTTATATGCCCTGGAGAAGTGACTCCACATGTGCAATAGGAGATATTTTCAAAAATATTTTTACAGGATAAATTATAACCAAAAGAGAGAACAATCTATTTGCCTATCAAAATCTATCAAAAGGAAAATGAATAAAATGAAGTATACTTGCTAAATGAATATAACAGTCTAAATGGATTAAAAAAAAGGAAAAAATGTATCCATCAACATAAAGAAATCTCAGAAAAAAAGGCATTGAAAGAAAAAAAGCAAAAAGTAGAGGAAAACTAAAATAAAGTTGGACATATCAAGTTTTAAGAAGCAAATTATATTGCTTGTGGAAACATGTATTCATATATAAGTTGTTGATGTTATGTGCTGTCAAGTCATTTCTGACTCATATTAACCCCGAGTAGAGTTTCTAAGGAGCAGCTAGTGAGTTTGAACCACTGATCTTGCGGTTCAGACCTTGATGTTGAGTGCTTACCTATGGCCCCACACCAGGTCTCCTTATAAGTAGTAATCACATAAAAATATTTCTGGAAATGTTAAACACCAAATTAAAAATAGATTTTCTTCTATAAAATAAGGAAGAGAATGAGAACACATAGCGCTTAAGCTGTTCCAATATTTTTCTTAAAAAAAAAAAAAATCTAAACCATAGATAGGGTGGCTATGTGTTGGAATCAACTCGAGGGCGCTTACCAACAACAAACCCATTATCATAAAATGCTAAGATTTGGCAAAGTGGGGTATTGGATTATACTTTTGTTACATTATTTCAAATGAACATAGTTCTTTTTACTTCAAAGTAGATTAAGAATCTACATTTCAATAAAAGAGTAAGTTATTACATACTGAATTCTAAAGATGAAGAGAGAAAAGAATAACACATAGAAATATTAACTATCCAACCACCGTGTAGCAGATACAGCATTGTAGTTACAGTTACTCTTAACAATGTGGACTCTTTGGACACCCTGATTATTTTAAAAACATGTCAGCCAGTAGCTTGGTTGGCCTCAGGGACCTTGGAATAATGTTTACTCTTCGAAGCAACACCTTATCATTATGGAAATGCCTAAGGCATCTAGGATATGGAACAATATACTTAATATGCCAAAAGACTCCAAACAGCTGAGTTTGCCTTTCTTGGATTGAACACTGTTCAGGGTTGATGTTTAAAATAAAGAGTTTTTTTTCAGTGGCTTGCATATCACATTTATTAATCAACTCATTCTCTTTGGGTAACCTGAGAATGAAGGTTTGTTTGTTTGAAACCTATTTATATCTTGCAAAATACCATTAAAAATTTCCCAAATCATTATTTTTTTAAGGAAAGATTCAATAACAATACATTTGTACTTTTAATTTGCTAGAAATATTTTGTTTAAATATTTAGTCCAACATTTTTTCTCTTTATAAATTTCTAATTTTTGAGGGTCTTGTAGTGAAGGAACTACTATATTTAAATAGATATTTTAGGAGTATAATGTGACATAGTCAAGGAGTATGAATTTAAAGTACATATATATGGATAAAGAGAAAATGAAAACAATTTACCAGGTGGGCACTTACCACTTAGAATCAGGAAAATGGTTGCTTAATGGTCCATATCCCTCTAAGCTTTTAATATATTGAAACAAATTATTGTTGGGTAATTACTACCAATTATTCAATTCTATCATAATTGTAGCCCCTTCTCACAAGTTATTTTTACTATTGAAAACCAAATAAACAAAAATGTCAAATCTCTGTGGGAATTTGTGTTTTTGTTGTAGTTATTCTTTACAGACATTTGGAAGTAGTCTTAGGTTTCAGTGGCCATAGACATAGTGAAAGGGCAAGTGATTCAGAATGTATTCACATCTGCTAAGCATGAAAAGCAGGACAAGAAGGCAAAAATCAGATTATTAAGAATGTTTATGATTTAGACTAACCATTTAACCCCATAGACAAAGGGTGCATTTTGGTATTTTTAAAGTATAGATATGGCATATTGAGATTTTTTTTTTCAGTTTTGGATTTGAGGAAAAAAAAGAAAATATATTTTAAATACTTTTCTGCTTTACAGGTTGTGCAACTGTGTGGATGATTTTGTTTGGTGTCGCTGAATCAATTTCAACACATAGTGACTCTGTATGACAGAGGAAAACACCTCATAGCCTTTTATGTATTTTAAGGTCATAATCAGTTTTATTGCAAATGAACCCTGTACAAATTTATTTATCATTTCTAGCACCTTAATCACTACCAAACAAGTCATTAGCATAAAGACACAGACATCACCAGAAGAAATATCACTTGTCCCTTCTGCAGATCCACAAGTTATCTGTCTTGAGCAACAGTGCCTACACAACAGAGATCTGTAAACTAACTCTTTGAATTCATCCTGAGTGAAAGATGGAATGACTTAAGTACAGATGCAACATATTATAAACAATTTCTTATTTCTAAAAAAGTCACAAAGTAAACCAAAATACATTACAAAATTTACTACACATTTCCATAAATATCTGCCTTTCACTTAAGGTCTTTCACCATATGAAGCAAGCCAGCTGGATGACTTTGGCCATGATGGTTACCCTTGGCATGAATACTGCACAAATTTAGTGTCTTCAAATAACCTCAGCAGGCGCCGCTGGCTGCACTCTGAAACCTCAAATCCCTTTTGAAATCCTGGTGGGTGATCCCTCTCACTAACTTCTGGAAAGGCAGTTTCTGGATCAGTAGCTGGCCGACTTCTGGAAACATTATGGTTACAAGCCTGTAACCTTGAGAGTTTTTCACTCCTCACAAATTCATCAGCTGCTCCTTGGAGACTCTACACATGATCGCTAAAAGTCGGAACTGACTTGAAGGCACTTAACAATAACAACAACAGTTACAGGAGATGCTATTACTGGCTACCCTGGTTTAGAGTGGAAGCTGTTTAGAGAGGCAGGGAAGGGGATTTCCACCCACAGCAATAAAGGCAAAAATTGACTGGCTTACAAGTTTTCAAGAGGGAGTTTAGTTTCAGTTTAGTTTATACCCTCACTAAATAGTTTTTATCTTGTCTAGACATTTCTGGTGAAAGGAGATGGGGCTAAGATTCTTATGATTCAAAAGTGAGTGTTATTATGACTAATTGCAATTGTCACCACTGTAAAGGTAGAAGTTTTATAACAAAAAGGGAGGAGTAATAGAAGCAAATACTGTTAAATGATAATGCCTGGAGGAGATTGTAATCATTGCAATGAAATGAAATACTATAGGGTGAGTGAAAACCAATATTCTCCCTTGTAGACTATCACTAAATTCACAATAAAAACTTTTAAAAAATCTTAATAAGGGAAACAAAAACAATGTGATCTAAAAAAAGGAGTTAGTCATTTGATTTGGGGACAGGTGGCAGCAGCCATTTCACTGACTCTGCCTTACTTATTATAAGACAATGGATGTATCTCCATAAGCATTCACTTCCTGAGTGAGGGCTGGGATATGTCTCATGTATTGTTGTCTTTCCATCACCTGACATAGTTCATTAACCAAAGTTCCCCCAATTTCTATCCAGTCAATTCTGATTTATGGTGACCCCATGTGTGTGCAATCACCATTGTGTTCCTTAGGTTTTAAATGGCAAATTTTCAGAAGTAGGTTCCCAGGCCATTCTTCTAAAGTGTCTCTGGATAGGCTCAAACCACCAACTTTTTTGGTTAGCAGTTAAGTGTGATTTGATTGCATGACACAGGTTAACTCCTTAAATTGGGTACTTAGAATGTGATGAATTCAACAGGTGTAGTCAAATCTGCTGCACAGGAACTTTTTAAAGTGTTGAGGAGCAGAGATGTCAGCTTGAGGACTAAGGTGCACCTGACCCAAGCCATGATATTTTCAATAACCTCATATGGATGTGAAAGCTGGACAGTGAATAAGGAAGATTGTAGAAGAATTGATGCCTTTGAATTGTGGTG
>NW_006408528.1:24457802-24462823 GCF_000296735.1 Chrysochloris asiatica
TATATATGACAATATAATTAATATTACGTTCAAGTAAAATTTTGTTAAAGATGATTAAAAAATGGCTGCAACAGTACATTGACAGGGAACTGTCAGACGCTCAATCTGGATTCACACAAGGACACAGAACAAGGGATATCATTGTTCTTATAAGATGGATCTTGGCTGAAATTAGAGAACACCACAAAGATGTTTACCTCTGTTTTATTGCCTATGCAGAGGCTTTCAACTTTGTGGATCATTACATGCTATATATAACAGTGAGTAGAATAAGTAACCCAGAACATTTAATTATGCTCATAACAAACCTGAGCATAAACCAAAAAACAGTTGTGTGAACAGAACAAGGGGACATTGAATGGTTTAAAATCAGGACAGGTGTACAACAGGGTTGTATACTTTCAAATTCTTTTTCAATCTATACGCTAAGCAAATAATCTGGGAAACTGGATTAAATGAAGAAGAACATGGCATCAGAATCAGAGGAAGACTCATTAATCATCTATGATTTGCAGATGACATAATCTTTCTTGCTGGAAACAAAAATAACTTAAAATATTACTCATGAAGACCAGCGACTACAGCTTTCTGCATGAATTGCCCCTTAATATAAAGAAAGGAAAACTCCTCACAACTAGATCACTGGATAACATCATGATAAATTGAGGAAAATTTGTAGTTGCCAAAGACTTCATTTTGCTTTGATCCACAAGCAACACACATGGAAGCAGAAATTAAGAAATCAAACAACCTATTTCATTAGGCAACTGTTCTGCAAATGACCTTTTTAAAGTGTTATAGAGCTAAGATATCAGTTTGATAACTTAGGGGCACCTGACCCAACCCTGGGCGTTTTAAATTGCCTCATATACGTGTGAAATTTGAACAATGAATAAGGAAGACTGTAGAAAAACTGATGCATTTGAATTATGCTGGAGAATAATATTGAAAATACCATGGACTGACAGATGAACAAACAAATCTGTTTTGGAAGAAGTACAACCAGCATAATCCTTAGAAGTAAGGGTGGCAAAGACTTTGTTTCTCATTCTTTGGACATGTTGTCTGGAGGGATCAGTCTCTGGAGAAGGAGGTCATGATTAGCAGAGGGTCAGTGAAAAAGGAGCTCTGGTAGAGTAGTGGTTACGAATCGGGCTGCGAACCTTAAGGCCAGCAGTTCAAATTTACCAGCCGTTCCGCTGGAGAAAGATGAAGCATTCTGCTCCTGTAAAGATTTACAGCCTTGGAAACCCTGTACAGGGTCGCTATGGGTCAGAACCGACTCCATGGCACTTAAAAACAACAACAGTGAAAAAGAAGAAGATCCCTACGAGATGGACTGACACAGTGGCAGCAACCATGGGCTGAAACGTAACAATGATGAGGAGGTCTCAGGATCAGGCAGTGTTTTGTTCTTCTGTGCCTGGGTCACTATGAATCACAGCCGATTCAATAGCATCTAACTAGAACAACTATGTAGCTGCTTGGTTTGATAATGTTTTTTAGGTGTCATTGAGTCAGTTCTGATTCACAGTGTTCCTTTATAGAATACCCAAGGAGCAACTGGTTAGTTTGAACTGCCAACCCTGTAGCTAGCAGTGCAGTGCTTATCCTACAGTGCCACATCAGGACATATATGTTGTTAAGTACCTTGAAGTCAGTTCCAACTCATAGCATTTCCAAGGAACAGCTGGTTGGTTTATATCACTGGCTTTGTAGTTAGCAGTCCAGTGCTTATCCAATAGCGTCATATCTAATATAAGTCATAATACATTTTTTTCTTATCTCAGTGAACTATCTCTATGGTACCAACGAGCTTAAAATTTTATGAATTTTCCTTATTTCTTTGACCACAAATTTTATTTCTTCAAGACTAAGTCTTGATTTTTAATATCTAATGCAGTCTCTAGTAACTAAAAATGTCAGTTAAATATTTGTTGCAAAACAGCCAAAAAAAAAAATTTATTCAAAACTGTTCTGATTCCTTATTTAAAGAACTACTTAAAAAAAAAAAAAAAAAAGCCAGCAAATGGAAGTATTTTCTAAAAATTCCTACCCCATGTGCTTCTTCTTAAATTAAATTGGTAAATTGATGAAGGTCTATTTTCATTTTAAATGTTCATCTGTTTTAAACATAACAATTACCAACTGGTGGGGTTTTGTTTTGTTTTGTTTTGCCTTGCGTACCCACCCTCCCCACCCCACCCCCGCCTTTGATTCAGGTGAATTCAGTACCATAAACTACAAAGTTTGATACAGAAAGAAGTTCCATAAAGTTGATAATGGATGGTGTTTTTAAGAACAGGGACTTTGAAGAGAAATTTGAAGAAAGTTTTAATGATTTTAATTTATGTTATAATCAACTACAGATAGATTTCTCTAGCAAATTTTCTTTGATTAAAAATATTTTTCAATATCTCTTCATCATATTATTTTCCTGTTGAATTTACATTAAAGAACAGAATTCTCTTGATACAACTTTTTACAAGATCTTTAAAGATCAATGCTGAGAGAGAACAAACCAATATTACAACACTGATTTTTTCTTTGTTTTTTTATCCCTGTTTTTATTGTCTCAAAATGTAGCTAAATTAGGCATATTGGTTACATTTACACATTATATTTGTAAAGTGACAAAAGAATAAATTTCATTTCTAACTTTCATTGATTTTGATATAAGTATTAAGATGCATTATTTAGCATGCATCAAGTATTGCAAAAAGTAACAGATATGTGAGAATTTTTATTTTTATTTAATTCTAAAGAGGATGCTGCACACAATCTCTTGAGCAGAAATCAGCTCTTCAAACTTTTGTTCCTTCAAAATAAACATTCCTTGTCATTAGCATTATCTGTTCCTTTGTGATTATGTAAAAACAAAAAATAAACAAAGAGCTTCTCTTTTGTATATTTAATAGTCAATAGTGATTATGAACATATTTATATAAAGGTACTTTATCTACAAATGTTACAAATAAATTAAGAAAAATATAAAAGTTACTTTCTTTCGATATGTTAAGAATTATCTGTGAATGCAAATGAAAGCCACTGCCTTCCTGTGGATTCCAACTCCTAACAATTATATAGTACAGTGTAGAAAGCTCTACGGTGGTTATACGTCATGGAGTCGGTTCCCACTCATAGCCACCCTGTATAGGGTTTCCGAGACTGTAAATCTGTAAGGGAGCAGAACGCCTCGTCTTTCACCCTCAGAACCTCTGGTAGTTTCGAACTGCTGACCTTAAGGTTAGCAACCTGACTTGTAACCAGTACACTACCAGAGCTCCTTAGAAACCCATATAGGATTTCCAAACCTGTAAAGCTGACTGCTACACTATTCTCTTATGAAGAGACTGTCTGGTAGGTTTGAACCACTGATCTCTATGGTTAGCAGATGAGTGCTTTAACTACTGTGTGACCTGGAACTCCATGCCATCCACATTAAAATAACTTTTGTTTGTGGTATTTCCTGCTAAGATGGCAAACTGGATAAGGTTCTGGTCCATTTCTCCCACTTAACGCTAGAAAAACAGTAGAAGAAAATGTCAATGTGATGGTATAAAGGAAATGGGAACCAAAGGGATTTAATGTGAACTCAGTTATTGTTTTACTGTTAAGCAAATATCCTCATTACTGCTACATTGGGATTTAATTTTTGTTTCTATTTATTGTTGATGTTGTGTGCCATCGAGTCAGTTCTGACCCTGAACCACCGACCTTGCATTTCAAACGGCTTTGCAGTCTGAAGCATTAACCCACAGCGCCACACCAGGACTCCGTTCTACTTATTGTTGTTGTTGTTATGTGTCAAGTCGGTTCGGACCCATGGCGAACCTGTACAGGGTTTCCGAGGCTGTAATTCTTTACGGGAACAGAAAGCCTCTTCTGTCTACCGCGGAGTGGCTGGTAGTTTCCAGCTGCTGACCATAAGGTTCGCAGCCTGATTGGTAACCACTATGCTACCAGAGCTCCTAGCTGTTAAATAAAGGAGGCAATATTTACTTAATGTAATTTATAATTAATTCCTTTAATAGTTATATATGATTTTAATTTATATTTACTGATGAAAAAAAGCTAAAAATTTTAGAGATCAGATGATTTTTCCTAGGATTTATTATTTTACATATAAAAATAGATCACGTTAACACCAGTGCTTTCAAAGTATAAAGTAATTTAATCCTCACACCCTTTATATTAAAAGACCCCAGATAGATGAATTCGCATAGTGGCAGAAGCAATGGGCTCAAACATAGCAATGATTCTGAGGTTGACGCAGGACCAGGCAGTGTTTTGTTCTGTTGTGCGTGACATTACTATAAGTCAGTACTGACTGGATGGCACCTAAAAACAACATCCACAGAGAGGAAGTGGGCCAACTCTTGTTGCAAGGAAGGGATAGCAATCATTGAGATGAAACAAAATATATGATTTTTTTAATGTAAAACTAATGATCTTGTGTTTTTTACCTTCACTTAATTCATAATAAAACGTTAAAAAAAAAAAACAAAAAACAAAACAGGTACCTGCATGTATACAGCATAATTCTTGCAATAGTTGTGCCCTTTTATGTTGGGGTTTTACAGATTGTTCATATAGTTTATCTGTCAGGCCAGACCAGGTTTTTTCTTGCTGTATAGTAAAGGGTTCCACACAAGTTAACTTTAGGGCTGGGACCCTTAGGCTGACATCATAAACAGTCACCGAGCTCTTTCTCTCTGTGCCGTGGGAAAACTATGGGCTCAGTGTTAGATATTTTTTTAGGCATTTTTGTCCTTCTGACATTCATATTCTGAAGATTTCCAAATGAGCATTTTGTGGTGAGACTCCTCCTGAACTCCACACCCTTATGCTGAAAATTCTGTTAGCCAACGTTTCCTGGATTTACCATTCACTTCAAAGTAACATGGCCAATTCTGAACAAATCTCTCATATTATTTATTTTGGTGGATAGATTTTATCCTCATCCATGCTTGACCCCAAACTCTTGAAATCTGACATCCAATACATATATATATATATAT
>NW_006408528.1:24462923-24463716 GCF_000296735.1 Chrysochloris asiatica
TGAAGTTGTCAAGGACTTCATTCTTCTTGGATCAACTATCAATGTTCGCGGAAGCAGCAGTCAAGAGATAAGATGACATATTGCATTGGGTAAATCTGCTGCACAGGAACTTTTTAAAGTATTGAAGAGCAGAGATGTGAGCTTGAGGACTAAGGTGTGCCTGACTCAAGCCATGGTATTTTCAATAACTTCATATGGATTTGAAAGCTGGACAGTGAATAAGGAAGATTGTAGAAGAATTGATGCCTTTGAATTGTGGTGTTGGAGGAGAATACTAAAAGTGCCATGGACTGCCAAAAGAACCAATACATCTGTTTTGGAAGAAGTGCAGCCAGAGTGCTCCTTGGAGACCAAGATGGTTAAATTTCGTCTCTCATACTTTGGACATATTGTCAGGACGGAACAGTCGCTGGAGAAGGATGTCATGCTGGATAAGATGGAGGGTCAGAGAAAAAGAGGAAAACCCCCAATGAGATGGATCGGCCAGGTGGCATCACTGATGGACTCAAGTATGGCAGTGGTAGTGAGGTTGGCCCAGGATTGGACGTCCCAGGATCGGACATTGTTTCGTTCTGCTGTGCATGGGGTCGCTATGAGTTGGTTCTGACTCTATGGCTCCTGACAACAACAACAACATCAGTTTTTAGAGTCTCTTCAACAAGGGTTAAATGGAATATACTGAACACTGCATTATACAATCTTTGGTTTTAAATTTTGTTATCTCATTATCTTTTTAATATATGTATCCTGACTTTCATGGCTAGCATGAGGGCTTCTATCATGGAGGGCAGCA
>NW_006408528.1:24464101-24496073 GCF_000296735.1 Chrysochloris asiatica
ATATATATATATATATGGAGCTCTGGTAGTGTAGTGGTTACGAATCGGGCTGCAAACCAAAAGGTCAGCAGTTCGAAACTACCAGCTGTTCCGCGGGAGAAAGATGAGGCTTTCTGCTCCCGTAAAGATATACAGCCTCGGAAACCTTGTACAGGGTTGTTATAAGTTGGAACCAACTCCATGTCACAAAACCACCACCACCACCACACACACACACACACACACACACACACATATATAGATATAGATATATATAAATTTTTTTATTGTTGTATATTGAGTGATAGTTTAAATGGGAGAACATTGGGTTTACACTCATCCTATCATATCCCATTTCACTGCCATGATTGCAATCCTATCTATGTATCATTATTAAACAGTATTTGCTATTATTCCCTCTTTTATTATTATTATTATTTTAAATATACACAAAAACACTCAGGAATGCATAATCATTTAAACAACCAAAGGAAAGGGCACATTCTGCAAGCCTGTCTCCTGGCCACCAACACACAACCTTTCTCTTTCCATGAGTATAGAGTCCTCAGCTTCTCAATTTCTTCATGTCATCATCTCTGAGTCCGTGGCTGGTGTCATTGTTTCTCTGTATAGGGTCTAAAATTCTGCTTATGCTTTTTTCCCTTGATGGTCCTAGGGTTCCCTCTACCTGGAATGTAAGATTAATTACTCTCCACTTTTTGTCAGTCCAAACCACGTCTGTCAGTTTGTCATACAGTGGTGGCTTGTGAGTTGCTGTGATTCTGGAAGCTATGCCACTGGTATTTTAATTACCAGCAGGGTCATCCATGGTGGTCAGGTTTCAGATGAAATTCCAGATGAAGACAGACTAGGAAGAAGGAGTGATGAACTACTTTCAAATATTTAGTCACTGAAAACCTTATGAATAGCAGAGAAATACTGTCAGATATAGTGCCAGAAAATGAGCTCCTCAGGTTGGTAGGCACTCAAACTGCGACTGGGGAAGAGCTGCCTCCTGAAAGTAATGTTGACAGTGATGACGCAAATGGAGTAAAGCCTGTGGGAGTAAAGCACTTGGGACCTTCATTTGCTTATGTGAAACAACTCAAAATGAAGAGAAACAGCTGTAAACATCCACTGAAAATTAGAACATCGAATGTATGAAGTATGAATCTAGGAAAATTAGAAATTGTCAAAAATGAAATGAAATGCATAAACATTAATAGCTTAGGCATTAGTGAACTGAAACGGACTGGTATTGGCCATTTTAAATCTGACAACCACATGATTTACTATGCCAGGAATTACAAACTGAAGAAGAATGATGTTGCATTCATTGTCAAAAACAGCATATCCAGATCAGGCATGAAGTATAATGCTGACTGTGATAGGATAATATCCATGTGACTACAGGTAAGATCGTAAAGGGTCGCTATGAGTCAGAACCGACTCCACGGCACACACAACAACAATAGGGAAGATCATTTAATACCACTATTATCCAAATTTACACACCAACCACTAAAGCCAGTGAAGATGAAATAGAAGAATTCTACCAATTTCTTCAATCTGAAATTGATCAAACATGCAATCAAGATGTATTGATCATTACTGGTGATTGAAATGCAAAGGTTGGGAGCAAAGAGGAAGGATCATTAATTGGAAAATATGGCCTTGGTGATAGAAATAATGCTGGAAAACGCATGATAGAATTCTGCAACACAAGTTATTTGTTCATTTCAAATATCTTCTTTAGACAGCATAAGAGACAAATATATGCATGGACCTCATGAGATGGAATACATAGAAATCAAACAGACTACATCTGTGGAAAGAGACAATGGAAAAGCTCCATATCATCAGTCAAACAAGGCCAGAGGCAAATTGTAGAACAGACTATCAATTGTTCATATGCAAATTCAGACTGAAGCTGAAGAAAATGAAAACAAGTCTATGAGAGACAAAATATGACCTTGAATATATCCCACCTGAATTTAGACATCATCTGAAGAACAGATTTGATACATTAAACACTAAAGAATGAAGACAAGAAGAGTTGTGGGATGACATCAAGAACATCATACAGTTAGAAAGCAAAAAAGTCATTGAGAAGACAAGAAAGAAGGAAAAGGTCAAAATGGATGTCAGAAGAGACACTGAAACTTGCTCTCCAGTGTAGAGATGCTAAAGCAAATGGAAGAAATGAGGAGGTCCAAAACAGAAAATTTCAACGATCAGTTTGAGAAGAGATCTGGAGTCAGAAAACAAAAAAGGAAGAACACACTCAGTATTTCTCAAGCTCGGAAACTGAAGACAAAAATCAAGTCTTGACTTTTGTTAATGAAGGATTCTCTTTGAAATTATAGAATGACGCAGAAAGCATCAAAAGAAGATGGAAGGAATAAACAGAGTACCAAAAGGAAGTGGTTGATGTGCAACCATTTTAAGGGGTAGCATATGATCAAGAGCCAATGATCCGGAAGGAAGAAATCCTAGGTGCATTGAAAGAATTGGCAAGGAACAAGGCACCAGGAGTTGATGGAATAAAAATTGAAATCTTTCAAGAAAGTAAGGCGGCACAGTAGTCACTCACTTATCTATGCCAAGAAATTTGGAATACAACTATTTTGCCAACTGATTGGAAGAGATCCATATATGTGCCCATTCCAAAGAGAGGTGACCTAACAGCATGCAGAATTCATCAGACAATATCTTTGATATCCCCACACGAGTAAAGTTTTACTAAAAATAATACAGAGATGGCTACAAGCATACATTGACAGAGAACTTCAAGAGCACAGCCTTCAGTATGGATTGCATCTCAATGTAAAGAAAACCAAAATTCTCACCACTGTACCAATAAACAACATTCTTATCAATGGAGAAAAGATTGAAGTTGTCTTGGACTTCATTCTTCTTGGATCAACTTTCAACACTCATGGAAGCAGCAGGCAAGAAATCAAATGACGTATTGCATTAGGCAAATCTGCTGCACAAAACCTTTTTAAAGTGTTGAAGAGCAAAGATGTCAGCTTGAAGACTAAGGTGCACATGACCCAAGCCATGGTATTTTCAATAACCTAATATGCAAGCAAAGGCTGGACAGTACAGGAAGACCATAGAATAATTGATACTTTTGAGTTATGGTATTGAAGGAGAATATTGAAAGTGTCATGCATGGGCTGCCAAAAGAACCAACAGATCTGTGTTGGAAGAAGTGCAGCCAGAGTGCTCCTTGTAGGCCAGGAGGGCCAAACTTCGTGTTTCATCCTTTGGACATATTGTCAGGATGAACCAGTTGTTGGAGAAGGATATCATGTTTGGTAGGGTGGAGGGTCAGACAAAAAGATGAAGACCCCCAGCAAGATGGATTAGCAAAGTCGCAGCATCAGTAATCTCAAGTGTGGAAATGATAGTGAGGTTGTCCCAGGATTGGGCAGTGTTTTGTTCTGCTGTGCATAAGGTCACTATGAGTCCGTACTGACTCGATGGCACCTAACAACAACTTTTTGTTATAAAACTTCTACCTTCACGATTCTGACCATCATAATTAGTCATGATAATAATTACTATTGATTCAATACTCACTATTGAATCATAAGAATCTTATCCACATCTCCTTTCACCAGACCCATCTAGACAAGATGAAAACTATTCAGTGGGGGTTCTACCTTTCCCCGCACTAAACTCTCTCTTGAAAACTTGTGTCTATATTGCACCCAACATCCAGTACATTTTTAACTTATTCAGATGAACTACTTTTAAGAATTTAAAAGAGAATTTAAACATTATTCATGTCCATCTTCTCATCTCAATTGTCAGTGCTGTAATATGTGTACTATCCATGTGTCTAAATGATAACCAATTTGTTATTACTTTCTTACTGGTGTTTTTGACTCTTGCCTCATATCTTTGCTATCCATTGTTCACAGACATGCCAGTGAAGTTTTAATAAAGAAGAAATCTGATGGTTCCAATGTTTTCCTGCAAAGGTCTCTACTAATTCTTTATAGTTCACAAAGCACAGACTTACCTTGCCACAATAAAACCTTTTGAGCTGGGTCATTTCTCTCTTTTCAGCTCATGTTCTGGTAATTATCCCACCCACCATCCTTTATGCTCAAATATTATATGTATTTTCTGTTCCATGCACTCATATCTGCTATTCCCTCCCATATGTGGACTGGACTGGCTATTGTCTGTTTCTACCTGGAAAATACACATAGTTTTGGTCTAAGACAAAGCACTGATTCCTTTATGCTTCCCTAGTTCTTCTTTCCATCTTGTCTTAGAGGTTTTTTCTTCTATTTTCTCAACACATTTCTACTCATTGAATGATATATTTTTTTACTTGCATACCCATTGGTAATTTTTTTGATGTAACTCTGTCCTTTCATGTTTTCTATCTCCACAGTCTTGAACAATTTTTGACACCTAATATATACCTCTCTTTTGTACATGAAAGTTGGACAATGAATAAAGAAGTCTAAAGAAGAATTGTTGTTTTTAAATTATGGTTTTGGCAAATAATTTTGAATGTGCCATGGGCTGCCAAAAGAACAAACAAGTCTATCTTTGAAAATGTACAGCCAGCATGCTCCTTGGAAACAAGGCTGACAAGACTTTGTCTTAAGTATTTTAGACATGTTATTAGGAGGGACCAGTCTCTAGAGAAGGATGTTTTATGCTTGGTAAAGTGCTGGGTCAGCAAAAAAGTAAAATAACCTCAATTAGATAGATTTACACTGGTTGCAACAATGGTCTCAAACCCAGGAATGATTGTGATGAAAACACAGAACCAGGCGATGTTTCATTCTTTTGTACATAAGGTTGCTATGAGTCATAGCCAACTTGATGGTACCTAACAATAACAACAACATATTATACCTATGCGAAAAAATAAACCAACCATACCACAGCACCCTCTACTTCTCAGCTGGGTTACAATGGCTACATAGAACTCAGACACCATGCTCACAGTTATGGGCTTTATTAACCAATTTAACTAAGTACAAGGCAGGATCAGAAAATGCTCAGGGCACAGATCTTCTAATCAAGACAGCCTCTGCTCAGCTGTGCCCAGGCAGGCAGGCCACTTTCACCTGGAAAATGTTACAAAAGGCTTTGAGGGCTGTTGATAAAGGCCCACAGGACACTCCACTGTACCATAAGCCTTGGCCTGAAGGCATGCAAGTCTAGCTCCATGGATCAGCAAACCTAGCTCCTCCTGTTTCGTGACTCTGCAAGCAAGTCTCCAGCCCAAAGTGACCCCACTTGCTCTATGATCTGGAAGCTCATTGCTCTGTCTCATGGTCTACCTCCTCATTCTATTGCTGCTACTTCTCTGCCAGTACTCCAGTATCATAATTTTCAGTCCCTGGGTTGAGAAGGTTCAATGTGCAGGAATCACTAGGTCCAAAAGACACATTTCACTCCTGGCTCTTCTTCTTTTATGGTTGTGAGATAATCCTTTCTGCTGTTGGTATGGGTCAGCAGTATGGCAAAATCGCCCAGTCACTATTAGCCCTGGTAACACTCACGCCTGAATCAGATAATCCACTAGTATCTTCTCACACCTTCTCTTACCTAGACTCATCAGGAAAAATTCATTTGCTGATAGTTTACAAAGACCATGGCTAAGAGAGACAGTAAATAATTCACTACATTGCAACTTAATAAATATTTGTTGAATAAATAACAAAGTAATATAATTATGGATTTCGGGATTCAATTATGTAGAAGCATTATCCATTTTCGTCTTGGTGTAGCAATGCAGGTTAATGTGCTGGACTGCAAGGTCAGTTTGAACTGCAAGGTTGGTGGTTCAAGCTCACTAGCCACTCTTTAGAAACCTTATACAGGGTCGCTAAGAGTCAGAACTGACTCCATGGCACTTAACAATAGCTACAACAATAATCTCGGAGGCAATAGAAAAAAATGGGTGAGTTTTGATGAGAATAAGTCAAAGATTTGTTTGAGGACTTAACTAGTTAGAGCGTTTCTGTCTAGATTTCTGAACCAAACAGTGACCTATGGTAAGTGAAGGAAGAAAAGATTGAGACAGATTCTAACATAGGCCAAGAGGTCCTGATCTAGGGGAGAACTTTAAAACGTGTTCAAGAGCAAAGCGTTACATGGGAGGCCACAGATACAAAAGCTTATCTTCCTTTCTTGTCTTGTCTTTTTTATACACAAATAGATTAACCATCCATTTGAATTTTCAGAGGACTCTTCTGGTTTTAGCATTGAACATTCTGTCTTCAGGGAAACACCTCAGTCCTAGGAGGCTTTTCACTGTATCTCCAAAGTATATCTTGAAACATAGCATAGTTTGCAAATGAAGACAGCACTGACTTTGCTCTAGGAGTCCTGGGGACACAGTGATTAAGAGTTTGCCTGCTAATTGAAAGGTCAGAGATTCACACCCACCAGTCCATTCCACAAGAGAACTTTGTCAGCTGCCTGTAAAGATTTACAGCCTTGGAAACCCTATGGAACACTGCTACTCTATCGTGTAGGGTCACCTGGAGTCAGAATCAGCTTGACAGAAATGCTTTAATTTGTTTATATTATCAACTTAGTTTAGTGTTCATTCATTACTTTTTCAAATTATAATTGTCAAAATCTTACAAACTGGCAGACCTTGTGTAGGTTTTGGTGGCAAGAAAATGAATTCGACATCACCCTTTTCCTTAACAACTCAGAATACGTTATACTTCAAAACTGTGCTTTATAAATCTGTGTGGACTCAGTAGGGAACTTTGGTAGCACAATGGGTTATTCATGACACTGAAACAGTAAAGTTAGCAGTTTGAATCCACTATTCTCTGTCTGCTTCTTCCCAGATTTACAGCCTTGGAAATCCTATTCAGGGTCTGTGTGAGTTGGAAGCTATTTGATAGCAGCAGCAGTAGCAGCATGGACCCAGCGTGGATGTTCAGAGCATTGTCTCGTAATAGTTTCTTCATAGGACTGAAGAAGGAAAGACTTATTTCTCATAGACACACTGAAAAGGGACGTGTTAAGGGTAGGACCATTCTTAGGTTGGATCCAGAAAAATAAATTGAAGATATGAAATAAGAATATTAAAAAGATAGGGAGAATTAACATGCTGAAGAGGGCATAACTGGAGAAAGGCAGAATAATACACATTATCAGGCTCCTCCAGGACCTGGAAATACATGCCTCTGAACCACAAGAAAGAAAACATAGATCACTCTTATGTACAGCTAACACTCCACTTGTTTTGAATGGTTGTTGAGTCCACTGGCATTTGGTATTTTTTTTTCCCTAGAAAAAGTGTTTGTGATACTTAAACAAAAAATTTTTTTAAATCATAAATACTAAAAGAATTATTTCCTTCGAAATCATGTTAATGATGCAATTATTATGCAAGATAGTGAAATTAAGATATTAAATTTTAACTTGGCTTAAAAATACAAAAGTTCTGGCAATAACCAACTTTCATTTTCTTGGTTAACTCCAGTTTGGTAAAATTATACTTGCTATTTAATTCACCATATAGTTAAAAAGATTTCCAAAGGAAAGTCCAAAAACCCTCTCTATAAAATTATTATTATATTTTTACTGACTCAATCCTTAACAGGTTTAATTTCACCCTATAGGATAAGCACTGGATTGGTAATCACAACGTTGACAGTTCAAACCCACCAGCCTCTCTGAAGAAGAAAGATGAGGCTTTCTGATCCTTCAAAGATTTATAACCTCATAAACCCTATGTTGAGTCGTTATGAGTTGGAACCTACTGGGCAGCACTTAACAATAATACAAGTTTTGTTTACTAAATTAGTGCTCCCATAATTGTTTTATGACTAATACATTTCTCCAAAACACTTATGTTTGTGGGGCTTTTTTATATTACTGAAATGTCTAACTTTTGGTAAAATAAGCAAAAGTGCTTATTTTACCAAAAGGACTTCAATCGTGAGTACTACTGCTTTACTCTGAGTATACAGTAGATAGCTAGACATTAAGCTAAGATGAAATCTGCCATTGTGGCAAGAAAGAGAAGCATATGATTTGCTTGGTTTACCATACTTTGCTTGCTATAATCATAGATATAAGCAAAATTATTCAATTTACATTGATGCCTATTAGTCTTGTGTCATTTTGTTTTTGAAAATACAAACACAAATAAAACCAAATCCACTGCCATAGAGTACATTTGGACCAATAGTAGACATAGTAGAACTAACTGCTCCTTAGGGTTCCCGAGACTAAATTCTTCTGGGATCAGTCTGCCTCATCTTTCTCCCTTGGAGTGGCTGGTGGGTTCGAACAGCTGACCTTTAGATTACAGTACAATGCTACTAATCCAGGCACACTTACAGAGATATAGAACTGTCAATAAATATAGGGAAAGGCTAAATAAAGAGTTTAGGATTTTTATTTAATTAAAAATTCATTAGCTAATAGAATGAACAATGGAACCAATATTTACTATTCAAAAGTAATAAAAAGTATAATATCATTTTATGCAAATAAGTGTGCTTACAATGATCATCTAATGATGGTATACATACATATTTGAAGTGTGTGATGTGAAAGAAAATAACTTGTAAATCAGGGTCTTTGATAATATCTAGGAACTGACACTGCTGGATTATGGACACCTAACTTAATAACTTATTTCTACCAGGTTTGTCTCTGGAAAATGGTAAAGTTGGGATAGATTTCAGTCTCCCAAATAGTATTCTTTGAAATATTTTCTAAAAAAAATTTGAATAGGTATAAAATTGAAAAGTGATTGTTTAGATTAGTTTGGGAGATGCTGTATTTAACACCCAAGTCTTGAAAACTCACAGTGCAGATGTATAAATAAAAGACTAAATAAATCAAGGCTCTAATTTACCTCTTGAAAATTTAGAACAAGTACTTAGAAATCTTAATTGAACATGGAATACATTTTTTTATTTTTAGAAAGTCTGTGAGCTATACTTCTAAAATCTTTCTCATTTTTGAACGTCCATGGTTATATTTCTGAAAACAATTAACATACCAGTTAAAACAAGAAATCAGTCTTATTTAAATTAGTAAGAAATGACATGAATAAAAATTATTATAAGGTACTTTGCCTGTAAGGAGCTCTGGTAGTATAGTTGTTACAAGTCAGGCTGCTAACTTCAAGGTCAGCAGTTCGAAACTACCAACTGTTCCATGGGAAAAAGATGAGGCTTTCTGCTCCTGTAAAGATTTACAGCCTCAGAAACCCTATAAAGGGTCACTATAAGTCACAAACAACTCCACAGCCCATAGCCTCAACCACTTTGCCTTTATCAGCAATGATGTTGAATATTTTACTTCATAATTGTATTTTTCTGAGCACGATACAAAAATACCTACATTTTATAATTACACATTCATTGGGGTCTGTAATTAGTTTTTTATGCATAAGAAGAGGAAGGCAGTGTGAAATATAATATTGAATAATATCTAGTGACAGAATTCTTTAAGAGCAGTTCAGCCGATTTGTAAGTTGTCTAAATGGTCTTCTCTTAGAACTATCTGAGTTTGAAATGCTGAGCTAGGTCAGGAGAGGACATCTGAGGTTTTCCTTATCTAGGGATTACTGAGAGCATTTTTAATTATATTTACTAGTTTTTTCACTTCCATTTGGGAAGGATGATGCAGAGAGTCTATTTTACTGTGTGAGAGTTTGGGGGTTGATAAAATTTTGCAGAAATAATAACCATCTACGTGCAAAAGACTTTACACACCATGGAAACTATCCTATTTCTGTCTCAATCTTTAGTAATCACGCATTTTTTTTTTCCAGAAAAGAGAGTAAAATTTCTATCATCCAATTATCTTTCTTTTCCCACCGCTCTAATGGAAATGACCAATAGATATAAAAATTAGCAAATTTTACAAGAGTACAAAAAACTAAAGACATCTATTACTAAAGACCTCCCAGAAATTTCAGAATTTTTGTTATATTTAGAGAGATGTTGAAATTATAAGGGTAACATTTAAGACATATCTGTGACTTTCCCCATGTTATTGTAATTTAGAGGCAATTCTGACTAAATTCTACTAATACCATTCATACAAAATTGTGGAAAACATAAGTGAAAAGCTAAAGTTGGTATGATTATCAAGTAAAAAAGATTTGGGAAGGCTGACCTTGAATTGTGTGAGTATACCAGGATTTGAAAAAAACTTCATTTGTGGTATGGGACTGAAGCCCAAAGGCTTTTCTCCCTAGAACACAACACTCTACCATGACTGCTGTGACCCTGCTCTGTCTCCATCTTGTAGTTGGGAACTTTTATATTGAACAGCAGCTTTCTTTTCCTTCTCTTGTTGTAGACCTGAAGATTTCCATAAGGGATCCGTCCCATCCTAAACTTAATTTAAATTGGCACTCTTCTTAAGAAAAGATCTCTAGAGGTAAGGTTGAGCAAGGTTAGCTAGTCTTATGAATACAAAGATTTTGCATTGTTGAAGACAGATCTGGCAGCTGAGAGCTGGCAGCTAGACTTAATGTTCTCAGCTGAACATAAACAGCCCTTGTAGAATGTAAACAGTAACCAGATCCTGCCACCTGATGACTGTGGAGGACTAGACAATGACAAGGCTGTTCCATGACTTTGCTTGAAACAAGACAGAGACAAGGATACTCCGCAATTACAAAAATAGCAACTCCTTCTTGTAGCTGACATGGGGACTATTGCTTCTTTATCAATGGCAACTCAAGTTCTGCCTTAATCCTCTCATCTCCAAAGATATAAGTCACTAAAACACCAGTCACTTAATTGCCTCTGCTTCCTGACAGCACTCAATTCAAAATGGATCTCTGCATCCTTAAAACATCCTTGGAATCACATAGTACAAGTCCAGACACTGTAAGTCCCTCTCACCAACTCCTTTCACAGATAGCCCACATATCATCTGTAAGCTAAATAATGTAGCAGGTGTGTTCCAAGAAGCATGGCTGTTGGGCTTCGACACAATTTTGTATCAGAGGATGTGATTCATGATGGATTAATTGAAATGAAAATAAAAACAACAAAGAGAAGGGCATGGGTAGAGAGCATTTTAGATTTCTTCTTTTCTTCTTGTATATATTCAAGAATATGTAATAGTTCTGCAACTTAAGCAAACAATTAAACAAAGGGAAATTATCAACATAAGGACGATCTCATGAAGACAAAAAACGTAATTGATAAAATTGCTACAAGACTGAGCAATGAGTTGTCTACATAAAACTGGATTAGTGAAAGAGAGGACAGTGCAATGTAAAGTGGCTATATCAAACCCACATTCCTATTATCAAGCTAGGGACCTTTCCATAGTTTGGTCTTTTGAAAGCCTGTGTCCATTCAAAAGAAGGGGAGCAGCTGTATCCCACAAAAGCATCCTCTACTCACAAGACACACAAGGGGTCCTGGTGTGGTGCTGTGGGTTAATGCGCTGGACTGCAAAGTCAGTTTGAACTGCAATGTTGACCTTTCAAGCTCACCAGCCACTTCATGGAAACCCTATGCAGGGTTTGCTTTGGGTTGGAACAGACTAGACTGCACTTAGCAGCAACAACAACAACCCACAAGACTGTCATCTATCCAGGAAGTTCTGTCCACCCAGAGGAAGTGAGGGCTTTTTATATTTCTCACAAGTATCAAATCAACTAGCACCAGATTGACAGAAAAGTACTACATATTTTAAGTGTAGCTTCCAATAGCCATGTTAACCATTTTTATCTAATGGGCCCTATCACCTTGTTCCTAGAAACTTACCTGCTCAGTGGACATCCCAGTGAGGCTTGGGAAGCCTGAGACCCCAGGAAACAGTCCTCTTCAGTTGTAAGTGACCCCATATGTTTACCCTAATTTGACATACATTTTCTAAGATATTAAAAAAAAAAAAAATTCGGAAGCACTGGTCGGATCAATTCACTTATTTAGTCAATTGTTTTTTTTTTTTGTTGTTGTTGTTGTTATTGTGGTTTGTTTTTATCAAGTTCCTGTAGGAGTCCTGTGTAGTGCTGTAGGATACACACTGGTCAATTTTATTTGTGTATTAGACATTATAATAAATTTAAAAATCCCTGCTTGGCTGAAGTTGAAAACATTTAATTCTCCATTGGGGCCACTGCAGAAAACAGTTCTTAACAAAAACATTCTTAGATTTTATTGCCCTTTTCATTTATTTTGTGGTTATTACATGAGGCTCAGCATTTTCAGATTTTTTTCTGTCCCAAGAACATAGATTCTTTCTAAGAGTTCTAGTGCCAATGTAGAATAAGCAATAGACTGTGAGGTCAGCAGTTCAAACCCACCAGCTATTCCTTGGAAGAAAGATAAGGCTTTCTGCTCCCATAAAAATGTACAGCTTTGGAAAGCCTATAAAGGGTTGCTATGAGCCAGAATCTACTCTATGGCAGTGGGCTGGGTTAATCTGTCTATCCTTAATTTCTGCTTTGAATTATTTCCTTCAGCTTCCATTACAACCTCTGAATAAAAGTTAAATATGTTATATTTGGGTTTCATATTTTGGGCTGTAGAGATACAAAAACAAAACAAATAGAAAACAATATAAAACAAAAAAACAAAAGTGACTTACAGCTACTTTCACCACCACTCATCTTTTGTTCTCTTTTAGAATCTTTGTTTTCTAACCAATTTCCCATTCTAGTCTTGGCATGGGTCCTGATCTCTTCATTAGAGCATCCTCATCATTCTTACTCTCAGTCACTGTCTCCCTCTCTTAAGCAATGCCATTCGGTTCTGAAGCTGGACTCTTCAGTAGCTTTCATCTTAGATCTTAAAGGAATCATATCTTGCAAACCAAAATGATAATATATGGATTGATCCTGAGACAATACTGCTGAAATTTGTGATGATGAACAGCAAACATCAGAAATAGCTGAAATAAAAAGGAAGTGTGAAGATACTGGAGAGATCACAAAATGAATACAGCGTAGGAAATTGCCTGGAAGTGAAGGGAAAGCTATCTGTTCCACACTTAAATTGCGTACTTGGATGCAGGACTCTGCTTTTCCTTATTTGGGAACATAATGCAATAGATATTTTCAGATGAATTTAGAAATTCTAGATATGCATTCATTAGATCAATGTTCCTCTCTCTATTTCACTTTTTCTGTTATAGCTAGTTTTCATGGACTGATACTGCCATTGTTTCATTTTTCTGTTTATGATACGATTAAGCATGGCACTTTACATATAATGCATAAATATGAATTTCTCTTCTCTTACTTTTTCTATTTGTGTACATCTTGTCTACTCACATAAAGACTTATAGTCTCAGAAATACTATGGGGTAGTTTGACTCTGTCCTATGGGTTCACAATGAGTCATAATCGACTCAGTAGCAGAGGGTTTGGTTTCTATAAGATTTCTCTCTCCTGTCTGATCTACCAAAATGCTTTTCCTGCACTTCATGCTGTACACAACCAGGGGTGATATTATACAGAATTTTGGGCTTCATGTTTCCAATTAAAAGGCAACATCAGCATTAAATACACCTTTAAAATACTAAAGGTCTGATGACTATATTTTAACACAAATATCCCATGCCCTTTGTTAGGAGGTTGTTGTTGATTTTAGGCATAAGGCTACCTCCCTGTTGGATAGGCTATTCAAATTTGTGGTTCTTTTTGTCAGGCTATTGTGTTTTCTAATGCTTTATTTTCAAGTTTAGAAGTTCCAACCAATGAGAAGCATTCTTTTTTTCTTCTTACATAACTCTTCATTTGTCCACTTTCTAGAATCTACGTTAAAATTGAAGACAAAAGTAAGAAGTAAAAGTGCATTCTAAGTTTATAAACTTTTACTTGAGAATCAGCACCCAAAATCACATAGATATTATTCCCTTTAAAGATAAAATAAAATACAGTTATATCTCTTGGTAAATAAATCATAATAAATATAAGGCAAAGAATATGACAGGCATTAGGAAGAGACCAGAGAACAAGACAGGAGAATCTGAGGATGAGCCAATTGCTTCCTAATGTCAAGCCAAGATTTACTAATAATAATCATTCTGGCATCTGACAGAGAAACCCAAAGTTTAGGATTTAATGCCATCATAGTCTGGTTTTCCAACTTCATTGAGCAGGTGCTTACTAAGGCATGATTATTTGTTATGTTTAAGGAGTTCAGAGCAAAGTAATATGTGGTGTCACAAAACAGAACGGCTTCCTACTCCATAATTTTGGTGAGAACACTGTAACCCTTCCGTTAAGGACAATTATGTTGAGGTCATTACTTTGTCAGGGTTGATTTTTTGCCTAAGAAAAATATGGAATGCAAACATATTAGATTACATGAAACTTATAATGTCACTGATGAGTCTAAAATGATTACAAAGGACAAGAAAGAATTTAAGGTCAGCATAAAGTGCCCTGAATTACTAGGTGATTAGATAAACATGTGTTTTACTTTGGCTTCTAAGAGAATAGTATGTGTAAAACTAGTGGACATTTTCACACAACCAGAAAGATAGTATTTAACGCTAGAGAAAGAGAGAGCCATTTGCAGCATATATACATAATAAGGGAGCTTAGTAATGCTAACTAAGAAATTTGAATTTGTTGGAATTTCTTTCAGCATGATACAAATAACATCAGAGATTTAAAAATATTGATCAATAGATGTGTTTCCATTATTTTCTTTTATTCCCCTAGAATTTAAGTCAACAAATGTAACACTTGAAGAGTTAACAAATAGGGCAGGGGAAGCAGATTGACATGACCACCTGGGTTGGAATACAGGCTCCCGTATTTACCGAGCATATGTATTATTTGTCTGTGCCTGTATTCCTTTCGAAAATCGTACATAATTAATAGCATTATTATGAAAATGAACACTGATTTTTGTGTGTGAAGCATTAAAAATCATTTCTGGACCCAGGTAAATTCTCATTGTAAACCATTTTATTGATATTTTTATTGGTGCTATAAGTAAAATTTTATCCTGGAAACATTAGGGAAGAAGTTATTGAGGAAGCTCTCTGTGATGTTCAAAATGACATTAAGCAAATAACTATTTGCTGAAAAGTAAACTGATATTTTAGAGGACTATTCTCCAAGATGAATAATTAAAAAAACACATCTTCCAGTTATCTATGTACTTGTGTATTTCCCTCCCATCTTGGATATGCGCTGGTTCTGTGACTCACGTTAAACAATAGGATGTAGCAGAAGGGCCAGTCCCAAACCTAAGCCTTAAGAATGCCTGACTACATAGTCACCCCACAGAATTGGGTAAACCAATATGTTGGTGCTGGTCTAAGACACTAATTTGGGGCAGGGAGTGGTTTGTTACTCCATAATAGATAACAGAAACAAGTAACAAGGAGTGCATATGGTTCTAAGCTGTTCAAAATGCAGTCAGAAAATACCAGGGGCTATTGAGCACATGAAATGTGGCTGGTATAAATGAGAACTTGAGCTTTAAATTTAATTCATTTAAACTTAGAAATGAATTATGGTTGTTATTAAGTGCCATCAAACTGGTACTGACTCATAATGACCCTCTATATTGTTCCCAAATCTGTAAACTTTATGGAAGCATCTGGTGGATTTGAACTACTAACCTAATGATTAGCTTATCCGACAGTGCCACCAACACTCCAGAAATGAATTAGCAATGTAATTTATTTTGCAATATAAGATTTTTTTTTTTCTGTTAAGAAAAATTGTGTTTTGGTAGTAAGAAAGTTCACTTTAATTATTGCATTGCTTATGTTGTTATTCTGTAGTTTATGTGTCAGATACCTATGTCATTTCTAGTATTACATGTTGAATGGAAATTCACCTGGAACTTGTGAATACCACCTTATTTGGAAAAAACAGTTATTGCAGCTATAATTAAACATCTCAAGATGAGATCATCCTGGATTATTTGGTGAGTTCTAAATCCAATTACAATTGTTCTAATAAGAAGAGAAGACACAGACAGGAGAAGAGAAACATGGGGAAGAAGACAATGTGAAAATTGAGGCAGACACAGGAGAAATGAATCTATAAGCCAAGAAAAATTTCCAGCAGTCACCAGATGTTAAGAGAGAGAGGCATGGAATGAATTGTCCTTCAGAGCCCTTAGCGGGAAATAAACCTACAGTCAGCTTCATTACAGACTTTTGGTATTCTGGCCTCCAGAACTGTGAAAGAAGAAATTTCTGTGGTTTTAAGATACTAAGTTTTTGGTATTTTGTTATGGCAGCCCTAAAACAGGAAGTTAAAACAAATCTCATTAATAATTTTCATGTTGAGCAAAACTGGACTTATCTGTGAGAAATGCTAGAAAATGATGTAGAACATTTGTAAAGTTAGGTGGAAGGACTATATAAATGTTTAATATGAATATAGTGTTCTTTTGGTGTAAGGCAAGCTGTTGAATGGTTAAATTGTGAATTTTTCATCTTGATGTGTAACCTATGTTAATATGAAATCAAATCAAAACTGGTACCTGTTTATATATAAATATGAGAAATGACTTCTCTTTGCAGCTATAAAATTGGGATAAGTAATGTTCAAGGTCCCAAAGGAGGCAGACATGGAACCTGTCCTTAGTTTCATGTAAATAAAGTGGTGAACTCCTCAGAAAAATAAATGTTCATATTGATTACATATTAGAAAAATATCTTGGCTATATTGAGTTATATAAAATCTGTTGTTAAAATAAATTTAATTTGTTCCATTAAAATGGATTTTTAAGATGTGGTTTCTAGAAATGTAAAATTAAAATTATATATGAGGCTTATATTATATTTTATTTGGGCATTATTACAGAGATTAATTTTTTTTAAATAAAAACTTTAATTTTATGGCAATTTTAGATTTACAGAAAAAAATTTACAAGATAATACAAAGAGTTTCTATATATTATAATAGTTTGGCTTATGAACATCCACTTACAGGACAATTCATACTTTGCTTTTAATGATATGTAAATTTGCTTTCACTTTGGAAAGATTGACCAACTCCTACTGGCAACAAATCTTCATCACAATCAGCATCACTGCACTTGCAGCTTTTAAATTATTGAAAAGGCTTGGAGTCTTTTCCTGTATTAAAGTAGCCTGAATAAGAACTGTATATGCCTGGTCCAACTTATCTCCAAATGCTTAAAGACACAATTAAAAACAGCTCTTGTTCTTAACCTGGGGACTACCTGTACCCCATACCTATTTTCTCCTTTTATTAATATCTTCATCATACAGTCAAATGTATTTGTTGCAGCCAATAGATAGATATAAACACATTATCATTGACTAAAATCGGTAAGTATTCGTATTTTCTTCATTTTTTTTTTTTTTACTAATTTCATTTTCTGTTCTAGGGTGCTCCAGTGCATTTAGCTGTCATGTCTCTTCAGGATCCTCTTGGTAATAATAGTTCAAAATTGTCTGGTTTTGATGATCTTGCCAGTTGAGGATTTGAGGAATACTAGTAAACTATTTTGTAGAATGCTCCTGTATTTATGTACATACACATTCAAATAGAGGAGCAGTCTACAAAATAGTTTATATATATATATATATATATATAAAATGGCTAGACTGGGATTATAGATTCTTGGGAGGAAGACCACAGAAGTAAAGTGCCACTTTTAGGACATCATATCAAGGGTTGCTGTTGTGATGTGCGGTGGAGTCGGTTCCAACTCATAGTGACCCTGTACGGGGTTTCCGAGGCTGTAAATCTTTACCTGAGCAGAAAGCCTCATCTTTCTCCTGCAGAACAGCTGGTAGTTTCAAACTGCTGATCAGCAGTTGGCAGTCTGATTCATAACCACTACGCTACCAGAGCTCCTTATATCAAGGGTACATGCTAGCAATATGATTTATGACTAGTAAGTACTCATTGATGTTGATCCTCATGACCTGACTGAAGTAATGCTTATCATGTTTTCCATCACAGTTAGAATTTTTTTTCCAGTTTGTCATATTGTACTCTTTGAAAGGAATTTTGAAGACCAAAATGAGGTTTACCAATTATAAGGAAAGGACAAGAGTTGCTGAAATGGATCAGTGGATATTGATTACCTAATGATAAAGAGAAAGATAAATTAATGATGACCATTGTACAGTAATGCTGTGGCCACTTTTGGAAAGAAGGTAAGACCAATTCTCCTCTGCAATAAGAAGGAATAAATAAAAGACAGAGAAATGGAGATATTGACTAGACAATGCAAGGAAAGTTTAAAGATAGCATAGATAATAATCTCACTCATCCCCACTCCCAAAACTCACTTCAAATATTTATTGAGACTATCTAGTTTGAAGAATACAAATTTAGCAAAAATGATGGACGAAAGATGATTACTATTTTTAAAAGGATAGCAGATGCCTAAGGTAAGAAAATGAATATGAAAATGAAGAGATATTTTTAAGCAACAATAAAAAGTAACATTCACATCTGTCTGAAATCCAGAAAGAGTTGTAAGGACCAGATGGTATTTGAGACAATCTCACTAACCATAAAAATTGCCATGGTAGCATGACTTAGAAATAATTATCAAAATAGCTCTCAACTTTTGATGTCTGAAATGGTATTTGTCACTGATCCAGAGCTGATTGGACTTGAGGACATCAAGTAGACTCACAGAGACCCTACATAGGGTATCTGGGACTCTGAGAAGATATTTTTTACCTGAGTTCCACATATAAAGGATATAACCTGGCAAGCTTCAATTTCACAGTCTATGAAATGAGACCAGACACAGCTCTTATATGAAAGGACCAAATTAATTGAGGCATGCTGAGCACAGGGTCTGATACATAATAAACTCCCAAGATTTATCGTCATTACTAGTGTGGCTATGAGTTGGAACCAACTCGGCGGCACTTAACAACTACAACAACAATGACCATAAATTATTTGTTGAGTCATCATTTTCCTCCCCATCATTGGTGCCTTCACTGTGACAGCCATATTATGTTGATTTGTGCCACCTATGTTGTAGTGGTTAAGTGCCATCCAATCATTCTGACTCAGCAACTCTGTGTAGAGTTTCTAAGGAGTACAGCTGTTGGGTTTGAACCACCTATCTTGTGGTTAACAGCCTACTGCTTATCCTACAGTATCACACCATGACTAACAAAGTGTTGTTGCCAATAAATACAATAATTGACCTTACTCTACATGATTAAGCAGGAGTTGATTGTAATAAGGAGTAAGACATGGATACATCAGAAGCTGATAAAAACAGTATGTTTGAGCCTAGTTTACTCCTTTAAAGAAAAAAGAAAAATGTTTATCCATTTGAAATAATGTCCTATTAAAAGATATCAAAATGCTCATAAGTATAAAACTGAGAAAACATATACTTGAGTAAGCTATCATGTCCTTCTCTATAGTATTGTGTCCTGTTCCTGATTAAATAGAAAAAATTAAAGATAATCGCAAGGGAGTAGGTGGTTGTGGTTTTTGGAGGCTTGGTTGTTATTTACAAGTAAAAAATGGAAGAGAAGGTGTCATAAAATGAAACTCGGGAGGTCTAATTCTAACTAAGTCACAGTACTGTCTCTGTGGACTAAATTCAGCCCCTTAACAACTTCCCTGTTTTATTCTCTCCATCTGTTTTACCAGACTATAGGGAGGATTATTTAGTTAATATTGAAGACTATATCTATCAATTCCACAAAATGTTTGCTATTTAACGAAGAGAGAACTATAAATGACTCAGTGGGAGTATCACTGGGGTTAGCAACAAAATTATTGTCAGTTGAGTCCTTCAGAAACCCTCAGGACAAAATATGATATGCAGTTCTTAGAGCTTTTGGAATTGTGTTTCCATAACTAATTCTCCTTCTTACTTCCCCAAGTCAATTGGGTTTCCTACTTTTTGGGCTTGAGAAGCAATTTGTCTTTTACAATGCTGGAATTTTTGAGTGGTCTCAACATTATCCTGAAATTGATTCATCTAAACAGAAATTACAGTGACAGGGTATACTAAAAGACAGTAACCTATCTTTCAATACACCCACCTAAGGAAATGTTTCTCTTTTCTTACCCAAAATCATTCCCTATTCCTTTAGTCAATAATCTGACCCTAATCTACAGAATAGGAAATCCCCAAAATATTACATGAAAAACATGATTATTTTATAAGATATAGGGTACAGAGAAATACAGAATTTGAAATAACAACCTTGGCTCAATACATTAAAGAGAAAAGAATCTCCATTGTGAATTTAGATTTATAAGTATTCTGTATTTTAATAATTATATAAGAGAAAACATTCTATCTCAATAATGATGGAAACACAGACTAATATATCTTAGCATTCCTGTGATTACTAGAATATTACAATATACTAAAACTTAATATTCTACTTAAAATACAAATAAAAAGAAAACTATTCCAATGCATTTTTAATAATCATAAAATATCTGTTTTACAATTAAATTGGGTAAGTAAAATCCCCTTTAAAACGAAACCCCCATATGTGTTAAATCAGTTAATTTTGGTCAATAGGGTACCATTTGGTAAATTACCTCTGTAGCTTTCAACCATGAGAGAATGATATAACTTCACTTATATAGGCTAGCAATGGTCGCCAAGCACTGAATTCTTCTGAATTACTCCAAGGATCATGCCTCGTTTGAATACGACTGAAAATATTATTAATGGATAATTTAGATTTAGGCCTGAGATTAGGTTCATGCTGTTACTCAGTCAGGATATTGGCACTCTTCCTTCTTTAATTTATGTTTGCACAATAGTGACAAGAGCTAAGCTTGAATAGCCTTCCAGAAATCTGGCCCCAATCCCTCTTTATGTGAGTTTAATTTGCACCCTTCATAGTATTTCTGTGTATTACAGTTGTTTTCATACCAAGTTTGAGTGGAATTTCAGACATGATTGAAAGGAATTTTAGTTTTTATAATTCAAAATTAATCATGCCCCAGCAACATGAACCTGGCGCTCTGGGTGGTAATCTGGGAGTTAATATTCTTACTTGGAAATGAAAACATTCTTTTGTGATCTTTATTGAAGGTTATTGTGTCTACAAAGCATGTGTTTGGCGTGACTTCACAGCATAACCTCAGTAATTTCTACTGTGCTGTATGTTCATGCAATGATTTCACTTCATGCTAGAATCATAAACAATGCTTTCTTCTAGGGAAAAGGGTGGTGCTAACCAAGATGTCAAAAAAGGGCCAGCAGGGCCCTCCAAAAAAGGTTGATTTTGAAGGTGGAAAATACAGAGAGAGACTACCTGACATGGTTGCTTAATATTTCTTGTTGTTGCCCATATATTTTCCAGAGGCTTGTAATTCATAATGCTTTGAATTGACCAATGTCCTGGCAAAATTAGGTAGGTTGGCATAAGTACCTAAACATAAATTAGGTAGCTTGGCATAGGTGCTCCAACATAAATTCAGCATCTTCCATTCCTGTTCACTATCTTCTCCAATCAGTTTATTTCTCCTTCTTACTTGTTCTATGAAGATCCTTGATGGCATAACAGTTAAAACATTTAGCTGCTAACCGAAAGATCAGTGATTCAAATCCACCTGTCTCTCCATAGGAGAAAGATGTACTAATTTGCTTCCGTAAAGAATATGGTTTAGGAAACACTGCAGGGCAGTTCTACTTGGTCCATAAGGGTCACTCTGAGTCAGAATGGACTCGATGGCACTGGGGTTTGAATCTGATCTTACTCTCATCATGAAAGCCCTGCCTCTTGTCCCTGCCTGCCTCAAACACCTGCTATGGATCCTAGCACAATTCTCAACTCCAGGTCTTTCCTTCATTAAATGGACCTCAGGCCCAGATTGGTTAAGGGAATTAACATTAATTTGAATCAGGTTTTCAACGACTTATCTTCTGGTAACTATTACATAGCTACGCTGTTGTTGTTAAGTGCCTTGAGCGTAGGCTTAATTCATAGCCACTCTGTACAGGCCTCCAAAGAGTGGCTGGTGAGTTTGAACTGCTGACATTTGCAGTGAACAGTATAGTGCTTATCCTATAGTACCACACCAGGACTCCTTACATTGGAATGTTGTTGTTGTTAAGTGCCATCGAGTCAGTTCTGACCCATAGTGACCCTGTATAGGGTTTCCAAGAAGCAACTGGTAAGCTTGAACTGCCAGCCTTGCAGTTCAAACGGCTTTGCAGTCTGTCACATTAACACACAGCGCCACACCAGGACTCCTTTACATTGGTATAGTGCCATTTGAATTTGTTTTTCAGCCCTAATTCCCTTTCTGAATCTCAAGTCCTAATCCCCAAAGAGTTCCTTTGGTTGGGCAAACCTGAGTCAGGTGTCCATCCCTAACCGACTCAAGCAAAGCTGTAAGGCAGAGGAATCGTTCTTGTGATGTGGACAGTCACATATGGAGCTGGTTTTCTTACAAGTAGGGTGTGAGCAGGGAAGCCACCTCAAAGGTCACCTACTACTGCCTTTAGCTTAAATTATTACTGAACACTATACCAATGTAATAACTTAAGCTAAAGGCAGTAGTAAGTGACCTTTGAGGTGGCTTCCCTGCTCACACCCTACTTGTAAGAAAACCAGCTCCATATGTGACTGTCCATACCACAAGAACGATTGATTCCTCTGCCTTACAGCTTTGCTTGAGTGGTTTAGGGATGGACACCTGACTCAGGTTTGCCCAATCACATGAAATCTTTGGGGATTAGGACTTGAGATTCAGAAAGGGAATTAGGGTTGAAAAACAAATTCAAATAATTTATTAAAGGAAACATTTCTTAATATCTAATTTTAAGTGGATGAGTAAAAGAAGTCAATTTTTAAAAAGAAAAATAAATTAAAGCAAGCATGTTGAGGACAATATAGATGAGAATAGATCAGTGGTTCTAGCACACCAGGCATTCTGAAGGTGAAAGATGATGCTTTCTGCTCTCTCAAACATTTACAGCCTTGGAAACGCTATATGGGGTTGCTATGAGTCAGAACCAACTGGACCCTACTTAACAATAACAATAACAACAAAGATAAGAATATCTTTTGTTAACTCAGAGAATAGACAGAACAAGAGTCTTTGATTGCTTTGAGACTTGTTTTTCATCTTGTGTGCGCATTTAAAAAGATAACCATATGTAGTATCCTGTATTTAACTCCATCTTCTAGTATTCTACTTTTTGTGTTCTCTGGCAGTTCTATTTTCATGTTCTCTCTCGCTCTCTTCCTGTTTCCCTCTGTTTCTCTGACTCTTCATCTCTGAGTTTTTCTTTGTTTTACTCTCACTTTTTCAGATTTGATCTCTTCCTTTTCCTTGTTCTCATATTTTTACACGGGTCTTTCTGTCACTCTATTGTTGTTGTTTTCTCCCTCTCTCTCTTTCTCCCTCTTCCCCATCTCTTTAAGTTTTAATTTCCCTAAATTGGCTTTTGTAGCAATTAAATAGGAAGGTACAATTTATGTTTGGGCTGGACTAGTGGGCAATATATGTTTATTTACGAGTGTGTCTTTTTGAATAGCTTTCTCTGTGCCCCTCAAATCACATCCACTTTATATGACTGCAATACCCTCTAAAACATTGGTTATTCAAGGCTGCAATAGCCTATTTTGAATAAAATAATGTGAACTGTTAACACAGCTATGGTCTATTTTCAGATGTGAGAATGGAAATTGTGAACTCTGAGAAACTTGCTAAATCATTTGTGTACTGTTAAATGATATACCAATGGGGACCTGAGTTCCTTGAATAGTATTCTCCTTGATATTTCAAACTCTCCTAACCTTATCACAACAGTCTCCTCTGAATTTATTGAGTACAAGGGAGCTACAAAATGCTGACACTCATAATGCAGTCTTCCATTTAGAAATTGCTGTGTTAAAAGGGGCCTGGGCAACTCCACAGGTTTTGAACTGGTCTACTTCAGTTTTGATAATAATTGATAATTTGTATTTCCACCCAAGATGTGTTAAGTCAGACTCTACATTTAAGAAAAGGTCCTCAGTACAGTAGATATGAAATCTAGCTTTCTGAATGGAACCAGAGTTTAAGAAGTGCTGTAGCTTAAGCACTGGGCTGCAAGGTGTTTATTTATTTGTTTTTTTGTTTTGTTTTTTCAAGGTGTTTTGAACCACAAGGTTGGTGGTTCAACTCACTAGACACTCCTTGGAAAAGGGCACCGTGCTTGGTAAAGTGGATGGTTATCAAAAAACAAGATCTCCAACTAGATAAGCTGGCACAGTGGCAGCAAAAATGGGCTCAAGCAACAATTGTGAGGATGCACAAGCAGATGATGTTTTGTTTTGTTATGTAGAATGAAAATAGTAATAATAAAATAAAATAAAAATAGGAGGAAGGTGGCAAGAGGGAAACTAAACAGTAACACTATACAGACACTCCACAGCAAAGATACGGAAAACCAAATGAAACAGATGCAGGTGATCGTTCTGGAACTCTGAACCTCAGATATAGGTATAGACAAATGGGGAGCTGTCAGCCTCAACCCCAGCACCTGTCAATCGCTGCTCTAAACCTGTATCATTGGCCCTGGTCAGCCTGGACTAACCTTAAGTAGGAGAAGTAGCTTAACATACATCTATGTGTGGTGGGGAGAGGGTGAGATTAAAGGAGACAAGTGATCGGTGCCTTGAACTTTTACTGATAGCTATGAAGGCAAGAGGGGGGTTGGCAGTGCAGAGGCATACCACTTCTTGATGAAGAGAAAGGTGGGAAATTTTTCTTGTACCCCATATTACCCTGGTAACCAGAAATGTGTCCAGCATATGATCCTAACAAAACTTCTGCTCTCTGGATGGTCAAAAGCACATCAAAAAGAGTGGGAATCTAGCTTCACCAACCTCGGCACCTGAGTCAGGTGTGGCCTGCTCTAGACCTACAAAGCTGGTTCTGGCTAGTCCTGTACTAGCAGGACCTCTCACCTTTGGCTGCTCTCTGGGATGGATACCCTGATCCCCCAGAAGCTTTGGGATCTGCCAAAACTACTTCTTCTTAATTGGGTGCAGAGAACAGGCAACAACTAGCACTATAGGAACTCCATATAGGGCTGGAGTGCCACTATCTCATCCCTTGCCCAGCCACCATATAAGGACTTTGGCTGACAGCAGAACCCCAAATTTTCTCCTCTCTGGGTCTGGCACTTGCCCTGACTTTTTCCTATAATTGTATTTCTTTATTTATTCTTTTTCCCTCGTCTTCTCTTTATATTCCCTTGCATTTTATTCTTCGTATCTCCACTTTCATTTTTTATTTATTCTATTTTTCCCTTCTAACCACCACTACTCCCTCCTTTCTTCATTTTTCTCTCTCTCTCTTTTATTTTTTTGACTACTTTATGATCTCTTTCCCTTTTCTTCATTCCTTTCCCTATATGTGTTTAGTTCTTTTCCTTTCTTTTGATTTTTTCTCTTATTTTTTCTTTCCATTTTCTTATTCTAGCTGTTGCCAGCTTTTATTTTTCTGCTACTATTTTCTTTTTTCTTGGTTGTTTACTTTTTAATTTGTTTTTGTTCTCACTTGTATATGTATTTTCTGTTTTTAACTCACCCAACAAGGGAGACCAACCATGTCCAAACATCCCAGCCACAACTGTACCATCAACAATCCTGTTATTGTTGTAATGTGCCGTGGAGTCGGTTCTGACCCATAGGGACCCTGTACAGGGTTTCCGAGGCTGTAAATCTTTACGGGATCAGAAATCCTCATCTTTCTCCCATGGAGCAGCTGGTAGTTTCAAACTGCTGACCCTGCGATTTACAGCCCAATTCATAACCACTATGCTACCAGAGTCCTAGCCACTGGAAAAGAGCTAATACCAGTTGCTTTAGATCTGATCAGAGATAATAATGAACACCAGTCTAACTCATCCTAAACTGGGCTGAATGAATGGCAAACAGAACAGAACACATATTTCCATCCCATAACCACATCCACCAGGAGCTCTGGTAGCGTAGTGGTTACAAACCAGACTGCTAATCTTACGGTCAGCTGTTCGAAACTATCAGCTGTTCCGCTGGAGAAAAATGAGACTTTCTGCTCCTGTAAACATTTACAGCCTAAGAAATCCTTTACAGGGTCACTATGAGTCAGAACTGACTCCATGGCACATAACAACAACAACAACCACATCCACCAGGAGATAAATAGTGAGTGCCTCAGAATACGCCAACATACAATACAATCATCAGTTTAATACAAATACAGCAATGCCACAATGTCTCAAAAGCAACAGACTATTTCTGTTCACATGAAGAAACAAGACAAGATGGTTCAAACAAGTGACCAGGTGGCAGAGCCAGAAAATGTATTTAAGGATAAAAAGGCATTGGAGCTCCCTGAAAAATAATTAAAGATAATTATATTTCAGTAGCTCAAAATGATTAACAGAAATGTTGAAGAAAACAAGGACGAATTCAGGAAAGCACCACAGGAAAAGACAAACAAGACAGATAAAATATTGGCAACAACACAAAACTTGCAGATCAAAGTCCAGAGGATTAATTCTACTATTTCATAAATAGACAATGTATTGAAAGGGCAGGGGTAGATTTGAGTCAATGGAAGCCTGAGTTAGTGAGCTTGAAGCTAAAATTCTCAGTACTAGTAAGTATTGTTGTAGTGCTGTGGGTTAATATGCTGGACTGCAAAGTCGGTTTGAACCCCAAGGTGGGCAGCTCAAGCTTCCCAGCTGCTCCTTGGAAACTCTATATAAGGTACCTATAGGTCAGAACTGACTCTAAGGCACTTAACAAAGTAAAGCCTGAGAACAGTCATTTAAAATGAATGAAAAGTTTTAAGAAAGGCTAACAGTTATTTGGGACAACATGAAGAGGGTTTAATTATAGGTGGCTGGAATTCCAGAACTGAGAGAGATAAGGCAAAGCACAAAAAAGACAGTTGAAGAGCTTTTGGAAGAAACTTTCCTAACATTATGAAAGAAAAGAAGATAAACGCTCAAAAAGCTGAGCAAACAGGATAGATCCCATAAGAAAATCACCAACATATATCATAATCACATGCTCAAAAATTAAACGCAAGGAAAGAATTCTTAAAGCAGCTCAGGAAAAAGTTACCTAGAAAGGAGAAGCAACACAATTAAGTTCTGATTTTTCAGTAGGTTTTTGTATCAGAAAAGGGAAAATTAAAATATGGGCAATTTTAGGACAAGGATTTAAAATTCCCATTGTTGGATGTCAGGATTGGAATGAGACTAAGAATTTAGACAAGTCACCAATAAGCACCAAAAATCCTATAAGCCAATGAATGATCATTTACAAAGAGGTCAAAGAAAGGAAGACAGAACCTACAGGTAACAAAAGTCTAATAACAAGCAAAATATAGATATTTATATTTTATATGTAAAATATCTT
Source organism: Chrysochloris asiatica (assembly GCF_000296735.1). NCBI lineage: Eukaryota > Metazoa > Chordata > Mammalia > Afrosoricida > Chrysochloridae > Chrysochloris > Chrysochloris asiatica. The sequence goes on from NW_006408528.1 coordinate 24,491,387, forward strand.
CAGTAATGTACAGAAGGTACTGACAATATGAATTTTCTACAGGCAGATGATAGTAAGTTGGAAAGAGAGAGAAATGAAGAATTTCCAATATATGCAACAATGTTTTCTTTGTTTGTTTTACTGAATATATTATGTTGTTGTTTTTGTTAAGTGCTGTCGAGTCAGTTCTGACCCATAGCAACCCTGTATAGGGATTCCAAGGAGCGGCTGGTGAGCTTAAACAACTGACTTTGTGGTTCAAATCGACCTTACAGTCCAGGGCATTAGTCTGCAGTGCCACAGATATTTTGTCTCCCTGAAGAGTGCTTGACTTGTCTAGATTGTACAATCAACATTGAAAAGGATATCAAAAATGCTGTTTTGCTATGGTATAAATCCAAGAGTACAGACTTCTTTAGGGAAGCGCTGTTTTATTAAGTGTTGTTGAGTCTTTTCCAACTCATAGTGACTCTTTTAGGGTTTTTGAGGGTGGCTGCTAAGCTTGAACTGATGATGTTACTGTTTAAACCAACCTTGCAGTACAGGACATTAACCCATGGCATAACACCAGAATTCCAAGGTTAGACAGATGATAACCACCTTCTGTATAGCTCAAGATAGAGGATATGTCAGAAATGATGGATTCACATCTTGCTGTTTTGTTTAATAAAAGTTTCTATGATTGTTTTTAGCAATACTTTTGACTTATTCTTGTGTGTGAATTATCATTATAATTGCCTCAGATATTTCTTTGTAAACATTGCATGTTAATAAATCTGTGTTCTGAGATTGATTTGAAAATATAAACATTGAGAAGTTCCTAAAACATCAGGATGACTAATCTATGATCAAGAACTTTATTGACTACAGTGGCAGAATATGGATGGGTTTCGAGAGCCATATGGCTCTGCTCAGATGTAAAGCTAGAATCACTTTGGCTTTAGCATCTGCTTTCTCTGCTGCCATTGGGAATGATCTTCAAAAATGAGAATTGGATTGTGACAAGCTGAAATCCATGTGGAAAGCATTCTCACTATTGACTGTTGAGAATGAATTTGACCTTAAATTCACCCTTTGAAAATCTTTGTATGATTTAGTGAGTTGTCTAATATTGCCACCACTCTTTTGTCAGTGTGTCATACTGTGGTAGCTTGTGTGTTGCTAAGATGATGGAAGCTTTACCACTAGTATTTTAAATGCCAGCAGAGTACACCCATGGTGGACAGGTTTCAGCTGTGCTTCCAGACTAAGACATGCCAGGAAGAATGACAGGCAGACTGCTTCTAGATGTTTAGCCACTGAAAACCTTCTTGTGAAAAGCACTGAAACACTGTCAGGTATTACTAGACTAGCGAATATTTAAACATGATGAAGAGCACAAGAACACTGTCAGATACATTGCCAGATTAGTGAGTTCCTCAGGTAGGAAGTCTCTCAAAATACTACTGGGGAAGAGCTACATCCTTCAAGTAGAGTTGACAATAATGATGATAATGAGTGCTCAATTCAAAAGAGAAACAGATATTAAAACTCAGAACAAGGAACGGACAAAGAATGAATCTAGAAAAATTGGAAATTGCAAAAACTGAAATGGAATATAAAGATTGATATCCTAGGTATTAGTGAGCAAAAATGGACTGGTATTGGAGATTTTTAATCTGACAATCATATGGTTTACAATGTTGGGAATGACAAACTGAAGAAAAATAGTGTCACATTCATCATCAAAAATAACTTTTCAAGATCTACATTAAAGTATTATGCTGTTTATGATAGGATAATATCCATACTCCTACTTGAAGAACCGGTTAGCACCACTAATATTCAAATTATGCAAAAACCACTAAAGCCAGTGATAATGAAATTGAAGAATCCTAGCAACTTCTTGAGTCAAACATGCAATCAAGATGTATTGATAATTATGGGTGAATGGAATGCAAAGGTTGGGAGCAAAGAGGAAGGATCAGTAGTTAGAATATAAGGCCTTGGTGATAGAGATGATGCTCGTGATTGCATAATAGAGTTTTGCAACACTAATGACTTCTTCATGGCAAATACCTTATAGAAGCAACATAAAAGATGACTATAAACATGGACCTCACCAGATGCAATACACAGGAATTAAATTTACTATATCTGTGTAAAGAGACATCATGTTTGGTAAAGTGGAGGGTCAGTGATAAAGGGAAGGACCTCCTACAACATAGATGGTGCAAGAAAGGGCAGTGCTTTTTTTCTGCTGTGCATAGGGTCGCTATGAATCAGGACTGGCTTGAAGGCACCTACAATAACAGGAGTTCTGGTGTGGCTCTGTGGGCTAATGTGTCAGACTACAAAGTCATTTGAATTGGAAGGTCAATAGTTCAAGCTCACCAGCTGCAACTTAGAAACCCTATAGAGGGTCGCTATGGGTCAGAAACGACTCGACAGCACTTAACAACAACAAAAAAATACAATAGCAACTAATATCACACTTTGAACAAAAATGTGACCAATAGAAATTCTACACAAAATATAATAACTTAATTTGTAAGAGACATAAACCTACTGGTGGTGGCGGTAGTATGCCATGGAGTCAGTTCCAACTCATAGCGCCCCTGCACAGGGTTTCTGAGGCCGCAAATCTTTACGGGAGCAGAAAGCTTCATCTTCTCCTGCGGAACTGCTGGTAGTTTCCAACTGATACCTTAAGCTTAGCAGCCCAACTTTTAATCACTACTCTACCAGAGTTCCTTATAAACCTACTAACCTATGTGAAATCAAGCTGGACTCTATTTAACTGATGCTATATATGGTGTGGTGCTGTTGGCTAATGCGTCAGACTGCAAAGTTGTTTGAACTGCAAGGTTGGTGGTTCAAGCTTATCAGCCGCTCCTTGGAAACCCTATACAGGGTCACTATGGGTCAGAATCGATTAGACGGCATTTAACAACAATATCTGCCTTATAATATGCTGAACATATGAATGAGCAAGGGAGAACTGCTCTTCAAAAGCTGAAAATAATGGCTAAGATATCAAAACATAATACTTCAATGTATATATTTATTAATCTCTGAGCTCTTCCCTCCTCTCTGGCTAACAGTAAGGAGTAGCACAAACTGAAAATTGTAGTGCTCATCAGTAAGTGTGACAAGTCTTCTTTTAAGCAAACAAAACTGTGTCATTTGCATATCACAGAGTTAAGGAGTCTTCCTCCATTCTTGATGCTAAATTCTTCTTTATACAGTCCAGCTTTTCAGATTATTTGCACAGCATAAAGATTAAATAAATATGGTAAAATGATATAACCCTGATATACACCTTCCTGACATTAGAAAACCAAAAGGGAAGAACACGCTCAGCGTTTCTCAAACTGGGAGAACTGAAGAAAATATTCAAGCCTCAATTTGTGGTATTGAAAGATTCTCTGGGCAAATTATTAAATGATGTGGAAAGCATCAAAAGAAGATGGAAGGAATACACAGAGTCATTGTATCAAAAAAAAATGGTCAACGTTCAACCATTTCAAGAGGTAGCATACAATCAAGAGCCAACGATACTGAAGGAAGAAACCCAAAGTGCATTGAAGGAATTGGAAAAGAACAAGGCCCCGGGATTTAATGGAATAAAAACTGAAATCTTTCAACAAAGTAAGTCAGCAATGGAGGCACTAACTCATCTATGCAAAAAAATTTGGAAGACAACTATCTGGCCGACTGACTGGAAGAGATCCATATTTGGGTCCATACCAAAGAGAGGTGACCCAACAGAATACGGAATTCATCGGACAATATCATTGATATCTCCACCATGTGAATGAAGTTTTATTAAAAGTAACACAGAAACAGCAGCAACCATACATTGACAGAGAACTTCCAGTTTCAAGCCAGATTCAGAAGAGGATGTGGAATGTAGGATATATATCTTTGTTGATGGCTGAAAGCAGAGAATACCAGAAAGATGTTTACCTGTGCTTTATTTATCATGGAAAGGCTTTTAATTGTGTGGATCATGACAAGCTATGGGCAACATTGCTTAAGAATACTTCCTTTTGCTGATTAGGAACCTGTACATAGACCAAGAGGCAGTTGTTCGAACAGAACAAGGGATCATTGAATGGTTTAAAATTAGGCAAAGTGTGTGACACGGTTGTATTCAATCTGTATACTGAGCATCTGGGCTATATGAAGAAAATTGTGGTATCAGGATTAGAGAAAGAATCATTAACAATCTGTGATATGCAGATGAAACAACCTTACTTAGTGAAAGTGGTGAGGACTTAAAATACTGATGAAGATCAAAGAACACAGCCTTTGATATGGACTGCCTCTTAATGTAAATAAAACAAAAATCGTCACCACTGAACCAATAAACAACATCCTTATCAATGGAGAAAAGATTGACGTTGTCAAAGACTTTATTTTGCTTGGATCAACCATCAATCAACACTCATAGAAGAAGCAGTCAAGAAATCAAACTATGTACTGCATTAGGCAAATCTGCTGCACCAGACCTTTTTAAAGTGTTGAAGAACAAATAATGTACGTCTTATTGAGAAATAAGGTACATCTGCCCCAAGCCATGGTATTTTCAATACCCTCATATGCATGCAAAAGTTGAACAGTGAATAAAGAAGACCATAGAGAAGAATATTAAAAGTGCTATGGACTGCCAAAAGAACAAATAGATCTGTCTTGGAAGAAGTACAGCCAGAGTGCTCCTTGGATG
>NW_006408528.1:24497348-24500123 GCF_000296735.1 Chrysochloris asiatica
TCAAAGCATGGCTCAAAAAGGCAATAACTATAGTATTCTTATATTGGATTCCATCTCTTGTAAGTAATCTAAATTTTTAAAAGCATATGTTATTTTTATAAGTACATTCACATGTCTCAACATAGCATTTAATTTGAAAAGATATAATTTTGAGGAATAATATAGTCTAAAACAAATCTTTAGTGTTCTTAGGTTTTTTGTTTTTGTTTTTGAATGAAGAGAACAATTGACTTATATTTCACTCTGATGCCTCTCATTTCACTACAACTGCATACCATCTGAAAATTATCTAGCACAAGGTTATGCCTTAACAAATCCAATGGAGATGGAAACATTTAAGTGTCTTTTTAGAGGTAAGGAAATGCTATCTTTAATGTGCCTTTCTATATACTGTGTGAACTTCATACTTAACTGACACTATGGCCTCATACCAAATCCAACTCACGGTCACACCTCCTTTCCTTTTATTAACCTTTAGGTTTTTATGATCTGTTAGGCATATATACACATCTGTTCAACAGACCAAAATCATACCTAGCCACCTGCCTAAATATTTCAAAGGCTACTAGTAAAAATACTTTGAATGTAAATAGTACCTCACTTCACTTTAAGATAATCATATTTTTCTGTGCACCACCATCCCTATGACCCCATTTTCACCAGATCACATGGCCTACACCTGTGGCTAAATGGATGGATGAAGTATAACATCTCAGGTTTAAAGTATGTTGCAGGAAGAAAGGTGCAAATTAACTATGGACCATATATAGAACATTCTTGTTAAAAGCACATGCATCTACGTGTAAATTTAATTTGAGTTAAATTCTCTGGGTGCCAAAAAAGAATTTCAAGATTTTTAAAAGCAATATTAAAGTACTTATTCATAATTTGATTTTTCCCTAATTCTCAATGTCCTCTTTAAAATGGTTGATTAAATCAGTACAAGATGGATACCCTATCATTTATTTTTTCATTAAAAATTTCAGGTTTTCCCATTATTATTTCATTTAAACATTAAAAAAAAATTTAAAGTAGAAATAGTCTTACTAGTAAAGTATGCTTGCCATCGATTATTCAAGCATTCAAAATCAAAAGGACGAAGTTAAGAAGGGATGGGAAGGTGGGTAGAATGCAAATAGGAAAGGAGAAAGTGGGATAACTATTGCTGCATGGAGGGGGTAGTAATCACTGAGGTGATTTAAAGTGTATGATTTGTTGAATGTAGGGATGATCATGTCTGTAACCTTCATTTTAATCACAATAAAAAGTTTAAAAAATAATAAATAAACCTTAATAAAAAGCAAGATTATGAATGATGTTTTATTAAAATGAAATACTCTGGAGAGATTATGTTTAGGTATCATAATATTATTACTTACAGTTTATAACATGTTCACATGTATCCTTTCATTTGATATATTGTAGTTTCCATTACATTGTCTCATAGTGACAGTGGAATAAATTTATTCTGAAAGAAAAAATGAATAATTATTAAATTATTAATAAATCTAGGTGTAATTAAAGAAACTAGAGATACTAGGTGAAATTCACCTTTAATTAGAAAATGTCCTTAAATATATTTAGTTGTATATAGAAATAAAGAATAAATCTATTACTAAGCCTTTTTTTGTGTGCAACTACAGTATTTTATTGGGTAAATATTAGAAACAATAACAAGCAAAATAAAATTTATCATAGAGTTGATGATTCTATAATGTTATGTAACAAAGAGGAGCCCTTAGTATTAAATTACACCCTAAAACTGAAAGGATTTTGCTTAATGATAATTGGACCAATATGTGTTTGATGTGTGTTGGAGAAAATGTAGCCTTGATATCCTCATTAACCTCTGACTACTTAAGACGGAGTCCTGGTGTGGATCTGTGGGTTAATGTGCCAGACTACAAAGCCATTTGAATTGCAAGGTCGGCTGGTCAAGCACACCAGTCTCTCCTCAGAAATCCTGTATAGGGTCACTATGGGTCAGATCTGACTCTACGGCACTTAACAACAACAACAACAACAACAACAACCTTTTAAGACATACAGAAAATACTTTAGGGATTCAATTTAAACAGAGAAAAAAAATATAGACAGAGTGAGCGTGCCCATAACTACTATAAAGAAGTTATTTCGTTGAAATCTTTTGGATGCAAAAGTGGCAGGGAAGCCATGTCTGATTTTCACTGGCTTCACAAGAAAGGAGAACCAAATTTAAAATTAGCCTAAGGACAATTCCTATGAAGATAGACATGCCTCTACCCTTCAACCTTCTTTAACCTCTTCTGACACCAACCATCCCTCCTACAACACTCACTGTTTTACATCTGGATTCCATAATCCATTGTAATGGCCACACAGAATTCATAGACAATACTCATGATTATGGGATTTATTAAGAAAGTGAACAGGCTTCAATTCAGGATCAGAAACAACTCAGGATACAGCAGTTCTCCAGTTAGGAATGCGTCTTCTCTGCCATACTGCAGGTGTGCCTCACTTTGATCTTCAGCATCTCGTGCATGTGGTGCCTCAGCCTCTGTCCTATTCAGACAGTTGTTACAAAGTTCATTTAGCCAGTCTGTAAATGAGCAGAAGAGCACATTCTGCAAGCCAGTGTTCCGCCTGTTGGCACTCAGCTTTACTCAGTCCATGGCTCGCAGATGCTCTGTCTCTCCACGCCACTGGCTTTACAGACACTTCTGCTGTCAAAACATTCCCAGGAAAAGGTCTCATGCTTTCTTGATGGCCCTGGGATCACCTGTTCCTGCTTCT